>NC_133132.1:58492716-59096638 GCF_048418815.1 Hemitrygon akajei | reverse complement strand
GGTGCTGTGAGCTGTCTTGGTTGTTTAGGATGTGTTCTAGGACCATGAAAGGTTGTGCAAGATTTGCAATCTCAGGAGTTTGAAAATGCTCACAGCTTCCACTGCTGTGCCACTAATGTAAAGAGGGGTGTGAGTGATGCAAATTCTTCTGAAGTTAATACCCATCTCCTTCGTATTAACATGAGAAAATCTGCAGATGCTGCAAGTCCAAGTAACACACACAAAACGCTGCAGGAACTCAACAGGCTAGGCAACGTCTATGGAAAAGAGTGAACAGTTGATGTTTTGGGCCAAGACCCTTCATCGGGAGTGAGAAAAAGACGAGAAGGACTTTTCATTTTACACTTGTCCATAGATACTGCCTGGCCTTCTGTGTTCCTCCAGCACTGTGTGTGTGTTGCTGTCTCCTTTACCTTGTGGACATTGAGGGAGAGGCTATTTGCTTGATACCAGGTCTTGAGCTCTTCCAGCTCCTTTCTGTGTACCATCTTCCCGACCCTCACCACTTTGAGCCTTTGTAGATAAAAAGACATGTATTCTCTCTGAATCTGAGACTGCTGTTTCAGTATTTCAATTTCCCAATGGCTTTTAGAATATTCTGTTCCCTTCTCTTTCAGCCTCTTTATTTTTATTGTGGATCGTTAGTGCTGCTCACTAACAACTACATTTGTTTTATAATTATTGGTTTTCATCCTCTAACTGCTCCTGAAGCCTTCCCAATTTACAGCCGAACACCCACACTTTCTTCCCCATGCTCGGGTTATTCTACACAATACACATGCCTCATTGGTTTCTCATTAATAGGGTGAAAAAAATTAAACACCTGTTGACACATCTCAGTTCAATCCTGAAGTACAAATCCAACACCGTCTCTTTATCTCATTACAGTCATAGTCATAGTCATAGCATACTACAGCACAGAAAAAGGCCCTTTGGCCCATCTATTCTGTGCCAAACCATTAACCTGCCTACTCCCATTGCCCTGAACCTGGACTACAGCCTTCCGCACCCTTGTCATCCAAAGTGCAACACCTTACAGTTGTCTGCATTAAATTGCATCTGCCATTTTTCAGCACATTTTACTATCTGGTCCAGATGAAACTGCAAGTATTCATAGCCCTCCTCGCTGTCCAGTCTGCCTCCAGTCTTGGTGTCATCCACAAAGTTGCTAATCCAGTTGACTACATTATCATCTAGGTCATTGATTTAAATGACAAAATAATTAACCCAGCACCAACCCCTGTGACACTCCACTAATCACAGGCCTCCAATCAGAGAAGTAACTGTGTACTACCACCCTCTGGCTTTTCACACAAAGCTAATGTCTAATACAAGTTACTACCTCATCCTGAATGCCAACCAGCTGAACCTTCTTGACCAACCTGCCCTGCGGCACCTCATCGAAAGCCTTGCCAAAGTCCACAACACCCACTGCTTTGTCTTCATCAACTTTCCTGTAACTTCCTTGAAAAACTATACACTCGGTTAGACATGACATACCACACACAATGCTCTATTAGCTATCCCTAGTCAGTCTGTCCATTCAAGTATTTATATATCTGATCCCTTAGAATACCATCAAGTGCTGTAACTTATACACTACTGATGTCTGGCTCTCCAGCCGATAAATTCCTGACTGTTTCTTAGAGTCTTCCTTAAACAATGGAGCAACGTTAGCTATCCTCCAATCCTCAGGCACTTTATCTGTTGTTAAGGGTATTTTAAATACCTCTTCTAGAATCTCTGCAATTTCTGCACTAGTCCCCCACAAGGTCCAAGGGAATACTTTGTCAGCCTCTGAGGATTTATCAATCCTAATTTATCTCAAGACTGCAAACACATCCTCCTCTGTGATATATACACAGTTCATGACTTCACTGCTGTTTTGCCTCACTTCTACAGCCTATGTTTGTCCCTCAAGTGAATACAGATACAAAAAAATCCATTTGAGATCCACTCAATCTCATTTGGCTTCATGCATAGGTGACCACTCTGATCTTCAAGAGGACCAATTTTGTCCCTTGCTATCCATTTGCTCCTACTATATCTTTGTAACCCTTGGGATTTTACTTTATCTGGTCAGCTGGAGTAACCTCATGCCCTTTTTAAGCCTTTCTGATTTTTTTAAGTCTTCTCTTGCATTTCTTATACTCCTCTTTTATGCACCACCTTCTTCTTGATCACTTGCTTCTTTTTGCCATTTACACAGCTGTAAATCCAATCCTGATCCATAATGAGTATGTATATCTGCTAACTTCAATTTCATGATTCAGATTCATGACAGATCATGATGGGATGACTGGCATTGCTCTATCTCCTACACTTTCCTTTATACTATTCTTACTATACATTGCTCTAACAATTGACCTCCTGAAATGCAATGCTTTACACTCACACTCAACATCAGCAAAGCAAAAAGCTGATTATTGAATGCTGGAGGAAGAAAACAGATCGATGAGCCAGTCCTCATTGGGGGATCAGAGGTGGAGAAGGTTAGTAAGTATAAATTCCTTGGTGTCATCATTTCAGAGGATCTGTCCTGGGACCAGCACATTAATACCTTTACAAAGAAAGTGCAGCAGTGCCTCTAGTTACTTTGAAGTTTTCCCAGATTCAGCATGTCACCTAAAACCTTGGCAAGCTTCTATAGTTGCCCAATGGAGTGTAATCTTACTGTGAACATCAAGGGCAGGTATGGAAACACCAATGACCAAGAATGGAAAAGCCTACACAAAGTGGTGGATACAGCACCGTTCATCAGAAGCAAAACCCTTCTCATCATTGAGCACATCTATAAGGAGCACTGCCACAAGAAAGCAGCTTCCATTATCGAGGACCCCACCATCCAGGCCATGTTTTCTTCTTGCTGCTGCCATAAGAAAGGAAGTGCAGGAGCCTTAGGTCCGACACGTACCAGGTTCAGGAACAGTTATTATCCTTCAACTATCAGACACCTAAACCAGCAGGAACAACTTCACTCAACACAGAAATGATTACACAAACTATGGACTCATTTTCAAGGACTCTATAGATTAGATTAGATTAGATTCAACTTTATTGTCATTGTGCCAAGTACAGATACAAAGCCAATGAAATGCAGTTAGAATCTAAGCAGAAATGCAAAGAATACTGTTATTTACAAAATAACTGCAAATAAAAAGTAAGTGCTACAGCACACAAATATAAATGTACTGAGACATTACAATATGAGTGCAATACTGCTTAGTGCTGTGATGTGAGGTTCAGCAGGGTCACGGCCTCAGGGAAGAAGCTCTTCCTGTGCCTGCTGGTGCGGGAGCAGAGGCTCCTGTAGTGCCTACCGGATGGGAGGGAAGAGTAAAAAGTCCATGTTAGGGTGAGATGCATCCTTGATAATGCTTTTCACCCTGCCTAAGCAGTGCTTATGGTAGATTTTCTCAATGGTGGGCAATTGGGTGCTGATAATCCGCTGGGCAGTTTTCACCACAGGCTTGACTGCTTTGAGGTCTGACACGGGACAATTGCCATACCACACTGAGATGCAGTTGGTGAGTATGCTCTCAATGGTACAGCAGTAAATGTCCGTCAGTGTCGTGGGACAGAGGTGAGATTTCTTGATGCTCCACAGCAAATAAAGGCGCTATTGCACCTTTGTAATCGGGATGGAGGAGTTCATGTTCTCAGTATCATTTACTTATATATTTATTTTTATTTGCACAGTTCATTTGCTTTTGCAAATTAATTATTTGTCAGTCTGTGTGTGCAGTTTTTCATTGATTCTGTTGTATTTCTTTCTTCTACTGTGAATGCCTGCAAGAAAATATTTAGATTGGGACCAGTCATAAACCATTTCCATTAATGACCTCCTTCCTGCTAATTCCATCTTCTGCAGATCTCACCAGTCAATGATACTTAATAAACCAGTCTATTTAAATATCTCCTGTGGTAACTCAGCGTTCCCCAGAGTTGGAAGAATTAATGACTGCAGGACACAACGTTGTCTTGGCACAAGTGTTGCATAATATATAAGGTGATGTCATTCCTGAGTGTCTATATTCAAAATCACCTTCATTACACAATATAAATAGGTTTGATCTCACTGCTCGAACAGCAGATCCACCTGAAGGTTCAGAGAGTAACTGAGTGCATTAAACAGTGATCAGAGCAGAGCCCAAGATGCTGAGACTCCGTGTTACTCTTTCTGTCCTCCTTATGTTCCAGGTTGCAGGAATAAGAGGAACAGATCTTGTGCAAGAATCGTGCGAGAGCATAATCTGTCATCCAGTCTTGAAAGTCATTGAGCATAATGTAAGTACTATTGGGAATTAATATTGGTGGCTGGTAAGGAAGACTATTAATTTCCTGTTTTAGAGTTGAGGGTCAAAGAGCTATAGAGTATGGAAGCAGCATCTTGGATACAACTCATCCAGGCCAACAAGATGTTTACCTGAGCTGATCCCTTGCGATTTTTACCTTTTCATTCCATATATCTGTTCAAATGTCTTTTCAGTATTGTAATTTTACCTTTCTTTCTCTTGCAACTTGCTCAATATACACTCTATGTAAAAAAAAAATTGCATCGCAGATCCTCTTTTAATCTTCCTCTTTTAATCTTCCTCTTCTCATCTGTGAGCTCTAGTTTTTGAGTACTCTATGTTGGAAGAAAGACTGAGACTATTCCCTTCATAATCTTATGAACCTTTGTCAGGTTATCCCTCAGCCCCTTATGTACCAAGGAAAAAGCACCAGCCTATCCAATCTCTCCTTTTAGCTGAATCTCCACAGTCCCTGTAATATCTTTATTAATCTTCTCTGCACTCTTTCCAGCTGACACAGTATAAATGGGTGCAGAAGTGTAAACAACATTCCATATGTGATCTTACTAATATGATATGTTAACTCTTGTCCTGCGTGTCCTGACAACTGAAATCATGTGTGCCAAATGCTTTCTTCACCACACTAACTGTGTCACCATTTACTGGGAGCTATGGAATTGTACCCCTAGATTTCTTTGTTCTATAACATTCTGCAAAGCGCTGTCATTGACTGTGCAAGTCTTCCACGGTTAAATGCAAAACGACACACTTTTCTAAGTAAAAGTGGTCTTTCGTGAGTCCACCTTCCCAGTTCTACACGAGGTTCTGGTTAAAATTTCTCTGTAGTTTAAATCATGTCACTGATAATCGACTGTTGACAAATTGCTTCATGTTGTGAAACTCAACCATGAAGATCAGAAAGCATCTTGGACTCATTCTGCTGGATGTCTCCACATTCTCACTCCAACCTCCACTAAATATTATCCCAGTTGGAATAGAAAGTGAGGAATGTTTCTTAATGACATCTGTATTCTGATCGCACAATTATTTCTTTTTTCAGTCTTAAAAATAATGTCACAGCAGAAAATTCAAAAAAGTGAAGATCCAGGAACATTTTCACTCAAGAACAGAAGGAAGTTAGTATATCCACTAATGTGGAACTGGCCAATATATGAAGCATTAGAACAACCAGGGTAAACTATTGCCTGAGGGTAACTGTATGATCGACAAAGTGGGAAGCAGGTGGTGTAGGAATGGGGGAGACAAGAGGGAAGAAGACTAGTAACAACTGGTGGGGCAGTGTGCACTGAGATCCAATTCAGATGTAAAGTTCCATTGTTTCCTGCACTGGATCCTTACAGGTTTATGCTGCTGTTACTTACATTGTACTGAGAAAATTCCTTCAGATTGCAGATGCACTACTCTTCAGATCTTCCAGGTCAGATCTACCTATTTGTCCTGGACATGTTGCACCATAGACAGAGACAAAGCAAAGTCAAATGTAGGACTGCAGCCCAGGGCTCATAGAGTAGCAACTCACTAGTCAGTCTGACTATTCTCTACTCAATCCCATGTTTTTGTTTGATGGCTGTCTGGGAGATGAGCTTAGAAACTTCAAACTCATTCACCATTGGAGACTTGCAGCCAATAAAGGAGCAATTCACCTGGTGTAGAAGGGTGGATAGCATAGAACATAGAACATGGAACAGAACAGCACAGTGCAGGCTCTTCAGCCCATGATATTGTGCTGATATTTTAACCTTAATCAATCAATTAAGATCAATCCAACTCTCGTCTCTCAAATAATACACCATACTTCTCTCAAACGTGTGCCTATCTAAGAATCTCCTAAATATCCCTAATGAATATCTCTCAACAACCATCTCAGGCAGTACATTGTATGTACTTACCACTCTGTATGTAAAATTTCTACCTCTGACATCTCCCCTTTACCTTACTCCAATTACCTCCTATTAGCCAATGACACCCTGGGTAAAAGGCGTTGCTGTCTTCTCTGTCTATGCTTCTTATCATCTTGTACACATCTATAAAGTTGCCTCTAATCCTCTTTCACTCTAAAGAGAAAAGCCACAGCTTTCTCAGCCTTTCCCCTAATACAGGGAGCATCCTGGTAAACCTTCTCTGCATCCTCTCTAAAGCTTTACATGCTTCCTGTAATGAGGCGAACAGGACTGAACACCATGTTCCAGGTGTGTCTAACTACAGTTTTATAGAGCTGAAATATTACCTGCGGCTCTTCAAATCGACTACTGAAGGTGACCACACTGGGGCACCATGGTTGTGTAGCAGTTAACACAAAGTTATTATAGATCAGAGCATCAGAGTCGAAATTCAATTCTCAACGTCCTCTCTAAAGAGTTTGTACGTCCTCATCATGGAATGTATGGGTTTCCTACAAGAGCTCTGGTTTCCTCTCACAGTCCAAAGATGTACCAGCTAGTAGGTTAATTGGTCATTGTAAATTGTCCTGTGATTAGGCTGGGGTCAAACTGGAATTTGCTCGTAGTGACACAGCTCGAAGAGCAGGTAGGGCCTAAACTTTAAGAATGGTTCTTTCCTTCTCTTGACTAAATGTTCCATTTTCTCTAGATGCAACAATGGTTCTTTCACCCTGCCATCCTTTCCCTATCTTAATGGAGCAAGACTATCCAGAACCCCATGCAAGTGTCTTCTAAACAAACTCACCATCAGATATTCCCTGAGAATATCTGTTGCCAATTTAATCTTCCAAATTATAGTATCACTAATAACATCATAATTAGCCTTCCCCAAATTAAATACTTTACCATACAATCTGCTTCTATCTCTTCCAAGACTATGTGAATCTTCAGGTAGTTATGGTCACTGTTTCTGAAATGTTTGTCTACCAAGAGATCTGTCAACTGATCAGGTTCATTGTCTAATACTCGATCTAATATGACCTCTCCTCCCCTCAGCCTGTCCACACTTGTCAGAAATCCTTACTAGACTCAACTAACAAATCTATCCCATCTAAAATTCTTGCACTAAGGAGGTGCCAATTAAGATGAAGGAAGTTGATGTCAATAATGCCAACAACCCTGCTATTTTAGCACCTTTCCAAAATCTAGCTGCAGACGTGCTCCTCAGTGCCCCTGTTTCTATTGGGGATCGATAGATTACTCCCAATTGACTGATTGCTCCCATCCTAGTCCTGACTTCCACCCACACTGACTCAGTAGACAATCCATTCACAATGTCTTCCCTTGCTGCAGTTATCAGAAGCTATCCTTGATTAGCAATGCCACTCCCCCCCCTCTTTTAACTCCCTTCCTGTCCCTTTTGAAACATCTAAACGCTGGAACATCTAGCAGTCAATCCTGCACTTATTATAGCAGATTCTGTAATGGCCACAACTTCATAGTTTTATATTCTTATCCATGCTCTACGTTCACCAGCTTTATTCTTGATATTTTTCACATTGAAGTAAACATATTTCAACCCATCTAACTGACGTGCTATTCTTCCTTACAGTCTCTCTTCACATTGTGTTTATCTTTACGTCAACTGCTCCTACATCTGACCTATTGCTCTGGCTCCCTTTCCCCTGCCAACTTAATGTGCACCCTCCCAAAAAGTTCTAGCAAACCCACCTGCAGGGACATTGGTCCCTCTCATGTTCACATGTAACCCTTCTTTTTAGTATACATCATACCATTGCCAGAAAAGATCCCAGTGATCTACAAATCTGAAACCCTGTGCTCTGCACCAATTCATCAGCCACTCACTCAGCTTCCATAGCATCCATTCTTACCCTCACTGGTGCATGGAACAGGCAGCAATCAGATGTTTTCTACACTTGAAGTCCTGCTTTTCAGTTTCCTTCCAAGCTCCATATATTCTCTCTCCAGGACTTCATCCCTTTTCCTAGCTACCTTGTTGGTGCCAATATTTAATTTAAATTCTGGCTGCCCAACCCTCCCTTTAAGAATTCAGTGGACTGAATATAAGGTGTCACTGACCCTGGCATCTGGGAATCTTTCATGTCTACAGAATCACCTGTCAGTATCCCTAACGATTGAATCCCCTATCATCAGTGCTCTCCTCTTCTCATCCCTTCCCTTCAGAGCCACAAAGCAAGACTCAATGATCATAAGACCATAAGACATTAGAGCAGAATTAGGCCATTTGGCCCATCGAGTCTGCTCCCCCATTCAGTCATGACTGATCCTTTTTTCCCTTCTTCAGCCACACTCCCTGGCCTTTTCCCTGTAATCTTTGAAGCCATGGCCAACCAAGAACCTATCAATCTCTACCTAAAATACACCTAAAGACCTGGCGTCCACATTAGCCTGTGGTAACAAATTCCACAAATTTATCACCCTCTGGCTAAAGAAATTTCTCCACATCCCTGCTTTAAATGGACGCCCCTCTATCTTACGGTTGTGCTCGCTTGTTCTAGACTCTCCCACCATCGGAAACATCCTTTCCACATCTACTCTGTCTAGGCCTTTCAACATTCAAAAGGTTTCAATGAGATGCCCCCATCTTTCTAAATTCCAATGAGCACAGATCCAGAACCTTCAGACATTCCTCATGATGATCCTTCCATTCCCAGAATCATCCTTGTGAACCTCCTCTGATCCCTCACCAAAGCCTGCACAATTTTCTCTGATGAGGAGCCCAAAACTGTTCAGAATACTCAAGGTGAGGCCTTGCCAGTGCCTTATAATGCCTCAGCATCACATCCCTGCTCTTATACTCTAAACCTCTTTAAATGAATGCTAGCATTACATTTGCCTTCCTCACCACTGTTTCAATCTGCAAGTTAACCATTAGAGAGTTCTGCACAAGGACTCCCAAGTTCCTTTGCATCTCAGATTTTTGGATTTTCTCCTCGTATAGAAATTAGTCCACACATTGATTTCTACTGCAGAAGTGCATGAACATGCATTTTCCAACATTGTATTTCATTTGCCAGTTTCTTGCCCATTCTCCTAATCTGTCTAAGTCCTTCTGCATCCTATCTGTTTCCTCAACACTACCTGCCCCTCCTTCAATCTTCATATCATCTGCAAACTTCTCAACAAAGCCATCTATTTCAGCATCTAAGTTATTTATATACAGCATAAAAAGAAGTGGTCCCAGCACCAACCCCTGCAGAACATCACTAGTTACTGGCAGCAACCAGAAAACGATCCTTTTATTCCCATCGCTGCCTCTTACCAATCAGCCGATTCGCTAACCATGCCAGTAACTTTCCTGTAATACCATGAGCTTTTAACTTGATAAGTAGCCTCATGTGTGGCACCTTGTCAAAAGCCTCCTGAAAATCCAAATATACAACATTCACTGCTTCCCCTTTAGCTATCCTACCTGTAATCTCCTCGAAGAATTCCACCAGGTTTGTCAGGTAAGATTTTCCCTCAAAGAAACCCTGATGACTTTGTCTTATCTTGTCCTGTGTCACCAAGTACTCCATATCCTCCTCCTTCCCAATGCCAGAGGCCTTGCTGCTGCAGCCTTCTCTGGTCGGTATGCCTCATCAGGCATCCATCACACAGCCTCAACACAGATGCTGCCAATGAACTTTGCCACTGTTTCTGTGACTATCTATTTATTTTCTTTCCCCTAGGGTTATAAAGAAATAGAGCTCCCAACTCTTCATTGGCTTCATACTTTTGTTGATGGAATGGATATGGACACGGGAATAAAATTGGGCCTGGAGAGATTGTTCAATTATTCACGCTTTCATAATGATGCTGGTATGTGAGAAGTTTCTTCAATGTTACAGCACAGAACATACCTTTCATCGTAGTGTGCGAATCATCTGAAAGTCAACGTCAGATTTATTGTCATATGCAGAGGTCAAATGAAAAACTTAGTTGCAGCAGCATTAATTGCATCTGACAACATAGGTTCAACATAAATTATTTCAAACTTATCCCATAGGGAACACAGTTAGAATAAAAAAGAAGTACAATGTTTATTAGTGCAAGATTGTTAAAGTTGTCTGGTATTGCTAAGCTGAGGCAGCTATTAGGTTTATGCAGGTTGATTCAAAACCAAATGGTTAAAGGTTTCTGCAGGCTTCTGTACGTTCTGTCCAATGGTAGCTCTAAGAAGATGGCATGGCCCAAAGTGTGGAGATCTTTGTTGGTA
Source organism: Hemitrygon akajei (assembly GCF_048418815.1). Taxonomy (NCBI): domain Eukaryota; kingdom Metazoa; phylum Chordata; class Chondrichthyes; order Myliobatiformes; family Dasyatidae; genus Hemitrygon; species Hemitrygon akajei. The sequence continues at coordinate 59,086,202 of NC_133132.1, read as the reverse complement.
GATATTCCCTTCTTAAGATAACTCCTCCTGTAGATAGTGCTATAAAGGGATGTATAGGGATATTATTTCAAACCAGTGAGCAGGCAGGCAGACAAGAGCCATATTTAGTTATACAGGTAGAATTTGGCCAGGTGACCCTTCCTGACCATGCCTGGGCAAGGGAGCAATGTTGGCTCTTTCCACTTTACATCCTGTTGCTCCTTTCTGTAGTGACGTGAGCAGAACTGCACACAGGTGTCTTTTTGAAACAATATTTGTTACTCACATCATTCCAGTTTCAGATTCCGACTCTTCACTGCTGATCCTTGACTATTGGAACCCTTGAGACCTCAACTCCGCTTAACGGGTTCATCGGGAGTAAATTCAAGAGTGCAGGAATACTGGCTGAAATTCTAATTGGGGAGAGAGTGATTGAGTGAGTGAGTGAGTGAGTGAGTGAGTGGATGAAAGTGAGAGACTGACATTGTGTGTTTCAGAAAATTACAATCATTTCCCTCTTAAAAGTAGTCTTAATCCTTTTACAGTCGTCAAGAAATTAAGTTCTCCAGAACCTACTAAATATAATGTAGGCTTCATTTTTCTTTTACTTGACCAGAGTCTCAATACCGCTCATCGGCCAAGATTCCATAAACTTGCCAGGTTTATCATTTATCCTCGTAGGAATATGCTGTTTCTAGATTCCTGATATCACACTCTGTGCTTTTTCCATAGATGCTGCCTGGCCTACTGAATTTCTCCAGCATTTTGTGTGTGTTGCTTGGATTTCCAGCATCTGCAGATTCTCTCTTATCTGCAACATCCTGCCCATTTCCCCCAATATTAGCCCTGCTTCAGTTTAGGGCCCTAAACTATGGATCCTTTCCATTGCTATCTTAAAACCAACATAATTATATTTACTCGAATTAAAGTGCTCCCTGACTGCCAGTCCAGTAACTTTTACTGTCTTGTTCTTATAAAAGGAAGGTCCAGCTTTGCATCTTCTCAAGTAGCACCCTTTGTACTGTATATTGATTCAGAGAACATTCCAAGACATATTTCATAAATTCCACCTCATCCAGGCTCTAAACAATCAGTACCAGGAAAATAAGAATTTCCCACTACTACAATCCTATTATTCCTACTATTATGACCAATTTATATAAACTCTTGGTCCTCAAACCCCCACTGACCACTGGGGGTCAGTACTTGGAACTACAATGTTGCCATTGCAGAGAATTAACTGTCACAAGCTGCCGGATATTACAGAGTTTAGATGTTTCAAAAGGGACAGGAAGGGAATGGCATTGCTCATTAAGGATAGTATCACAGTTACAGAAAGGCAGATGTCATGAAGGGATCATCTACTGAGTAAGTGTGGGTAGAAGTCAGGACCAGGAAGGGAGCAATCACTGTTAGGAGTATTCTGTAGATCCTCCAATAGCAACTGGGACCCTGAGGAACATATCAATGGGCAGATTTTGGAAAGGTTAAAAAATAACAGGGTTGGTGTTACTGGGGACTTCACTTCCCTTTGATTGGAATCTCTTTCCAATCCAGTAAGGCCGCTCCCAGACACGCTTTTCATCTGTGCCAGTTTGAGTGTCGAGCTTGCAACTTGGCCTCGTAAAATAAAACACTGTGCTGTGAGAAGGACGTGAGGGACCACTCCCAGAATCTTTCCTTGGAACTTGGGAATACTTGAAGGTGTCATGAGAAAGCTTTGGTGAATATGTGCTTGGAGTTCGAGGAGGTCATTAATGAATACTTTGCTTCAGCAGAGAGAGAGACTTTGACAAATATGAGGCAAAAGTAGAAAAGGTTAATATGTTGGAACACGTTGAGGTTAGGGAAGAGGATGTGTTAGAACATTTGAAAAGGAGTAGCATAAATAAATTTCCAGGGCCAGAAGGAATATTTGCCAGGTTACTGTGGAAATTGAGAGAAAAGACTGTTGTGCTGTTGGCAATGATCTTTGAATCCTCAATGACAGTTATAGGAGTAGTACTAGAAAATATGAGGATGGGCAATGTTATTCGTTTGTTCAAGAAAGGTAATAGGGATAATCTTGGACATTATAGACCAGTGAATCTTGCATCAGTGGTGGGCAAACTATCTGAGAAGATTCTGAGAAATAGGATTTGGAGAAGCATAGAGAGCAGTGGGTGTGGAACATATGGATATTAGTAAGGTTTTCAACTAGGTTCCCCATGTCAGGCTCATTTAGAAAGTTATTCAGGAGGCATAGGATTGAGGGAAACTTGGCTGTATGAATTCAGAATTAGCTTTCTCAGAGAAGACAGGGGATGGTAGTAGATGGAGCATAATCTGCTAGGAGGTCCACGACTAGTGGTGTTCCGCAAGGAGCTGTTCCAGAACCCCTACTCTTCATGAGTTTGATAAATGTCTTCGAAGAGGAAGTGAAAGGGTGGGTTAAAAGTTTGCAGATGACATGAATGTTGGTGGTGTTGTGGATAGTACAGAAGGTTGTCGTATGTTACATCGGAAATTGGCAGGATGCAGAGCTGGGCTGAAAAGTGGCAGATGGAGTTCAACCTAGATAATTGTGAGATGATACACTTTGGAAGTCAAACTTGATGGCAGAGTATTAAGTTAATGGCATGATTCTTAGCAGTGTGCAGGAGTGAAGGGATATGGAGGCCAAGTCCATAGATACCTCAAAGTTGCTGCACGAGTTGATAGGGTGGCTAAGAAAGTATATGGTGTGTTGGCCTTCATTTATTGGGGATTCAGTTTAAGAGCCACAAGATAATGTTGCAGCTCTATAAAACACCTCTGGTTAAACCACACTTGGAGTAGTGTTCTGTCACCTCATTATAGGAAGGATGTGGAAGGTGAGAAGATTTACCAGGATGCTGCCTGGATTAAAAAACATGTCTTATGAGCAAAGGTTGAGTGAGCTAGGGCTTTTCTCTTTGGCATGAAGGACAATAAGAGGAGACTTGGAAGAAGCATACAGGATGAATAGAGGCATAGATAGAATAGATTGCCAGTGTCTTTTTCCCCAGGGTGGCACTGGTTATAATGAGAAGACATACATTTAAGCTGATCAGAAGAAAATTTGTGGACGACGGCAGAAGTGGGTTCTTTTACACAGAGAGTGGTAAGTGCGTGGAATGCATTTCCTGGGGAGGTGCTAAAGGCAGCATTAACATTTAAGAGACTTAAATGACTCATAGATAGGCACATGGATGAAAGATAAATGGAAGACTATGTTAGAGGGAAGGGTTAGATTGATCTTGGTGTAGTTAAAAGGTTAGTATGACATCACGAGGCAAAGGGCCTTTACTGCATTGTACATTTCAGCCTCATTAGTGACCCAGTCCTCCTTGCTTCTAAATTCTACCCATAATGGGATAATCTCACAGAACCATTATGTCTAAGAACTGGTAATATGTCCTTCCTTATCAAAAAAGCTACATGCCACCATCTATTACCTGCACTTCTGTCATGCCTGTAGCATCAATGTCCTAGAATATTGAGCTGTTGGTCCTGCCCTTTTCTTAGCCATATTTCCTCTATGGCTGTGATCCAGCACATGAGTGTCATTACAAAGAAGGCACAGCAACACCTTTACTTTCTTAGAAGGTTGTGAAGATTCAGCATGTCATCTAAAACGTTGGCAGACTTCTATTGATGCAGTGAAGAGTATATTGACTGGTTGCATCATGGCCTGGTATGGAAACATTAATGTCCTTCAACAGACACATCCAGAAAATAGTGGATACGGCCCAGTCTATCGCAGGTAAAGCCCTCCCACCATGAAGCACATCTAGAAGGAGCACTGTCACAGGAAAGTAGCACCCATCATCAAGGATCCCCACTATCCAGGCCATGCTCTCTTCTCACCGTTGCCATAAAGAAGGGGGTTCAAGAGCCTCAGGCCCACACTGCCATGTTCAGCAGCAATTAGTATATCTCAACCAAGAGGCTCCTGAACCATTGTGGACAATTTCACTTATCCCAACACTGAACTGATTCCACATCCTATGGACTCACTCTCAAGGACACTAAATATGTTCTCATAATATTAATTAATTATTCTTTGTTTTTCATTTTGTATTTACACAATCTGATGTCTTTTTACTTTAGTCATTTTTCTCTCTTTGTGTGTAATTTTTTATTGACTCTGTTGTGCTTCTTTGTATCTACTGTGAATGCCCACAAGAAAATGAATCTCAGTATATGGTGGCATATACTGTAGGTACTTTGGTAATAAATTTACTTTGAACTTTGAACATCTCATTCCTCAGGGCTAATCTATACTCCAAATTTATCTGCCTTTACAGTTAAACTTTGTGGATTAAAACAAATGCGAGTTAACTGATTAAAACAAATGCAGTTTAACTGATTATTAATTTCTATTTATTTACTGTGCCCTTACCTATCCGTATTACTAAACCTGCTCTTACTGATTACTGCTTTATCCTGTTCAGAGTCCCGTACCCTGCCAATCTAATATAAACTCTCATTTGTAGCATCAGCAAATTTTCCTGAAAGGATATTGGTTCCTCTCTGATTCAAGTACTGTACAATCCAACCCTCTTGTACAGGTCTCCTCTACCCTAGAAAAGATCAGAAGACCTCACTACTGCCCTTCCACCAATTCCTCAGCCAAAAATTCATCTGCCCTATCTTTATATTTCTGTCTTTGCCGGCACATAGCAGCAGGAGTAATCTGGAGATCAGTACCCACAAGGCCCTCCTTCTTAACTCCCTACCTAACTTATTTGGTAGAACCTCATCATTGTTCTACCCCCATCATTTGAACCAACATGTACAACAACATCAGGTTGTTCATCATTCCACTCAAGAATTTTCTGTAGCTGTTTAGAGACATCCTTGACCCTTGAGGCAACCCTTCACCTTGCCATCTCTTCTGCAGTCAAAGGACCTCTGTCTGTCCTCCTCATTGTTTGTCTGCACCCTTTCCCTCTGAGCCTCAGAGCAAGTCACAGTGCCACAGACCTGCCTACTGCTGCTAACACCTGAATGAACATCACACTCAACCAGTTACTAAGGGGACTACCACATGGGAATTCTGCAATGACTGTCTATTCACCATACTTTTCCTGGTGGATACCCATCTACCTGAAGCCTGTACCTCAGGTGTAACCACCTCAGTAAAATTCTCATTTGTGAAGTCTTCAGCTTCCCAGATGATCCCAAGTACATCCAAACTCTTCTGCAGTTCCTTGACCCAGTTTCTCGGGAGCTGCCTCTGGGTGCAATTCCCATAGACATAGTCATCAGGGAAACTGTGAGCTTCCCTGACTTCGCATAACTTGTAGCAGAAGCATTCCACTGCCCTAACTACCAAAATGGCTAAACTGAATCCAGCACTAGGATCAAAACAAAAATAACAGCCTTAGCTGTTCTTACCTCTGAATCCGCACCAAAGTATTTTTAAAGATAAACATAAAACAGAACAGCACAATACAACAAGGAAATCTGCAGATGCTGGAAATTCAAGCAACACACACAAAATGCTGGAGATGCTGCCTGGCCTGCTGCATTCCACCAGCAATTTGTGAGCACAGTACAAGCCTTTCAGCCCACAATGTTATGCCAATCCTTTAACTTACTCTAAGATCAATATAACACTTCCCTTCCACATAATCCTCCATTTTTCTTTCATCCATTTGCCTATTTAAGAATGTCTTAAATGTCCCCAAAGCATTTGCCACTTCCCCTTGCTTAAGGTAAAGAAGACGTTAGGAGATGGTTTGAGACAGAAAAGCTAAAACCAGTATTACAATGGAGTTAAGGGAACTACAGTGGCACAAGAAATGGGCTGGACAAAATGGATTGGAAGGGGACTCTGGCGAGGATGATGACATATTTGATCACCTTGGGTCTGTACCTGCTGGAGTCCAGAAGAATAGTGGGGGCATGGAATCTTATTGAACCTATCCAATATTGAAAGGCCTAGTTCGAGTGGATGAGGTGAGGATATTTCCTATAGTGGGAGAGGCCAGAACCAATGCGTACAGCCTCAGAATAGAAGTACATCCCTTTAGAACAGTGATGAAAAGAATTTCTTGAGCCAGAATGTGGTGAATCAGTGGAATTCATTGCCACAAACAACTGTGGGGGCCAAGTGAGTTAAGGTGGAGCTTGATAGTTTCTTGATCAGTGGGGGTGCCAGGGTTAGGTGGGGAAAGCAGGAGTGTGGAGTTGAGAAGGGTAAGAGATCACTCATAATGGAATGGAGGACAGACATAATGTGTCAAATGGTCTTATGGCCAATTGAGTTGATGGGCCTATAGGTGAACTGTATTGCTGTATGACTCTATGACAATGCTGTAACCGTAAACTGTTCTTTCTCCACAGGTACAATAGTTCCCATCTCTGCACCTTGGGCAATTAGAGCCCCATTTGAAAATGGTATTATAAAACCTCAATTTTCAGTCTTCGTTTCATTGCCACTGGAGATCCAAACTCCACCTCTCCCAAAAGATCTGTCAGTTCAAGTAATCAATACTCCTCTATTAAACACTTATGAGAGGTAAGATTTGTTGTTGTTGACACTGTTGAAGTATTTGTGCATTGTTTTCCTGAGAACAGTGCACTCAGATGTGGTCAGGCTGCGGTGAGCAAGCTGGTCACACGGGTAGAGATCTTGACCGGTACTAACAGTGTTAAGAATGATTGGTGCATCTCTCATAACCTACACTTCCATTTCTGAGGCCATGGCTGCTCTCCACACTGACAGCTTCAGGTGGAGCATGGATGTGACTGACACATGAGATCACTTGACATCATCCCGCAATAAAGATTCTGTAGTTGTTAAATGATGTCCCTCTAATTCCTCTCAGATTGTCCTATTAGTTTTGAGGCCCTTGTAGATGAGGCCTACGTTTTCCTGCATCTCCTCATAAGTGAAACATCCCCACACAGGCCCTCTCTACTTTGCAGCCTCTCTAGCACGATCACATTTTTCCTAGGTGCCGAGGTGTCCACATTCTAATGTATGTTTGTTCCTCCCTTCCACTAGCTCCAACAACATTCTCACGTTCCTTCACAGTTTCTTTCAGCATTTTGAAGGGATTGCCCCATTCTCAACTCACAGGTCTGCTCTCCCATCCCTGCCTACTGCTGCTCACATCTGACAATTTCCCATGCAACTACAGGAGGTGTAACACTTGTCCTTTCACCTCTTCCCTTCCCATCGTCCAAGGACCCAAACAGCCTTCCGACAAAGGGCAATAATGCACTTGCACTTCTCCCAATCTAGTGTACTACACTTGGTGTTCACAATGTGGCTTCCTCACCACTGCAATAACCAAGCACACACAGGATGCAAACTTTGTGCAACACTTGAGCAAAGGATCTTGTCACAAGTCCAACACCAAGTAACTCCCAACAGAGGGCAGCAGTCATACACAGGAAGGAGGTTTTGAACATTGTACTCTTGGAGTTCATCTGTCTCAGGGGAGGATGATGGGGAGAGGGGGTAGAGGGGGAGAGAAAGAAAGAAAAAAATGAATTCAGAGCCTCCAAATAGGGAGCGATCTCTGATTTTTATTGTCTGGTACTGACTGTGATCCAAGCCCAGAATGGGTATTGCAACTTGAGCAAAAGCAATGACTCCATTTAATTTAATGCTTTTTTTCAATATTTATTCTGAATTAGTTACTTTGTGACTGAGCAGGAAAATGAAGACTATGGAAGACTTGCCAATGAACTCAAGAAGAAACTGGAAAACGACCACTGTTCTTTTGACCACAGTAGTATTTTCATTACTTGGTTCAACAAAGCTGGACACGTGAAACTGTCTTTTCTCAAGAAATGAAACAGAATTGTTCTCTCAGAGGCTCTAATACTTACAGATTTCAAACAGTGAGATGTGCTCAACTCTGTTATCACCTTTAGTAGTTTCCTTCCTGGAATAACATGCATTTCGGTGGCATAATGAAGTAAAATATCTCAGGGTGATTTATACACATTAGATTTAATTCTGCATGTCTGCCATTGTTGGGGTTTTCAACAAGCCTTGTGTGCTCTCATGGCAGTTGTCAGTTCCTACCTCCCACCCAGATGCCTGCAAGTACAGGGAACTCACACTTCACTCACAATTAACTAGTTGAAACATAGAAACATAGAAAATCTACCGCACAATACAGGCACATTGGCCCACAAAGCTATGCTGTACAAATTACCTAGGGTTACCCATAGCCCTCTATTTTTCTAAGCTCCATGTACCAATCCAGGAGTCTCCAGAAAGACCCTTTTGTAGCCACCTCCACCACTGTTGCCGGCAGCCCATTCCACGCACTCACCACCCTCTGCGTAAAAAAAACTTACCCCTGTCATCTCCTCTGTACCTACTTCCAAGCATCTTAAAACTGTGCCCTCGTGTGTTAGCCATTTCAGCCCTGGGAAAAAGCCTCTGACTTTCCACATGATCAATGCCTCTCATCATCAAACAAAGGGTCCAAGGTGAGGCTTTCTTTCCCTTTCATTAATTGTATTTTGCATTCACTGCAAATTACAACTAATCATTCTGATGAATAATTCAGTCATTCTAATGAATTATTCCCACTTAAGGTCCCTACTGATTGTCTAGTGCCCAGTAGTCCTGGTTGTGGAGCTGTGTCTCCATGTGACTCCCTGGATGAAATATGTTGGGGAATCACATGGTCTTCCACCCTCACCTTAACCACACATTCGGCTTTGATACTGACAGATACAAATGTTCTAGATAGAGGAGGCTGCTGGTCTATTTAATATTGTTAATAATTAACTGCCCTCTGAATTCCAAGTAATTTCCCAGTATCCAGGGACTATCAGTTGTGCTGAGAAACTACACTGGACAGTAAGAGAGAAACATTTACTCAGCCAATAATAGGAAGCTCCATATTTAAACTTTGCCGGTGAGAAACCTGGGAATCTGAAGAAAGAGCTATCAAGGCAGAAATATTTGTTCAAAGTCTTCACACGGCACAGTTGTATATGGGTGGGTGACTCCTCTGGGTAACAGAATTGATCACTCTGAGAATTTCCCTTTCCTCTTTAAATAATTTGAGTACTTACTGAGACTGAGATTGTTCTGAACACAGATACAGTGACATTCTATCTTCACAATGGGACAGATTCTCTTTGTGTTCACCAAGCAGAAATCAAAAATATGAAAAGAGCTGACAGGAAATGGGAAGTGCTGGGTGCACAGAGCACTGAGGTTGTGCTGGATAAAATCCTGGAGGTGTCAAATGTGGGACTATAGGTCTCACTCAGAGCTGGTTCCAGGTAGAAATATAAATTTGTAAGTTAACGCTTAAACCATAGAGACTGTATTTAAACCATTTATAAACTATCATAGTTGTTACCACTTCATCTTCCTCATTCAATTTGTTGTCCGTTGAAATATAATGGAATAGAATGTGTGAAACACTGGGTGCTGCAGATCAACTCATTTGGGAGAGAGGCCTGTTCATGGACAATTGCTGCTGTTAACAGGACAACTGCTTTCAGATGTCCTTAGGAAGCTAATAATCAATTGTTTTTAGAGTCTTAGTGTTTTGCTTTGCATCTTGCTGGGAATGTGTTCTCACTGTGAAATAAAGAGGTGATGCATCACAACACTTGGTCTCCATTTCAATTCTTAATCAGAAACAGAACTGGTCATTGGTCATATCATTAGATAGATAGATAGATAGATAGATAGATACTTTATTCATCCCCATGGGGAAATTCAACTTTTTTCCAATGTCCCATACACTTGTTGTGGCAAAACTAATTACATACTATACTTAACTCAGTAAAAAATATGATATGCATCTAAATCACTATCTCAAAAAGCATTAATAATAGCTTTTAAAAAGTTCTTAAGTCCTGGCGGTAGAATTGTAAAGCCTAATGGCATTGGGGAGTATTGACCTCTTCATCCTGTCTGAGGAGCATTGCATCGATAGTAACCTGTCGCTGAAACTGCTTCTCTGTCTCTGGATGGTGCTATGTAGAGGATGTTCAGAGTTATCCATAATTGACCGTAACCTACTCAGCGCCCTTCGCTCAGCTACCGATGTTAAACTCTCCAGTACTTTGCCCACGACAGAGCCCACCTTCCTTACCAGCTTATTAAGACGTGAGGCGTCCCTCTTCTTAATGCTTCCTCCCCAACACGCCACCACAAAGAAGAGGGCGCTCTCCACAACTGACCTATAGAACATCTTCAGCATCTCACTACAGACATTGAATGACGCCAACCTTCTAAGGAAGTACAGTCGACTCTGTGCCTTCCTGCACAAGGCATCTGTGTTGGCAGTCCAGTCTAGCTTCTCGTCTAACTGTACTCCCAGATACTTGTAGGTCTTAACCTGCTCCATACATTCTCCATTAATGATCACTGGCTCCATATGAGGCCTAGATCTCCTAAAGTCCACCACCATCTCCTTGGTCTTGGTGATATTGAGACGCAGGTAGTTTGAGTTGCACCATATCACAAAGTCCTGTATCAGTTTCCTATACTCCTCCTCCTGTCCATTCCTGACACACCCCACTATGGCCGTGTCATCAGCGAACTTCTGCACATGGCAGGACTCCGAGTTATATTGGAAGTCTGATGTGTACAGGGTGAACAGGACCGGAGAGAGTACGGTTCCCTGCGGCGCTCCTGTGCTGCTGACCACCGTGTCAGACCTACAGTCTCCCAACCGCACATACTGAGGTCTATCTGTCAAGTAGTCCACTATCCAATCCACCATATGAGAGTCTACTCCCATCTCCGTTAGTTTGTGCCTTAAGATCTTGGGCTGGATGGTGTTAAAGGCACTAGAGAAGTCAAGGAATGTAATCCTCACAGCACAACTGACCCCATCTAGGTGAGAGAGTGATTTGTGCAGCAAATACGTGATAGCATCCTCCACTCCCACCTTCTCCTTAGATCACAGTTAGCAGCTGGCAGTGCAGGGAAGAGACATGATATGAAACACAATTGAGGAGATACATAACAATGCTGGCCTCTACTGCATGACTGGTGTACAAATGTCAGTAAATCACTCTGGTTTTGTACACAGCTTAGTGAGATCATACCTCAAATACTGTGACTGAAAACAGAAAAAAAGTTGTTTTCGTGGAAGATCTACAGAAAATAATGGAGATAGATAGATAGATAGATAGATAGATAGATAGATAGATACTTTATTCATCCCCATGGGGAAATTCAACTTTTTTTCCAATGTCCCATACACTTGCTGTAGCAAAACTAATTACATACAATACTTAACTCAGTAAAAAAAATATGATATGCATCTAAAACACCGTCTCAAAAAGCGTTAATAGCTTTTTAAAAAAGTTCTTAAGTCCTGGAGTTAGAATTGTAAAGCCTAATGGCATTGGGGAGTATTGACCTCTTCATCCTGTCTGAGGAGCATTGCATCGATAGTAACCTGTCACTGAAACTGCTTCTCTGTCTCTGGATGGTGCTATGTAGAGGATGTTCAGAGTTATCCATAATTGACCGTAACCTACTCAGCGCCCTTCGCTCAGCTACCGATATTAAACTCTCCAGTACTTTGCCCACGACAGAGCCCGCCTTCCTTACCAGCTTATTAAGACGTGAGGCGTCCCTCTTCTTAATGCTTCCTCCCCAACACGCCACCACAAAGAAGAGGGCGCTCTCCACAACTGACCTATAGAACATTTTCAGCATCTCACTGCAGACATTGAATGATGCCAACCTTCTTAGGAAGTACATTCGACTCTGTGCCTTCCTGCACAAGGCATCTGTGTTGGCAGTCCAGTCAAGCTTCTCGTCTAACTGTACTCCCAGATACTTGTAGGTCTTAACCTGCTCCACACGTTCTCCATTAATGATCACTGGCTCCATATGGGGCCTAGATCTACTAAAGTCCACCACCATCTCCTTGGTCTTGGTGATATTGAGACGCAGGTAGTTTGAGTTGCACCATATCACAAAGTCCTGTATCAGTTTCCTATACTCCTCCTCCTGTCCATTTCTGACACACCCCACTATGGCCGTGTCATCAGCGAACTTCTGCACATGGCAGGACTCCGAGTTATATTGGAAGTCTGATGTGTACAGGGTGAACAGGACCGGAGAGAGTACGGTTCCCTGCGGCGCTCCTGTGCTGCTGACCACCGTGTCAGACCTACAGTCTCCCAACCGCACATACTGAGGTCTATCTGTCAAGTAGTCCACTATCCAATCCACCATATGAGAGTCTACTCCCATCTCCGTTAGTTTGTGCCTTAAGATCTTGGGCTGGATGGTGTTAAAGGCACTAGAGAAGTCAAGGAATGTAATCCTCACAGCACAACTGACCCCATCTAGGTGAGAGAGTGATTTGTGCAGCAAATACGTGATAGCATCCTCCACTCCCACCTTCTCCTTAGATCACAGTTAGCAGCTGGCAGTGCAGGGAAGAGACATGATATGAAACACAATTGAGGAGATACATAACAATGCTGGCCTCTACTGCATGACTGGTGTACAAATGTCAGTAAATCACTCTGGTTTTGTACACAGCTTAGTGAGATCATACCTCAAATACTGTGACTGAAAACAGAAAAAAAGTTGTTTTCGTGGAAGATCTACAGAAAATAATGGAGATAGATAGATAGATAGATAGATAGATAGATAGATAGATAGATACTTTATTCATCCCCATGGGGAAATTCAACTTTTTTTCCAATGTCCCATACACTTGCTGTAGCAAAACTAATTACATACAATACTTAACTCAGTAAAAAAAATATGATATGCATCTAAAACACCGTCTCAAAAAGCGTTAATAGCTTTTTAAAAAAGTTCTTAAGTCCTGGAGTTAGAATTGTAAAGCCTAATGGCATTGGGGAGTATTGACCTCTTCATCCTGTCTGAGGAGCATTGCATCGATAGTAACCTGTCACTGAAACTGCTTCTCTGTCTCTGGATGGTGCTATGTAGAGGATGTTCAGAGTTATCCATAATTGACCGTAACCTACTCAGCGCCCTTCGCTCAGCTACCGATATTAAACTCTCCAGTACTTTGCCCACGACAGAGCCCGCCTTCCTTACCAGCTTATTAAGACGTGAGGCGTCCCTCTTCTTAATGCTTCCTCCCCAACACGCCACCACAAAGAAGAGGGCGCTCTCCACAACTGACCTATAGAACATTTTCAGCATCTCACTGCAGACATTGAATGATGCCAACCTTCTTAGGAAGTACATTCGACTCTGTGCCTTCCTGCACAAGGCATCTGTGTTGGCAGTCCAGTCAAGCTTCTCGTCTAACTGTACACCCAGATACTTGTAGGTCTTAACCTGCTCCACACGTTCTCCATTAATGATCACTGGCTCCATATGGGGCCTAGATCTACTAAAGTCCACCACCATCTCCTTGGTCTTGGTGATATTGAGACGCAGGTAGTTTGAGTTGCACCATATCACAAAGTCCTGTATCAGTTTCCTATACTCCTCCTCCTGTCCATTTCTGACACACCCCACTATGGCCGTGTCATCAGCGAACTTCTGCACATGGCAGGACTCCGAGTTATATTGGAAGTCTGATGTGTACAGGGTGAACAGGACCGGAGAGAGTACGGTTCCCTGCGGCGCCCCTGTGCTGCTGACCACCGTGTCAGACCTACAGTCTCCCAACCGCACATACTGAGGTCTATCTGTCAAGTAGTCCACTATCCAAAATAGCAAATGCACGTTCGAAATTGGCAGTGGCCTGCTGAGAAAGGAAGACCTTCTGTTGGAGAATGAGGCAGTCCAAGTGACAGGAGTGTCAGTGGGGATCACTTTCAGAGCAGTAACCATAATTCTATTAGTTTTTAAATCCTCATAAGGACGAATGTAGTCATCTACAGTGTATGTGGAGCTACTAGGGACAGGTGAGGTCTTAAGTTAAGTGTTCATACCCTGTATTTTCTGTGGAAAAGGACACAGAAGCTAAGGAATTAAAGGATATGAATAGGATGTCTTGGAACTTATCTACATTACAAAAAAGTAGATGCTGGTGATCTTAAAGCACATTAAGATGGACAAATTCATGGGGCTTATGAAAGCATATCTTAAGATCATATTAGTTAAGAGTGGTTCACTAGTCCTAGATTGGGGCAAGGTAAATTTGAAGGCATTAGATGTGGACTTGTGAAGGTTGACTAGCAGAGACTGTTTGCAGGGACAGCTAGCAGGTGGAAGGCTTTTAAAAGTAAGATATGAAAACTTCAAGTCAGCATGAGGACCTATTGGAGAAAAATGCAAATTTGGCAAAGATCCCCAGTTGATACTAAGGCTCTTGTCAGGAATAAAAGAATATGACACATATAGGCAGCTATATAGGGTCGAGTGAAGGCGTTGAGAAGTACAAGAGATTGATGACTTCCCTAATGAGGAATATCAGTAGGGCTTAAAGATATCATAAGGTAGATCTGGCAGATAACATAAAGAAGAATCCTAAGAGTTCCGATAAGAATACTAAATGCCAAAGAGTAACTAGTGAGAGAATAGGTCATCATAAGTTCAATGTGGTTATCTATATGTGGAGCCACCAAGGATGGGTGAGATCTTAATTTAATAATTCTTACGTGCATTTACCATGAAAAATTGCATGGAAGCCAAGGAATTAAGGGATATGGTTAAGGATGCTTCGGAACATATCCACCTTACAGAAAGCAGGTGCTAGCAATCTTAAATTGGAGAATGGGGAAAAAAAGCTTAACAAATAGCATTTTCCATCATGGCTTTCCAACTGGCAGGTATGTGGGTGGGAAGTCAGTCAATCGGGAGGGCACGAACGGCCGGTGGGATGCTGGAGCGAATTCTCGGGCCCAGACACAGGCAGCTGCTGAAGAACTGGATTCCAACTATCACTACATGTGGAGCTGTGGCTGGTGTACTGCTGGTCTACGCTACAGATTGGAGAGTTGTAGTTAGCCGTATCCCATACATAAAAGGAAAGTTCAAGAGTGATTGAAGATTATTGATGGATTTAAGGGAATAATCTGACCAAGTCTGATCGTGTGCAGTTTTGGTCACCAAATTACAGGAAGGATATTAATAAGATTGAAAAAGTACAGAGAAGGTTAACCAGGATGTTGCCAGCTCTTGAGAAACTGAGTTACAGAGAAAGGTTGAATAGGTTAGGACTTTATTCCCTGGAGTGTAGGAGAATAAGGGGTGATTTGACAGAGGTGTATAAAATTATGATGGTATAGATAGAGTGAATGCAAGCAGGCTTTTTCCACTGAGGCTAGGGGAGAAAAAAATCAGAGGACATGGATTGAGTGCGAAGGGGGAAAAGTTTAAAGGGAACATTGGTGGGGGGGAGCTTCTTCACACAGAGAGTGGTGGGAGTGTGGAATGAGCTGCCAGATGAAGTGGTAAATGCAGGCTCACTTTTAACATTTAAGAAAAACTTGGACAGGTACATGCATGAGAGGTGTATGGAGGGATATGGACCAGGTGCAGCTCAGGGGGACTAGGCAGAAAAATGGTTCGACACAGCCAAGGAGGGCCAAAAGGCCTGTTTCTGTGCTGTAATGTTCTATGGTTCTACTGGAGTTAGTGTCACTGGATGATAAGAAAATAAAACCTAGGATTCAAATTAGAACATTCTAGATATCGCTTCTGTTACATCATAGTTCATTTATTTTCTCTCTCAACACCATTCTCCTACCTTCTCCCCATAACCTTTGATGCCCTTACTAATCAAGAACCTATCTATCACTACTTTAAATATACCCAATGAATTGGCTTCCACAGCTGCCTGTGGCAATGAATTTCCCATCCCCCCTCTGGCTAAAGAAACTCGGCCTCATCTCAGTTTTAAAGGGATGTCTTTATACTCTGAGGTTGTGCCCTCTGATGCTAGACTCTGACACTATTAGAAATATCCTCTCCAGATCTTTTCTATCCAGGCTTTTCAATATTCAGAAGGTTTCAATGGGATACCTCCTCCTTCTTCTAAAGGTCAACGAGTACAGGCCCAGAGCCATCAAATGCTCTTCATACAACTCTTTCAATCTGGGGATCATTCTCGTAAACTTCGTCTGGATTATCTCCAATGTCAACACACCCTTTCCTAGATATAGGGGCAAAGCTGCTCACAGTACTCCAAATGCAGTCAGACCAATGCCCGATAAAACCTTGGAATTACATCCAAACTTTTATGTTTTAGTCCTCTGGAAATGAACACAAATATTCCTTTTGCATTCCTTACTACCAACTCAACCTGCAAGTTAACCCTTGCAGGATCCTGTGCTAGGCTCCCGAGTCCATTTGATCCCTGTTTAGAAAATAGTCTACACCTTTATTCCTTCTACCAATGTGCATGAGCATACATTTCTCTGCACTGTATTCTAACTGCCAGTTCTTTGCCTATTATCCTCATCTGTCCAAGTTCTTCTGCAGACTCCGTGCTTCCTTAACACCACCTGCCCTTCCAACTATCTTTGTTTCATCTACAAATGTGGCCTCAAAACCAATAATTCCATCATCCAGATTATTAACATGCAATAGGAAAACGTGTGGATCCAATACCAACTCCTAGCAAGCACCACTGGTCACTGGCAGCCAACCAGAAAAGGCCCACTTTATTCCCACTCTTTACCTCCTGCCAGTCAGCCAATCTTCTGTCCGTGCTGGAGTCTTTCCTGTAATACCATGGGCCTTTTTTCTTGTTCAGCAGCCTCATGTGTAGCACCTTGTCAAAGGCTTCTGAAAATCAAAGTAAATGACATCTACTGACTCTCCCTGGTCAGACATGCTCTTTCTTCAAAGAAAGGGTCATCCCTTCCTCCACCATCAACACTGCCCTCAACCGCATCTCTTCCATTTCGTGCAAGTCTACCCTCACCCCATCCTCTTGTCCTCACCTACCACCCCACTAGACTCCGTGTCCAGCACATTATTCTCTATAACTTCCACGATCTCCACAGGATCCCACCACCAAGCATATCTTTCCCTTCCTCCCACTGTCTGCTTTCCGCAGGGATTGCTCCCTGCACGACTCCCGTGTCCATTTGTCCTTCCCCACTGATCTCCCTCCTGGCACTTATCCTTGCAAGCAGAACAAGTGCTACACCCACCCCGACACATCCTCCCTCACTACAATTCAATATCCTAAACTGTCCTTCCAGGTGAGGAGACATTTATAGGAGTTAATAGGAGTTTATAGGAGTCATCTACGGTATCCGGTGCTCCCGGTTTGGCCTCCAGAATATCAATGAGACCCGACGCAGATTGGGAGACTGCTTCACTAAGCACCTACACTCCATCGGCTAGAAAAAACAGGATCTCCCTGTGGCCACCCATTTTAATTCCACTTCCCATTCCCATTCCAACATGACAGTCCATGGCCTCCTCTACTGTCGTGATGAGGCCACACTGAAGTTGGAAGAGCAACACCTTATATTTTGTCTGGGTAGCCTGCACCCTGATGGCATGAACTCGGTAATGCCCCCCCAACCATTCCCCATTCCAATTTCACTCTCTCACCTTATCTCCTTACCTACCCATTACTTCACTCTGGTGTTCCTCTCCCTTTTCTTTCTTCCATGACTTCCTATCTTCTCCTATCAGATTCCCCTTTCTGCAGCTCTGTATCTCTTTCACCAATCAACTTCCCAGCTCTTTATTTCATCCCTACCCATCTCCCCACCTTCTTATTTTGACTCCTCATCATTTTTTCTCCAGTCCTGAAAAAGGGACTCAGCCCAAAACATCGACTGAATGCTTTTCCATTGATGCACCCTGGACTGCTGAGTTCCTCCAGCATTTAGTGTGTTGCTTCTAACATCTGCAGAATTTCTCTCCTTTCTCCCTGGTCTATCCTGCTTATTGATAAAGTACTACATGGCAGGCTGATTTCGAAGAATATGTCACATTAATTCAGGATGATACAGCCAAATATAAACAAAACTGGCTTCATGGAAGAAGCAGAATGTTATTTTGCAGAACTGAGGTCATGACTAGCAATGTACTGCAGGGATCTTTGCTGCATCTACTTGTGCTTGTTATCTATATTAATGATTTGAATGACAATATTGTTAACATGGTTGATAAGTTTGCAGACAATCTTCATATTGGTGGTGTATGAGCAGTGAAGAGGATTGAAAATAAATATGGACCAACTTGGGAAAACAGCCAGAGAATGGCAACTGGAATTTAACTCTGACAAGGCAAAGGTGTTGAACGTTGTTATGTTAAACTAGGGCAGGACTTACATAGACCATTGTACACCTCTGGAAAGTGCTGTATAATGGGAAACAGGTACATAGTTCTCTGAAAATAGAAACACGGATAGACAGATTGATGAAGAAGACATATGACACTTTTACTTTCATTAGTAAGGCCATTGATTACAAGATTTGGGACATCATGTTACAGTCATGCAAGATGCTGGTTGGACCACACTTGGAATACTGTGTGCACTTCCGGTTACTAGGATATTAGATGGATGTAATTAAGCTAGAGAGCATGCAGTAAAGATTCTTGAGGATGTTACTGGGACTGGAGGGTTTGACTTATAATGAGAGACTGGATAGGCTGGGACACTTCTCAGAAACATAGGAGGGTGAAGGATGGTCTTATAGAGGTTTATAAAATACACGAGGGGCATAGATAAGATGAGCGGTCAGTCTTGTTCTCAGGGACTGGAACCTAAAACTAGAAAACATAGGTTTATGGTGAGAAGAGAAAGATTAAAAATAGATCCGAGGGATATACAGCTCTCATTACATGCTCATGCAGCTCAGCTCTTTGAGTGATTATACAGAAAGTTTGATGTTAATAACTCACCAGGGGTGATTGATAAGTTCATGACCTAAGGTAGAAGGAGATAAGTTATTAACTTCAAACTTTCTGGATAATTACTCAACGAGTTGAACTGCACATGCATGTAACGAGAGCTGTATTACTCATCTCCTCCTACCTTAGGCCACAAACTTATCAATCACCTATGCTGTGGACCCTTTCTGGAGTTCCAAGATCCGTATGCTCCACGACCACTGGACTAAGTGTACAAATGTAGGAGGGAACTACGTTGAAAAGTAAAAGTGCTAGGTTTTCTAAAATTGACTCCTTCTAGCTTAGGACACAAACTTATCAATCACCCCTCGTATATCAAAAGGGTCGAACTGTTGTGTAAGGCGATTGATGTGGATGTGCAAAAGAAAGCCATCACTCTTCCCAGCTTAATGGGTGTTAAAATGTACAGTCTCTTGTGCAACATAGTAACTCCTGAAAAGCCAGCAAGCAAGATGTTTGACAAAATTGTTACAATTATAAAAAATCACTTGAGCCCTAAACTGTTGGTACAAGCTGTGAGGTTTAGATTTTACAGAAGGAACCAGACAAAGGGGGAAAGCATTTCTGAAATCATTGCAGAACTGTGCAAGCTTTCCCAATACTGTGACTTTGCAGATGGGCTTCCTGATTCAATAAGGGACAGGCTGGTGTGTGGTTTGCATAGTCAAAGCACTCAAATGAGGCTACTGTCAGAAAGAGACTTGATCTTAGAATGGGCATTGACCATTGCAATATTGGTAGAGACTGCAGCAAAGGAAGCAGCAGAATTCAAGAAAAAGAGGTTAGAATGTGAAATGCACCAGATGTCCCTGAATGGTGCAAAAACCAAATATTTTATTGATGTGGCAGATCCTCCCATGATGCAAGTGACTGTTGGATCAAAGAAAAAGTTTACACAAAGTGTCACAGATAAGACCCTATAGCATGTGAAAGGCAGACAAGCATAACTGAGTGAAAAGTTTCAAACACAAAACTAAGCAAATACATAAAGTACCCAAATGTGAAACAGAATCAGACAACATAGAGTCTGCCAAAGGTGAACTGCCATGCCTAGAACTGCATAGTATAGCTGAAGTAGATCACAAAATCATCTGGATCACTATAGATGTGTCTGGCGTAAAACTGCAAATGGAGCTGGATACAGAGTCAGCCTCATCTCTAATTCCAGAGGCTGACTACAACAGACTGTTTTCTAAGATACTAACAGAGAAAACAGTGATGCTAAAGACCTACACAGGTGAAAAAGTGTCTCCCAAAGGCCATCTGAAAGTGAACGTGATGTATGGAAGCCAAACGCAACAGTTACAGCTCGTGTCTCCACTCTGCGCTGAACTAAAGATCTGTGGACGGACTTATTTTGTGGATTTCAGTTCAGAGCATTATTTGCTTCCATTTTGTTGTTTACATGACTTTTTTTTTGCTTTGCACATTGGGTGTTTGACAGTTTTTTTTAATGAGTTCCTTTGGGTTTTTTTGTTTTGTGGCTGCCTGTAAAGAGATAAATCTCAAGGTAGTATAATGTATACATCCATTGATAATAAATGTAATTTGAGAGAGGTACAGAGAGCTATGGTAGATGGAACGAGGCAGAATATAAGATCAATGTGGACCAAACAGCTTAACAGCCGTTATCTGTACTATATGGCTCTATGCCTCAGTGACTTTATGACTCTATGAGAAGGCATGCATTTAAGGTGCGAAGAGGAAGATTTAAAAGCAATGTGTGGGATAAGTATTAGACACTGAAAAAGGTAGGCGCCTGGTACTGGCTGCCATGTATAGGAGTGGAAGTCAATATCATTATAGCATTTAAGAGGCTGTAAGACACAAGAATATGCAGGGAGTTTAGGAATGTGTACCTTTAAATGCCAAAGAGATTTAGTTTAATTCAGAATCATGAGTGATACAGACATTAGGAATAGAAAGATCTGTTCCGATACTGTACTGATCTTAATTCTATACTGGACCCACCTGACTGGCAGCCACTCTCTAAGAAAAGAGAAACACGATCATCGTTACTGCCAACAGGTCTCCCAGCTGTTGCCAGAGTGATAGCCATCATCAAGATTCTCCTTACCTGGTTCTTAACAGGATCCTTTCCCTTCCAATGGCTCAAGAACTGATCCCCAAATCCCAGTGCGGTTTCCATCCTTCAGGAAACAGTAGACACTGTGTGCTCCAAGTGAAAACTCTGGGAAAACTATAAGCAATGGAAACAACGATATGGATAGCCTTCCTGACCTCATGAAAGCCTTTGACCCAGTCAAACATGAAGGACTTTGCTGCCTCCTTCTCAGATTCAACTATCCACAAAAATACATCTCCTTCTCACATCAGATTTGTGATTGGTCAG
Source organism: Hemitrygon akajei (assembly GCF_048418815.1). NCBI lineage: Eukaryota > Metazoa > Chordata > Chondrichthyes > Myliobatiformes > Dasyatidae > Hemitrygon > Hemitrygon akajei. Next base: position 59,065,092 of record NC_133132.1, on the reverse strand, counting down.
GGCATCAAGGGATTGGCCAGAAGGCAGGTGTATGGGGTTGAGTGGGATCCGGCAGAGCCATCAGCCATGATGGAATGGCGGAGCAGACTTGATGGGCTGAATTGCCTAATTCTGCTCCTGTCTTATGGTCTAAGACTGTGATCTTAGTCAGTAGGTTTGCTACAGCCATAATCCTACTGCTGACCAGAATAGAGCAAGATTGTAGTTAGCTCAGTCTGCTCATTGGTATCCCATATTCAGCTCCTTGCACCATCTATACTTGGCTTCTGTGTGCTCTGATTCTGCTATTGGACATGGGAACACATGGCCTGCCCATTGGTTCTAAATGAATGAACTTAGGTCCTCAATGTTGACCTGTTTCTCCCAACCTCAATGACATTTAATCAAGTGTCTCCACCCAAAGGGGGGAGCAGACAGACAGAGCAGAGCACCCCTGTGGCCGTTCCCATCACCAATAAGTATACCGTTTTGGATACTGTTGGTGGGGATGACCTACCAGGAACTAGTTGCTGGTTCCTGTCTCTGGCACTGAGGTTGGACCCTCGACTAAGAAGGGGAGGAGGGAAGAAAAGAGAGCGGTAGTGATAGGGGAATCTATAGTCAGGGGGGCAGATAGGAGATTTTGTGGGGAAGATCGGGACTCTCGGATGGTATGTTGCCTCCCTGGTGCCGGGGTCCGGGACATCTCAGATAGGGTGCAGGTTATTCTCGAGAGGGAACGGCAAGAACCCAGATGTTGTGGTCCATGTAGGGACCAACGATGTGGGTAGGATGAGTGAGAGGGTCCTGCGTAGTGAGTTCAGGGAGTTAGGTGCAAAACTGAAGGGCAGAACTTCCAGGGTAACAATCTCAGGATTGCTACCTGTGCCACGTGCGAGTGAGGCGAGGAACAGAAGGATTATACAGATTAATACGTGGCTGAGAGGATGGTGCAGGAGGGAGGGCTTCAGGTTTTTAGATAATTGGGCTTTGTTCCAGGGAAGGTGGGATCTGTTCCAATGGGCCGGCTTACAACTGAACTGAAGCAGTACTAACATTCTTGCAGGAAAATTTGCAAGTGCTTCTCGGGGGGGTTTAAACTAAATTTGCAGGGGGCAGGGATCCAGAATGCGAGAGAGGATAGTGAGATGAAGAATAAAGGACAGGTGGGGACTACACTGCTCCAGAATATTAAATGTGTAGTAGAGAAAGGTGAGGCGGAACAAGTGATAAGGAGGACACATGTACAGAGGGATGGTGTGACGGAACATGGAGTTAAATGTGCAGAAAGAATAAGTAAATTTAGGAAGGACAACAAAATTCAAGGGGCGTATAGCCCGATGGGAATTCGGGGAGCTGGGCTAAGCACAATAGGCAGCGATTTAAACAGAGAGCGGAGAAATGGGCTATAAATTCTATATCTGAATGCACGAAGTGTCAGAAATAAGGCAGATGAGCTTGAAGCTCAGGTGCGAATGGGTAACTATGATGTTGTTGGGATAACGGAGACATGGCTGCAGGGAGATCAGACCTGGAAATGAATGTACAAGGGTATACGTGCTATCGTAGGGACAGAAATGTGGGCAGAGGGGGTGGGGTGGCCCTGTTGGTGAGGAATGAGATTCAGTCCTCTGCAAGGGGGACATAGGATCAGGAGAAGTAGAGTCTCAATGGATAGAACTGAGGAACAGTAAGGGCAAAAAGACCCTAATGGGTGTTGTCTGCAGGCCCCCAAACAGTAGCATGGATATTGGATGCAAGTTGAATAGGGAGTTAACATTGGCATGTGGCAAAGGTAATGTCACAGTAGTTATGGGGGATTTCAGCATGCAAGTGAACTGGGAGAATCAGGTTGGTGCTGGACCCCAGGATAGGGAGTTTGTAGAGTGCCTACGGGATGCATTCTTGGAACAGCTTGTACGAGAGCCGACCAGGGACAAGGCTATTCTGGATTTAGTGTTGTGTAATGAACAGGAATTGATAAGCGATCTTGAAGTAAAGGAGCTATTAGGAGGTAGTGACCATAATATGATAAGTTTTTATCTGCAATTTGAGAAGGATATGGGCAGATCGGAGGTGTCTGTGTTGCAGTTGAACAAAGGAGACTATGGAGCCATGAGGGAGGAGCTGGCCAAAGTTAAATGGACGGATATCCTTGCAGAAAAGACAGTGGAACAGCAATGGTACGTATTCTTGGGAATAATAATCTCATTAATTTCTTCATATTCCCAAGCCAGGGTACCATCCTTTCTACGAATTTTCAAAATTTCTCTTTTGGCTCCAGCCGTTTTTAATTGAGATGCAAGTAGTTTATTACTTTTTTCTCCAAACATAAAAAAATTGGCTCTTTAACTTAAGTAGATAACCTTCAATTGGATGAGTTAATAATAGGTTATATTGTGATGGAAGTTCCACCCTTTCTTTAAATAAGTCAATATTAGGGGAAGTCGCACAGATATTATCTAAATTTTTTATTTTTTTTCGAAATTTTATCTAATTCTGCTTTAGTCTGTTTTTTAAGTTTAGCTGAATAAGAAATAATCTGACCACGTAAAAATGCTTTGAATGTATCCCATATAATTAATTTGGACACACCTCCTATATCATTAAAAAGAAAAAATTTTTTTTATCTGACTTTCAATAAAACTGATAAAATCAGAGTTTTGCAATAAAGTCTGAGACATGCGCCATGGTGGACGGGCAAAAATGACATCATCAAATTCAAAAGGAAAAACTCAAAGGCGAATGATCAGATATAGCAATAGCGTCATATTCACAGTTTTTAACATTAGGCAAAAGGCGGGGATCAATTATAACATAATCAATCCTCGAATATTTTTTTTAGACATGTGCAGAAAAGGAATATTCTCTGTTATCAGGGTGTAAATGCCTCCATAATTCGATCAACCCAAAATCGGTCAAAAAGGAGTTAATAACTGACACAGAACGATTTGGAAGTCGCTGATTAGTTGAGTTCTTGTCAATCATAGGATTTAAACAACAGTTAATATCCCCACCCATTATCAACATATATTCATTTAAATCCAGCAATAAAGCAAATACTTTTTTAAAAAAAGGAGCATCTAAATTAGGACCAGACAACTTTACCAAAGCAACGTTTCTATTACAAATCACTCCTTACACAATTAAAAATCTACCATTAGAATCTGATGCAATATCCTCTTGAGTAAATATATTAGATTTAATAAAGATAGATACGCCTTTAGTTTTACTCTGAGAAGTAGCATGGAGCTGTAACACATTCCACCATCCAAGAAACCTATTTTGATCTCCCGCCCTGATATGCGTCTCCTGAGTGAAAATTATATCAGTTTGGAATCGATTAATAATTTTAAAAGTCTTTTTTCGTTTGTTAGGATGATTCCAACTACGTACATTCCAACTTATTACATTAATCCGTTTAACTGCCATGCTATAATTTTATTCTAATTTACTTTATACATGCGCAGAACACATACCAATACGGGATTATCAAAGATGGCGGTGATGAAGAATACTACCATATAGAAAACACACATGCTCCGGAACTACCCAATGGGAAAATACACCGAACTCTAAACCCACCCACCCTCCCAAAAGCCCGAGAAAAAGGCAAGTGAACTAAGATAGAATACAAAGCCTTGGGCCGCTCAGTCGGTCTCCTCTCTCCCTCCCCCCAGCCAGTACACAAAAAAATAAAATGACCTTGCAAGAAAGACAGTAACGTCTCAACAAAGGAGAGTGTTTACATTCCATCATGTATTAAACAAAAAAAGAACCAAAATAATATAATCTCTTAGAGAGAAAAACCAGCGCCATCTTAAATTTAGCTTTAAATCTCTAAGAAAACTTTAAATTCGGTGATAGGATGCGATAATAAAACAGATTTAAAAAAAGGTTAACTGAACTAAATTTACAAAAATATTAATCAGTAATATCATAAGTAACTAAACCCTCCCAGATATTTATATAAAAAGAATCCCTATTAGTAGGAAAAAACTACCAATTAGCAAATTAAGAAACAACAAAAAGAAACATCAATCCAAATATTAGATAAAAGGAACAAATACTTTTATCCCCTTTTCTCAGTCAAAGACCTACCGGTAATTAGCCACTTAAACAGTCAAACTTGAACTGTAAATCTTCTTTCCAAAAAAAATCCAATGGGATGTAATGATGAGCAGGTTTCCTTATCTTCTTTTATTAATCTCTCAATGAAATATCCAAATAGCCATCATATATCTTCTTTTCGAAATGTGAATAATATACAGATAATTAAACAGCTTTTCAGATGGTTCATTCAGTAGTAACATCAGTGACGGTGACAGGTACAGCCTGACAAAATCCAGTGTGGCTTTTGGGTCAAAGGAAATGTGTGGAGAAGAATAAGGAGGAAAAACTTTTATTCTTGTCGGGTAACTCAAAGAGGGAAATAGTTTCTTATCATATGCTTGTTTCATTACCAAAACAAAGCTTGATCTTTGTTCCATTACTGCTTTCAGATAATCTTCATAAAAACGGAGCTCAGACTCGTTGAATCTGAAAACTCTTTGTTTTCTTGCCTGTCGCATTATTTGATCTTTAATTTTAAAGTGATGAAAACAAACCAGAATAAATCTTGGTCTGCTTGAATCTTTAAATTTCGAAGTAAACGCTCAATATGCTCTTTCAATAGCAGGCAGCTGTGATAAAATAGTCGGAAATAGATTATGAAAGAGCTTACCAAAGTAAAACGTTCAGTCTCCATTTTCAGCTCTTTCTTGCAATCCAACGATTCGTATATTGTTTCGGCGAGACCTAGTTTCCAGGTCTATAGTCTTATTTTGATATTTTTCCAAACGGGTTATAGTTCCAGACAATTTTTGCTTAGTTAACTTCAATTCCTCTTCATGTTTAGTAACTTGAGTTTCGACATCTTTAAGTTTTCCCAGAAATAACTTCATTTCATTATTATTCTTTTCCAGTTGATCTTTAATTGCCCTGTTCTGGTCTTGAATTGAATTCAGTGCCCGAACGATATCTTCAGCCCATGATGGCACTTCATCAGATCTTTCCTTCAGCATCTTTCCTTTTCCAATACTTTTGTCAGTAGGTTCATGTGGATTCTTCCCACTTCTCGTAGACATAGACATATTGCTCCCCTTCAAGAATCAGCAATTAAAAATTTTAAATTCAAAACTTAAACTGGGGGGAGAGAAAAAACTAAGAGCAGCACAAAATTACTGCTACTCAATCGACAGACAGAGGTGGTCTCGGTCATCAAATATTGACAATATTATTAGAGTGTTGGGAGCACTGTATTCATAAAGTCTTCAATTTTGGATGGATGGGAAATGAATGGGCACAAAATCTTGTGTTGGTTAATGTGGAATATGATTCCAGTGTATCCCATTCTGTCACCTCTCCATGGCTTTTCCCTTTGCCTGTGGTTGATTTGGGCCTTCAGGGAAAAATCAAGATGAGGAGTGATTGCTTATTTGTAGCACAGGAAGTCTGGCAATATTACAAGCCAGATATTATGGATTCTTACATATCCACACAGAAGGTTCATAGGATCCAGTGACAGGTCGTTCTGGAGTTTCTGTTTATGTTCCGAAGTTTCAGGTGACTATTCAGAAACAACTATCAGATGAAATATCACCACTCATGTCTGAGGTGGTTGCTATCATTTTAACCTTGGAATGGGTCGAAGAAGTATGCTTTGATTATGTACTTCTGTGCTCTGGTTCGATCTCAGACTTGACAGCTATTGAGATGGGTATTTCAAATTGTAGGCCAGAATTTGCACCACACTCCAACTCAGTAAGCGGCAGTAATGCAACTTGTGTTGGTCTACCAACTGTTACGTACCCGTGACACGTGACAGTGGTACCCTTGTCACGTGACTGGGGTTGAAGTTATACTGGACATGAGGTAATGGTGGAGTGATGTCATTTTCCCGCCAGTAGAGGTCATGTGACAGGTTTTTTCTACAGGGTATAAAAGGAAGACCCACCCTGTCAGGTGGGGCAGTTCGTGGCAGGATTTGCCAAGATGACTTCATATCACTGTGTGATTTAATGTGATGACGCAGTTTAGTTAAAAATGAAGTTTTATATAATGCCTAAAGTTTAAAAGGTCAGAGCCAACGGTTTCTTTGCTAAAGGAGAGTGAAGTTTGGAAAATGGAGATCAAGAAAAATCGATTTTCGATGGATTGACTTCGACCTTGTGTGATCCTCATTCGGAAGGATTTCGTTTACTATTCTCACGATAGTCTCTGCTGGAAAAAGCGGGAGATTGAGAATATTGTGGAAGGAAGGTCAGTCACTTTAAGTTGTTATGTTTAATAAAATTCGATGTGGGAGTTCGACGCTGGGAATCGAAGGACATCGACGTGGAAGAGAATTTACATCGCTTTAAAAAGTCTCTCCTTTTAAAAGTACCGTGAGCTTTTGAACTGTCGGCATATCGTTTTAAAATACTGTTTTCTTTCGGCATATCGCTTTAACGAACTGAGTTCGTTTCAATACTGCTTTAAAGACTGTTTGGGACTGCAAAGCTATTAAGAACTGTTTGATCAGCTGCCAGCAGCTGAGCTCGGATCATTGTTTGGGTTTGTTTACATTTGAAGGGGGTTTGTTAACAGTGTTTAATAAACGTGTTATTTGTTATAAAACCCTTCGTCTAACTCATCTATAATTATTGTTGCCTGAATACGTAACATAAATATGGGGGCTACGTCCGGAATTGAATTTGTTTGAGTTTAATAAGCTTTTTGAATTTTGAATCGGTGTTTTGGTAACGGGGATTGCTCGATTCTTTTTGTTTGTTTGGCTTGTGAGTGGTATTCGGCAACGATGAATATTGATGAGTTTCTGGATTCGCCAGTCGCGGATTTGTTAGCGAAGGCGAAAAAAACTGAAGTCTCTGAACTTGCTAATCGGTTGCATCTTAAAGGGATTTTGCCAACTACATCAAAAGCTGTAATACAGAGAAAGATCGCATCACATTTTGTGGCTTCGGGTCATTTTGAAGAATCGATTTTAGAATCGTTTCCAATAAGTAATCTGGAGATGCAGTTGCAAATCGAACAAATGATGTTAGAAAGGTGTAAATTGGAAGCTGAGCAAAAGCAAAGAGATTTTGAATATGCAATGGCTAAATTAAGGTCTGTAGAACAGTCTGCTGATTCTAAAAAACCGTTTGTTGCTAGCCAAGAAATTAAATTGGTCCCTCCATTTAGTGAAACAGAAGTGGAGAGATATTTTCAACATTTTGAAACTATTGCTCGGATGTCAGAGTGGCCGAAAGATAAATGGTCAGTGTCATTACAGAGTGTAATCAAAGGGAAGGCACGACACGTTTACACAGCTTTAACTGCTGCGCAAGCATTAGATTATGATATTGTGAAAGAAAATATTCTCAAATCGTATGAATTGGTCCCAGAAGCGTATAGGGAAAGATTCAGGAGTTTGAAAAAGTCTGTGGAAAAGACTTATGTGGAATTTGCCTATGATAAAGCTATGTGTTTTGAGAGATGGGTTTCTTCTAAAAATGTAAATGAGGACTATGATACATTGAGAGAGCTGATTTTGATGGAGGAATTTAAAAGAAGCATTCCTGTTGAAGTAAGGACCTACTTAAATGAGAGGGATACTGATAAATTGCAGGACTGTGCTAGATTAGCTGATGAGTATGTTTTAATCCATAAGAATAAATTTCCTCAGGGTAGAATTTTCAAGAGGAAAAATAATATGGAGACTCCAGGTAAATCAGAAATTAAATTAGAGGTTAATGAGAGAGGTAAGGAGGAAGGAAAACCTGTGAAGGAAAGACAGTTTGGTCTTATTTGTAACTATTGTAAGAAGCCTGGCCATGTAATAGCTAACTGTTTCAAATTGAAAAAGAAAGAGAAGGAAGCAGTTCCGGATGCTTGTGTGCAACATACTAAAGCACCTGTAAAGTTACAGGGTTTGGTAAACACAAATGACGATTTGTTAGAGTCTGACCAAGTTAGAAAGGGATATGATCATTTTATAACTGAAGGGTTTGTATCCTTGAAAGAAGGATCTACTCTGGTGCCAATAAAGATTCTTAGGGATACTGGAGCTTCTCAATCACTGATGTTAGATAGTGTGTTGAAGTTTAATGAAGAGAGTGATACTGGTGAGGTGAATTACATAAGAGGTGTTGGAAGTGATTTTATGCCTGTACATTTACATGAAGTAAATTTAAAGTCAGGGTTAGTTACAGGATTTGTTAAGGTAGGATTACAGCATAGCTTACCTGTGAAGGGTATTTCTTTATTGTTAGGTAATGACTTGGCAGGTGGACAAGTTTTTCCTGAAGTGCATTTGACAATGGAATCAGAGGAACCAGAGGTGAATTCTAACACAGATTCTTCTTGTGTTGTGACTAGAGCTATGGCTAAAAAAATTGATGTGCAGAATGAGGTTGTTACTCATGACTGTTCAACTCAGGATTTGAGTTTTGAGGATGTGTCAGAGACTTTCTTACCTTCGTTGTTTGAACAAGATTCTGGGAGTAAGTCTGACTATGAAGATTTATCTCTGTCTCGGAAGGAGATGATAGCAGAGCAGAATAGAGATCCTGAGATTGTAAAATTAAGGGAACAAGCTTTACTAGGTAGTGAAATTGAGAAGGTGTCAGTAGGATATTACTTGGAAAAAGGAGTGTTGATGAGGAAGTGGAGGTCGCCTACAATTCCTGCAAGTGAGGAATGGAATGTTGTTTACCAGGTGGTTGTTCCTAAAGTTTATCGGAATGAGATTTTGACTTTAGCTCATAGTGTGCCTTTAGGTGGACATCAAGGGGTAAGGAAAACTGTGGACAAGATTTTAAAACATTTTTACTGGCCTGGTTTAAGAAAAGATGTGGCGATGTTTTGTAAGACGTGCCATACTTGTCAAATTGTGGGTAAACCAAATCAGGTTACACCAGTAGCTCCATTACAACCTATTCCAGCATTCGGTGAACCGTTTTCTAAAGTTATTGTAGATTGTGTTGGTCCATTACCAAAGACAAAAACTGGTTATCAGTATTTGTTGACTATCATGTGTACTTCGTCTAGGTTTCCAGAGGCAGTACCACTTAGGAATATAAAAGCTAAAACTGTGACGAAGGCTCTTATAAAATTCTTTACTTATTTTGGATTGCCTAAGGAAATACAAACTGATCAAGGTAGTAATTTTATGTCTGGATTGTTTCAACAGATAGTTTATAAATTGGGAGCTAAGCAAATTACTTCGTCTGCATACCATCCAGAATCGCAAGGTGCCTTGGAGAGGTTTCATTCTACTCTCAAGAATATGATTAGGACATATTGTGTGGAGAATGAAAGTGACTGGGATGAGAGTATAAACTTACTTTTATTTGTAGTAAGGGAATCGGTACAGGAATCTTTAGGTTTTAGTCCATTTGAACTTGTGTTTGGGCATAGAGTTAGAGGACCTTTAGCTTTATTGAAGGAACAGTGGATTAGTAAGGAAGTGCATACTAATTTGTTGGACTATGTTTTGAAATTTAAGGACAGGTTACATAGAGCTTGTAGCTTAGCCAAGGAAAATTTAAAGTTGGCTCAGGAGAAAATGAAAACTTGGTATGATAAGGAAGCTAGGATGAGGATGTTTAAGCCTGGAGATAAGGTGTTGGTTTTTTTCCCAGTGCAGACAAATCCTTTACAAGCTAGATTTCATGGACCTTATGAAATTGTGTCTAGAGTTAATGATGTGGATTACGTAATAAAAACTCCAGATCGTAGAAGGTCAACACAACTTTGCCACATAAATATGATTAAACCATATCTTGCGAAACAATCTGATACTGTGACTGTTGTGGTTAGTGAGAATGAGTTGGATTTAACTGGGAACATGATAGATGATTCATCTGACTTTCATTCTAAATCTAACATTGTTTCTGTTAGGTTACCTAATTCGACTATTTTGGAAAATATGGATGAGAAATTAGCACATTTACAGCTAGAGCAGAAACAACAGCTGAAGGAATTGATTTTTAAGTATAAGGATTTGTTTCCAGATGTTCCGAGAAGGACTACTATAGCTTCACATGATGTAGATGTTGGAGATGCCAAACCTATTAAACAACATCCATATAGAATGAACATGGAAAAATGTGAACTTGCTGAGAAAGAAATTGAATACATGTTAGAGAATGATATTATTAGACATTCTAACTCGAATTGGAGTTCGCCATGTGTTATGGTGCCAAAACCTGATGGTAGTATTAGGTTTTGTACGGACTATAGGAAGGTGAATGCTGTAACGAAAACAGATGCATATCCAATTCCTAGAGTAGATGATTGTGTAGATAAAGTTGGAAAAGCAAAGTTCCTTACAAAGATTGATTTATTGAAAGGGTATTGGTGTGTTCCATTAACGGACAGAGGTAGAGAGATTTCTGCATTTGTAACTCCATCTGGGTTATATGAGTATAATGTTCTTCCATTTGGGATGAAGAATGCCCCAGGTACTTTTCAGAGGATGATTAATTCTGTGATTCAGGGTTTGAAAGATACTGATGCTTATATTGATGATTTAGTGACAGGAAATGATACTTGGGAAGCACACATTATTGCGGTGGAGAAATTGTTTGAAAAGCTTTCAAAAGCTAACTTGACTATTAATTTAGCCAAGAGTGAATTTGGACATGCTACTGTGACTTACCTTGGTTATGTTGTGGGTCAAGGTAAGGTAGCTCCTGTTCAGGCAAAAGTTCAGGCAATTTTAGAAATTCCCACTCCGACGGGGAAAAAAAACTCTCAGAAGGTTTTTGGGAATGGTAGGATATTATCGAAAATTTTGTAAGAATTTTGCTAATGTTGCCCTTCCATTAACTAACCTTCTGCAGAAGAATGTGAAGTTTGTGTGGACAGTGTTTTGTCAGGAAGCATTTGAAAAATTGAAAACAATGATATGTGAACAACCTGTGCTTAAGGCACCTGACTTTGAAAAACCTTTTTCATTAGCTGTGGATGCTAGTGATGAAGCTGCGGGAGCAGTATTGATGCAAAGGAATGAGGGTGATGAGGTTGATCATCCAGTAGCTTACTTTTCTAAGAAATTTAATAAGCATCAAAGAAACTATTCAACACTAGAGAAAGAATTGTTATCTCTTGTTTTGGCTTTGGAATATTTTGAGGTATATGTTGGTACAACTCAAAAACCACTTATTGTTTACACTGATCATAATCCGTTAGTTTTTCTGAGTAAGATGAAAAACAAAAACAGAAGATTGTTAAATTGGAGTTTGATGTTACAAGAGTACAATATTGTGATAACTCATATTAAAGGTAAAGATAATGTGGTTGCTGATTGTCTATCTCGATGTTGAATGTACAATGTTTTTTTTTTGGAGTGGTTTTTTTTTATTGTAACACTCCTACTGTATTGTATATTGTGTATGTTATATAATTTATACCTTTGTTATTTTTTTGGGTTTTTTTTTTGTAAGTAATTGTTAAAAATTTTTGTTCTTGACAGACCAAAAATGTTTTTTTTTGGAGGGAGGTGTTACGTACCCGTGACACGTGACAGTGGTACCCTTGTCACGTGACTGGGGTTGAAGTTATACTGGACATGAGGTAATGGTGGAGTGATGTCATTTTCCCGCCAGTAGAGGTCATGTGACAGGTTTTTTCTACAGGGTATAAAAGGAAGACCCACCCTGTCAGGTGGGGCAGTTCGTGGCAGGATTTGCCAAGATGACTTCATATCACTGTGTGATTTAATGTGATGACGCAGTTTAGTTAAAAATGAAGTTTTATATAATGCCTAAAGTTTAAAAGGTCAGAGCCAACGGTTTCTTTGCTAAAGGAGAGTGAAGTTTGGAAAATGGAGATCAAGAAAAATCGATTTTCGATGGATTGACTTCGACCTTGTGTGATCCTCATTCGGAAGGATTTCGTTTACTATTCTCACGATAGTCTCTGCTGGAAAAAGCGGGAGATTGAGAATATTGTGGAAGGAAGGTCAGTCACTTTAAGTTGTTATGTTTAATAAAATTCGATGTGGGAGTTCGACGCTGGGAATCGAAGGACATCGACGTGGAAGAGAATTTACATCGCTTTAAAAAGTCTCTCCTTTTAAAAGTACCGTGAGCTTTTGAACTGTCGGCATATCGTTTTAAAATACTGTTTTCTTTCGGCATATCGCTTTAACGAACTGAGTTCGTTTCAATACTGCTTTAAAGACTGTTTGGGACTGCAAAGCTATTAAGAACTGTTTGATCAGCTGCCAGCAGCTGAGCTCGGATCATTGTTTGGGTTTGTTTACATTTGAAGGGGGTTTGTTAACAGTGTTTAATAAACGTGTTATTTGTTATAAAACCCTTCGTCTAACTCATCTATAATTATTGTTGCCTGAATACGTAACACAACTGCCATTAAACTTTACAAGAAGAAGTGGAGTCACCTTTTGGAGCAGATGATCAGAGAATGGGGAGTTGAGGCCTTGGTGAAAGGACTCAGGTCTCATTCAGTTTTTGCTGCTCATCATCGGTACTTGATTCAGTGCAGGCTGGAGGTAGCTAGGGCAGTGGAATACTTCTCCTACGTGATGTGAAGTCAGGGAACCTCATGAGTACAACTGTGGGAATTGCACACCAGTGTAGTGCCTGACAGACAGCGTCAAGGCAGTAGAACTGGATTTTGATGTAATCAGAATGGAAAGCTGAGAGTTTTATATCTGAGCATTTTACTGAGTGGCAGCATTCAAGGTTCAGGCTTCAGATAAATAGGTGACCATCAGGAAAAATTAGGGGAGTCGGAAGTCAGTGCAGGATTCCCCTCACTAACATGCATGTCCCCTCGGATATTGTTGATAACAACAGAGGCTGGTGCAGTGGTCAAGTCTTTTGGCACTGTAACTGGCTCTGAGGCTCAGAGGGTAAGGTCACAGTCAGACAGGAACAATACTGACCTGAGACTCGGTAGTGAGTAGGACAGGCAAGAGATTCTGAAGCTGCGGAAGAGATGCTAGGATGGTGCTTTGCCTCCATGGTGACATAGTCAAGATGTCTCTAAGTGGCTGTAGAAAATTCTAGAGGAACAGGGTGACCAGCCAGAGGTGTTTGTACATGTTTGCTCAAATGATAATGGGTTCAACAAGGGGTGAGGATTCTGAAGAAGGAGTATAGGGAGTTAGGTGTGAAGTTATGAAACAGGGTATTTAAGGTAGTAATCTCTAGATAACTACTGGTGCCATGTACTAACAAAGGACAGAAATAGGAAGATATGCCAGCTAAACTTGTGGTGGAGGAACTGGTGCAGGGGGCAGTGATTCCGGTTCTTGGATTACCGGGAACTCTACGGGGTGTAGACACAACCTGTAGAAGTCAAAAGGTTGCACCTGAATCAAAGCGGCACCAATATCCTTGCAGGGAAATTCGTTAACGCTACTCGGGGAGCGGATTTAAGTTTTATTGGTGAGGGGGGAAGCCGTTGAACTACAAGTAGGAGCAAGTCATGGGATGAAGCAGAGCCAGTGAGAGCAAGTTCAGTCATTGAGAAAGGCAGGGAAAGGAATACTTACTGCGATTTACAGTATTCCACTTCTGGAGGTTCAACAGGTAAGGGATGATGTCAGGGCATGGATTGGTTCTAAAGGCTCGCATGTTAACAGTGGTAACAGCAACATAGCTGGGACAAGGCCAGACTGGCAGCTCAGTATTCAGTATACAGATGTGACAGGAGTACCAGTAAGGGGGAAAGCACTGTAACCTTTTTGAAAAAGGAGGACAACAGGGTACTTAAAGATAACATTAATGAAATTATGCAGTGAAATCACATGGGTAGAACATAGAAACACTCTTGTGGAACTGTATTATAGTTGGAGGAATATTAAGTTTTGTTAGTGGGGGATTTAACTTTTACTGGACTAACTCCACAGCTAAGGACCTGGATGGCAAGGAATCTGAAAAGTGTAGATGAAAGTTTGAGTCAGTATGCTGAGGACCCTACTTAGGAGAGTGATATGCTATATCTCCTCCAGTCGAATAAGTCGGGGTAGGTAACTGAAGTGGCAGTCAGGGCAACTTTAGCTTGAGTAACTATAATTCTATTACAATAACAGAAACCTCTCAAACAAAATCAGCAAAACTAAAAAAGTAATTATTGAGTACAGGAGAAAGAAACTGGAGGTCCATGAGCCAGTCCTCATTAGGGCAACAGAGGTACAGAGGGTCAGTACCTCTATATTCCTTGTTAACATATCAGAGAATCTGACCTGGGACTAGCAAGTAAGAGTTATCACCACAGATATGACAAATGCCACTACCTTCTCAGAAGTTTGTGTAGATTTGGCAGGTCACCAAAATCTTTAACAAACAGCTACAGATGCAGAGTGGAAATTACCCAAACTGGTTGCATCATGACCTGGTATGAAAACAGCAATTGAAAAGGCGGGCACAGCCCTGTCCATCACAGACAAAGCCCTCCCGACTATTAAATACATTGATGTGGAGTGACGCCATGAGAAAGCAGTGTCCATCATCAAAGAAACGGCCCACCAACCCCCACCATCCAGGCCATGCCCTCTTCTCTTCTGAACCTAAGGTCCAGAAGCCTTAGGTCCCACACCATCAGGTTCAGGAACAGATAATACCCTACAATCATCAGTCTGTGGATAACTTCAATCACCATGACTGAACTGATTCTACAACACAGGTTCATATTTAAGGACTCTTTACAATTCTTGTTCGCAGTATATTTTGACTGCACAGTTTGTCTTTTTTTACATTGGTTCTTTGTTGGTCTTTGTCTGTTTATGCCTAATTTTTGATAAGTTCTATTGTATTTCTTTTTCCTGTAAATGCTGTAAGAAAATGAATCTCAAGGGGACACATGCCTACATACCTTGACAATAAAATTACTTTGTAGTTGGAACTTGGAACTAGTTTCCAGATCGTGATGAGAAAGGATAGTGTAGGTCCACAGGTTAAGATACTAAACTGCGGCTGGGCTAGTTTTGGGTGAATTAGACAGGATCTAGCAGATGTCAATTCAGTGACCCAGTTTGAAGAGAAGGGAACGAATGGCAAATGGGAGCTTTTCAAAGTGTGATATCAAGAATCCAGGGGCACAGGTTCATGTTAGGATGAAGGGAAAGCCTGGCAAACTTAGAGAACATTGGCTAAGAGATAAGAGAGATGGTTAAGAAAAAGGTGGCATACTTTTGATTAGGATGTCAGGGAGGAGTATATCCTTTGACTATAAAACTAAGAGTACTTTAAGGGGGGAAATGGGACGATGGGATCTTAACTTTTCACTTAATGCAGTGATTTACTATTTTTCGATAACTTCTGTTCATTACATACATGAGGTCACTTCTCAGAACTCTCTGTTGTGTGCAGTGACCTGTGTATTGCCTGGGAATCTTCACAGCACCTTACACAATTTTCCATTTGTGACATCATGTCAGTGCTCAGAAAATAATTCAGACTTCGGTAGTTTTCGGATTTTGGAATTTCAGATAAAGGGTACTCGAACTGCATTTGCTTCAATATTAGCCACTGGAAACTGGACAAAGAGTGGCAGCAAAGACGAGCCACAGAACTAGAGACTAGTCAGCCTGACATCAGTAGTAGAGAAATGACTGGAGAGAATTCTGAGGTACAGGATCTACCAGCATCGGGATAGGCAGTCTGATTAGCAGGAGACAGCATGGCTTTGTGTGTGGAAAGTAACCAAAGCAGTAACATACATACATACATCAATAAATAAATGGGCCATTCAATGAATGAATGGATGAAAGAATAAAGAAATAAATAAATACTTAAATAGGCACATGGATGACTGAAAAATTAAGGTTCCTGTAGGAGGTAAGGGTTAGATTAATTATACAGTAGGATAAAAAATCAATATAACATCTTGGGCTGAATGGCCTGTATTGTGCTCTACTGTTTGATGTTCTAAATCTTGGAGACACAGATTCAGAGTGAGAAGGGAATGATTTGGAAGAGACCTGAGGGGCACCATTGTGCAGAAGGTGCTGAGAAAATGAAACAAGCTGTCAGAGGAAATGGTTGAGGCAGGAACAATAGTCTTAGATTCCTCCATCCTCTGAATGTCATGTTTAAATGCTTCTGTTAGGTTGTTATCATATCTGCTTCAACCACCACTCCTAGTCGCAAGTTCCAGGGATGTACCACTCCTTGTAAAAGTAATGCTTGACTTTAAATATTCCTCCTCTCACATTAAGGCTGTGGCATCTATTTCATATTAAAAGGGGATTTCTGATTATACGTAAATACCGCAACACAGGGTGAATGATATAACCATTAAATCCAAGATAAAAACTTTGAACTAAAACTAAATTTCTTAAATATATTAAATAAATATTCCCATTCAAGTCTATCAAACGCCTTCTTGGCGTCAAGCAAAATAACACATTCCAAAGTATTATAAGAAGTCTAAATAATATTCATTAACCTCCTAACGTTAAAATGTGAATAACAATTTTGAAGAAATCATATCTAATCCGGAGAAATAATTTCAGGCAGATCTTCTCTAATCTCATTGCTAATATTTTGGAAAAGATTTTAGAATCCACATTCAACAAAGCTACAGGCCTATATGATGTACTTTCAGTGGGATCGTTATCTTTTTAAGAATTAAGGAAATAGACGCTTCATAAAAGGATTGTGGTAATTGACCTACTAATAAAGCATGTTTAAAAAATTTACATTACCAGGGAGAGAGTAAGTCTGAAAAGGTTTTAAAAAATTCAGCTACATATCCATCTGGACCGGGTGCTTTACCTGAGTTTATCAAAATAATTGCCTTCTTTATTTCCTCTTCAGTATTGGGTGCATCTAATACCAAACGTTCATCAACTGGTAATTCTGGAAAATTTAGTTTATTAAAAATTAGCGGTATAGCAGGACAGGCAGCATCACTGGAAAAGAATAAAGTGTTTCAGGCTGAGACTCTTCATCACTACTCCTGTTAGTCTTGTCCATAGAGCCTGGCTGTTCTTTCTATCTGGTCAGACAATTGAAGTTAAAATTCAGGGCAGAGACAAGTTTTGCACGTGTAAAGTTGTTAGGTTTAAGTGAAATGTAAATCCAGACAGGTGATGTCACCCTACTCTATGTTAAGTAAATGTAACCCATTTAGGAAGATCTTAACTGATGTGTAATGGAAATTCCTTTTACTTTTATCATTCTGATGGACTTGGAGGAATTCACTCTCTGTGTGCTGGTTACATTCACGTTGGGAAAACAGGTTAGGTTCGAGACCACAAGTTAGACTTCTGAAATATTAAATCAGCACACTAGACCTTCTGATATCTCTTACCTCATAAATGAAAATAAAAATAAATGCAGATGTTAGACATTTCTGTTTCAATATTTTTATCAACTTTCCAATTAACAAACATATCAATATTGGTACTGATACATAGAGATCAGGAATACATTAATAACGGTTAACATGTAAAAGCACAAATTCCAAGCAGCAAATGGAGTCTAACCTCTCAATATCTTAGTAATTAACCATGAAAATGGTCATTGTAAAAGGAAAAAAAGA
Organism: Hemitrygon akajei; assembly: GCF_048418815.1. Classification (NCBI taxonomy): domain Eukaryota; kingdom Metazoa; phylum Chordata; class Chondrichthyes; order Myliobatiformes; family Dasyatidae; genus Hemitrygon; species Hemitrygon akajei. The sequence goes on along the minus strand of NC_133132.1, from coordinate 59,047,569 downwards.
CAAAAAAAAGAAAACCCCCAAACTAAAAAAACCTAATCCAAAAAAAAACAAAGAATGATTAGGCTGCTATATTTCGTCTGTTAAAATTATAATTTGTCATTAACTACACTCCTCTGTACATAAAATATAGCTGAAAAGAGGATACAGAAAGGGTCAACTTACATCATATGAAAATGCTGAATAAATGACTTGCAACTTTCTTCAAATTTAACAGAGGGTCCATAGTACTGCTCCTAATTTTTTTCCAAACTTAGACATGCTATCGTTTGGAAAAACCATTGAAATGTGGTAAGTGGGTTGGAATCTTCCCATTTAAATAAGATGGATCTTCTGGCTATTAATGTCACAAAAACAATTAAACGACATGCTGATGAGGATAAATGACTAGATTATTTCACTGGTAGTCCAAAGATTGCAGTAATAGGATGAGGTTGTAAATCAACACGCAGATTTACTGAAATACTATCAATAATGTTTTTCTAATATTTTCTTAACAGAGGACAAAACCAGGACATATGTGTCAAAGAAGCTACTTCAGAATTACATCTATCACAAACAGGGTTTATATGATGGTAGAAAAGTGCTAACTTATCCTTGGACATATGAGCCCTATGAACTGCCTTAAATTATATCAAAGCATGTCTGGCACACATTGAAGAAGTATGCACTGGTTTAAGAATTTTCTTCCATCTCTCTGTAGATAAAGATATTTGAAGTTCTCTTTCCCACTCATTCATAATTTTATCAGAAAAACCTGGCCGTATTTTCATAATTACCGGTAGATCATAAATAATTGATGTTAAACTCTTCTGAAAGGGGTTTAAACCTAAAACTGTTTCTGCAGCTTCGACTGGATATGATATTGGAAAGGTAGGTAAAATGGCATTCAGAAAGTTTCTAATCTTTAAATATCAGAAAAATTGTGATCTTGGAAAATCATATTTATTAGACAACTGTTCAAAAGACATAAAATAATCATTCATAAATATATCACAAAAACCTGCTATAGCAAAAAAGCTTGATCAATTCTACAAGGTTGGAAAAAATTTAGATATAATAGAGCTTGACAAGATCAATTTATTCAATCCAGATATTTACAAAATTGAAACCATATTCATATTGTATGTTTAACTATTGGATTTATCATTTGTATATTCGGTTTAGTAAATACAATGGGAAGCACAGCTCCTAAAATAGAAGCCAATTAAAGCCCCGGTACAGATTCCCGCTCAAGGTTCATCCATCGTGGGGATTGAGATTCATCCAACTGTTGTGTCCAAAATGTTAAATATCGAATATTAATTCCCCAATAATAAAATGTAAGATTTGGCAAAGCCAAACTGCCTTCCTTTTTTGATTTCTGTCAATAATTCTTACTTAACCTGGGATTTCTATATTGCCAAATATATGAAGAAATTTTAGAATCAATAGTATCAAAAAAAGATTTAAGAATAAAAATTGATACTGCCTGAAATAGATACAGATATTTAGGTTAAATAAACATCTTAATAGCATTATCGCTACCGATCAAAGACAAGGACACTGGGAACCATTTAGTAAACAGTTGTTTAACATGATCAATTAAAGAAAAAAAATTAACTTTAAATATATCTTTATACTTCTTAGTAATTTTAACCCCCAAATAAGCAAAATAATCAGTAGCCAATCTAAATGGTGATTGTCTATAAATAGGGATTTGCATATTTAAGGGGAAAAGCACACTCTTATCAAGATTCAATTTATACCCAGAAAAACTACTAAACTGGGCAAGTAGAGTCATTACTGCAGGAATAGATTTCTTTGGGTTAGAATTATGCAATAACAGGTCATCTGCATATAATGATATTTTATGCGTTCCGTTCCCACGAATAATGCCAAATATATTAGGTGAATGATGAATAGCAATTGCCAAGGGCTCCAGGGCAATATCAAATAATAAAGGACTTAAAGGGCAGCCCTGTCTAGTACCTTGAAAAAGCCTGAAGAAAGGGGATCTCTGATTATTGGTAAATACAGCAGCCAAGGCTCATGATTTTTCATGAATCACTTGATTCCGGCATGGTCCCAGAAGACTGGAACATTACAAATATCTCTCCACTCTTTAAGAAGGGAGGAAGGCAATAGAAAGGAAATCATAGGCTAGTTAGCTTAACTTCAGTGGCTGGGAAAGTTTTGCAGTCTATTATTAAGGATGGGGTTGTGGGGTACCTGGAGACTAATGTTAAAATAAGTCCATGTTGGCATGGTTTCTGTGAAGGGAAATCTTGCTTAGGAAATCTGTTAGAATTCTTCAATGAAGTAGCAAGCAGGGTGGACAAAGGAGAGGCAGTGGATGTCATTTACTTGTATTTGTAGAATGAGTTTGATAAAGTGCCAAACATGAGGCTACTTAATAAGATAATATCCTATGGTATTACAGGAATGCTACTGTCAAAGATAGAGGAATGGCAGACAGGCAGGAGGCAGTAGGTACCAAGTGGGAATAAAGGGGACCTTTTCTTGTTGCCTGCCAATGACTAGTGGTATTCCTCAGGGGTCAATATGGTCTAATCCTGCTCTAATGTCTTTTGGTCTTATGGAAAAAAAGTCTTAGCCTGTCCAATCTCTCCCTATAACTCAGTTCCTTGAGTTCTCAGCAAAATCCTTGTAAGTCATTTCTGCACTCTTTTCCAGTTTAGTAAAATCTTCCTTATATCAGAGTGAACAAAATTCAACACAATGCTCTTAGCAACACACACACAAAATGCTGCAGGAACTCAGCAGGCCAGGCAGGATCTATGGAAAAGTGTACAGCCTATGTTTTGGGCCGAGAACCTTCAGCAGGATCTTGTAATCTTTTCAATAGATGCTGCCTGGCTTTCTGACTTCCTCCAGCATTTTGTGTGTGTTGCTTGGATTTCCAGCATCTGCAGATTTTCTCTTGTTTGACAATTCTCTTATTGTGGCTTTATCGGCATCTTGGACAACTGCAACATAACCTCCCAACTTCTACACTCAGTGGTTTGTTTTATGAAGATGCACGTGCCTAAAGCCTTTTTCACCACACTGTCTACCTGTGACTCCACTTTTGGGAAATCATACACCTGAACTTCAAAGTCCCTCTGTTCTACAACATCCTCCTCATTCCACCAACAAAAAGCAGAATTTCCCAGTGGTCAACCATTTTAATTACAATCCAACATGTCGGTCCATTGCCTCTTCTACTGCCATGATGAAGCCACTCTCAGGTTAGAGGAGCAACACCTCATATTCCACATGGGCAGTTTCCAGCCGAATAGCATGAACATTGATTTCTCCAACTGCCAGTAATTTTCCCCTTCCCCCCTTCTTCATTTACCCACTCTGGATGTCCTCTTGCCTCTTCTCTTTTCCTAATCAGCATATCCCCTTCCCTTGGTTCCCCCCCCCCCCCCATTTCCTTCCCTTTCTCCCATGATTCACCCTCCTCTCCTATCAGATTCCTTCTTCTCCAGCCCTTAACTTTCTTCATCTATCACTTCCCAGCTTCTTACTTTACACCCCCCCCCCACCCACCTGCTTTACCTTTCACCTTCTAGATTGTACTCCTTCCCATCCCTCAGCTTCTTAATCTGGCTTCTTCACCCTTCCTTTCCTGTCCTGATAAGGGGTGTCAGTGCAGAAATAATCAACTTTTATTCTTTTCCATAGATGCTGCCTGTCCTGCTGAGTTCTTCCAGCATTTTGTGTATGATGCCCCAGAAATGCTGTTTATTTCTATCCTTGTAATAGTCTTGATGAAATTAACTCTCCATATGCTGATTCCACTGATACTTGTTCAATTGGAACAAGTACTTGAACAGGTACACATGCCTTTTCTTCTGTCACCATACTCCTCACTAGACCTTCTGGTATCTCTTATCTCATAAATGAAAATAAAAATGAGATGTTAGAAATCTAATATTAGAACATTAAGTTCTGGAAGCACTCAAAAGTCCAGGTAGTATATATGGAAAGTGAAAATAGCTAAATACTTCAAGACATAGAGTCCATCAGGCCAACTGATACATCAGTATCTCAAAAGTCTTAAGCAAATCCTAAAAAAATTCTGGAAAAAGAAACATTGTTAGTAAAAGTGACATTTCAAATTACTCCTCTATTCCTCCAATCTATTGCCCAAAATACCAATTTCAAATTCCAAAGTAATGATTAATTTCCCAGTTGCCAATTGCCATGGTGCTAGAGGACTCGTTTTATACTCAACCAGATTGTACTTAATAGCTGCTTCACTTAACTAAGGTTAATCTACATTCAAGGCTGTTTAATGTCACTTGCAGTACAAAAGCGTAAAGGAGAACAAAATAATTATTACCCTGGATCTGATGCAACACAGATAAAACAATAAGATAAACCTTTTTCCACAGATGCTGAGTTCTTCCTGCATTTTGTGTGTGTTGCTTGGATTTCTAGCATCTGCAGATTTTCTGTTTGTAATAAGATAAAAACACAATAATAAAAAGAATAAATATAAATACACTAGATAGCTGATTCGAATGAATGTACTTAAACTGATGCTATGTAGAGGAGGGTCCATACTTTAGGTAAATCCAACAGAAATGGACGAAGTAGTAGTGGAGGAGGAGTGTGGTGTGATGGGTTGGTGGGTGGAGGTGTTCATCATCTTACTGCTTGGGAAAAGTAATTGTTTTTGAGTCTGGGGTCCTAGCGTGGTTGCTACATAACCTTGTCCCTGATGGGAATTGGATAAACAGTCTGAGAGCAGGGTGGGTAGGATCCTTCATGATATTGCTGGCCTTTTTCCTGCAGCTTACTGTATATACTGTCCTTGATGGCGGATAGGTTAGTGCCACGATGAGTGGGGCAGTCCTGATTACCTGTTGTAGAGGCTTCCTGTCTGCTGCAGTGCAGTTTCCGTACCATGCAGTGATGCAGCATCTATAGAAGGGCATGAGTTTCAATGTCCACAGTCAGAAAATAGAGGTGCTGTGAGCTGTCTTGGTTGTGTAGGATGTGTTCTAGGACCATGAGAGGTTGTGCAAGATTTACAATCTCAGGAGTTTGAAAATGCTCACAGCTTCCATTGCTGTGCCACTAATGTAAAGAGGGGTGTGAGTGATGCAAATTCTTCTGAAGTTAATACCCATCTCCTTCGTATTAACATGAGAAAATCTGCAGATGCTGCAAGTCCAAGTAACACACACAAAACGCTGCAGGAACTCAGCAGGCTAGGCAACGTCTATGGAAAAGAGTGAACAGTTGATGTTTTGGGCCAAGACCCTTCATCGGGAGTGAGAAAAAGACGAGAAGGACTTATCATTTTACACTTGTCCATAGATACTGCCTGGCCTTCTGTGTTCCTCCAGCACTGTGTGTGTGTTGCTGTCTCCTTTACCTTGTGGACACTGAGGGAGAGGCTATTTGCTTGATACCAGGTCTCGAGCTCTTCCAGCTCGTTTCTGTGTACCATCTTCCCGACCCTCACCACTTTGAGCCTTTGTAGATAAAAAGACATGTATTCTCTCTGAATTTGAGACTGCTTTTTCAGTATTTCAATTTCCCAATGGCTTTTTGAATATTCTGTTCCCTTCTCCTTCAGCCTCTTTATTTTTATTGTGGATCGTTAGTGCTGCTCACTAACAACTGCATTTGTTTTATAATTATTGGTTTTCATCCTCTAACTGCTCCTGAAGCCTTCCCAATTTACAGCCGAACACCCACACTTTCTTCCCCATGCTCGGGTTATTCTACACAATACACATGCCTCATTGGTTTCTCATTAATAAGGTAAAAAAAATTAAACACCTGTTGACACATTTCAGTTCAATCCTAAAGTACAAATCCAACACCATCTCTTTATCTCATTATAGTCATAGTCAAAGAATACTACAGCACGGAAAAGGCCCTTTGGCCCATCTATTCTGTGCCAAACCATTAACCTGCCTACTCCCATTGCCCTGAACCTGGACTACAGCCTTCCGCACCCTTGTCATCCAAAGCGCAACACCTTACAGTTGTCTGCATTAAATTGCATCTGCCATTTTTCAGCCCATTTTACTATCTGGTCCAGATGAAACTGCAAGTTTTCATAGCCCTCCTCGTTGTCCAGTCTGCCCCCAGTCTTGGTGTCATCCACAAAGTTGCTAATCCAGTTAACTACATTATCATCGAGGTCATTGATTTAAATGACAAAATAATTAACCCAGCACCAACCCCTGTGACACTCCACTAATCACAGGCCTCCAATCAGAGAAGTAACTGTGTACTACCACCCTCTGGCTTTTCACACAAAGCTAATGTCTAATACAAGTTACTACCTCATCCTGAATGCCAACCAGCTGAACCTTCTTGACCAACCTGCCCTGCAGCACCTCATCGAAAGCCTTGCCAAAGTCCACAACACCCACTGCTTTGTCTTCATCAACTTTCCTGTAACTTCCTTGAAAAACTATGCACTTGGTTAGACATGACATACCACACACAATGCTCTATTAACTATCCCTAGTCAGTCTTATTCAAATATTTATATATCCGATCCCTTAGAATACCATCAAGTGCTGTAAATTATACACTACTGATCTCTGGCTCTCCAGCTGATAAATTCCTAACTGTTTCTTAGAGCCTTCCTTAAACAATGGAGCAACATTAGCTATCCTCCAATCCTCAGGCACTTTACCTGTTGTTAAGGGTATTTTAAATACCTCTTCTAGAATCTCTGCAATTTCTGCACTAGTCCCCCACAAGCTCCAAGGGAATACTTTGTCAGCCTCTGGGAATTTATCAATCCTAATTTACCTCAAGACTGCAAACACATCCTCCTCTGTGATATATACACAGTTCATGACTTCAGTGCTGTTTTGCCTCACTTCTACAGCCTATGTTTGTCCCTCAAGTGAATACAGATACAAAAAAATCCATTTGAGATCCACTCAATCTCATTTGGCTTCATGCATAGGTGACCACTCTGATCTTCAAGAGGACCAATTTTGTCCCTTGCTATCCATTTGCTCCTACTATATCTTTGTAACCCTTGGGATTTTCCTTTATCTTGTCAGCTGGAGTAACCTCATGCCCTTTTTAAGCCTTTCTGATTTTTTTAAGTCTTCTCTTGCATTTCTTATACTCCTCTTTTATGCACCACCTTCTTCTTGATCACTTGCTTCTTTTTGCCATTTACACAGCTGTAAATCTAATCCTGATCCGTAATGAGTATGTATATCTGCTAACTTCAATTTCATGATTAAGATTCATGACAGACCATGATGGGATGACTGACATTGCTCTATCTCCTACACTTTCCTTTATACTATTCTTACTATACATTGCTCTAACAATTGACCTCCTGAAGTGCAATGCTTTACACTCACACTCAACATCAGCAAAGCAAAAAGCTGATTATTGAATGCTGGAGGAAGAAAACAGATCAATGAGCCAGTCCTCATTGGGGGATCAGAGGTGGAGAAGGTTAGTAAGTATAAATTCCTTGGTGTCATCATTTCAGAGGATCTGTCCTGGGACCAGCACATTAATACCTTTACAAAGAAAGTGCAGCAGTGCCTCTAGTTACTTTGAAGTTTTCCCAGATTCAGCATGTCACCTAAAACCTTGGCAAGCTTCTATAGTTGCCCAATGGAGTGTAATCCTACTGTGAACATCAAGGGCAGGTATGGAAACACCAATGACCAAGAATGGAAAAGCCTACACAAAGTGGTGGATACAGCACCGTTCATCAGAAGCAAAACCCTTCATCATTGAGCACATCTATAAGGAGCACTGCCACAAGAAAGCAGCTTCCATTATCGAGGACCCCACCATCCAGGCCATGTTTTCTTCTTGCTGCTGCCAAAAGAAAGGAAGTGCAGGAGCCTTAGGTCCTACACGTACCAGGTTCAGGAACAGTTATTATCCTTCAACTATCAGACTCCTAAACCAGCAGGAACAACTTCACTCAACACAGAAATGATTACACAAACTATGGACTCATTTTCAAGGACTCTATAGATTAGATTAGATTCAACTTTATTGTCATTGTGCCAAGTACAGATACAAAGCCAATGAAATGCAGTTAGAATCTAAGCAGAAATGCAAAGAATAGTGTTATTTATAAAATAACTGCAAATAAAAAGTAAGTGCTACAGCACACAAATATAAAAGTACTGAGACATTACAATTTGGGTGCAATACTGCTTAGTGCTGTGATGTGAGGTTCAGCAGGGTCACAGTCTCAGGGAAGAAGCTCTTCTTGTGCCTGCTGGTGCAGGAGCAGAGGCTCCTGTAGTGCCTACCGGATGAGGGGGGAAGAGTATAAAATCCATGTTAGGGTGAGATGCATCCTTGATAATGCTTTTCACCCTGCACAGACAGTGCTTATGGTAGATTTTCTCAATGGTGGGCAATTGGGTGCCGATAATCCGCTGGGCAGTTTTCACCACAGGCTGGAGTGCTTTGCGGTCCGATACGGGACAATTGCCATACCACACTGAGATGCAGTTGGTGAGTATGCTCTCAATGCTACAGCAGTAAATGTCCTTCAGTGTTATGGGACAGAGGTGAGATTTCTTGATGCTCCACAGCAAATAAAGGCGCTGTTGCACCTTTTTGATAGGGATAGAGGAGTTCATGTTCCCAGTATCGTTTACTTATATATTTATTTTTATTTGCACAGTTCATTTGCTTTTGCAAATTAATTATTCATCAGTCCGTGTGTGCAGTTTTTCATTGATTCTGTTGTATTTCTTTCATCTACTGTGAATGCCTGCAAGAAAATATTTAGATTGAGACCAGTCATAAACCATTTCCATTAATGACCTCCTTCCTGCTAATTCCATCTTCTGCAGATCTCACCAGTCAATGATGTTTAATAAACCAGTCCATTTAAATATCTCCTGTGGTAACTCAGCATTCCCCAGAGTTGGAAGAATTAATGAGTGCAGGACACAACGTTGTCTTGGCACAAGTGTTACATAATATATAAGGTGATGTCATTCCTAAGTGTCTATATTCAAAATCACCTTCATTACACAATATAAATAGGTTTGATCTCACTGCTCAAACAGCAGTTCCACCTGAAGGTCCAGAGAGTAACTGAGTGCATTAAACAGTGATCGGAGCAGAGCCCAAGATGCTGAGACTCCATGTAACTCTTTCTGTCCTCCTTATGTTCCAGGTTGCAGGAATAAGAGGAACAGATCTTGTGCAAGAATCGTGCGAGAGCATAATCTGTCATCCAGTCTTGAAAGTCATTGAGCATAATGTAAGTACTATTGGGAATTGACATTGGTGGTTGGTGAGGAAGACTATTAATTTCCTGTTTTAGAGTTGAGGGTCAAAGAGCTATAGAGTATGGAAGCAGCATCTTGGATACAACTTATCCAGGCCAACAAGACGTTTACCTGAGCTAATCCCTTGGGATTTTTACCTTTTTATTAGATACATTTGTTCAAATGTCTTTGAGGTATTTGTATCTGTTCAAATGTCTTTGAAATATTGTAATGTTACCTTTATTTATTTCCCTTGCAACTTGCTCAAAATACACTCTATGTAAAAAAAAAGCAACTCAGATCCTCTTCTATTCTTCCTCTTCTCATCTGTGAGCTCCAGTTTTTGAGTACTCTATGTTGGAAGAAAGATTGAGACTATGCCCCTCATGATCTTATGAACCTTTGTCAGGTTGTCCCTCAGCCCCTTATGTAGCAAGGAAAAAGCACCAGCCTATCCAATCTCTCCTTTTAGCTGAATCTCCACAGTCCCTGTAATATCTTTATTAATCTTCTCTGCACTCTTTCCAGCTGACACAGTATAAATGGGTGCAGAAGTGTACACAACATTCCATGATGAACGTGATGAAGACCATGGAGCGGCTGATAATACAGAATCTGAGGCCACAAACCAGGCACGCCCAGGATCCTCTTCAGTTTGCGTATAAGGAGAAGGTGGGAGTGAAGGATGCTATCACGTATTTGCTGTACAAATCACTCTCTCACCTAGATGGGGTCAGTTGTGCTGTGAGGATTACATTCCTTGAATTCTCTAGTGCCTTTAACACCATCCAGCCCAAGATCTTAAGGCACAAACTAACGGAGATGGGAGTAGACTCTCACATGGTGGATTGGATAGTGGACTACTTGACAGATAGACCTCAGTATGTGCGGTTGGGAGACTGTAGGTCTGACACGGTGGTCAGCAGCACAGGAGCGCCGCAGGGAACCGTACTCTCTCCGGTCCTGTTCACCCTGTACACATCAGACTTCCAATATAACTCGGAGTCCTGCCATGTGCAGAAGTTCGCTGATGACACGGCCATAGTGGGGTATGTCAGGAATGGACAGGAGGAGGAGTATAGGAAACTGATACAGGACTTTGTGATATGGTGCAACTCAAACTACCTGCGTCTCAATATCACCAAGACCAAGGAGATGGTGGTGGACTTTAGGAGATCTAGGCCTCATATGGAGCCAGTGATCATTAATGGAGAATGTGTGGAGCAGGTTAAGACCTACAAGTATCTGGGAGTACAGTTAGACGAGAAGCTAGACTGGACTGCCAACACAGATGCCTTGTGCAGGAAGGCACAGAGTCGACTGTACTGCCTTAGAAGGTTGGCGTCATTCAATGTCTGTAGTGAGATGCTGAAGATGTTCTATAGGTCAGTTGTGGAGAGCGCCCTCTTCTTTGTGGTGGCGTGTTGGGGAGGAAGCATTAAGAAGAGGGACGCCTCACATCTTGATAAGCTGGTAAGGAAGGCGGGCTCTGTTGTTGGCAAAGGACTGGAGAGTTTAACATCGGTAGCTGAACGAAGGGCGCTGAGTAGGCTACGGTCAATTATGGATAACTCTGAACATCCTCTACATAGCACCATCCAGAGACAGAGAAGCAGTTTCAGCGACAGGTTACTATCGATGCAATGCTCCTCAGACAGGATGAAGAGGTCAATACTCCCCAATGCCATTAGGCTTTACAATTCTACCGCCAGGACTTAAGAACTTTTTAAAAGCTATTATTAATGCTTTTTGAGATAGTGATTTAGATGCATATCATATTTTTTACTGAGTTAAGTATTGTATGTAATTAGTTTTGCTACAACAAGTGTATGGGACATTGGAAAAAAGTTGAATTTCCCCATGGGGATGAATAAAGTATCTATCTATCTATCATATGCGATTTTACTAATACGATATGTTAACTCTTGTCCTGCGTGTCCTGACAACTGAAATCATGTGTGCCAAATGCTTTCTTCACCACACTAACTGTGTCACCATTTACTGGGAGCTATGGAATTGTACCCCTAGATTTCTTTGTTCTATAACATTCTGCAAAGCGCTGTCATTTACTGTGCAAGTCTTCCACGGTTAAATGCAACACTACACACTTGTCTAAGTAAAAGTGGTCTTTCGTGAGTCCACCTTCCCAGTTCTACACTAGGTTCTGGTTAAAATTTCTCTGTAGTTTAAATCATGTCACTGATAATCCACTGTTGACAAGTTGTTTCATGTTGTGAAACTCAACCATGTAGATCAGAAAGCATCTTGGACTCATTCTGCTGGATGTCTCCACATTCTCACGCCAACCTCCACTATATATTATCCCAGATGGAATGGAAAGTGAGGAATGTTTCTTAATGACATCTGTATTCTGATCGCACAATTATTTATTTTTTCAGTCTTAAAAATAATGTCACAACAGAAAATTCAAAAAAGTGAAGATCCAGCAACATTTTCACTCAAGAAAAGAAGGAAGTTAGTCTATCCACTAAAGTGGAACTGGCCAATATATGAAGCATTAGAAAAAACAGGGTAACTATTGCCTGAGGGTAACTGTATGATCGACAAAGTGGGAAGCAGGTGGAGTAGGAATGGGGGAGACAAGAGGGAAGAAGACTAGTAACAACTGGTGGGGCAGTGTGCACTGAGATCCAATTCAGATGTAAAGTTCCATTGCTTCCTGCACTGGATCCTTACAGGTTTATGCTGCTGTTACTTACATTGTACTGAGAAAATTCCTTCAGATTGCAGATGCACTACTCTTCAGATCTTCCAGGTCAGATCTACTTATTTGTCCTGGACATGTTGTACCATAGACAGAGACAGAGCAAAGTCAAATGTAGGACTGCAGCCCAGGGCTCATAGAGTAGCAACTCACTAGTCAGTCTGACCATTCTCTACTCAATCCCATGTTTTTGTTTGATGGCTGTCTGGGAGATGAGCTTAGAAACCTCAAACTCATTCACCATTGGAGACTTGCAGCCAATAAAGGAGCAATTCACCTGTTCTAGAAGGGTGGATAGCATAGAACATAGAACATGGAACAGAACAGCACAGTGCAGGCTCTTCAGCCCATGATATTGTGCTGATATTTTAACCTTAATCAATCAATTAAGATCAATCCAACACTCGTCTCTCAAATAATACCATATTTCTCTCAAACGTCTGCCTATCTAAGAATCTCCTAAATGTCCCTAATGAATATCTCTCAACCACTACCTCGGGCAGTGCATTGTATGTACTTACCACTCTGTATGTAAAATTTCTACCTCTGACATCTCCCCTTTACCTTACTCCAATGACCTCCTATTAGCCATTGACACCCTGGGTAAAAGGCGTTGCTGTCTTCTCTGTCTATGCCTCTTATCATCTTGTACACATCTATAAAGTTGCCTCTAATCCTCTTTCACTCTAAAGAGAAAAGCCACAGCTTGCTCAGCCTTTCCTCTAATACAGGGAGCATCCTGGTAAACCTTCTCTGCATCCTCTCTAAAGCTTTACATGCTTCCTGTAATGAGGCGAACAGGACTGAACACCATGTTCCAGGTGTGTCTAACTACAGTTTTATACAGTTGCAATATTACCTGTGGCTCTTGAAATCAACTACTGAAGGTGACCACACTAGGGCACCATGGTAGTGTAGCAGTTAACACAAAGTTATTATAGATCAGAGCATCAGAGTTCGAAATTCAATTCTCAACGTACTCTCTAAAGAGTTTGTACGTCCTCATCATGGAATGTATGGGTTTCGTACAGGTGCTCTGGTTTCCTCTCACAGTCCAAAGATGTACCAGCTAGTCGGTTAATTGGTCATTGTAAATTGTCCTGTGATTAGGCTGGGGTTAAATTGGAATTTGCTCGTAGTGACATAGCTCGAAGAGCAGGTAGGGCCTAAACTTTAAGAATGGTTCTTTCCTTCTCTTGACTAAATGTTCCATTTTCTCTCGACGCAACAATGGTTCTTTCACCCTGCCATCCTTTCCCTAGCTTAATGGAGCAAGACTATCCAGAACCCCATGCAAGTGTCTTCTAAACAAACTCACCATCAGATATTCCCCGAGAATATCTGTTGCCAATTTAATCTTCCTAATTATATCACTAATAACATCATAATTAGCCTTCCCCAAATTAAATACTTTACCATACAATCTGATTCTATCTCTTCCAAGACTATGTGAATCTTCAGGTAGTTATGGTCATTGTTTCTGAAATGTTTGTCCACCAAGAGATCTGTCAACTGATCAGGTTCATTGTCTAATACTCGATCTAATATGACCTCTCCTCCCCTCAGCCTGTCCACACTTGTCAGAAATCCTTACTAGACTCAACTAACAAATCTATCCCATCTAAAACTCTTGCACTAAGGAGGAGCCAATTAAAATGAAGGAAGTTGATGTCAATAATGACAACAACCCTGCTATTTTAGCACCTTTCCAAAATCTACCTGCAGACTTGCTCCTCAGTGTCCCTGTTGCTATTGGGGATCGATAGAATACTCCCAATTGAGTGATTACTCCCTTCCTAGTCCTGACTTCCACCCACAATGACTCTGTAGACAATCCATTCACAATGTCTTCCCTTGCTGCAGTTATCAGAAGCTATCCTTGATTAGCATTGCGACTCCCCCACCTCTTTTAACTCCCTTCCTGTCCCTTTTGAAACATCTAAACCCTGGAACATCTAGCAGTCATTCCTGCACTTATGATAGCCAAGATTCTGTAATGGCCACAACTTCATAGTTTCATATTCTTATCCATGCTCTAAGTTCACCACCTTTATTCCTGATATTTTTCACATTGAAGTAAACATATTTTAACCCATCTAACTGACTTCCTATCCTTCCTTACAGTCTCTCTTCAGATTATATTTACCTTTACATCAACTGCTCCATCATCTGACCTACTGCTCTGGCTCCCATTTCCCTGCCAACTTAATGTACACACTCCAAAAAAGTTCTAGCAAACCCACCTGCAGCGACATTGGTCCCTCTCAAGTTCACATGTAACCCTTCTTTTTAGTATACTTCATACCATCGCCAGAAAAGATCCCAGTGATCTACAAATCTGAAACCCTGCCCTCTGCACCAATTCGTCAGCCACTCACTCAGCTTCCATAGCATCCATTCTTACCATCACTGGTGCATGGAACAGGCGGCAATCAAAGGTTTTCTACACTTGAAGTCCTGCTTTTCAGTTTCCTTCCAAGCTCCACATATTCTCTCTCCAGGACTTCATCCCTTTTCCTAGCTACCTTGTTGGTGCCAATATTTAATTTAAATTCTGGCTGCCCAACCCTCCCTTTAAGAATTCAGTGGACTGAATATAAGGTGTCACTGACCCTGGCATCTGGGAATCTTTCATGTCTACAGAATCACCTGTCAGTATCCCTAACGATTGAATCCCCTATCATCAGTGCTCTCCTTTTCTCATCCCTTCCCATCAGAGCCAGAAAGCCAGACCATAAGACATAGGAGCAGAATTAGGCCTTTTGGCCCATCGAGTCTGCTCCACCATTCAGACATGACTGATCCTTTTTTCCCTTCTTCAGCCACACTCTCTGGCCTTTTTCCTGTAATCTTTGAAGCCATGACCAACCAAGAACCTATCAATCTCTGCTTAAAATACACCCAATGACCTGGCCTCCACATTAGCCTGTGGTAACAAATTCCACAAATTTATCACCCTCTGGCTAAAGAAATTGCTCCACATCCCTGCTTTAAATGGATGCCCTTCTATCCTATGGTTGTGCTCTCTTGTCCTAGACTCTCCCACCATGGGAAACATCCTTTCCACATCTACTCTGTCTAGGCCTTTCAACATTCAAAAGGTTTCAATGAGATTCCCCCATCTTTCTAAATTCCAGTGAGCACAGATCCAGAACCATCAGACATTCCTCATGATGATCCTTCCATTCCCAGAATCATCCTTGTGAACCTCCTCTGATCCCTCACCAAAGCCTGCACAATTTTCTCTGATGAGGAGCCCAAAACTGTTCAGAATACTCAATGTGAGGCCTTGCCAGTGCCTTATAATGCCTCAGCATCACATCCCTACTCTTATATTCTAAACCTCTTTAAATGAATGCTAACATTACACTTGCCTTCCTCACCACTGTTTCAATCTACAAGTTAACCATTAGAGTGTTCTGCACAAGGACTCCCAAGTTCCTTTGCATCTCAGATTTTTGGATTTTCTCCTGGTATAAAATTAGTCCACACATTTATTTCTACTACAGAAGTGCATGACCATGCATTTTCCAACATTGTATTTCATTTACCAGTTTCTTGCCCATTCTCCTAATCTGTCTAAGTCCTTCTGCATCCTATCTGTTTCCTCAACAATACCTGCCCCTCCTTCAATCTTCGTATCATCTGCAAACATCTCAACAAAGCCATCTATTTCAGCATCTAAGTTATTTATATACAGCATAAAAAGAAGTGGTCCCAGCACCAACCCCTGCAGAACACCACTAGTTACTGGCAGCAACCAGAAAGCGATCCATTTATTCCCATCGCTGCCTCTTACCAATCAGCCGATTCGCTAACCATGCCAGTAACTTTCCTGTAATACCATGAGCTTTTAACTTGATAAGTAGCCTCATGTGTGGCACCTTGTCAAAAGCCTCCTGAAAATTCAAATATACAACATTCACTGCCTCTCCTTTAGCTATCCTACCTGTAATCTCCTCGAAGAATTCCACCAGGTTTGTCAGGTAAGATTTTCCCTCAAAGAAACCCTGATGACTTTGTCTTATCTTGTCCTGTGTCACCAAGTACTCCATATCCTCCTCCTTCCCAATGCCAGAGGCCTTGCTGCTGCAGCCTTCTCTGGTAGGTATGCCTCATCAGGCATCCATCACACAGCCTCAACACAGATGCTGCCAATGAACTTTGCCACTGTTTCTGTGACTATCTATTTATTTTCTTTCCCCTAGGGTTATAAAGAAATAGAGCTCCCAACTCTTCATTGGCTTCAGACGTTTGTTAATGGAACGGATATGGAGACTGCAATAAAATTGGGCCTGGAGAGATTTGTCAATTATTCACGCTTTCATAATGATGCTGGTATGTGAGGTTTATTCAATGTTACAGCACAGAACATACCTTTCATCGTAGTGTGCGACTCATCTGAAAGTCAAAGTCAGATTTATTGTCATATGCAGAGGACAAATGAAAAACTTAGTTGCAGCAGCATTAATTGCATCTGACAACATAGGTTCAACATAAATTATTTCAAACTTATCCCATAGGGAACAGAGTTAGAATTTTAAAAAAGTACAATGTTTATTAGTGCAAGATTGTCAAAGTTGTCTGGTATTGCTAAGCTGAGGCAGCTATTTGGTTTATGCAGGTTGATTCAAGACCAAATGGTCAAAGGTTTCTGCAGGCTTCTGTACGTTCTGTCCAATGGTAGTTTTAAGAAGATGGCATGGCCCAAAGTGTGGAGATCTTTTTTGGTAGATATTCCCTTCTTAAGATAACTCCTCCTGTAGATAGTGCTATAAAGGGATGTATAGGGATATTATTTCAAACTAGTGAGCAGGCAGGCAGACAAGAGCCATATTTAGTTATACAGGTAGAATTTGGCCAGGTGACCCTTCCTGACCATGCCTGGGCAAAGGAGCAAAGTTGGCTCTTTCCACTTTACATCCTGTTGCTCCTTTCTGTAGTGAGGTGACTAGAACTGCACACAGGTGTCTTTTTGAAACAATATTTGTTACTCACACCATTCCAGTTTCAGATTCCGACTCTTCACTGCAGATCCTTGACTATTGGAACCCTTGAGACCTCAACTCTGCTTAACGGGTTCATCGGGAGTAAATTCAAGAGTGCAGGAATACTGGCTGAAATTCTAATTGGGGAGAGAGTGAGTGAGCGAGGGAGTGAAAATGAGAGACTGACATTGTGTATTTTAGAAAATTACAATGATTTCCCTCTTAAAAGTAGTCTTAATCCTTGTACAGTCGTCAAGAAATTAAGTTGTCCAGAACCTTCTAAATACAATGTAGGTTTCCTTTTTTTTTCTTGTCCAGAGTCTCAATACCACTCATCAGCCAAGATTCCATAAACTTGCAAGGTTTATCATTTACCCTCGTAAGAATATGCTGTTTCTGGATTCCTGATATCACACTCTGTGCTTTTTCCATAGATGCTGCCTGGCCTACTGAGTTCCTCCAGCATTTTGTGTGTGTTGCTTGGATTTCCAGCATCTGCAGATTCTCTCTTATCTGCAACATGCTGCCCATTTCCCCCAATATCAGCCCTGCTTCAGTTTAGGGCCCTCACCTATGGATCTTTTCCATTGCTATCTTAAAACCAACATAATTATATTTACTAGAACTAAAGAGCTCCCTGACTACCAGTCCAGTAACTTTTACTGTGTTGTTCCTATAAAAGGAAGGTCCAGGATTGCACCTTCTCAAGGAGTACCCTTTGTACTGTATAGTGATTCAGAGAACATTCCAAGACATATTTCATAAATTCACTTCCCTTTGATTGGTATCTCTTTCCAATCCAGTCAGGCCGCTCCCAGACACACTTTTCATCTGTGCCAGGTTGAGTGTCGAGATCGCAACATGGCCTCGTAAAATAAAACACTGTGCTGTGAGAAGGACATGAGGGACCACTCACAGAATCTTTCCTTGGAACTTGGGAATACTTTGGTGAAGACATGAGAAAGCTTTGGTGAATATGTACTTGGAGTTCGAGGAGGTCATTAATGAATACTTTGCTTCAGCAGAGAGAGAGACCTTGACAAATATGAGGCAAAAGTAGAAAAGGTTAATATGTTGGAACACGTTGAGGTTAGGGAAGAGGATGTCTTAGAACATTTGAAAAGGAGTAGCATAAATAAATTTCCAGGGCCAGAAGGAATATTCCCCAGGTTACTGTGGAAATTGAGAGAAAAGACTGTTGTGCTGTTGGCAATGATCTTTGTATCCTCAATGACAGTTATAGGAGTAGTACTAGAAAATATGAGGATGGGCAATGTTATTCGTTTGTTCAAGAAAAGTAATAGGGATAATCTTGGACATTATAGACCAGTGAATCTTGCATCAGTGGTGGGCAAACTATCTGAGAAGATTCTGAGAAATAGGATTTGGAGAAGCATAGAGAGCAGTGGGTGTGGAACATATGGATATTAGTAAGGTTTTCAACTAGGTTCCCCATGTCAGGCTCATTTAGAAAAGTTATTCAGGAGGCATAGGATTGAGGGAAACTTGGCTGTATGAATTCAGAATTAGCTTTCTCAGAGAAGACAGGGGATGGTAGTAGATGGAGCATATTCTGCTGGGAGGTCCACGACTAGTGGTGTTCCGCAAGGAGCTGTTCCAGAACCCCTACTCTTCATGAGTTTGATAAATGTCTTCGAAGAGGAAGTGAAAGGGTGGGTTAAAAGTTTGCAGATGACATGAATGTTGGTGGTGTTGTGGATAGTACAGAAGGTTGTCGTATGTTACATCGGAAATTGGCAGGATGCAGAGCTGAGAAGTGGCAGATGGAGTTCAATCTAGATAATTGTGAGGTGATACACTTTGGAAGTCAAACTTGATGGCAGAGTATTAAGTTAATGGCATGATTCTTAGCAGTGTGCAGGAGTGAAGGGATATGGAGGCCAAGTCCAGAGATACCTCAAAGTTGCTGTACGAGTGGATAGGGTGGCTAAGAAAGTATATGGTGTGTTGGCCTTCATTTATTGGGGATTGTGTTTAAGAGCCACAAGATAATGTTGCAGCTCTATAAAACACCTCTGGTTAAACCACACTTGGAGTAGTGTTCTGTCACCTCACTATAGGAAGGATGTGGAAGGTGAGAAGATTTACCAGGATGCTGCCTGGATTAATAAACATGTCTTATGAGGAAAGGTTGAGTGAGCTAGGGCTTTTCTCTTTGGTGTGAAGGACAATAAGAGGAGACTTGGAAGAAGCATATTAAATGATAAGAGGCATAGATAGAATAGATTGCCAGTGCCTTTTTCCCCAGGGTGGCACTGGTTATAATGAGAAGACATACCTTTAAGCTGATCGGAAGAAAGTTTGTGGATGACGTCAGATGTGGGTTCTTTTACACAGAGAGTGGTAAGTGCGTGGAATGCATTTCCTGGGGAGGTGCTAAAGGCACCATTAACATTTAAGAGACTTAAATGACTCATAGATAGGCACATGGATGAAAGATAAATGGAAGACTATGTTGGAGGGAAGGGTTAGATTGATCTTGGAGTAGTTAAAAGGTTGGTATGACATCACGAGGCAAAGGGCCTTTACTGTATTGTACATTTCAGCCTCATTAGTGACCCAGTCCTCCTTGCTTCTAAATTCTACCCATAATGGGATTATCTCACAGAAGCATTATGTCTAAGAAGTGGTAATATGTCCTTCCTTATCAAAAAAGCAACATGCCACCGTCTATTACCTGCACTTCTGTCATGTCTGTAGCTTCAATATCATAGAATATTGAGCTGTTGGTCCTGCCCTTTTCTTAGCCATATTTCCTCTATGGCTGTGATCCAGCACATGAGCGTCATTACAAAGAAGGCACAGCAAGACCTTTACTTTCTTAGAAGTTTGTGAAGATTCAGCGTGTCATCTAAAACATTGGCAGACTTCTATTGATGCAGTGAATAGTATATTGACTGGTTGCATCATGGCCTAGTATGGAAACATTAATGTCCTTCAACAGACACGTCCACAAGATAGTGGATACGGCCCAGTCTATCGCAGGTAAAGCCCTCCCACCATGAAGCACATCTAGAAGGAGCATTGTCACAGAAATGCAGCACCCGTCATCAAGGATCCCCACTATCCAGGCCATGCTCTCTTCTCACCGTTGCCATAAAGACGGGGGTTCAAGAGCCTCAGGCCCACACTGCCATGTTCAGCAGCAGTTAGTATATCTCAACCATCAGCCTCCCGAACCATTGTGGACAATTTCTCTCATCCCAACACTGAACTGATTCCACATCCTATCAAGGACACTAAATATGTTCTCATAATATTAATTAATTATTCTTTGTTTTTCGTTTTGTATTTACACAATCTGATGTCTTTTTTTACTTTAGTAGTTTTTCTGTCTTTGTGTGTAATTTTTTTTATTGACTCTGTTGTGTTTCTTTGTATTTACTGTGAATGCCCACAAGAAAATGAATCTCAGTATATGGTGGCATATACTGTAGGTACTTTGATAATAAATTTACTTTGAACTTTGAACATCTCATTCCTCAGGGCTAATCTATACTCCAACTTTATCTGCCTTAACAGTTAAACTTTGTGGATTAAAACAAATGCAAGTTAACTGATTAAAACAAATGCAGTTTAACTGATTATTAATTTCTATTTATTTACTGTGCCCTTACCTATCCGTATTACTAAACCTGCTCTTACTGATTACTGCTTTATCCTGTTCAGAGTCCCATACCCTGCCAATCTAATATAAACTCTCATTTGTAGCATAAGGAAATTTTCCTGAAAGGATATTGGTCCCTCTCTGATTCAAGTACTGTACAATCCAACCCTCTTGTACAGGTCTCCTCTACCCCAAAAAAGATCAGAACACCTCACTACTGCCCTTCCACCAATTCCTCAGCCAAAAATTCATCTGCCCTATCTTTATATTTCTGTCTTTGCCGGCACATAGCAGCAGGAGAGATCTAGAGATCAGTACCCACAAGGCCCTCCTTCTTAACTACCTACCTAACTTATTTGGTAGAACCTCATCCATTGTTCTACCCCCATCATTTCAACCAACATGTACAACAACCTCAAGTTGTTCATCATTCCACTCAAGAATTTTCTGCAGCTGTTTAGAGACATCCTTGACCCTTGAGGCAACCCATCACCTTGCCATCTCTTCTGCAGTCAAAGGACCTCTGTCTGTCCTCCTCATTGTTTATCTGCACACTTTCCCTCTGAGCCTCAGTGCAAGTCACAAACCAGACTACTGCTGCTAACACCTGAATGAACATCACACTCAACCAGTTACTAAGGGGACTACCACATAGGAATTCTGCAATGACTGTCTATTCACCATACTTTTCCTGGTGGATACCCATCTACCTGAAGCTTGTACCTCAGGTGTAACCACCTCAGTAAAATTCTCATTTGTGAAGTCTTCAGCTTCCCAGATGATCCCAAGTACATCCAAACTCTACTGCAGTTCCTTGACCTATTTTGTCGGGAGCTGCCTCTGGGTGCACTTCCCATAGACATAGTCATCAGGGAAACTGTGAGCTTCCCTGACTTCGCATAACTTGCAGCAGAAGCATTCCACTGCCCTAACTGCCAACATGGCTACACTGAATCCAGCACTCGGATCAAAACGAAAATAACAACCTTATCTGTTCTTACCTCTGACTCCGCACCAAAGTATTTTTCAAGATAAACATAAAACAGAACAGCACAGTACAACAAGGAAATCTGCAGATGCTGGAAATTCAAGCAACACACACAAAATGCTGGAGATGCTGCCTGGCCTGCTGCGTTCCACCAGCACTTTGTGAGCACAGTACAAGCCTTTCAGCCCACAATGTTATGCCAATCCTTTAACTTACTCTAAGATCAATATAACACTTCCCTCCCACATAATCCTCCATTTTTCTTTCATCTATTTGCCTATTTAAGAATGTCTTAAATGTCCCCAAAGCATCTGCCACTACCCCTTGCTTAAGGTAAAGAAGACGTTAGGAGATGGTTTGAGACAGAAAAGCTAAAACCAGTATTACAATGGAGTTAAGGGAACTACAATGGCACAAGAAATGAGCTGGACAAAATGGATTGGAAGGGGACTCTGGTGGGGATGATGACATATTTGATCACCTTGGGTCTGTACCTGCTGGAGTCCAGAAGAATAGTGGGGGCGGGGAATCTTATTGAACCCATCCAATATTGAAAGGCCTAGATCGAGTGGATGAGGTAAGGATATTTCCTATAGTGGGAGAGGCCAGAACCAGTGCGTACAGCCTCAGAATAGAAGTACATCCCTTTAGAACAGTGATGAAAAGAATTTCTTTAGCCAGAATGTGGTGAATCAGTGGAATTCATTGCCACAAACAACTGTGAGGACCAAGTGAGTTAAGGTGGAGCTTGATAGTTTCTTGATCAGTGGGGGTGCCAGGGTTAGGTGTGGAAAGCAGGAGTGTGGAGTTGAGAAGGGTAAGAGATCACCCATAATGGAATGGAGGACAGACATAATGTGCCAGATGGTCTTATGGCCTATTTTGTTGATGGGCCTATGTGTGAACTGTATTGCTGTATGACTCTATGACAATGCTGTAACTGTAAACTGTTCTTTCTCCACAGGTACAATAGTTCCCATCTCTGCACCTTGGGCAATTAGAGCCCCACTTGAAAATGGTATTATAAAACCTCAATTTTCAGTCTTCGTTTCATTGCCACTTGAGATCCAAACTCCACCTTTCCCAAAAGATCCGTCAGTTCAAGTAATCAATACTCCTCTAGTAAACACTTATGAGAGGTAAGATTTGTTGTTGTTGACAATGTTGAAGCATTTGTGCATTGTTTTCCTGAGAGCAGTACACTCAGATGTGGTCAGACTGCGGTGAGCAAGCTGGTCACACGGGTAGAGATCTTGACCGGTACTAACAGTGTTAAGAATGATTGGTGCATCTCTCATAACCTACACTTCCATTTCTGAGGCCATGGCTGCTCTCCACACTGACAGCTTCAGGTGGAACATGGATGTGACTGACACATGAGATCACCTGACATCATCCCGCAATAAAGATTCTGTAGCTGTTAAATGATGTCCCTCTAATTCCTCTCAGATTGTCCTATTAGTTTTGAGGCCCTTGTAGATGAGGCCTACGTTTTCCTGCATCTCCTCATAAGTGAAACATCCCCACACAGGCCCTCTCTACTTTGCAGCCTCTCTAGCAGTATCACATTTTTCCTAGGTGCCGAGGTGTCCACATTCTAATGTATGTTCGTTCCTCCCTTCCACTAGCTCCAACAACATTCTCACGTTCCTTCACAGTTTCTTTCAGCATTTTGAAGGGATTGCCCCATTCTCAACTCACAGGTCTGCTCTCTCATCCCTGCCTACTGCTGCTCATGTCTGACAATTTCCCATGCAACTACAGGAGGTGTAACACTTGTCCTTTCACCTCTTCCCTTCCCATCGTCCAAGGACCCAAACAGCCTTCCGACAAAGGGCAATAATGCACTTGCACTTCTCCCAATCTAGTGTACTACACTTGGTGTTCACAATGTGGCTTCCTCACCACTGCAATAACCAAGCACACACAGGATGCAAACTTTGTGCAACACTTGAGCAAAGGATCCTGTCACGAGTCCTACACCAAGTAACTCCCAACAGAGGGCAGCAGTCATACACAGGAAGGAGGTTTTGAATATTGTACTCTTGGAGTTCATCTGTCTCAGGGGAGGATGATGGGGAGAGGGGGGAGAGGGGGAAGAGAAAGAAAGAAAAAGATGAATTCAGAACCTCCAAATAGGGAGCGACCTCTGATCTTTATTGTCTGGTACTGACTGTGATCTAAGCCCAGAATGGGAATTGCAACTTGAGCAAACAGGAAAGAGTTCATTTAATTTAATGCTTTTTTTTCAATATTTTTTCTGAATTAGTTACTTTGTGACTGAGCAGGAAAATGAAGACTATGGAAGACTTGCTAATGAACTCATGAAGAAACTGGAAAACGACCACCGTTCTTTTCACCACAGTCATATTTTCATTACTTGGTACAACAATGCTGGACACGTGAAGCTGTCTTTTCTCAAGAAATGAAACAGAATTGTTCTCTCAGAGGCTCTAATACTTATAGATTTCAAACAGTGAGATGTGCTCAACTCTGTTATCACCTTTAGTAGTTTCTTTCCTGGAATAACATGCATTTCGGTGGCATAATGAAGTAAAATATCTCAGGGTGATTTATACACATTAGATTTAATTCTGCATGTCTGTCATTGTTGGGGTTTTCAACAAGCCTTGTGTGCTCTCATGGCAATTGTCAGTTCCTACCTCCCACCCAGATGCCTGCAAGTACAGGGAACTCACACTTCACTCACAATTAACTAGTTGAAACATAGAAACACAGAAAATCTACCGCACAATACAGGCCCTTTGGCCCACAAAGCTATGCTGTACAAATTACCTAGGGTTACCCATAGCCCTCTATTTTTCTAAGCTCCATGTACCAATCCAGGAGTCTCGTAAAAGACCCTTTTGTATCTGCCTCCACCACTGTTGCGGGCAGCCCATTCCACGCACACACCACCCTCTGCGTAAAAAAACTTACCCCGTCATCTCCTCTGTACCTACTTCCAAGCACCTTAAAACTGTGCCCTCTTGTGTTAGCTGTTTCAGCCCTGGGAAAAAGCCTCTGACTATCCACATGATCAATGCCTCTCATCATCAAACAAAGGGTCCAAGGTGAGGCTTTCTTTCCCTTTCATTAATTGTATTTTGCATTCACTGCAAATTACAACTAATCATTCTGATGAATAATTCTGTCATTCTAATGAATTATTCCCACCGAAGGTCCCTACTGATTGTCTAGTGCCCAGTAGTCCTGGTTGTGGAGCTGTGTCTCCATGTCACTCCCTGGATGAAATATGTTGGGGAATCACATGGTCTTCCACCCTCACCTTAACCACACATTCGGCTTTGATACTGACAGATCCAAATGTTCTAGATAGAGGAGGCTGCTGGTCTATTTAATATTGTTAATAATTAACTGCCCTCTGAATTCCAAGTAATTTCCCAGTATCCAGGGACCTACCAGTTGTGCTGAGAAACTACACTGGACAGTAAGAGAGAAACACTTACTCAGCCAATAATAGGAAGCTCCATATTTAAACTTTGCTGGTGAGAAACCTGGGAATCTGAAGAAAGAGCTATCAAGGCAGAAATATTTGTTCAAAGTCTCCACACGGCACAGTTGTATATGGGTGGGTGACTCCTCTGGGTAACAGAATTGATCACTCTGAGAATTTCCCTTTCCTCTTTAAATAATTTGAGTACTTACTGAGACTGACATTGTTCTGAACACAGATACAGTGACATTCTATCTTCACAATGGGACAGATTCTCTGTGTGTTCACCAAGCAGAAATCAAAAATGTGAAAAGAGCTGACTGGAAATGGGAAGTGCTGGGTGCACAGAGCACTGAGGTTGTGCTGGATGAAATCCTGGAGGTATCAAATGCGGGACTATAGGTCTCACTCAGTGCTGGTTCCAGGTTGAAATATAAAATTGTAAGTTAACGCTTAAACCATAGAGACTGTATTTAAACCATTTATAAACTATCATAGTTGTTACCACTTCATCTTCCTCATTCACTTTGCTGTCGGTTGAAATATAATGGAATAGAATGTGTGAAACACTGGGTGCTGCAGATCAACTCATTTGGGAGAGAGGACTGTTCATGGACAATTGCTGCTGTTAACAGGACAACTGCTTTCAGATGTCCTTAGGAAGCTAATAATCAATTGTTTTTAGAGTCTTAGTGTTTTGCTTTGCATCTTGCTGGGAATGTGTTCTCACTGTCAAATAAAGAGGTGATGCATCACAACACTCGGTCTCCATTTCATTTCTTACTCAGAAACAGAACTGGTCATTAGTCATATCATTAGATCACAGTTAGCAGCTGGCAGTGCAGGGAAGAGACATGATATGAAACACAATTGAGGAGATACATAATAATGTTAGCCTCTACTGCATGACTGGTGTACAAATGTCAGTAAATCACTCTGGTTTTGTACACAGCTTAGTGAGATCATACCTCAAATACTGTGACTGAAAACAGAAAAAAAGTTGTTTTCATGGAAGATCTACAGAAAATAATGGAGATACTGAAATACCAAATGCACGTTCCAAATTGGCAGTGGCCTGATGAGAAAGGAGGACCTTCTGTTGGAGAATGAGGCAGTCCAAGTGACAGGAGTGTCAGTGGGGATCACTTTCAGACCAGTAACCATAATTCTATTAGTTTTTAAATCCTCATAAGGATGAATGTAGTCATCTACAGTGTATGTGGAGCTACTAGGGACAGGTGAGGTCTTAAGTTATGTGTTCATACCTGTATTTTCTGTGGAAAAGGACACAGAAGCTAAGGAATTAAGGGATATGAATAGGATGTCTTGGAATTTATCTACATTACAAAAAAGTAGATGCTGGTGATCTTAAAGCACATTAAGATGGGAAAATTCATGGGGCTTATGAAAGCATATCCTAAGATCATAACAGTTAAGAGTGGTTCACTAGTCCTAGATTGGTGCAAGGTAAATTTGAAGGCATTAGTTGTGGACTTGCAAAGGTTGACTAGCAGAGACTGTTTGCAGGGACAGCTAGCAGGTGGAAGGCTTTTAAAAGTGAGATATGAAAACTTCAAGACAGCATGAGCACCTATTGGAGAAAAAAGCAAATTTGGCAAAGAGCCCCAGTTGATACTAAAGCTCTTGTCAAGAATAAAAGAATATGACACATTTTGGCAGCTATATAGGGTCGAGTGAAGGCATTGAGAAGTACAAGAGATTGATGACTTCCCTAATGAGGAATATCAGTAGGGCTTAAAGAGATCATGAGGTAGATCTGACAGTTAACATAAAGTAGAATCCTAAGAGTTCCCATAAGAATAGTAAATGCCAAAGAGTAACTAGTGGGAGAATAGGTCATCATAAGGTCAATGTGGTTATCTATATGTGGAGCCACCAAGGATGGGTGAGATCTTAATTTAATAATTCTTACCTGCATTTACCATGAAAAATTGCATGGAAGCCAAGGAATTAAGGGATGTGGATAAGGATGCTTTGGAACATATCCACCTTACAGAAAGCAGGTGCTAGCAATCTTAAATTGGAGAATGGGGAAAAAAAGCTTAACAAATACCATTTTCCATTATGGCTTTCCAACTAGCAGGTATGTGGGTGGGAAGTCGGTCAATCGGGAGGGCACGAACGGCCGGTGGGATGCTGGAGCGAATTCTCAGGCCCAGACACAGGCAGCTGCTGAAGAACTGGATTCCAACTATCACTACATGGGGAGCTGTGGCTGGTGTACTGCTGGTCTACGCTACAGATTGGAGAGTTGTAGTTAGCTGTATCCAATGTATAAAAGGAAAATTCAAGAGTGATTGAAGATTATTGACGGATTTAAGGGAATAATCTGACCAAGTCTGATCATGTGCAGTTTTGGTCACCAAATTACAGGAAGGATATTAATAAGATTGAAAGAGTGCAGAGAAGGTTAACCAGGATGTTGCCAGCTCTTGAGAAACTGAGTTACAGAGAAAGGTTGAATAGGTTAGGACTTTATTCCCTGGAGTGTAGGAGAATAAGGGGTGATTTGACAGAGGTGTATAAAATTATGATGGTATAGATAGAGTGAATGCAAGCAGGCTTTTTCCACTGAGGCTAGGGGAGAAAAAAACCAGAGGACATGGATTGAATGCAAAGGGGGAAAAGTTTAAAGGGAACATTGGTGGGGGGGAGCTTCTTCACACAGAGACTGGTAGGCATGTGGAATGAGCTGCCAGTTGAAGTGGTAAATGCAGGCTCACTTTTAACATTTAAGAAAAACTTGGACAGGTACATGCATGAGAGGTGTATGGAGGGATATGGACCAGGTGCAGGTCAGTGGGACTAGGCAGAAAAATGGTTTGGCACAGCCAGGGAGGGCCAAAAGGCCTATTTCTGTGCTGTAATGTTCTATGGTTCTACTGGAGTTAGTGTCACTGGATGATAAGAAAGTAAAACCGATGATCCAAATTAGAACATTCAAGATATCACTTCTGTTACATCATAGTTCATTTATTTTCTCTCTCAAAACCATTCTCCTACCTTCTCCCCATAACCTTGGATGCCCTTACTAATCAAGAACCTATCTATCACTACTTTAAATATACCCAATGAATTGGCCTCCATAGCTGCCTGTGGCAATGAATTTCCCATCCCCCTTCTCGCTAAAGAAACTCGGTCTCATCTCAGTTTTAAAGGGATGTCTTTATACTCTGAGGTTGTGCCCTCTGATGCTAGACTCTGACACTATTAGAAATATCCTCTCCAGATCTTTTCTATCCAGGCTTTTCAATATTCAGAAGGTTTCAATGGGATACGTCCTCCTTCTTCTAAAGGTCAACGAGTATAGGCCCAGAGCCATCAAATGCTCTTCATACAACTCTTTCAATCTGGGGATCATTCTCGTAAACTTCGTCTGGATTATCTCCAGTGTCAACACACCCTTTCCTAGATATAGGGGCAAATCTGCTCACAGTACTCCAAATGCAGTCAGACCAATGCCCGATAAAACCTCGGAATTACATCCTAACTTTTATATTTTAGTCCTCTGGAAATGAACACAAATATTCCTTTTGCATTCCTTACTACCAACTCAACCTGCAAGTTAACCCCTGCAGGATCCTGTGCTAGGCTCCCGAGTCCATTTGTTCCCTGTTTAGAGAATAGTCTACACCTTTATTCCTTCTACCAATGTGCATGAGCATACATTTCTCTGCACTGTATTCTAACTGCCAGTTCTTTGCCTATTATCCTCATCTGTCCAAGTTCTTCTGCAGACTCCATGCTTCCTTAACACCACCTGCTCTTCCAACTATCTTTGTTTCACCTACAAACGTGGCCACAAAACCAGTAATTCCATCATCCAGATTATTAACATGCAATAAGAAAATGTGTGGATCCAATACCAACTCCTAGCAAGCACCACTGGTCACTGGCAGCCAACCAGAAAAGGCCCACTTTATTCCAGACATACAAAAAAGCTGGATGAACTCAGCAGGTCGGGCAGCATCCGTTGGAAGAAGCAGTCAATGTTTCGGGTTGAGACCCTTCATCAGTTTGTGCTGCCCAACCTGCTGAGTTCATCCAGCTTTTGTACGTCTTGATTTGACCACAGCATCTGCAGTGTACTTTGTGTTTCCCACTTTATTCCCACTCTTTACCTCCTGCCAGTCAGCCAATCTTCTGTCCGTGCTGGAGTCTTTCCTGTAATACCATGGGCCTTTTTTCTTGTTCAGCAGCCTCATGTGTAGCACCTTGTCAAAGGCTTCTGAAAATCAAAGTAAATGACATCTACTGACTCTCCCTGGTCAGACATGCTCTTTCTTCAAAGAAAGGGTCATCCCTTCCTCCACCATCAACACTGCCCTCAACCGCATCTCTTCCATTTCATGCAAGTCTACCCTCACCCCATCCTCGCGCCACCCCACCAGGGATAGAGTTCCTCTTGTCCTCACCTACCACCCCACTAGTCTCCGTGTCCAGCTCATTATTCTCTATAACTTCCACGATCTCCACAGGATCCCACCACCAAGCATATCTTTCCCTTCCTCCCACTGTCTGCTTTCCACAGGGATTGCTCCCTGCAAGACTCCCGTGTCCATTTGTCCTTCCCCACTGATCTCCCTCCTGGCAATTATCCTTGCAAGCAGAACAAGTGCTACACACACCCCTACCCATCCTCCCTCACTACAATTCAATATCCTAAACTGTCCTTCCAGGTGAGGTGACATTTCATCTTTGAGTTTATAGGGGTCATCTACTGTATCCGGTGCTCCCGGTTTGGCCTCCTGTATATCAATGAGACCCGACGTAGATTGGGAGACTGCTACACTAAGCACCTACACTCCATCTGCTAGAAAAAACAGGATCTCCCAGTGGCCACCCATTTTAATTCCACTTCCCATTCCCATTCCAACATGACAGTCCATGGCCTCCTCTACTGTCGCGATGAGGCCACACTGAGGTTGCAAGAGCAACACCTTATATTTTGTCTGGGTAGCCTGCACCCTGATGGCATGAACTCAGTAAAACCCCCCCAACCATTCCTCATTCCAATTTCACTCTCTCACCTTATCTCCTTACCTACCCATTCCTTCACTCTGGTGTTCCTCTCCCTTTTCTCTCTTCCATGACTTCCTATCTTCTCCTATCAGATTCCTCTTTCTCCAGCTCTGTATCTCTTTCACCAGTCAACTTCCCAGCTCTTTATTTCATCCCTACCCATCTCCCCACCTTCTTATTTTGACTCCTCATCACTTTTTCTCCAGTCCTGATAAAGGGACTCAGCCCGAAACATCGACTGAACGCTTTTCCATTGATGCTCCCTGGACTGCTGAGTTCCTCCAGCATTTTGTGTGTGTTGCTTCTAACATCTGCAGAATTTCTCTCCTTTCTCCCTGGTCTATCCTGCTTATTGATAAAGTACTACATGGTAGGCTGATTTCGAAGAATATGTCACATTAATTCAGGATGATACAGCCAAATAGAAAAAAAACTGGATTCATGGAAGAAGCAGAATGTTATTTTGCAGAACTGAAGCCATGACTAGCAGTGTACTGCAGGGATCTTTGCTGCATCTACTTGTGCTTGTTACCTATATTAATGATTTGAATGACAATATTGTTAACATGGTTGATAAGTTTGCAGACAATCTTAATATTGGTGGTGTATGAGCAGTGAAGAGGATTGAAAATAAATATGGACCAACTTGGGAAGTGAGCCAGAGAATGGCAACTGGAATTTAACTCTGACAAGGCAAAGGTGTTGAACGTTGTTATGTTAAACTAGGGCAGGACTTACATAGACCATTGTACACCTTTGGAAGGTGTTGTATAATGGGAAACAGGTACATAGTTCTCTGAAAATAGAAACACGGATAGACAGATTGATGAAGAAGACATATGGCACTCTTACTTTCATTAGTAAGGCCATTGATTACAAGATTTGGGACATCATGTTACAGTCATGCAAGATGCTGGTTGGACCACACTTGGAATACTGTGTGCACTTCCGGTTACTAGGATATTAGAAGGATGTAATTAAGCTAGAGAGCATGCAGTAAATATTCCTGAGGTTGTTACTGGGATTGTAGGTTTTGACTTATAATGAGAGACTGATTAGGCTGGGACACTTCTCAGGAACATAGGAGGGTGAAGGATGGTCTTATAGAGGTTTATAAAATACACGAGGGGCATAGATAAGATGAGAGGTCAGTCTTGTTCTCAGGGACTGGGACCTAAAACTAGAAAACAGGTTTATGGTGAGAAGAGAAAGATTAAAAATAGATCTGAGGGATATACAGCTCTCGTTACATGCTCATGCAGCTCAGCTCTTTGAGTGATTGCAGAAAGTTTGATGTTAATAACTCACCAGGGTGATTGATAAGTTCGTGACCTAAGGTAGAAGGAGATAAGTTATTAACTTCAAACTTTCTGGATAATCACTCAAAGAATTGAACTGCACGTGCATGTAACGAGAGCTGTATAACTCATCTCCTCCTACCTTAGGCCACGAACGTATCAATCACCTATGCTGTGGACACTTTCTGGAGGTCCAAGATCCGTATTCTCCACGACCACTGGACTGTGTGTGCAAATGTAGGAGGGGACTACGTTGAAAAGTAAATGTACTAGGTTTTCTAAAATTGACTCCTTCTAGCTTAGGCCACAAATTTATCAATCACCCCCGTTTATAAAAACTGTTGTGTAAGGCGATTTACATGGATGAGCAAAAGAAAGCGGACACTCTTCCCAGCTTAATGGATGTTAAAATGTACAGTCTCTTGTGCAACATAGTAACTCCTGAAAAGCCAGCAAGCAAGATGTTCGACAAAATTGTTACAATTCTAAAAAATCACTTGAGCCCTAAACTGCTGGTACAAGCTGTGAGGTTTAGATTTTACAGAAGGAACCAGACAAAGGGGGAAAGCATTTCTGAAATCATTGCAGAACTGTGCGAGCTTTCCCAATACTGTGACTTTGCAGATGGGCTTCCTGATTCAATAAGGGACAGGCTGGTGTGTGGTTTGCATAGTCAAAGCACTCAAATGAGGCTACTGTCAGAAAGAGACCTGATCTTAGAATGGGCATTGACCATTGCAATATTGGTAGAGACTGCAGCAAAGGAAGCAGCAGAATTCAAGAAAAAGAGGTTAGAAGGTGAAATGCACAAGATGTCCCTGAATGGTGCAAAAACCAAATATTTTATTGATGTGGCAGATCCTCCCATGATGCAAGTGACTGTTGGATCAAAGAAAAAGTCTACACAAAGTGTCACAGATAAGACCCTATAGCATGTGAAAGGCAGACAAGCATAACTGAGTGAAAATTTCAAACACAAAACTAAGCAAATACATAAAGTACCCAAATGTGAAACAGAATCAGACAACACAGAGTCTGCCAAAGGTGAACTGCCATGCCTAGAACTGCAGAGTATAACTGAAACAGATCACACAATCATCTGGGTCATAATAGATGTGTCTGGTGTAAAACTGCAAATGGAGCTGGATACAGAGTCAGCCTCGTCTCTAATTCCAGAGGCTGACTACAACAGACTGTTTTCTAAGATACTAACAGAGAAAACAGTGATGCTAAAGTCCTACACAGGTGAAAAAGTATCTCCCAAAGGCCATCTGAAAGTGAATGTGATGTATGGAAGCCAAACGCAACAGTTACAGCTCGTGTCTTCACTTTGCGCTGAACTAAAGATCTGTGGACGGACTTATTTTGTGGATTTCAGTTCAGAACATTATTTGCTTCCATTTTGTTGTTTACATGACCTTTTTTTTTGCTTTGCACATTGGGTGTTTGACAGTTTTTTTTTAATGAGTTCCTTTGGGTTTTTTTTTGTTTTGTGGCTGCCTGTAAAGAGATGAATCTCAAGGTAGTATAATGTATACATCCATTGATAATGAATGTAGTTTCAGAGAGGTACAGAGAGCTATGGTAGATGGAACGAGGCAGAATATAAGATCAATGTGGACCAAACAGCTTAAGAGCCATTATCTGTGCTATATGGCTCTATGCCTCAGTGACTTTATGACTCTATGAGAAGGCATGCATTTAAGGTGCGAAGAGGAAGATTTAAAAGCAATGTGTAGGATAAGTATTAGACACTGAAAAAGGTAGGTGCCTGGTACTGGCTGCCATGTATAGGAGTGGAAGTCAATATCATTATAGCATTTAAGAGGCTGTATAAGACACAAGAATATGCAGGGAGTTTAGGAATGTGTACCTTTAAATGCCAAAGAGATTTAGTTTAATTCAGAATCATGAG
Organism: Hemitrygon akajei; assembly: GCF_048418815.1. Lineage (NCBI taxonomy): Eukaryota > Metazoa > Chordata > Chondrichthyes > Myliobatiformes > Dasyatidae > Hemitrygon > Hemitrygon akajei. The sequence goes on along the minus strand of NC_133132.1, from coordinate 59,014,291 downwards.
TGATACAGACATTAGGAATAGAAAGATCTGTTCCGATACTGTACTGATCTTAATTCTATACTGGACCCACCTGACTGGCAGCCACTCTCTAAGAAAAGAGAAACACGATCATCGTTACTGCCAACAGGTCTCCCAGCTGTTGCCAGAGTGATAGCCATCATCAAGATTCTCCTTACCTGGTTCTTAACAGGATCCTTTTCCTCCCAATGGCTCAAGAACTGATCCCCAAATCCCAGTGCAGTTTCCATCCTTCAGGAAACAGTAGACACTGTGTGCTCCAAGTGAAAACTCTGGGAAAACTATAAGCAATGGAAACAACAATATGGATAGCCTTCCTGACCTCATGAAAGCCTTTGACCCAGTCAAACATGAAGGACTTTGCTGCCTCCTTCTCAGATTCAACTATCCACAAAAATACATCTCCTTCTCACATCAGATTTGTGATTGGTCAGGGCATCAAGGGATTGGCCAGAAGGCAGGTGTATGGGGTTGAGTGGGATCCGGCAGAGCCATCAGCCATGATGGAATGGCGGAGCAGACTTGATGGGCTGAATTGCCTAATTCTGCTCCTGTCTTATGGTCTAAGACTGTGATCTTAGTCAGTAGGTTTACTACAGCCATAATCCTACTGCTGACCAGAATAGAGCAAGATTGTAGTTTGCTCAGTCTGCTCATTGGTATCCCATATTCAGCCCCTTGCACCATCTATACTTGGCTTCTGTGTGCTCTGATTCTGCTACGGGACATGGGAACACATGGCCTGCCCATTGGTTCTAAATGAATGAACTTAGGTCCTCAATGTTGACCTGTTTCTCCCAACCTCAATGACATTTAATCAATTGTCTCCACCCAAAGGGGGGAGCAGACAGACAGAGCAGAGCACCCCTGTGGCCGTTCCCATCAACACTAAGTATACCGTTCTGGATACTGTTGGTGAGGATGACCTACCAGGAACAAGTTGCAGTGGCCCTGTCTCTGGCACTGAGGTTGGACCCTCGACTAAGAAGGGGAGGAGGGAAGAAAAGAGAGTGGTATTGATAGGGGAATCTATAGTCAGGGGGGCGGATAGAAGATTTTGTGGGGAAGATCGGGAGTCTCGGATGGTATGTTGCCTCCCTGGTGCCGGGGTCCGGGACATCTCAGATTGGGTGCAGGTTATTCTCGAGAGGGAAAGGCAAGAACCCAGATGTTGTGGTCCAGGTAGAGACCAACGACGTGGGTAGGATGAGTGAGAGGGTCCTACGTAGTGAGTTCAGGGAGTTAGGTACAAAGCTGAAAGGCAGGACCTCTAGGGAAACAATCTCAGGATTGCTACCTGTGCCACGTGCGAGTGAGGCGAGGAACAGAAGGATTATACAGATTAATATGTGGCTGAGAGGATGGTGCAGGAGGGAGGGCTTCAGGTTTTTAGATAATTGGGCTTTGTTCCAGGGAAGGTGGGATCTGTTCCAACAGGACGGTTTACAACTGAACTGGAGCGGTACTATCATTCTTTTTTTTAAACTTTTTTTATTGTTTTCAAATAGTTACAGAATAAATGTGTATGAAAAAAAAATGTGTGACCCATTCTTGCAGGAAAATTTGCTAGTGCTTCTCGGGGGGGGGGGGGGGGGTTTAACCTAAATTTGCAGTGGGCAGGGATCCAGAATGCGAGAGAGGATAGCAAGATGAAGAATAAAGGACAGGTGGGGACTACACTGTTCCAGAATATTAAATGTGTAGTAGAGAAAGGTGAGGCAGAACAAGTGATAAGGAAGGCACATGTACAGAGGGATGGTCTGACGGAACATGGAGTAAAATATGCAGAAAGAATAAGTAAATTTAGGAAGGACAACAAAATTCAAGGGGCATATAGCCCGATGGGAGTTCGGGGAGCTGGGTTAAGCACAATAGGCAGCAATTTAAACAGAGAGCGGAGAAATGGGCTATAAATTCTATATCTGAATGCACAAGGTGTCAGAAATAAGGCAGATGAGCTTGAAGCTCAGGTGCAAATGGGTAACTGTGATGTTGTTGGGATAACGGAGACATGGCTGCAGGGAGATCAGACCTGGGAAATGAATGTACAAGGGTATACGTGCTATCGTAGGGACAGAAGTGTGGGCAGAGGGGGTGGGGTGGCCCTGTTGGTGAGGAATGAGATTCAGTCCTCTGCAAGGGGGGACATAGGATCAGGAGAAGTAGAGTCTGTGAGGATAGAACTGAGGAACAGTAAGGGCAAAAAGACCCTAATGGGTGTTGTCTACAGGCCCCCAAACAGTAGCATGGATATTGGATGCAAGTTGAATAGGGAGTTAACATTGGCATGTGGCAAAGGTAATGTCGCAGTAGTTATGAGGGACTTCAACGTGCAGGTGAACTGGGAGAATCAGGTTGGTGCTGGACCCCAGGATAGGGAGCTTGTAGAGTGCCTACGGGATGCATTCTTGGAACAGCTTGTACGAGAGCCGACCAGGGACAAGGCTATTCTGGATTTAGTGTTGTGTAATGAACAGGATTTGATAAGTGATCTTGAAGTAAAGGAGCCATTAGGAGGTAGTGATCATAATATGATAAGTTTTTATCTGCAACTTGAGAAGGATAAGGGCAGATCGGAGGTGTCAGTGTTGCAGTTGAACAAAGGAAACTATGGAGCCATGAGGGAGTAGCTGGCCAAAGTTAAATGGATGGATATCCCAGCAAAAAAGACAGTGGAACAGCAATGGCAGGTATTCTTGGGAATAATAATCTCATTAATTTCTTCATATTCCCAAGCCAGGGTACCATCCTTTCTATATTGGCTCCAGCCGATTTTAAAAGGCAAGCGAACTAAGATAGAATACAAAGCCATGGGCCGCTCAGTTGGTCTCGTCTCTCCCTCCCCCCAGCCAGTACACAAAAAAATAAAATGACCTTGCAAGAAAGACAGTAACGTCTCAACAAAGGAGAGTGTTTACATTCCATCATGTATTAAACAAAAAAAGAACCAAAATAATATAATCTCTTAAAAACCAGTGCCATCTTAAGTTTAGCTTTAAATCTCTAAGAAAACTTTAAATTCAGTTATAGGATGCAATAACAAAACAGATTAAAAAAAGGTTAACTGAACTAAATTTACAAAAATATTAATTAGTAATATCATAAGTAACTAAACCCTCCCAGATACATATATAAAAAGAATCCCTATTAGTAGGAAAAAACTACCAATTAGCAAATTAAGAAACAACAAAAAGAAACATCAATCCAAATATTAGATAAAAGGAACAAATCCTTTTATCCTCTTTTCTCAGTCAAACACCTAATTAGCCACTTAAACAGTCAAACTTGAACTGTAAATGTTCTCTCCGAAAAAAATCCAATGGGATGTAATGATGAGCAGGTTTTCTTCTCTTCTTTTATTAATCTCTCAATGAAATATCCAAATAGCCATCATATATCTTCTTTTCGAAATGTGAATAATATACAGATAATTAAACAGCTTTTCAGATGGTTCATTCAGTAGTAACATCAGTGACGGTGACAGGTACAGCCTGACAAAATCCAGTGTGGCTTTTGGGTCAAAGGAAATGTGTGGAGAAGAATAAGGAGGAAAAACTTTTATTCTTGTCGGATAACTCAAAGAGGGAAATAGTTTCTTATCATATGCTTGTTTCATTACCAAAACAAAGCTTGATCTTTGTTCCATTACTGCTTTCAGATAATCTTCATAAAAACGGAGCTCAGACTCGTTGAATCTGAAAACTCTTTGTTTTCTTACCTGTCGCATTATTTGATCTTTAATTTTAAAGTGATGAAAACAAACCAGAATAAATCTTGGTCTGCTTGAATCTTTAAATTTCGAAGTAAACACTCAATATGCTCTTTCAATAGCAGGCGGCTGTGATAAAATAGTCGGAAATAGATTATGAAAGAGCTTACCAAAGTAAAACGTTAAGTCTCCATTTTCAGCTCCTTCTGGCAATCCAACAATTCGTATATTGTTTCGGCGAGACCTAGTTTCCAGGTATGTAGTCTTATTTTGATATTTTTCCAAACGGGTTATAGTTCCAGACAATTTTTGCTTAGTTAACTTCAATTCCTCTTCATGTTTAGTAACTTGAGTTTCGACATCTTTAAGTTTTCCCAGAAATAACTTCATTTCATTATTATTCTTTTCCAGTTGATCTTTAATTGCCCTGATCTGATCTTGAATTGAATCCAGTGCCCGAACGATATCTTCAGCCCATGATGGCACTTCATCAGATCTTTCCTTCAGCATCTTTCCTTTTCCAATACTTTTGTCAGTAGGTTCATGTGGATTCTTCCCACTTCTCGTAGACATAGACATATTGCTCCCCTTCAAGAATCAGCAATTAAAAATTTTAAATTCAAAACTTAAACTGGGGGGAGAGAAAAAACTAAGAGCAGCACAAAATTACTGCTACTCAATCGACAGACAGAGGTGGTCTCGGTCATCAAATATTGACAATATTATTAGAGTGTTGGGAGCACTGTATTCATAAAGTCTTCAATTTTGGATGGATGGGAAATGAATGGGCACAAAATCTTGTGTTGGTTAATGTGGAATATGATTCCAGTGTATCCCATTCTGTCACCTCTCCATGGCTTTTCCCTTTGCCTGTGGTTGATTTGGGCCTTCAGGGAAAAATCAAGATGAGGAGTGATTGCTTATTTGTAGCACAGGAAGTCTGGCAATATTACAAGCCAGATATTATGGATTCTTACATATCCACACAGAAGGTTCATAGGATCCAGTGACAGGTCGTTCTGGAGTTTCTGTTTATGTTCCGAAGTTTCAGGTGACTATTCAGAAACAACTATCAGATGAAATATCACCACTCATGTCTGAGGTGGTTGCTATCATTTTAACCTTGGAATGGGTCGAAGAAGTATGCTTTGATTATGTACTTCTGTGCTCTGGTTCGATCTCAGACTTGACAGCTATTGAGATGGGTATTTCAAATTGTAGGCCAGAATTTGCACCACACTCCAACTCAGTAAGCGGCAGTAATGCAACTTGTGTTGGTCTACCAACTGTTACGTACCCGTGACACGTGACAGTGGTACCCTTGTCACGTGACTGGGGTTGAAGTTATACTGGACATGAGGTAATGGTGGAGTGATGTCATTTTCCCGCCAGTAGAGGTCATGTGACAGGTTTTTTCTACAGGGTATAAAAGGAAGACCCACCCTGTCAGGTGGGGCAGTTCGTGGCAGGATTTGCCAAGATGACTTCATATCACTGTGTGATTTAATGTGATGACGCAGTTTAGTTAAAAATGAAGTTTTATATAATGCCTAAAGTTTAAAAGGTCAGAGCCAACGGTTTCTTTGCTAAAAGAGAGTGAAGTTTGGAAAATGGAGATCAAGAAAAATCGATTTTCGATGGATTGACTTCGACCTTGTGTGATCCTCATTCGGAAGGATTTCGTTTACTATTCTCACGATAGTCTCTGCTGGAAAAAGCGGGAGATTGAGAATATTGTGGAAGGAAGGTCAGTCACTTTAAGTTGTTATGTTTAATAAAATTCGACGTGGGAGTTCGACGCTGGGAATCGAAGGACATCGACGTGGAAGAGAATTTACATCGCTTTAAAAAGTCTCTCCTTTTAAAAGTACCGTGAGCTTTTGAACTGTCGGCATATCGTTTTAAAATACTATTTTCTTTCGGCATATCGCTTTAACGAACTGAGTTCGTTTCAATACTGCTTTAAAGACTGTTTGGGACTGCAAAGCTATTAAGAACTGTTTGATCAGCTGCCAGCAGCTGAGCTCGGATCATTGTTTGGGTTTGTTTACATTTGAAGGGGGTTTGTTAACAGTGTTTAATAAACGTGTTATTTGTTATAAAACCCTTCGTCTAACTCATCTATAATTATTGTTGCCTGAATACGTAACATAAATATGGGGGCTACGTCCGGAATTGAATTTGTTTGAGTTTAATAAGATTTTTGAATTTTGAATCGGTGTTTTGGTAACGGGGATTGCTCGATTCTTTTTGTTTGTTTGGCTTGTGAGTGGTATTCGGCAACGATGAATATTGATGAGTTTCTGGATTCGCCAGTCGCGGATTTGTTAGCGAAGGCGAAAAAAACTGAAGTCTCTGAACTTGCTAATCGGTTGCATCTTAAAGGGATTTTGCCAACTACATCAAAAGCTGTAATACAGAGAAAGATCGCATCACATTTTGTGGCTTCGGGTCATTTTGAAGAATCGATTTTAGAATCGTTTCCAATAAGTAATCTGGAGATGCAGTTGCAAATCGAACAAATGATGTTAGAAAGGTGTAAATTGGAAGCTGAGCAAAAGCAAAGAGATTTTGAATATGCAATGGCTAAATTAAGGTCTGTAGAACAGTCTGCTGATTCTAAAAAACCGTTTGTTGCTAGCCAAGAAATTAAATTGGTCCCTCCATTTAGTGAAACAGAAGTGGAGAGATATTTTCAACATTTTGAAACTATTGCTCGGATGTCAGAGTGGCCGAAAGATAAATGGTCAGTGTCATTACAGAGTGTAATCAAAGGGAAGGCACGACACGTTTACACAGCTTTAACTGCTGCGCAAGCATTAGATTATGATATTGTGAAAGAAAATATTCTCAAATCGTATGAATTGGTCCCAGAAGCGTATAGGGAAAGATTCAGGAGTTTGAAAAAGTCTGTGGAAAAGACTTATGTGGAATTTGCCTATGATAAAGCTATGTGTTTTGAGAGATGGGTTTCTTCTAAAAATGTAAATGAGGACTATGATACATTGAGAGAGCTGATTTTGATGGAGGAATTTAAAAGAAGCATTCCTGTTGAAGTAAGGACCTACTTAAATGAGAGGGATACTGATAAATTGCAGGACTGTGCTAGATTAGCTGATGAGTATGTTTTAATCCATAAGAATAAATTTCCTCAGGGTAGAATTTTCAAGAGGAAAAATAATATGGAGACTCCAGGTAAATCAGAAATTAAATTAGAGGTTAATGAGAGAGGTAAGGAGGAAGGAAAACCTGTGAAGGAAAGACAGTTTGGTCTTATTTGTAACTATTGTAAGAAGCCTGGCCATGTAATAGCTAACTGTTTCAAATTGAAAAAGAAAGAGAAGGAAGCAGTTCCGGATGCTTGTGTGCAACATACTAAAGCACCTGTAAAGTTACAGGGTTTGGTAAACACAAATGACGATTTGTTAGAGTCTGACCAAGTTAGAAAGGGATATGATCATTTTATAACTGAAGGGTTTGTATCCTTGAAAGAAGGATCTACTCTGGTGCCAATAAAGATTCTTAGGGATACTGGAGCTTCTCAATCACTGATGTTAGATAGTGTGTTGAAGTTTAATGAAGAGAGTGATACTGGTGAGGTGAATTACATAAGAGGTGTTGGAAGTGATTTTATGCCTGTACATTTACATGAAGTAAATTTAAAGTCAGGGTTAGTTACAGGATTTGTTAAGGTAGGATTACAGCATAGCTTACCTGTGAAGGGTATTTCTTTATTGTTAGGTAATGACTTGGCAGGTGGACAAGTTTTTCCTGAAGTGCATTTGACAATGGAATCAGAGGAACCAGAGGTGAATTCTAACACAGATTCTTCTTGTGTTGTGACTAGAGCTATGGCTAAAAAAATTGATGTGCAGAATGAGGTTGTTACTCATGACTGTTCAACTCAGGATTTGAGTTTTGAGGATGTGTCAGAGACTTTCTTACCTTCGTTGTTTGAACAAGATTCTGGGAGTAAGTCTGACTATGAAGATTTATCTCTGTCTCGGAAGGAGATGATAGCAGAGCAGAATAGAGATCCTGAGATTGTAAAATTAAGGGAACAAGCTTTACTAGGTAGTGAAATTGAGAAGGTGTCAGTAGGATATTACTTGGAAAAAGGAGTGTTGATGAGGAAGTGGAGGTCGCCTACAATTCCTGCAAGTGAGGAATGGAATGTTGTTTACCAGGTGGTTGTTCCTAAAGTTTATCGGAATGAGATTTTGACTTTAGCTCATAGTGTGCCTTTAGGTGGACATCAAGGGGTAAGGAAAACTGTGGACAAGATTTTAAAACATTTTTACTGGCCTGGTTTAAGAAAAGATGTGGCGATGTTTTGTAAGACGTGCCATACTTGTCAAATTGTGGGTAAACCAAATCAGGTTACACCAGTAGCTCCATTACAACCTATTCCAGCATTCGGTGAACCGTTTTCTAAAGTTATTGTAGATTGTGTTGGTCCATTACCAAAGACAAAAACTGGTTATCAGTATTTGTTGACTATCATGTGTACTTCGTCTAGGTTTCCAGAGGCAGTACCACTTAGGAATATAAAAGCTAAAACTGTGACGAAGGCTCTTATAAAATTCTTTACTTATTTTGGATTGCCTAAGGAAATACAAACTGATCAAGGTAGTAATTTTATGTCTGGATTGTTTCAACAGATAGTTTATAAATTGGGAGCTAAGCAAATTACTTCGTCTGCATACCATCCAGAATCGCAAGGTGCCTTGGAGAGGTTTCATTCTACTCTCAAGAATATGATTAGGACATATTGTGTGGAGAATGAAAGTGACTGGGATGAGAGTATAAACTTACTTTTATTTGTAGTAAGGGAATCGGTACAGGAATCTTTAGGTTTTAGTCCATTTGAACTTGTGTTTGGGCATAGAGTTAGAGGACCTTTAGCTTTATTGAAGGAACAGTGGATTAGTAAGGAAGTGCATACTAATTTGTTGGACTATGTTTTGAAATTTAAGGACAGGTTACATAGAGCTTGTAGCTTAGCCAAGGGAAATTTAAAGTTGGCTCAGGAGAAAATGAAAACTTGGTATGATAAGGAAGCTAGGATGAGGATGTTTAAGCCTGGAGATAAGGTGTTGGTTTTTTTCCCAGTGCAGACAAATCCTTTACAAGCTAGATTTCATGGACCTTATGAAATTGTGTCTAGAGTTAATGATGTGGATTACGTAATAAAAACTCCAGATCGTAGAAGGTCAACACAACTTTGCCACATAAATATGATTAAACCATATCTTGCGAAACAATCTGATACTGTGACTGTTGTGGTTAGTGAGAATGAGTTGGATTTAACTGGGAACATGATAGATGATTCATCTGACTTTCATTCTAAATCTAACATTGTTTCTGTTAGGTTACCTAATTCGACTATTTTGGAAAATATGGATGAGAAATTAGCACATTTACAGCTAGAGCAGAAACAACAGCTGAAGGAATTGATTTTTAAGTATAAGGATTTGTTTCCAGATGTTCCGAGAAGGACTACTATAGCTTCACATGATGTAGATGTTGGAGATGCCAAACCTATTAAACAACATCCATATAGAATGAACATGGAAAAATGTGAACTTGCTGAGAAAGAAATTGAATACATGTTAGAGAATGATATTATTAGACATTCTAACTCGAATTGGAGTTCGCCATGTGTTATGGTGCCAAAACCTGATGGTAGTATTAGGTTTTGTACGGACTATAGGAAGGTGAATGCTGTAACGAAAACAGATGCATATCCAATTCCTAGAGTAGATGATTGTGTAGATAAAGTTGGAAAAGCAAAGTTCCTTACAAAGATTGATTTATTGAAAGGGTATTGGTGTGTTCCATTAACGGACAGAGGTAGAGAGATTTCTGCATTTGTAACTCCATCTGGGTTATATGAGTATAATGTTCTTCCATTTGGGATGAAGAATGCCCCAGGTACTTTTCAGAGGATGATTAATTCTGTGATTCAGGGTTTGAAAGATACTGATGCTTATATTGATGATTTAGTGACAGGAAATGATACTTGGGAAGCACACATTATTGCGGTGGAGAAATTGTTTGAAAAGCTTTCAAAAGCTAACTTGACTATTAATTTAGCCAAGAGTGAATTTGGACATGCTACTGTGACTTACCTTGGTTATGTTGTGGGTCAAGGTAAGGTAGCTCCTGTTCAGGCAAAAGTTCAGGCAATTTTAGAAATTCCCACTCCGACGGGGAAAAAAAACTCTCAGAAGGTTTTTGGGAATGGTAGGATATTATCGAAAATTTTGTAAGAATTTTGCTAATGTTGCCCTTCCATTAACTAACCTTCTGCAGAAGAATGTGAAGTTTGTGTGGACAGTGTTTTGTCAGGAAGCATTTGAAAAATTGAAAACAATGATATGTGAACAACCTGTGCTTAAGGCACCTGACTTTGAAAAACCTTTTTCATTAGCTGTGGATGCTAGTGATGAAGCTGCGGGAGCAGTATTGATGCAAAGGAATGAGGGTGATGAGGTTGATCATCCAGTAGCTTACTTTTCTAAGAAATTTAATAAGCATCAAAGAAACTATTCAACACTAGAGAAAGAATTGTTATCTCTTGTTTTGGCTTTGGAATATTTTGAGGTATATGTTGGTACAACTCAAAAACCACTTATTGTTTACACTGATCATAATCCGTTAGTTTTTCTGAGTAAGATGAAAAACAAAAACAGAAGATTGTTAAATTGGAGTTTGATGTTACAAGAGTACAATATTGTGATAACTCATATTAAAGGTAAAGATAATGTGGTTGCTGATTGTCTATCTCGATGTTGAATGTACAATGTTTTTTTTTTGGAGTGGTTTTTTTTTATTGTAACACTCCTACTGTATTGTATATTGTGTATGTTATATAATTTATACCTTTGTTATTTTTTTGGGTTTTTTTTTTGTAAGTAATTGTTAAAAATTTTTGTTCTTGACAGACCAAAAATGTTTTTTTTTGGAGGGAGGTGTTACGTACCCGTGACACGTGACAGTGGTACCCTTGTCACGTGACTGGGGTTGAAGTTATACTGGACATGAGGTAATGGTGGAGTGATGTCATTTTCCCGCCAGTAGAGGTCATGTGACAGGTTTTTTCTACAGGGTATAAAAGGAAGACCCACCCTGTCAGGTGGGGCAGTTCGTGGCAGGATTTGCCAAGATGACTTCATATCACTGTGTGATTTAATGTGATGACGCAGTTTAGTTAAAAATGAAGTTTTATATAATGCCTAAAGTTTAAAAGGTCAGAGCCAACGGTTTCTTTGCTAAAGGAGAGTGAAGTTTGGAAAATGGAGATCAAGAAAAATCGATTTTCGATGGATTGACTTCGACCTTGTGTGATCCTCATTCGGAAGGATTTCGTTTACTATTCTCACGATAGTCTCTGCTGGAAAAAGCGGGAGATTGAGAATATTGTGTAAGGAAGGTCAGTCACTTTAAGTTGTTATGTTTAATAAAATTCGATGTGGGAGTTCGACACTGGGAATCGAAGGACATCGACGTGGAAGAGAATTTACATCGCTTTAAAAAGTCTCTCCTTTTAAAAGTACCGTGAGCTTTTGAACTGTCGGCATATCGTTTTAAAATACTGTTTTCTTTCGGCATATCGCTTTAACGAACTGAGTTCGTTTCAATACTGCTTTAAAGACTGTTTGGGACTGCAAAGCTATTAAGAACTGTTTGATCAGCTGCCAGCAGCTGAGCTCGGATCATTGTTTGGGTTTGTTTACATTTGAAGGGGGTTTGTTAACAGTGTTTAATAAACGTGTTATTTGTTATAAAACCCTTCGTCTAACTCATCTATAATTATTGTTGCCTGAATACGTAACACAACTGCCATTAAACTTTACAAGAAGAAGTGGAGTCACCTTTTGGAGCAGATGATCAGAGAATGGGGAGTTGAGGCCTTGGTGAAAGGACTCAGGTCTCATTCAGTTTTTGCTGCTCATCATCGGTACTTGATTCAGTGCAGGCTGGAGGTAGCTAGGGCAGTGGAATACTTCTCCTACGTGATGTGAAGTCAGGGAACCTCATGAGTACAACTGTGGGAATTGCACACCAGTGTAGTGCCTGACAGACAGCATCAAGGAAGTAGAACTGGATTTTGATGTAATCAGAATGGAAAGCTGAGAGTTTTATATCTGAGCATTTTACTGAGTGGCAGCATTCAAGGTTCAGGCTTCAGATAAATAGGTGACCATCAGGAAAAATTAGGGGAGTCGGAAGTCAGTGCAGGATTCCCCTCACTAACATGCATGTCCCCTCGGATATTGTTGATAACAACAGAGGCTGGTGCAGTGGTCAAGTCTTTTGGCACTGTAACTGGCTCTGAGGCTCAGAGGGTAAGGTCACAGTCAGACAGGAACAATACTGACCTGAGACTCGGTAGTGAGTAGGACAGGCAAGAGATTCTGAAGCTGCGGAAGAGATGCTAGGATGGTGCTTTGCCTCCATGGTGACATAGTCAAGATGTCTCTAAGTGGCTGTAGAAAATTCTAGAGGAACAGGGTGACCAGCCAGAAGTGTTTGTACATGTTTGCTCAAATGATAATGGGTTCAACAAGGGGTGAGGATTCTGAAGAAGGAGTATAGGGAGTTAGGTGTGAAGTTATGAAACAGGGTATTTAAGGTAGTAATCTCTAGATAACTACTGGTGCCATGTACTAACAAAGGACAGAAATAGGAAGATATGCCAGCTAAACTTGTGGTGGAGGAACTGGTGCAGGGGGCAGTGATTCCGGTTCTTGGATTACCGGGAACTCTACGGGGTGTAGACACAACCTGTAGAAGTCAAAAGGTTGCACCTGAATCAAAGCGGCACCAATATCCTTGCAGGGAAATTCGTTAACGCTACTCGGGGAGCGGATTTAAGTTTTATTGGTGAGGGGGGAAGCCGTTGAACTACAAGTAGGAGCAAGTCATGGGATGAAGCAGAGCCAGTGAGAGCAAGTTCAGTCATTGAGAAAGGCAGGGAAAGGAATACTTACTGCGATTTACAGTATTCCACTTCTGGAGGTTCAACAGGTAAGGGATGATGTCAGGGCATGGATTGGTTCTAAAGGCTCGCATGTTAACAGTGGTAACAGCAACATAGCTGGGACAAGGCCAGACTGGCAGCTCAGTATTCAGTATACAGATGTGACAGGAGTACCAGTAAGGGGGAAAGCACTGTAACCTTTTTGAAAAAGGAGGACAACAGGGTACTTAAAGATAACATTAATGAAATTATGCAGTGAAATCACATGGGTAGAACATAGAAACACTCTTGTGGAACTGTATTATAGTTGGAGGAATATTAAGTTTTGTTAGTGGGGGATTTAACTTTTACTGGACTAACTCCACAGCTAAGGACCTGGATGGGAAGGAATCTGAAAAGTGTAGATGAAAGTTTGAGTCAGTATGCTGAGGACCCTACTTAGGAGAGTGATATACTATATCTCCTCCTGTCGAATAAGTCGGGGTAGGTAACTGAAGTGGCAGTCAGGGCAACTTTAGCTTGAGTAACTATAATTCTATTACAATAACAGAAACCTCTCAAACAAAATCAGCAAAACTAAAAAAGTAATTATTGAGTACAGGAGAAAGAAACTGGAGGTCCATGAGCCAGTCCTCATTAGGGCAACAGAGGTACAGAGGGTCAGTACCTCTATATTCCTTGTTAACATATCAGAGAATCTGACCTGGGACTAGCAAGTAAGAGTTATCACCACAGATATGACAAATGCCACTACCTTCTCAGAAGTTTGTGTAGATTTGGCAGGTCACCAAAATCTTTAACAAACAGCTACAGATGCAGAGTGGAAATTACCCAAACTGGTTGCATCATGACCTGGTATGAAAACAGCAATTGAAAAGGCGGGCACAGCCCTGTCCATCACAGACAAAGCCCTCCCGACTATTAAATACATTGATGTGGAGTGACGCCATGAGAAAGCAGTGTCCATCATCAAAGAAACGGCCCACCAACCCCCACCATCCAGGCCATGCCCTCTTCTCTTCTGAACCTAAGGTCCAGAAGCCTTAGGTCCCACACCATCAGGTTCAGGAACAGATAATACCCTACAATCATCAGTCTGTGGATAACTTCAATCACCATGACTGAACTGATTCTACAACACAGGTTCATATTTAAGGACTCTTTACAATTCTTGTTCGCAGTATATTTTGACTGCACAGTTTGTCTTTTTTTACATTGGTTCTTTGTTGGTCTTTGTCTGTTTATGCCTAATTTTTGATAAGTTCTATTGTATTTCTTTTTCCTGTAAATGCTGTAAGAAAATGAATCTCAAGGGGACACATGCCTACATACCTTGACAATAAAATTACTTTGTAGTTGGAACTTGGAACTAGTTTCCAGATCGTGATGAGAAAGGATAGTGTAGGTCCACAGGTTAAGATACTAAACTGCGGCTGGGCTAGTTTTGGGTGAATTAGACAGGATCTAGCAGATGTCAATTCAGTGACCCAGTTTGAAGAGAAGGGAACGAATGGCAAATGGGAGCTTTTCAAAGTGTGATATCAAGAATCCAGGGGCACAGGTTCATGTTAGGATGAAGGGAAAGCCTGGCAAACTTAGAGAACATTGGCTAAGAGATAAGAGAGATGGTTAAGAAAAAGGTGGCATACTTTTGATTAGGATGTCAGGGAGGAGTATATCCTTTGACTATAAAACTAAGAGTACTTTAAGGGGGGAAATGGGACGATGGGATCTTAACTTTTCACTTAATGCAGTGATTTACTATTTTTCGATAACTTCTGTTCATTACATACATGAGGTCACTTCTCAGAACTCTCTGTTGTGTGCAGTGACCTGTGTATTGCCTGGGAATCTTCACAGCACCTTACACAATTTTCCATTTGTGACATCATGTCAGTGCTCAGAAAATAATTCAGACTTCGGTAGTTTTCGGGTTTTGGAATTTCAGATAAAGGGTACTCGAACTGCATTTGCTTCAATATTAGCCACTGGAAACTGGACAAAGAGTGGCAGCAAAGACGAGCCACAGAACTAGAGACTAGTCAGCCTGACATCAGTAGTAGAGAAATGACTGGAGAGAATTCTGAGGTACAGGATCTACCAGCATCGGGATAGGCAGTCTGATTAGCAGGAGACAGCATGGCTTTGTGTGTGGAAAGTAACCAAAGCAGTAACATACATACATACATCAATAAATAAATGGGCCATTCAATGAATGAATGGATGAAAGAATAAAGAAATAAATAAATACTTAAATAGGCACATGGATGACTGAAAAATTAAGGTTCCTGTAGGAGGTAAGGGTTAGATTAATTATACAGTAGGATAAAAAATCAATATAACATCTTGGGCTGAATGGCCTGTATTGTGCTCTACTGTTTGATGTTCTAAATCTTGGAGACACAGATTCAGAGTGAGAAGGGAATGATTTGGAAGAGACCTGAGGGGCACCATTGTGCAGAAGGTGCTGAGAAAATGAAACAAGCTGTCAGAGGAAATGGTTGAGGCAGGAACAATAGTCTTAGATTCCTCCATCCTCTGAATGTCATGTTTAAATGCTTCTGTTAGGTTGTTATCATATCTGCTTCAACCACCACTCCTAGTCGCAAGTTCCAGGGATGTACCACTCCTTGTAAAAGTAATGCTTGACTTTAAATATTCCTCCTCTCACATTAAGGCTGTGGCATCTATTTCATATTAAAAGGGGATTTCTGATTATACGTAAATACCGCAACACAGGGTGAATGATATAACCATTAAATCCAAGATAAAAACTTTGAACTAAAACTAAATTTCTTAAATATATTAAATAAATATTCCCATTCAAGTCTATCAAACGCCTTCTTGGCGTCAAGCAAAATAACACATTCCAAAGTATTATAAGAAGTCTAAATAATATTCATTAACCTCCTAACGTTAAAATGTGAATAACAATTTTGAAGAAATCATATCTAATCCGGAGAAATAATTTCAGGCAGATCTTCTCTAATCTCATTGCTAATATTTTGGAAAAGATTTTAGAATCCACATTCAACAAAGCTACAGGCCTATATGATGTACTTTCAGTGGGATCGTTATCTTTTTAAGAATTAAGGAAATAGACGCTTCATAAAAGGATTGTGGTAATTGACCTACTAATAAAGCATGTTTAAAAAATTTACATTACCAGGGAGAGAGTAAGTCTGAAAAGGTTTTAAAAAATTCAGCTACATATCCATCTGGACCGGGTGCTTTACCTGAGTTTATCAAAATAATTGCCTTCTTTATTTCCTCTTCAGTATTGGGTGCATCTAATACCAAACGTTCATCAACTGGTAATTCTGGAAAATTTAGTTTATTAAAAATTAGCGGTATAGCAGGACAGGCAGCATCACTGGAAAAGAATAAAGTGTTTCAGGCTGAGACTCTTCATCACTACTCCTGTTAGTCTTGTCCATAGAGCCTGGCTGTTCTTTCTATCTGGTCAGACAATTGAAGTTAAAATTCAGGGCAGAGACAAGTTTTGCACGTGTAAAGTTGTTAGGTTTAAGTGAAATGTAAATCCAGACAGGTGATGTCACCCTACTCTATGTTAAGTAAATGTAACCCATTTAGGAAGATCTTAACTGATGTGTAATGGAAATTCCTTTTACTTTTATCATTCTGATGGACTTGGAGGAATTCACTCTCTGTGTGCTGGTTACATTCACGTTGGGAAAACAGGTTAGGTTCGAGACCACAAGTTAGACTTCTGAAATATTAAATCAGCACACTAGACCTTCTGATATCTCTTACCTCATAAATGAAAATAAAAATAAATGCAGATGTTAGACATTTCTGTTTCAATATTTTTATCAACTTTCCAATTAACAAACATATCAATATTGGTACTGATACATAGAGATCAGGAATACATTAATAACGGTTAACATGTAAAAGCACAAATTCCAAGCAGCAAATGGAGTCTAACCTCTCAATATCTTAGTAATTAACCATGAAAATGGTCATTGTAAAAGGAAAAAAAGACAAAAAAAAGAAAACCCCCAAACTAAAAAAACCTAATCCAAAAAAAAACAAAGAATGATTAGGCTGCTATATTTCGTCTGTTAAAATTATAATTTGTCATTAACTACACTCCTCTGTACATAAAATATAGCTGAAAAGAGGATACAGAAAGGGTCAACTTACATCATATGAAAATGCTGAATAAATGACTTGCAACTTTCTTCAAATTTAACAGAGGGTCCATAGTACTGCTCCTAATTTTTTTCCAAACTTAGACATGCTATCGTTTGGAAAAACCATTGAAATGTGGTAAGTGGGTTGGAATCTTCCCATTTAAATAAGATGGATCTTCTGGCTATTAATGTCACAAAAACAATTAAACGACATGCTGATGAGGATAAATGACTAGATTATTTCACTGGTAGTCCAAAGATTGCAGTAATAGGATGAGGTTGTAAATCAACACGCAGATTTACTGAAATACTATCAATAATGTTTTTCTAATATTTTCTTAACAGAGGACAAAACCAGGACATATGTGTCAAAGAAGCTACTTCAGAATTACATCTATCACAAACAGGGTTTATATGATGGTAGAAAAGTGCTAACTTATCCTTGGACATATGAGCCCTATGAACTGCCTTAAATTATATCAAAGCATGTCTGGCACACATTGAAGAAGTATGCACTGGTTTAAGAATTTTCTTCCATCTCTCTGTAGATAAAGATATTTGAAGTTCTCTTTCCCACTCATTCATAATTTTATCAGAAAAACCTGGCCGTATTTTCATAATTACCGGTAGATCATAAATAATTGATGTTAAACTCTTCTGAAAGGGGTTTAAACCTAAAACTGTTTCTGCAGCTTCGACTGGATATGATATTGGAAAGGTAGGTAAAATGGCATTCAGAAAGTTTCTAATCTTTAAATATCAGAAAAATTGTGATCTTGGAAAATCATATTTATTAGACAACTGTTCAAAAGACATAAAATAATCATTCATAAATATATCACAAAAACCTGCTATAGCAAAAAAGCTTGATCAATTCTACAAGGTTGGAAAAAATTTAGATATAATAGAGCTTGACAAGATCAATTTATTCAATCCAGATATTTACAAAATTGAAACCATATTCATATTGTATGTTTAACTATTGGATTTATCATTTGTATATTCGGTTTAGTAAATACAATGGGAAGCACAGCTCCTAAAATAGAAGCCAATTAAAGCCCCGGTACAGATTCCCGCTCAAGGTTCATCCATCGTGGGGATTGAGATTCATCCAACTGTTGTGTCCAAAATGTTAAATATCGAATATTAATTCCCCAATAATAAAATGTAAGATTTGGCAAAGCCAAACTGCCTTCCTTTTTTGATTTCTGTCAATAATTCTTACTTAACCTGGGATTTCTATATTGCCAAATATATGAAGAAATTTTAGAATCAATAGTATCAAAAAAAGATTTAAGAATAAAAATTGATACTGCCTGAAATAGATACAGATATTTAGGTTAAATAAACATCTTAATAGCATTATCGCTACCGATCAAAGACAAGGACACTGGGAACCATTTAGTAAACAGTTGTTTAACATGATCAATTAAAGAAAAAAAATTAACTTTAAATATATCTTTATACTTCTTAGTAATTTTAACCCCCAAATAAGCAAAATAATCAGTAGCCAATCTAAATGGTGATTGTCTATAAATAGGGATTTGCATATTTAAGGGGAAAAGCACACTCTTATCAAGATTCAATTTATACCCAGAAAAACTACTAAACTGGGCAAGTAGAGTCATTACTGCAGGAATAGATTTCTTTGGGTTAGAATTATGCAATAACAGGTCATCTGCATATAATGATATTTTATGCGTTCCGTTCCCACGAATAATGCCAAATATATTAGGTGAATGATGAATAGCAATTGCCAAGGGCTCCAGGGCAATATCAAATAATAAAGGACTTAAAGGGCAGCCCTGTCTAGTACCTTGAAAAAGCCTGAAGAAAGGGGATCTCTGATTATTGGTAAATACAGCAGCCAAGGCTCATGATTTTTCATGAATCACTTGATTCCGGCATGGTCCCAGAAGACTGGAACATTACAAATATCTCTCCACTCTTTAAGAAGGGAGGAAGGCAATAGAAAGGAAATCATAGGCTAGTTAGCTTAACTTCAGTGGCTGGGAAAGTTTTGCAGTCTATTATTAAGGATGGGGTTGTGGGGTACCTGGAGACTAATGTTAAAATAAGTCCATGTTGGCATGGTTTCTGTGAAGGGAAATCTTGCTTAGGAAATCTGTTAGAATTCTTCAATGAAGTAGCAAGCAGGGTGGACAAAGGAGAGGCAGTGGATGTCATTTACTTGTATTTGTAGAATGAGTTTGATAAAGTGCCAAACATGAGGCTACTTAATAAGATAATATCCTATGGTATTACAGGAATGCTACTGTCAAAGATAGAGGAATGGCAGACAGGCAGGAGGCAGTAGGTACCAAGTGGGAATAAAGGGGACCTTTTCTTGTTGCCTGCCAATGACTAGTGGTATTCCTCAGGGGTCAATATGGTCTAATCCTGCTCTAATGTCTTTTGGTCTTATGGAAAAAAAGTCTTAGCCTGTCCAATCTCTCCCTATAACTCAGTTCCTTGAGTTCTCAGCAAAATCCTTGTAAGTCATTTCTGCACTCTTTTCCAGTTTAGTAAAATCTTCCTTATATCAGAGTGAACAAAATTCAACACAATGCTCTTAGCAACACACACACAAAATGCTGCAGGAACTCAGCAGGCCAGGCAGGATCTATGGAAAAGTGTACAGCCTATGTTTTGGGCCGAGAACCTTCAGCAGGATCTTGTAATCTTTTCAATAGATGCTGCCTGGCTTTCTGACTTCCTCCAGCATTTTGTGTGTGTTGCTTGGATTTCCAGCATCTGCAGATTTTCTCTTGTTTGACAATTCTCTTATTGTGGCTTTATCGGCATCTTGGACAACTGCAACATAACCTCCCAACTTCTACACTCAGTGGTTTGTTTTATGAAGATGCACGTGCCTAAAGCCTTTTTCACCACACTGTCTACCTGTGACTCCACTTTTGGGAAATCATACACCTGAACTTCAAAGTCCCTCTGTTCTACAACATCCTCCTCATTCCACCAACAAAAAGCAGAATTTCCCAGTGGTCAACCATTTTAATTACAATCCAACATGTCGGTCCATTGCCTCTTCTACTGCCATGATGAAGCCACTCTCAGGTTAGAGGAGCAACACCTCATATTCCACATGGGCAGTTTCCAGCCGAATAGCATGAACATTGATTTCTCCAACTGCCAGTAATTTTCCCCTTCCCCCCTTCTTCATTTACCCACTCTGGATGTCCTCTTGCCTCTTCTCTTTTCCTAATCAGCATATCCCCTTCCCTTGGTTCCCCCCCCCCCCCATTTCCTTCCCTTTCTCCCATGATTCACCCTCCTCTCCTATCAGATTCCTTCTTCTCCAGCCCTTAACTTTCTTCATCTATCACTTCCCAGCTTCTTACTTTACACCCCCCCCCCCACCCACCTGCTTTACCTTTCACCTTCTAGATTGTACTCCTTCCCATCCCTCAGCTTCTTAATCTGGCTTCTTCACCCTTCCTTTCCTGTCCTGATAAGGGGTGTCAGTGCAGAAATAATCAACTTTTATTCTTTTCCATAGATGCTGCCTGTCCTGCTGAGTTCTTCCAGCATTTTGTGTATGATGCCCCAGAAATGCTGTTTATTTCTATCCTTGTAATAGTCTTGATGAAATTAACTCTCCATATGCTGATTCCACTGATACTTGTTCAATTGGAACAAGTACTTGAACAGGTACACATGCCTTTTCTTCTGTCACCATACTCCTCACTAGACCTTCTGGTATCTCTTATCTCATAAATGAAAATAAAAATGAGATGTTAGAAATCTAATATTAGAACATTAAGTTCTGGAAGCACTCAAAAGTCCAGGTAGTATATATGGAAAGTGAAAATAGCTAAATACTTCAAGACATAGAGTCCATCAGGCCAACTGATACATCAGTATCTCAAAAGTCTTAAGCAAATCCTAAAAAAATTCTGGAAAAAGAAACATTGTTAGTAAAAGTGACATTTCAAATTACTCCTCTATTCCTCCAATCTATTGCCCAAAATACCAATTTCAAATTCCAAAGTAATGATTAATTTCCCAGTTGCCAATTGCCATGGTGCTAGAGGACTCGTTTTATACTCAACCAGATTGTACTTAATAGCTGCTTCACTTAACTAAGGTTAATCTACATTCAAGGCTGTTTAATGTCACTTGCAGTACAAAAGCGTAAAGGAGAACAAAATAATTATTACCCTGGATCTGATGCAACACAGATAAAACAATAAGATAAACCTTTTTCCACAGATGCTGAGTTCTTCCTGCATTTTGTGTGTGTTGCTTGGATTTCTAGCATCTGCAGATTTTCTGTTTGTAATAAGATAAAAACACAATAATAAAAAGAATAAATATAAATACACTAGATAGCTGATTCGAATGAATGTACTTAAACTGATGCTATGTAGAGGAGGGTCCATACTTTAGGTAAATCCAACAGAAATGGACGAAGTAGTAGTGGAGGAGGAGTGTGGTGTGATGGGTTGGTGGGTGGAGGTGTTCATCATCTTACTGCTTGGGAAAAGTAATTGTTTTTGAGTCTGGGGTCCTAGCGTGGTTGCTACATAACCTTGTCCCTGATGGGAATTGGATAAACAGTCTGAGAGCAGGGTGGGTAGGATCCTTCATGATATTGCTGGCCTTTTTCCTGCAGCTTACTGTATATACTGTCCTTGATGGCGGATAGGTTAGTGCCACGATGAGTGGGGCAGTCCTGATTACCTGTTGTAGAGGCTTCCTGTCTGCTGCAGTGCAGTTTCCGTACCATGCAGTGATGCAGCATCTATAGAAGGGCATGAGTTTCAATGTCCACAGTCAGAAAATAGAGGTGCTGTGAGCTGTCTTGGTTGTGTAGGATGTGTTCTAGGACCATGAGAGGTTGTGCAAGATTTACAATCTCAGGAGTTTGAAAATGCTCACAGCTTCCATTGCTGTGCCACTAATGTAAAGAGGGGTGTGAGTGATGCAAATTCTTCTGAAGTTAATACCCATCTCCTTCGTATTAACATGAGAAAATCTGCAGATGCTGCAAGTCCAAGTAACACACACAAAACGCTGCAGGAACTCAGCAGGCTAGGCAACGTCTATGGAAAAGAGTGAACAGTTGATGTTTTGGGCCAAGACCCTTCATCGGGAGTGAGAAAAAGACGAGAAGGACTTATCATTTTACACTTGTCCATAGATACTGCCTGGCCTTCTGTGTTCCTCCAGCACTGTGTGTGTGTTGCTGTCTCCTTTACCTTGTGGACACTGAGGGAGAGGCTATTTGCTTGATACCAGGTCTCGAGCTCTTCCAGCTCGTTTCTGTGTACCATCTTCCCGACCCTCACCACTTTGAGCCTTTGTAGATAAAAAGACATGTATTCTCTCTGAATTTGAGACTGCTTTTTCAGTATTTCAATTTCCCAATGGCTTTTTGAATATTCTGTTCCCTTCTCCTTCAGCCTCTTTATTTTTATTGTGGATCGTTAGTGCTGCTCACTAACAACTGCATTTGTTTTATAATTATTGGTTTTCATCCTCTAACTGCTCCTGAAGCCTTCCCAATTTACAGCCGAACTCCCACACTTTCTTCCCCATGCTCGGGTTATTCTACACAATACACATGCCTCATTGGTTTCTCATTAATAGGGTGAAAAAAATTAAACACCTGTTGACACATTTCAGTTCAATCCTAAAGTACGAATCCAACACCATCTCTTTATCTCATTATAGTCATAGTCAAAGAATACTACAGCACGGAAAAAGGCCCTTTGGCCCATCTATTCTGTGCCAAACCATTAACCTGCCTACTCCCATTGCCCTGAACCTGGACTACAGCCTTCCGCACCCTTGTCATCCAAAGCGCAACACCTTACAGTTGTCTGCATTAAATTGCATCTGCCATTTTTCAGCCCATTTTACTATCTGGTCCAGATGAAACTGCAAGTTTTCATAGCCCTCCTCGCTGTCCAGTCTGCCCCCAGTCTTGGTGTCATCCACAAAGTTGCTAATCCAGTTAACTACATTATCATCGAGGTCATTGATTTAAATGACAAAATAATTAACCCAGCACCAACCCCTGTGACACTCCACTAATCACAGGCCTCCAATCAGAGAAGTAACTGTGTACTACCACCCTCTGGCTTTTCACACAAAGCTAATGTCTAATACAAGTTACTACCTCATCCTGAATGCCAACCAGCTGAACCTTCTTGACCAACCTGCCCTGCAGCACCTCATCGAAAGCCTTGCCAAAGTCCACAACACCCACTGCTTTGTCTTCATCAACTTTCCTGTAACTTCCTTGAAAAACTATGCACTTGGTTAGACATGACATACCACACACAATGCTCTATTAACTATCCCTAGTCAGTCTTATTCAAATATTTATATATCCGATCCCTTAGAATACCATCAAGTGCTGTAAATTATACACTACTGATCTCTGGCTCTCCAGCCGATAAATTCCTAACTGTTTCTTAGAGCCTTCCTTAAACAATGGAGCAACATTAGCTATCCTCCAATCCTCAGGCACTTTACCTGTTGTTAAGGGTATTTTAAATACCTCTTCTAGAATCTCTGCAATTTCTGCACTAGTCCCCCACAAGCTCCAAGGGAATACTTTGTCAGCCTCTGGGAATTTATCAATCCTAATTTACCTCAAGACTGCAAACACATCCTCCTCTGTGATATATACACAGTTCATGACTTCAGTGCTGTTTTGCCTCACTTCTACAGCCTATGTTTGTCCCTCAAGTGAATACAGATACAAAAAAATCCATTTGAGATCCACTCAATCTCATTTGGCTTCATGCATAGGTGACCACTCTGATCTTCAAGAGGACCAATTTTGTCCCTTGCTATCCATTTGCTCCTACTATATCTTTGTAACCCTTGGGATTTTCCTTTATCTTGTCAGCTGGAGTAACCTCATGCCCTTTTTAAGCCTTTCTGATTTTTTTAAGTCTTCTCTTGCATTTCTTATACTCCTCTTTTATGCACCACCTTCTTCTTGATCACTTGCTTCTTTTTGCCATTTACACAGCTGTAAATCTAATCCTGATCCATAATGAGTATGTATATCTGCTAACTTCAATTTCATGATTAAGATTCATGACAGACCATGATGGGATGACTGACATTGCTCTATCTCCTACACTTTCCTTTATACTATTCTTACTATACATTGCTCTAACAATTGACCTCCTGAAGTGCAATGCTTTACACTCACACTCAACATCAGCAAAGCAAAAAGCTGATTATTGAATGCTGGAGGAAGAAAACAGATCAATGAGCCAGTCCTCATTGGGGGATCAGAGGTGGAGAAGGTTAGTAAGTATAAATTCCTTGGTGTCATCATTTCAGAGGATCTGTCCTGGGACCAGCACATTAATACCTTTACAAAGAAAGTGCAGCAGTGCCTCTAGTTACTTTGAAGTTTTCCCAGATTCAGCATGTCACCTAAAACCTTGGCAAGCTTCTATAGTTGCCCAATGGAGTGTAATCCTACTGTGAACATCAAGGGCAGGTATGGAAACACCAATGACCAAGAATGGAAAAGCCTACACAAAGTGGTGGATACAGCACCGTTCATCAGAAGCAAAACCCTTCATCATTGAGCACATCTATAAGGAGCACTGCCACAAGAAAGCAGCTTCCATTATCGAGGACCCCACCATCCAGGCCATGTTTTCTTCTTGCTGCTGCCAAAAGAAAGGAAGTGCAGGAGCCTTAGGTCCTACACGTACCAGGTTCAGGAACAGTTATTATCCTTCAACTATCAGACTCCTAAACCAGCAGGAACAACTTCACTCAACACAGAAATGATTACACAAACTATGGACTCATTTTCAAGGACTCTATAGATTAGATTAGATTCAACTTTATTGTCATTGTGCCAAGTACAGATACAAAGCCAATGAAATGCAGTTAGAATCTAAGCAGAAATGCAAAGAATAGTGTTATTTATAAAATAACTGCAAATAAAAAGTAAGTGCTACAGCACACAAATATAAAAGTACTGAGACATTACAATTTGGGTGCAATACTGCTTAGTGCTGTGATGTGAGGTTCAGCAGGGTCACAGTCTCAGGGAAGAAGCTCTTCTTGTGCCTGCTGGTGCAGGAGCAGAGGCTCCTGTAGTGCCTACCGGATGAGGGGGGAAGAGTATAAAATCCATGTTAGGGTGAGATGCATCCTTGATAATGCTTTTCACCCTGCACAGACAGTGCTTATGGTAGATTTTCTCAATGGTGGGCAATTGGGTGCCGATAATCCGCTGGGCAGTTTTCACCACAGGCTGGAGTGCTTTGCGGTCCGATACGGGACAATTGCCATACCACACTGAGATGCAGTTGGTGAGTATGCTCTCAATGCTACAGCAGTAAATGTCCTTCAGTGTTATGGGACAGAGGTGAGATTTCTTGATGCTCCACAGCAAATAAAGGCGCTGTTGCACCTTTTTGATAGGGATAGAGGAGTTCATGTTCCCAGTATCGTTTACTTATATATTTATTTTTATTTGCACAGTTCATTTGCTTTTGCAAATTAATTATTCATCAGTCCGTGTGTGCAGTTTTTCATTGATTCTGTTGTATTTCTTTCATCTACTGTGAATGCCTGCAAGAAAATATTTAGATTGAGACCAGTCATAAACCATTTCCATTAATGACCTCCTTCCTGCTAATTCCATCTTCTGCAGATCTCACCAGTCAATGATGTTTAATAAACCAGTCCATTTAAATATCTCCTGTGGTAACTCAGCATTCCCCAGAGTTGGAAGAATTAATGAGTGCAGGACACAACGTTGTCTTGGCACAAGTGTTACATAATATATAAGGTGATGTCATTCCTAAGTGTCTATATTCAAAATCACCTTCATTACACAATATAAATAGGTTTGATCTCACTGCTCAAACAGCAGTTCCACCTGAAGGTCCAGAGAGTAACTGAGTGCATTAAACAGTGATCGGAGCAGAGCCCAAGATGCTGAGACTCCATGTAACTCTTTCTGTCCTCCTTATGTTCCAGGTTGCAGGAATAAGAGGAACAGATCTTGTGCAAGAATCGTGCGAGAGCATAATCTGTCATCCAGTCTTGAAAGTCATTGAGCATAATGTAAGTACTATTGGGAATTGACATTGGTGGTTGGTGAGG
The DNA here is from genome assembly GCF_048418815.1 of Hemitrygon akajei. NCBI lineage: Eukaryota > Metazoa > Chordata > Chondrichthyes > Myliobatiformes > Dasyatidae > Hemitrygon > Hemitrygon akajei. The sequence goes on along the minus strand of NC_133132.1, from coordinate 58,988,304 downwards.
AAGACTATTAATTTCCTGTTTTAGAGTTGAGGGTCAAAGAGCTATAGAGTATGGAAGCAGCATCTTGGATACAACTTATCCAGGCCAACAAGACGTTTACCTGAGCTAATCCCTTGGGATTTTTACCTTTTTATTAGATACATTTGTTCAAATGTCTTTGAGGTATTTGTATCTGTTCAAATGTCTTTGAAATATTGTAATGTTACCTTTATTTATTTCCCTTGCAACTTGCTCAAAATACACTCTATGTAAAAAAAAAGCAACTCAGATCCTCTTCTATTCTTCCTCTTCTCATCTGTGAGCTCCAGTTTTTGAGTACTCTATGTTGGAAGAAAGATTGAGACTATGCCCCTCATGATCTTATGAACCTTTGTCAGGTTGTCCCTCAGCCCCTTATGTAGCAAGGAAAAAGCACCAGCCTATCCAATCTCTCCTTTTAGCTGAATCTCCACAGTCCCTGTAATATCTTTATTAATCTTCTCTGCACTCTTTCCAGCTGACACAGTATAAATGGGTGCAGAAGTGTACACAACATTCCATGATGAACGTGATGAAGACCATGGAGCGGCTGATAATACAGAATCTGAGGCCACAAACCAGGCACGCCCAGGATCCTCTTCAGTTTGCGTATAAGGAGAAGGTGGGAGTGAAGGATGCTATCACGTATTTGCTGTACAAATCACTCTCTCACCTAGATGGGGTCAGTTGTGCTGTGAGGATTACATTCCTTGAATTCTCTAGTGCCTTTAACACCATCCAGCCCAAGATCTTAAGGCACAAACTAACGGAGATGGGAGTAGACTCTCACATGGTGGATTGGATAGTGGACTACTTGACAGATAGACCTCAGTATGTGCGGTTGGGAGACTGTAGGTCTGACACGGTGGTCAGCAGCACAGGAGCGCCGCAGGGAACCGTACTCTCTCCGGTCCTGTTCACCCTGTACACATCAGACTTCCAATATAACTCGGAGTCCTGCCATGTGCAGAAGTTCGCTGATGACACGGCCATAGTGGGGTATGTCAGGAATGGACAGGAGGAGGAGTATAGGAAACTGATACAGGACTTTGTGATATGGTGCAACTCAAACTACCTGCGTCTCAATATCACCAAGACCAAGGAGATGGTGGTGGACTTTAGGAGATCTAGGCCTCATATGGAGCCAGTGATCATTAATGGAGAATGTGTGGAGCAGGTTAAGACCTACAAGTATCTGGGAGTACAGTTAGACGAGAAGCTAGACTGGACTGCCAACACAGATGCCTTGTGCAGGAAGGCACAGAGTCGACTGTACTGCCTTAGAAGGTTGGCGTCATTCAATGTCTGTAGTGAGATGCTGAAGATGTTCTATAGGTCAGTTGTGGAGAGCGCCCTCTTCTTTGTGGTGGCGTGTTGGGGAGGAAGCATTAAGAAGAGGGACGCCTCACATCTTGATAAGCTGGTAAGGAAGGCGGGCTCTGTTGTTGGCAAAGGACTGGAGAGTTTAACATCGGTAGCTGAACGAAGGGCGCTGAGTAGGCTACGGTCAATTATGGATAACTCTGAACATCCTCTACATAGCACCATCCAGAGACAGAGAAGCAGTTTCAGCGACAGGTTACTATCGATGCAATGCTCCTCAGACAGGATGAAGAGGTCAATACTCCCCAATGCCATTAGGCTTTACAATTCTACCGCCAGGACTTAAGAACTTTTTAAAAGCTATTATTAATGCTTTTTGAGATAGTGATTTAGATGCATATCATATTTTTTACTGAGTTAAGTATTGTATGTAATTAGTTTTGCTACAACAAGTGTATGGGACATTGGAAAAAAGTTGAATTTCCCCATGGGGATGAATAAAGTATCTATCTATCTATCATATGCGATTTTACTAATATGATATGTTAACTCTTGTCCTGCGTGTCCTGACAACTGAAATCATGTGTGCGAAATGCTTTCTTCACTACACTAACTGTGTCACCATTTACTGGGAGCTATGGAATTGTACCCCTAGATTTCTTTGTTCTATAACATTCTGCAAAGCGCTGTCATTGACTGTGCAAGTCTTCCACGGTTAAATGCAACACTACACACTTGTCTAAGTAAAAGTGGTCTTTCGTGAGTCCACCTTCCCAGTTCTACACTAGGTTCTGGTTAAAATTTCTCTGTAGTTTAAATCATGTCACTGATAATCCACTGTTGACAAGTTGTTTCATGTTGTGAAACTCAACCATGTAGATCAGAAAGCATCTTGGACTCATTCTGCTGGATGTCTCCACATTCTCACGCCAACCTCCACTATATATTATCCCAGATGGAATGGAAAGTGAGGAATGTTTCTTAATGACATCTGTATTCTGATCGCACAATTATTTATTTTTTCAGTCTTAAAAATAATGTCACAACAGAAAATTCAAAAAAGTGAAGATCCAGCAACATTTTCACTCAAGAAAAGAAGGAAGTTAGTCTATCCACTAATGTGGAACTGGTCAATATATGAAGCATTAGAAAAAACAGGGTAACTATTGCCTGAGGGTAACTGTATGATCGACAAAGTGGGAAGCAGGTGGAGTAGGAATGGGGGAGACAAGAGGGAAGAAGACTAGTAACAACTGGTGGGGCAGTGTGCACTGAGATCCAATTCAGATGTAAAGTTCCATTGCTTCCTGCACTGGATCCTTACAGGTTTATGCTGCTGTTACTTACATTGTACTGAGAAAATTCCTTCAGATTGCAGATGCACTACTCTTCAGATCTTCCAGGTCAGATCTACTTATTTGTCCTGGACATGTTGTACCATAGACAGAGACAGAGCAAAGTCAAATGTAGGACTGCAGCCCAGGGCTCATAGAGTAGCAACTCACTAGTCAGTCTGACCATTCTCTACTCAATCCCATGTTTTTGTTTGATGGCTGTCTGGGAGATGAGCTTAGAAACCTCAAACTCATTCACCATTGGAGACTTGCAGCCAATAAAGGAGCAATTCACCTGTTCTAGAAGGGTGGATAGCATAGAACATAGAACATGGAACAGAACAGCACAGTGCAGGCTCTTCAGCCCATGATATTGTGCTGATATTTTAACCTTAATCAATCAATTAAGATCAATCCAACACTCGTCTCTCAAATAATACCATATTTCTCTCAAACGTCTGCCTATCTAAGAATCTCCTAAATGTCCCTAATGAATATCTCTCAACCACTACCTCGGGCAGTGCATTGTATGTACTTACCACTCTGTATGTAAAATTTCTACCTCTGACATCTCCCCTTTACCTTACTCCAATGACCTCCTATTAGCCATTGACACCCTGGGTAAAAGGCGTTGCTGTCTTCTCTGTCTATGCCTCTTATCATCTTGTACACATCTATAAAGTTGCCTCTAATCCTCTTTCACTCTAAAGAGAAAAGCCACAGCTTGCTCAGCCTTTCCTCTAATACAGGGAGCATCCTGGTAAACCTTCTCTGCATCCTCTCTAAAGCTTTACATGCTTCCTGTAATGAGGCGAACAGGACTGAACACCATGTTCCAGGTGTGTCTAACTACAGTTTTATACAGTTGCAATATTACCTGTGGCTCTTGAAATCAACTACTGAAGGTGACCACACTAGGGCACCATGGTAGTGTAGCAGTTAACACAAAGTTATTATAGATCAGAGCATCAGAGTTCGAAATTCAATTCTCAACGTACTCTCTAAAGAGTTTGTACGTCCTCATCATGGAATGTATGGGTTTCGTACAGGTGCTCTGGTTTCCTCTCACAGTCCAAAGATGTACCAGCTAGTCGGTTAATTGGTCATTGTAAATTGTCCTGTGATTAGGCTGGGGTTAAATTGGAATTTGCTCGTAGTGACATAGCTCGAAGAGCAGGTAGGGCCTAAACTTTAAGAATGGTTCTTTCCTTCTCTTGACTAAATGTTCCATTTTCTCTCGACGCAACAATGGTTCTTTCACCCTGCCATCCTTTCCCTAGCTTAATGGAGCAAGACTATCCAGAACCCCATGCAAGTGTCTTCTAAACAAACTCACCATCAGATATTCCCCGAGAATATCTGTTGCCAATTTAATCTTCCTAATTATATCACTAATAACATCATAATTAGCCTTCCCCAAATTAAATACTTTACCATACAATCTGATTCTATCTCTTCCAAGACTATGTGAATCTTCAGGTAGTTATGGTCATTGTTTCTGAAATGTTTGTCCACCAAGAGATCTGTCAACTGATCAGGTTCATTGTCTAATACTCGATCTAATATGACCTCTCCTCCCCTCAGCCTGTCCACACTTGTCAGAAATCCTTACTAGACTCAACTAACAAATCTATCCCATCTAAAACTCTTGCACTAAGGAGGAGCCAATTAAAATGAAGGAAGTTGATGTCAATAATGACAACAACCCTGCTATTTTAGCACCTTTCCAAAATCTACCTGCAGACTTGCTCCTCAGTGTCCCTGTTGCTATTGGGGATCGATAGAATACTCCCAATTGAGTGATTGCTCCCTTCCTAGTCCTGACTTCCACCCACAATGACTCTGTAGACAATCCATTCACAATGTCTTCCCTTGCTGCAGTTATCAGAAGCTATCCTTGATTAGCATTGCCACTCCCCCACCTCTTTTAACTCCCTTCCTGTCCCTTTTGAAACATCTAAACCCTGGAACATCTAGCAGTCATTCCTGCACTTATGATAGCCAAGATTCTGTAATGGCCACAACTTCATAGTTTCATATTCTTATCCATGCTCTAAGTTCACCACCTTTATTCCTGATATTTTTCACATTGAAGTAAACATATTTTAACCCATCTAACTGACTTCCTATCCTTCCTTACAGTCTCTCTTCAGATTATATTTACCTTTACATCAACTGCTCCATCATCTGACCTACTGCTCTGGCTCCCATTTCCCTGCCAACTTAATGTACACACTCCAAAAAAGTTCTAGCAAACCCACCTGCAGCGACATTGGTCCCTCTCAAGTTCACATGTAACCCTTCTTTTTAGTATACTTCATACCATCGCCAGAAAAGATCCCAGTGATCTACAAATCTGAAACCCTGCCCTCTGCACCAATTCGTCAGCCACTCACTCAGCTTCCATAGCATCCATTCTTACCATCACTGGTGCATGGAACAGGCGGCAATCAAAGGTTTTCTACACTTGAAGTCCTGCTTTTCAGTTTCCTTCCAAGCTCCACATATTCTCTCTCCAGGACTTCATCCCTTTTCCTAGCTACCTTGTTGGTGCCAATATTTAATTTAAATTCTGGCTGCCCAACCCTCCCTTTAAGAATTCAGTGGACTGAATATAAGGTGTCACTGACCCTGGCATCTGGGAATCTTTCATGTCTACAGAATCACCTGTCAGTATCCCTAACGATTGAATCCCCTATCATCAGTGCTCTCCTTTTCTCATCCCTTCCCATCAGAGCCAGAAAGCCAGACCATAAGACATAGGGGCAGAATTAGGCCTTTTGGCCCATCGAGTCTGCTCCACCATTCAGACATGACTGATCCTTTTTTCCCTTCTTCAGCCACACTCTCTGGCCTTTTTCCTGTAATCTTTGAAGCCATGACCAACCAAGAACCTATCAATCTCTGCTTAAAATACACCCAATGACCTGGCCTCCACATTAGCCTGTGGTAACAAATTCCACAAATTTATCACCCTCTGGCTAAAGAAATTGCTCCACATCCCTGCTTTAAATGGATGCCCTTCTATCCTATGGTTGTGCTCTCTTGTCCTAGACTCTCCCACCATGGGAAACATCCTTTCCACATCTACTCTGTCTAGGCCTTTCAACATTCAAAAGGTTTCAATGAGATTCCCCCATCTTTCTAAATTCCAGTGAGCACAGATCCAGAACCATCAGACATTCCTCATGATGATCCTTCCATTCCCAGAATCATCCTTGTGAACCTCCTCTGATCCCTCACCAAAGCCTGCACAATTTTCTCTGATGAGGAGCCCAAAACTGTTCAGAATACTCAATGTGAGGCCTTGCCAGTGCCTTATAATGCCTCAGCATCACATCCCTACTCTTATATTCTAAACCTCTTTAAATGAATGCTAACATTACACTTGCCTTCCTCACCACTGTTTCAATCTACAAGTTAACCATTAGAGTGTTCTGCACAAGGACTCCCAAGTTCCTTTGCATCTCAGATTTTTGGATTTTCTCCTGGTATAAAATTAGTCCACACATTTATTTCTACTACAGAAGTGCATGACCATGCATTTTCCAACATTGTATTTCATTTACCAGTTTCTTGCCCATTCTCCTAATCTGTCTAAGTCCTTCTGCATCCTATCTGTTTCCTCAACAATACCTGCCCCTCCTTCAATCTTCGTATCATCTGCAAACATCTCAACAAAGCCATCTATTTCAGCATCTAAGTTATTTATATACAGCATAAAAAGAAGTGGTCCCAGCACCAACCCCTGCAGAACACCACTAGTTACTGGCAGCAACCAGAAAGCGATCCATTTATTCCCATCGCTGCCTCTTACCAATCAGCCGATTCGCTAACCATGCCAGTAACTTTCCTGTAATACCATGAGCTTTTAACTTGATAAGTAGCCTCATGTGTGGCACCTTGTCAAAAGCCTCCTGAAAATCCAAATATACAACATTCACTGCCTCCCCTTTAGCTATCCTACCTGTAATCTCCTCGAAGAATTCCACCAGGTTTGTCAGGTAAGATTTTCCCTCAAAGAAACCCTGATGACTTTGTCTTATCTTGTCCTGTGTCACCAAGTACTCCATATCCTCCTCCTTCCCAATGCCAGAGGCCTTGCTGCTGCAGCCTTCTCTGGTAGGTATGCCTCATCAGGCATCCATCACACAGCCTCAACACAGATGCTGCCAATGAACTTTGCCACTGTTTCTGTGACTATCTATTTATTTTCTTTCCCCTAGGGTTATAAAGAAATAGAGCTCCCAACTCTTCATTGGCTTCAGACGTTTGTTAATGGAACGGATATGGAGACTGCAATAAAATTGGGCCTGGAGAGATTTGTCAATTATTCACGCTTTCATAATGATGCTGGTATGTGAGGTTTATTCAATGTTACAGCACAGAACATACCTTTCATCGTAGTGTGCGACTCATCTGAAAGTCAAAGTCAGATTTATTGTCATATGCAGAGGACAAATGAAAAACTTAGTTGCAGCAGCATTAATTGCATCTGACAACATAGGTTCAACATAAATTATTTCAAACTTATCCCATAGGGAACAGAGTTAGGATTTTAAAAAAGTACAATGTTTATTAGTGCAAGATTGTCAAAGTTGTCTAGTATTGCTAAGCTGAGGCAGCTATTTGGTTTATGCAGGTTGATTCAAGACCAAATGGTCAAAGGTTTCTGCAGGCTTCTGTACGTTCTGTCCAATGGTAGCTCTGAGAAGATGGCATGGCCCAAAGTGTGGAGATCTTTTTTGGTAGATATTCCCTTCTTAAGATAACTCCTCCTGTAGATAGTGCTATAAAGGGATGTATAGGGATATTATTTCAAACTAGTGAGCAGGCAGGCAGACAAGAGCCATATTTAGTTATACAGGTAGAATTTGGCCAGGTGACCCTTCCTGACCATGCCTGGGCAAAGGAGCAAAGTTGGCTCTTTCCACTTTACATCCTGTTGCTCCTTTCTGTAGTGAGGTGACTAGAACTGCACACAGGTGTCTTTTTGAAACAATATTTGTTACTCACACCATTCCAGTTTCAGATTCCGACTCTTCACTGCAGATCCTTGACTATTGGAACCCTTGAGACCTCAACTCTGCTTAACGGGTTCATCGGGAGTAAATTCAAGAGTGCAGGAATACTGGCTGAAATTCTAATTGGGGAGAGAGTGAGTGAGCGAGGGAGTGAAAATGAGAGACTGACATTGTGTATTTTAGAAAATTACAATGATTTCCCTCTTAAAAGTAGTCTTAATCCTTGTACAGTCGTCAAGAAATTAAGTTGTCCAGAACCTTCTAAATACAATGTAGGTTTCCTTTTTTTTTCTTGTCCAGAGTCTCAATACCACTCATCAGCCAAGATTCCATAAACTTGCAAGGTTTATCATTTACCCTCGTAAGAATATGCTGTTTCTGGATTCCTGATATCACACTCTGTGCTTTTTCCATAGATGCTGCCTGGCCTACTGAGTTCCTCCAGCATTTTGTGTGTGTTGCTTGGATTTCCAGCATCTGCAGATTCTCTCTTATCTGCAACATGCTGCCCATTTCCCCCAATATCAGCCCTGCTTCAGTTTAGGGCCCTCACCTATGGATCTTTTCCATTGCTATCTTAAAACCAACATAATTATATTTACTAGAACTAAAGAGCTCCCTGACTACCAGTCCAGTAACTTTTACTGTGTTGTTCCTATAAAAGGAAGGTCCAGGATTGCACCTTCTCAAGGAGTACCCTTTGTACTGTATAGTGATTCAGAGAACATTCCAAGACATATTTCATAAATTCACTTCCCTTTGATTGGTATCTCTTTCCAATCCAGTCAGGCCGCTCCCAGACACACTTTTCATCTGTGCCAGGTTGAGTGTCGAGATCGCAACATGGCCTCGTAAAATAAAACACTGTGCTGTGAGAAGGACATGAGGGACCACTCACAGAATCTTTCCTTGGAACTTGGGAATACTTTGGTGAAGACATGAGAAAGCTTTGGTGAATATGTACTTGGAGTTCGAGGAGGTCATTAATGAATACTTTGCTTCAGCAGAGAGAGAGACCTTGACAAATATGAGGCAAAAGTAGAAAAGGTTAATATGTTGGAACACGTTGAGGTTAGGGAAGAGGATGTCTTAGAACATTTGAAAAGGAGTAGCATAAATAAATTTCCAGGGCCAGAAGGAATATTCCCCAGGTTACTGTGGAAATTGAGAGAAAAGACTGTTGTGCTGTTGGCAATGATCTTTGTATCCTCAATGACAGTTATAGGAGTAGTACTAGAAAATATGAGGATGGGCAATGTTATTCGTTTGTTCAAGAAAAGTAATAGGGATAATCTTGGACATTATAGACCAGTGAATCTTGCATCAGTGGTGGGCAAACTATCTGAGAAGATTCTGAGAAATAGGATTTGGAGAAGCATAGAGAGCAGTGGGTGTGGAACATATGGATATTAGTAAGGTTTTCAACTAGGTTCCCCATGTCAGGCTCATTTAGAAAAGTTATTCAGGAGGCATAGGATTGAGGGAAACTTGGCTGTATGAATTCAGAATTAGCTTTCTCAGAGAAGACAGGGGATGGTAGTAGATGGAGCATATTCTGCTGGGAGGTCCACGACTAGTGGTGTTCCGCAAGGAGCTGTTCCAGAACCCCTACTCTTCATGAGTTTGATAAATGTCTTCGAAGAGGAAGTGAAAGGGTGGGTTAAAAGTTTGCAGATGACATGAATGTTGGTGGTGTTGTGGATAGTACAGAAGGTTGTCGTATGTTACATCGGAAATTGGCAGGATGCAGAGCTGAGAAGTGGCAGATGGAGTTCAATCTAGATAATTGTGAGGTGATACACTTTGGAAGTCAAACTTGATGGCAGAGTATTAAGTTAATGGCATGATTCTTAGCAGTGTGCAGGAGTGAAGGGATATGGAGGCCAAGTCCAGAGATACCTCAAAGTTGCTGTACGAGTGGATAGGGTGGCTAAGAAAGTATATGGTGTGTTGGCCTTCATTTATTGGGGATTGTGTTTAAGAGCCACAAGATAATGTTGCAGCTCTATAAAACACCTCTGGTTAAACCACACTTGGAGTAGTGTTCTGTCACCTCACTATAGGAAGGATGTGGAAGGTGAGAAGATTTACCAGGATGCTGCCTGGATTAATAAACATGTCTTATGAGGAAAGGTTGAGTGAGCTAGGGCTTTTCTCTTTGGTGTGAAGGACAATAAGAGGAGACTTGGAAGAAGCATATTAAATGATAAGAGGCATAGATAGAATAGATTGCCAGTGCCTTTTTCCCCAGGGTGGCACTGGTTATAATGAGAAGACATACCTTTAAGCTGATCGGAAGAAAGTTTGTGGATGACGTCAGATGTGGGTTCTTTTACACAGAGAGTGGTAAGTGCGTGGAATGCATTTCCTGGGGAGGTGCTAAAGGCACCATTAACATTTAAGAGACTTAAATGACTCATAGATAGGCACATGGATGAAAGATAAATGGAAGACTATGTTGGAGGGAAGGGTTAGATTGATCTTGGAGTAGTTAAAAGGTTGGTATGACATCACGAGGCAAAGGGCCTTTACTGTATTGTACATTTCAGCCTCATTAGTGACCCAGTCCTCCTTGCTTCTAAATTCTACCCATAATGGGATTATCTCACAGAAGCATTATGTCTAAGAAGTGGTAATATGTCCTTCCTTATCAAAAAAGCAACATGCCACCGTCTATTACCTGCACTTCTGTCATGTCTGTAGCTTCAATATCATAGAATATTGAGCTGTTGGTCCTGCCCTTTTCTTAGCCATATTTCCTCTATGGCTGTGATCCAGCACATGAGCGTCATTACAAAGAAGGCACAGCAAGACCTTTACTTTCTTAGAAGTTTGTGAAGATTCAGCGTGTCATCTAAAACATTGGCAGACTTCTATTGATGCAGTGAATAGTATATTGACTGGTTGCATCATGGCCTAGTATGGAAACATTAATGTCCTTCAACAGACACGTCCACAAGATAGTGGATACGGCCCAGTCTATCGCAGGTAAAGCCCTCCCACCATGAAGCACATCTAGAAGGAGCATTGTCACAGAAATGCAGCACCCGTCATCAAGGATCCCCACTATCCAGGCCATGCTCTCTTCTCACCGTTGCCATAAAGACGGGGGTTCAAGAGCCTCAGGCCCACACTGCCATGTTCAGCAGCAGTTAGTATATCTCAACCATCAGCCTCCCGAACCATTGTGGACAATTTCTCTCATCCCAACACTGAACTGATTCCACATCCTATGGACTCACTCTCAAGGACACTAAATATGTTCTCATAATATTAATTAATTATTCTTTGTTTTTCGTTTTGTATTTACACAATCTGATGTCTTTTTTTACTTTAGTAGTTTTTCTGTCTTTGTGTGTAATTTTTTTTATTGACTCTGTTGTGTTTCTTTGTATTTACTGTGAATGCCCACAAGAAAATGAATCTCAGTATATGGTGGCATATACTGTAGGTACTTTGATAATAAATTTACTTTGAACTTTGAACATCTCATTCCTCAGGGCTAATCTATACTCCAACTTTATCTGCCTTAACAGTTAAACTTTGTGGATTAAAACAAATGCGAGTTAACTGATTAAAACAAATGCAGTTTAACTGATTATTAATTTCTATTTATTTACTGTGCCCTTACCTATCCTTATTACTAAACCTGCTCTTACTGATTACTGCTTTATCCTGTTCAGAGTCCCATACCCTGCCAATCTAATATAAACTCTCATTTGTAGCATAAGGAAATTTTCCTGAAAGGATATTGGTCCCTCTCTGATTCAAGTACTGTACAATCCAACCCTCTTGTACAGGTCTCCTCTACCCCAAAAAAGATCAGAACACCTCACTACTGCCCTTCCACCAATTCCTCAGACAAAAATTCATCTGCCCTATCTTTATATTTCTGTCTTTGCCGGCACATAGCAGCAGGAGAGATCTAGAGATCAGTACCCACAAGGCCCTCCTTCTTAACTACCTACCTAACTTATTTGGTAGAACCTCATCCATTGTTCTACCCCCATCATTTCAACCAACATGTACAACAACCTCAAGTTGTTCATCATTCCACTCAAGAATTTTCTGCAGCTGTTTAGAGACATCCTTGACCCTTGAGGCAACCCATCACCTTGCCATCTCTTCTGCAGTCAAAGGACCTCTGTCTGTCCTCCTCATTGTTTATCTGCACACTTTCCCTCTGAGCCTCAGTGCAAGTCACAAACCAGACTACTGCTGCTAACACCTGAATGAACATCACACTCAACCAGTTACTAAGGGGACTACCACATAGGAATTCTGCAATGACTGTCTATTCACCATACTTTTCCTGGTGGATACCCATCTACCTGAAGCTTGTACCTCAGGTGTAACCACCTCAGTAAAATTCTCATTTGTGAAGTCTTCAGCTTCCCAGATGATCCCAAGTACATCCAAACTCTACTGCAGTTCCTTGACCTATTTTGTCGGGAGCTGCCTCTGGGTGCACTTCCCATAGACATAGTCATCAGGGAAACTGTGAGCTTCCCTGACTTCGCATAACTTGCAGCAGAAGCATTCCACTGCCCTAACTGCCAACATGGCTACACTGAATCCAGCACTCGGATCAAAACGAAAATGACAACCTTATCTGTTCTTACCTCTGACTCCGCACCAAAGTATTTTTCAAGATAAACATAAAACAGAACAGCACAGTACAACAAGGAAATCTGCAGATGCTGGAAATTCAAGCAACACACACAAAATGCTGGAGATGCTGCCTGGCCTGCTGCGTTCCACCAGCACTTTGTGAGCACAGTACAAGCCTTTCAGCCCACAATGTTATGCCAATCCTTTAACTTACTCTAAGATCAATATAACACTTCCCTCCCACATAATCCTCCATTTTTCTTTCATCTATTTGCCTATTTAAGAATGTCTTAAATGTCCCCAAAGCATCTGCCACTACCCCTTGCTTAAGGTAAAGAAGACGTTAGGAGATGGTTTGAGACAGAAAAGCTAAAACCAGTATTACAATGGAGTTAAGGGAACTACAATGGCACAAGAAATGAGCTGGACAAAATGGATTGGAAGGGGACTCTGGTGGGGATGATGACATATTTGATCACCTTGGGTCTGTACCTGCTGGAGTCCAGAAGAATAGTGGGGGCGGGGAATCTTATTGAACCCATCCAATATTGAAAGGCCTAGATCGAGTGGATGAGGTAAGGATATTTCCTATAGTGGGAGAGGCCAGAACCAGTGCGTACAGCCTCAGAATAGAAGTACATCCCTTTAGAACAGTGATGAAAAGAATTTCTTTAGCCAGAATGTGGTGAATCAGTGGAATTCATTGCCACAAACAACTGTGAGGACCAAGTGAGTTAAGGTGGAGCTTGATAGTTTCTTGATCAGTGGGGGTGCCAGGGTTAGGTGTGGAAAGCAGGAGTGTGGAGTTGAGAAGGGTAAGAGATCACCCATAATGGAATGGAGGACAGACATAATGTGCCAGATGGTCTTATGGCCTATTTTGTTGATGGGCCTATGTGTGAACTGTATTGCTGTATGACTCTATGACAATGCTGTAACTGTAAACTGTTCTTTCTCCACAGGTACAATAGTTCCCATCTCTGCACCTTGGGCAATTAGAGCCCCACTTGAAAATGGTATTATAAAACCTCAATTTTCAGTCTTCGTTTCATTGCCACTTGAGATCCAAACTCCACCTTTCCCAAAAGATCCGTCAGTTCAAGTAATCAATACTCCTCTAGTAAACACTTATGAGAGGTAAGATTTGTTGTTGTTGACAATGTTGAAGCATTTGTGCATTGTTTTCCTGAGAGCAGTACACTCAGATGTGGTCAGACTGCGGTGAGCAAGCTGGTCACACGGGTAGAGATCTTGACCGGTACTAACAGTGTTAAGAATGATTGGTGCATCTCTCATAACCTACACTTCCATTTCTGAGGCCATGGCTGCTCTCCACACTGACAGCTTCAGGTGGAACATGGATGTGACTGACACATGAGATCACCTGACATCATCCCGCAATAAAGATTCTGTAGCTGTTAAATGATGTCCCTCTAATTCCTCTCAGATTGTCCTATTAGTTTTGAGGCCCTTGTAGATGAGGCCTACGTTTTCCTGCATCTCCTCATAAGTGAAACATCCCCACACAGGCCCTCTCTACTTTGCAGCCTCTCTAGCAGTATCACATTTTTCCTAGGTGCCGAGGTGTCCACATTCTAATGTATGTTCGTTCCTCCCTTCCACTAGCTCCAACAACATTCTCACGTTCCTTCACAGTTTCTTTCAGCATTTTGAAGGGATTGCCCCATTCTCAACTCACAGGTCTGCTCTCTCATCCCTGCCTACTGCTGCTCATGTCTGACAATTTCCCATGCAACTACAGGAGGTGTAACACTTGTCCTTTCACCTCTTCCCTTCCCATCGTCCAAGGACCCAAACAGCCTTCCGACAAAGGGCAATAATGCACTTGCACTTCTCCCAATCTAGTGTACTACACTTGGTGTTCACAATGTGGCTTCCTCACCACTGCAATAACCAAGCACACACAGGATGCAAACTTTGTGCAACACTTGAGCAAAGGATCCTGTCACGAGTCCTACACCAAGTAACTCCCAACAGAGGGCAGCAGTCATACACAGGAAGGAGGTTTTGAATATTGTACTCTTGGAGTTCATCTGTCTCAGGGGAGGATGATGGGGAGAGGGGGGAGAGGGGGAAGAGAAAGAAAGAAAAAGATGAATTCAGAACCTCCAAATAGGGAGCGACCTCTGATCTTTATTGTCTGGTACTGACTGTGATCTAAGCCCAGAATGGGAATTGCAACTTGAGCAAACAGGAAAGAGTTCATTTAATTTAATGCTTTTTTTTCAATATTTTTTCTGAATTAGTTACTTTGTGACTGAGCAGGAAAATGAAGACTATGGAAGACTTGCTAATGAACTCATGAAGAAACTGGAAAACGACCACCGTTCTTTTCACCACAGTCATATTTTCATTACTTGGTACAACAATGCTGGACACGTGAAGCTGTCTTTTCTCAAGAAATGAAACAGAATTGTTCTCTCAGAGGCTCTAATACTTATAGATTTCAAACAGTGAGATGTGCTCAACTCTGTTATCACCTTTAGTAGTTTCTTTCCTGGAATAACATGCATTTCGGTGGCATAATGAAGTAAAATATCTCAGGGTGATTTATACACATTAGATTTAATTCTGCATGTCTGTCATTGTTGGGGTTTTCAACAAGCCTTGTGTGCTCTCATGGCAATTGTCAGTTCCTACCTCCCACCCAGATGCCTGCAAGTACAGGGAACTCACACTTCACTCACAATTAACTAGTTGAAACATAGAAACACAGAAAATCTACCGCACAATACAGGCCCTTTGGCCCACAAAGCTATGCTGTACAAATTACCTAGGGTTACCCATAGCCCTCTATTTTTCTAAGCTCCATGTACCAATCCAGGAGTCTCGTAAAAGACCCTTTTGTATCTGCCTCCACCACTGTTGCGGGCAGCCCATTCCACGCACTCACCACCCTCTGCGTAAAAAAACTTACCCCGTCATCTCCTCTGTACCTACTTCCAAGCACCTTAAAACTGTGCCCTCTTGTGTTAGCTGTTTCAGCCCTGGGAAAAAGCCTCTGACTATCCACATGATCAATGCCTCTCATCATCAAACAAAGGGTCCAAGGTGAGGCTTTCTTTCCCTTTCATTAATTGTATTTTGCATTCACTGCAAATTACAACTAATCATTCTGATGAATAATTCTGTCATTCTAATGAATTATTCCCACCGAAGGTCCCTACTGATTGTCTAGTGCCCAGTAGTCCTGGTTGTGGAGCTGTGTCTCCATGTCACTCCCTGGATGAAATATGTTGGGGAATCACATGGTCTTCCACCCTCACCTTAACCACACATTCGGCTTTGATACTGACAGATCCAAATGTTCTAGATAGAGGAGGCTGCTGGTCTATTTAATATTGTTAATAATTAACTGCCCTCTGAATTCCAAGTAATTTCCCAGTATCCAGGGACCTATCAGTTGTGCTGAGAAACTACACTGGACAGTAAGAGAGAAACACTTACTCAGCCAATAATAGGAAGCTCCATATTTAAACTTTGCTGGTGAGAAACCTGGGAATCTGAAGAAAGAGCTATCAAGGCAGAAATATTTGTTCAAAGTCTCCACACGGCACAGTTGTATATGGGTGGGTGACTCCTCTGGGTAACAGAATTGATCACTCTGAGAATTTCCCTTTCCTCTTTAAATAATTTGAGTACTTACTGAGACTGACATTGTTCTGAACACAGATACAGTGACATTCTATCTTCACAATGGGACAGATTCTCTGTGTGTTCACCAAGCAGAAATCAAAAATGTGAAAAGAGCTGACTGGAAATGGGAAGTGCTGGGTGCACAGAGCACTGAGGTTGTGCTGGATGAAATCCTGGAGGTATCAAATGCGGGACTATAGGTCTCACTCAGTGCTGGTTCCAGGTTGAAATATAAAATTGTAAGTTAACGCTTAAACCATAGAGACTGTATTTAAACCATTTATAAACTATCATAGTTGTTACCACTTCATCTTCCTCATTCACTTTGCTGTCGGTTGAAATATAATGGAATAGAATGTGTGAAACACTGGGTGCTGCAGATCAACTCATTTGGGAGAGAGGACTGTTCATGGACAATTGCTGCTGTTAACAGGACAACAGCTTTCAGATGTCCTTAGGAAGCTAATAATCAATTGTTTTTAGAGTCTTAGTGTTTTGCTTTGCATCTTGCTGGGAATGTGTTCTCACTGTCAAATAAAGAGGTGATGCATCACAACACTCGGTCTCCATTTCATTTCTTACTCAGAAACAGAACTGGTCATTGGTCATATCATTAGATCACAGTTAGCAGCTGGCAGTGCAGGGAAGAGACATGATATGAAACACAATTGAGGAGATACATAATAATGTTAGCCTCTACTGCATGACTGGTGTACAAATGTCAGTAAATCACTCTGGTTTTGTACACAGCTTAGTGAGATCATACCTCAAATACTGTGACTGAAAACAGAAAAAAAGTTGTTTTCATGGAAGATCTACAGAAAATAATGGAGATACTGAAATACCAAATGCACGTTCCAAATTGGCAGTGGCCTGATGAGAAAGGAGGACCTTCTGTTGGAGAATGAGGCAGTCCAAGTGACAGGAGTGTCAGTGGGGATCACTTTCAGACCAGTAACCATAATTCTATTAGTTTTTAAATCCTCATAAGGATGAATGTAGTCATCTACAGTGTATGTGGAGCTACTAGGGACAGGTGAGGTCTTAAGTTATGTGTTCATACCTGTATTTTCTGTGGAAAAGGACACAGAAGCTAAGGAATTAAGGGATATGAATAGGATGTCTTGGAATTTATCTACATTACAAAAAAGTAGATGCTGGTGATCTTAAAGCACATTAAGATGGGAAAATTCATGGGGCTTATGAAAGCATATCCTAAGATCATAACAGTTAAGAGTGGTTCACTAGTCCTAGATTGGTGCAAGGTAAATTTGAAGGCATTAGTTGTGGACTTGCAAAGGTTGACTAGCAGAGACTGTTTGCAGGGACAGCTAGCAGGTGGAAGGCTTTTAAAAGTGAGATATGAAAACTTCAAGACAGCATGAGCACCTATTGGAGAAAAAAGCAAATTTGGCAAAGAGCCCCAGTTGATACTAAAGCTCTTGTCAAGAATAAAAGAATATGACACATTTTGGCAGCTATATAGGGTCGAGTGAAGGCATTGAGAAGTACAAGAGATTGATGACTTCCCTAATGAGGAATATCAGTAGGGCTTAAAGAGATCATGAGGTAGATCTGACAGTTAACATAAAGTAGAATCCTAAGAGTTCCCATAAGAATAGTAAATGCCAAAGAGTAACTAGTGGGAGAATAGGTCATCATAAGGTCAATGTGGTTATCTATATGTGGAGCCACCAAGGATGGGTGAGATCTTAATTTAATAATTCTTACCTGCATTTACCATGAAAAATTGCATGGAAGCCAAGGAATTAAGGGATGTGGATAAGGATGCTTTGGAACATATCCACCTTACAGAAAGCAGGTGCTAGCAATCTTAAATTGGAGAATGGGGAAAAAAAGCTTAACAAATACCATTTTCCATTATGGCTTTCCAACTAGCAGGTATGTGGGTGGGAAGTCGGTCAATCGGGAGGGCACGAACGGCCGGTGGGATGCTGGAGCGAATTCTCAGGCCCAGACACAGGCAGCTGCTGAAGAACTGGATTCCAACTATCACTACATGGGGAGCTGTGGCTGGTGTACTGCTGGTCTACGCTACAGATTGGAGAGTTGTAGTTAGCTGTATCCAATGTATAAAAGGAAAATTCAAGAGTGATTGAAGATTATTGACGGATTTAAGGGAATAATCTGACCAAGTCTGATCATGTGCAGTTTTGGTCACCAAATTACAGGAAGGATATTAATAAGATTGAAAGAGTGCAGAGAAGGTTAACCAGGATGTTGCCAGCTCTTGAGAAACTGAGTTACAGAGAAAGGTTGAATAGGTTAGGACTTTATTCCCTGGAGTGTAGGAGAATAAGGGGTGATTTGACAGAGGTGTATAAAATTATGATGGTATAGATAGAGTGAATGCAAGCAGGCTTTTTCCACTGAGGCTAGGGGAGAAAAAAACCAGAGGACATGGATTGAATGCAAAGGGGGAAAAGTTTAAAGGGAACATTGGTGGGGGGGAGCTTCTTCACACAGAGACTGGTAGGCATGTGGAATGAGCTGCCAGTTGAAGTGGTAAATGCAGGCTCACTTTTAACATTTAAGAAAAACTTGGACAGGTACATGCATGAGAGGTGTATGGAGGGATATGACCAGGTGCAGGTCAGTGGGACTAGGCAGAAAAATGGTTTGGCACAGCCAGGGAGGGCCAAAAGGCCTATTTCTGTGCTGTAATGTTCTATGGTTCTACTGGAGTTAGTGTCACTGGATGATAAGAAAGTAAAACCGATGATCCAAATTAGAACATTCAAGATATCACTTCTGTTACATCATAGTTCATTTATTTTCTCTCTCAAAACCATTCTCCTACCTTCTCCCCATAACCTTGGATGCCCTTACTAATCAAGAACCTATCTATCACTACTTTAAATATACCCAATGAATTGGCCTCCATAGCTGCCTGTGGCAATGAATTTCCCATCCCCCTTCTCGCTAAAGAAACTCGGTCTCATCTCAGTTTTAAAGGGATGTCTTTATACTCTGAGGTTGTGCCCTCTGATGCTAGACTCTGACACTATTAGAAATATCCTCTCCAGATCTTTTCTATCCAGGCTTTTCAATATTCAGAAGGTTTCAATGGGATACGTCCTCCTTCTTCTAAAGGTCAACGAGTATAGGCCCAGAGCCATCAAATGCTCTTCATACAACTCTTTCAATCTGGGGATCATTCTCGTAAACTTCATCTGGATTATCTCCAGTGTCAACACACCCTTTCCTAGATATAGGGGCAAATCTGCTCACAGTACTCCAAATGCAGTCAGACCAATGCCCGATAAAACCTCGGAATTACATCCTAACTTTTATATTTTAGTCCTCTGGAAATGAACACAAATATTCCTTTTGCATTCCTTACTACCAACTCAACCTGCAAGTTAACCCCTGCAGGATCCTGTGCTAGGCTCCTGAGTCCATTTGTTCCCTGTTTAGAGAATAGTCTACACCTTTATTCCTTCTACCAATGTGCATGAGCATACATTTCTCTGCACTGTATTCTAACTGCCAGTTCTTTGCCTATTATCCTCATCTGTCCAAGTTCTTCTGCAGACTCCATGCTTCCTTAACACCACCTGCTCTTCCAACTATCTTTGTTTCACCTACAAACGTGGCCACAAAACCAGTAATTCCATCATCCAGATTATTAACATGCAATAAGAAAATGTGTGGATCCAATACCAACTCCTAGCAAGCACCACTGGTCACTGGCAGCCAACCAGAAAAGGCCCACTTTATTCCAGACATACAAAAAAGCTGGATGAACTCAGCAGGTCGGGCAGCATCCGTTGGAAGAAGCAGTCAATGTTTCGGGTTGAGACCCTTCATCAGTTTGTGCTGCCCAACCTGCTGAGTTCATCCAGCTTTTGTACGTCTTGATTTGACCACAGCATCTGCAGTGTACTTTGTGTTTCCCACTTTATTCCCACTCTTTACCTCCTGCCAGTCAGCCAATCTTCTGTCCGTGCTGGAGTCTTTCCTGTAATACCATGGGCCTTTTTTCTTGTTCAGCAGCCTCATGTGTAGCACCTTGTCAAAGGCTTCTGAAAATCAAAGTAAATGACATCTACTGACTCTCCCTGGTCAGACATGCTCTTTCTTCAAAGAAAGGGTCATCCCTTCCTCCACCATCAACACTGCCCTCAACCGCATCTCTTCCATTTCATGCAAGTCTACCCTCACCCCATCCTCGCGCCACCCCACCAGGGATAGAGTTCCTCTTGTCCTCACCTACCACCCCACTAGTCTCCGTGTCCAGCTCATTATTCTCTATAACTTCCACGATCTCCACAGGATCCCACCACCAAGCATATCTTTCCCTTCCTCCCACTGTCTGCTTTCCACAGGGATTGCTCCCTGCAAGACTCCCGTGTCCATTTGTCCTTCCCCACTGATCTCCCTCCTGGCAATTATCCTTGCAAGCAGAACAAGTGCTACACACACCCCTACCCATCCTCCCTCACTACAATTCAATATCCTAAACTGTCCTTCCAGGTGAGGTGACATTTCATCTTTGAGTTTATAGGGGTCATCTACTGTATCCGGTGCTCCCGGTTTGGCCTCCTGTATATCAATGAGACCCGACGTAGATTGGGAGACTGCTACACTAAGCACCTACACTCCATCTGCTAGAAAAAACAGGATCTCCCAGTGGCCACCCATTTTAATTCCACTTCCCATTCCCATTCCAACATGACAGTCCATGGCCTCCTCTACTGTCGCGATGAGGCCACACTGAGGTTGCAAGAGCAACACCTTATATTTTGTCTGGGTAGCCTGCACCCTGATGGCATGAACTCAGTAAAACCCCCCCAACCATTCCTCATTCCAATTTCACTCTCTCACCTTATCTCCTTACCTACCCATTCCTTCACTCTGGTGTTCCTCTCCCTTTTCTCTCTTCCATGACTTCCTATCTTCTCCTATCAGATTCCTCTTTCTCCAGCTCTGTATCTCTTTCACCAGTCAACTTCCCAGCTCTTTATTTCATCCCTACCCATCTCCCCACCTTCTTATTTTGACTCCTCATCACTTTTTCTCCAGTCCTGATAAAGGGACTCAGCCCGAAACATCGACTGAACGCTTTTCCATTGATGCTCCCTGGACTGCTGAGTTCCTCCAGCATTTTGTGTGTGTTGCTTCTAACATCTGCAGAATTTCTCTCCTTTCTCCCTGGTCTATCCTGCTTATTGATAAAGTACTACATGGTAGGCTGATTTCGAAGAATATGTCACATTAATTCAGGATGATACAGCCAAATAGAAAAAAAACTGGATTCATGGAAGAAGCAGAATGTTATTTTGCAGAACTGAAGCCATGACTAGCAGTGTACTGCAGGGATCTTTGCTGCATCTACTTGTGCTTGTTACCTATATTAATGATTTGAATGACAATATTGTTAACATGGTTGATAAGTTTGCAGACAATCTTAATATTGGTGGTGTATGAGCAGTGAAGAGGATTGAAAATAAATATGGACCAACTTGGGAAGTGAGCCAGAGAATGGCAACTGGAATTTAACTCTGACAAGGCAAAGGTGTTGAACGTTGTTATGTTAAACTAGGGCAGGACTTACATAGACCATTGTACACCTTTGGAAGGTGTTGTATAATGGGAAACAGGTACATAGTTCTCTGAAAATAGAAACACGGATAGACAGATTGATGAAGAAGACATATGGCACTCTTACTTTCATTAGTAAGGCCATTGATTACAAGATTTGGGACATCATGTTACAGTCATGCAAGATGCTGGTTGGACCACACTTGGAATACTGTGTGCACTTCCGGTTACTAGGATATTAGAAGGATGTAATTAAGCTAGAGAGCATGCAGTAAATATTCCTGAGGTTGTTACTGGGATTGTAGGTTTTGACTTATAATGAGAGACTGATTAGGCTGGGACACTTCTCAGGAACATAGGAGGGTGAAGGATGGTCTTATAGAGGTTTATAAAATACACGAGGGGCATAGATAAGATGAGAGGTCAGTCTTGTTCTCAGGGACTGGGACCTAAAACTAGAAAACAGGTTTATGGTGAGAAGAGAAAGATTAAAAATAGATCTGAGGGATATACAGCTCTCGTTACATGCTCATGCAGCTCAGCTCTTTGAGTGATTGCAGAAAGTTTGATGTTAATAACTCACCAGGGTGATTGATAAGTTCGTGACCTAAGGTAGAAGGAGATAAGTTATTAACTTCAAACTTTCTGGATAATCACTCAAAGAATTGAACTGCACGTGCATGTAACGAGAGCTGTATAACTCATCTCCTCCTACCTTAGGCCACGAACGTATCAATCACCTATGCTGTGGACACTTTCTGGAGGTCCAAGATCCGTATTCTCCACGACCACTGGACTGTGTGTGCAAATGTAGGAGGGGACTACGTTGAAAAGTAAATGTGCTAGGTTTTCTAAAATTGACTCCTTCTAGCTTAGGCCACAAATTTATCAATCACCCCCGTTTATAAAAACTGTTGTGTAAGGCGATTTACATGGATGAGCAAAAGAAAGCGGACACTCTTCCCAGCTTAATGGATGTTAAAATGTACAGTCTCTTGTGCAACATAGTAACTCCTGAAAAGCCAGCAAGCAAGATGTTCGACAAAATTGTTACAATTCTAAAAAATCACTTGAGCCCTAAACTGCTGGTACAAGCTGTGAGGTTTAGATTTTACAGAAGGAACCAGACAAAGGGGGAAAGCATTTCTGAAATCATTGCAGAACTGTGCGAGCTTTCCCAATACTGTGACTTTGCAGATGGGCTTCCTGATTCAATAAGGGACAGGCTGGTGTGTGGTTTGCATAGTCAAAGCACTCAAATGAGGCTACTGTCAGAAAGAGACCTGATCTTAGAATGGGCATTGACCATTGCAATATTGGTAGAGACTGCAGCAAAGGAAGCAGCAGAATTCAAGAAAAAGAGGTTAGAAGGTGAAATGCACAAGATGTCCCTGAATGGTGCAAAAACCAAATATTTTATTGATGTGGCAGATCCTCCCATGATGCAAGTGACTGTTGGATCAAAGAAAAAGTCTACACAAAGTGTCACAGATAAGACCCTATAGCATGTGAAAGGCAGACAAGCATAACTGAGTGAAAATTTCAAACACAAAACTAAGCAAATACATAAAGTACCCAAATGTGAAACAGAATCAGACAACACAGAGTCTGCCAAAGGTGAACTGCCATGCCTAGAACTGCAGAGTATAACTGAAACAGATCACACAATCATCTGGGTCATAATAGATGTGTCTGGTGTAAAACTGCAAATGGAGCTGGATACAGAGTCAGCCTCGTCTCTAATTCCAGAGGCTGACTACAACAGACTGTTTTCTAAGATACTAACAGAGAAAACAGTGATGCTAAAGACCTACACAGGTGAAAAAGTATCTCCCAAAGGCCATCTGAAAGTGAATGTGATGTATGGAAGCCAAACGCAACAGTTACAGCTCGTGTCTTCACTTTGCGCTGAACTAAAGATCTGTGGACGGACTTATTTTGTGGATTTCAGTTCAGAACATTATTTGCTTCCATTTTGTTGTTTACATGACCTTTTTTTTTGCTTTGCACATTGGGTGTTTGACAGTTTTTTTTTAATGAGTTCCTTTGGGTTTTTTTTTGTTTTGTGGCTGCCTGTAAAGAGATGAATCTCAAGGTAGTATAATGTATACATCCATTGATAATGAATGTAGTTTCAGAGAGGTACAGAGAGCTATGGTAGATGGAACGAGGCAGAATATAAGATCAATGTGGACCAAACAGCTTAAGAGCCATTATCTGTGCTATATGGCTCTATGCCTCAGTGACTTTATGACTCTATGAGAAGGCATGCATTTAAGGTGCGAAGAGGAAGATTTAAAAGCAATGTGTAGGATAAGTATTAGACACTGAAAAAGGTAGGTGCCTGGTACTGGCTGCCATGTATAGGAGTGGAAGTCAATATCATTATAGCATTTAAGAGGCTGTATAAGACACAAGAATATGCAGGGAGTTTAGGAATGTGTACCTTTAAATGCCAAAGAGATTTAGTTTAATTCAGAATCATGAGTGATACAGACATTAGGAATAGAAAGATCTGTTCCGATACTGTACTGATCTTAATTCTATACTGGACCCACCTGACTGGCAGCCACTCTCTAAGAAAAGAGAAACACGATCATCGTTACTGCCAACAGGTCTCCCAGCTGTTGCCAGAGTGATAGCCATCATCAAGATTCTCCTTACCTGGTTCTTAACAGGATCCTTTTCCTCCCAATGGCTCAAGAACTGATCCCCAAATCCCAGTGCAGTTTCCATCCTTCAGGAAACAGTAGACACTGTGTGCTCCAAGTGAAAACTCTGGGAAAACTATAAGCAATGGAAACAACAATATGGATAGCCTTCCTGACCTCATGAAAGCCTTTGACCCAGTCAAACATGAAGGACTTTGCTGCCTCCTTCTCAGATTCAACTATCCACAAAAATACATCTCCTTCTCACATCAGATTTGTGATTGGTCAGGGCATCAAGGGATTGGCCAGAAGGCAGGTGTATGGGGTTGAGTGGGATCCGGCAGAGCCATCAGCCATGATGGAATGGCGGAGCAGACTTGATGGGCTGAATTGCCTAATTCTGCTCCTGTCTTATGGTCTAAGACTGTGATCTTAGTCAGTAGGTTTGCTACAGCCATAATCCTACTGCTGACCAGAATAGAGCAAGATTGTAGTTTGCTCAGTCTGCTCATTGGTATCCCATATTCAGCCCCTTGCACCATCTATACTTGGCTTCTGTGTGCTCTGATTCTGCTACGGGACATGGGAACACATGGCCTGCCCATTGGTTCTAAATGAATGAACTTAGGTCCTCAATGTTGACCTGTTTCTCCCAACCTCAATGACATTTAATCAATTGTCTCCACCCAAAGGGGGGAGCAGACAGACAGAGCAGAGCACCCCTGTGGCCGTTCCCATCAACACTAAGTATACCGTTCTGGATACTGTTGGTGAGGATGACCTACCAGGAACAAGTTGCAGTGGCCCTGTCTCTGGCACTGAGGTTGGACCCTCGACTAAGAAGGGGAGGAGGGAAGAAAAGAGAGTGGTATTGATAGGGGAATCTATAGTCAGGGGGGCGGATAGAAGATTTTGTGGGGAAGATCGGGAGTCTCGGATGGTATGTTGCCTCCCTGGTGCCGGGGTCCGGGACATCTCAGATTGGGTGCAGGTTATTCTCGAGAGGGAAAGGCAAGAACCCAGATGTTGTGGTCCAGGTAGAGACCAACGACGTGGGTAGGATGAGTGAGAGGGTCCTACGTAGTGAGTTCAGGGAGTTAGGTACAAAGCTGAAAGGCAGGACCTCTAGGGAAACAATCTCAGGATTGCTACCTGTGCCACGTGCGAGTGAGGCGAGGAACAGAAGGATTATACAGATTAATATGTGGCTGAGAGGATGGTGCAGGAGGGAGGGCTTCAGGTTTTTAGATAATTGGGCTTTGTTCCAGGGAAGGTGGGATCTGTTCCAACAGGACGGTTTACAACTGAACTGGAGCGGTACTATCATTCTTTTTTTTATACTTTTTTTATTGTTTTCAAATAGTTACAGAATAAATGTGTATGAAAAAAAAATGTGTGACCCATTCTTGCAGGAAAATTTGCTAGTGCTTCTCGGGGGGGGGGGGGGTTTAACCTAAATTTGCAGTGGGCAGGGATCCAGAATGCGAGAGAGGATAGCAAGATGAAGAATAAAGGACAGGTGGGGACTACACTGTTCCAGAATATTAAATGTGTAGTAGAGAAAGGTGAGGCAGAACAAGTGATAAGGAAGGCACATGTACAGAGGGATGGTCTGACGGAACATGGAGTAAAATATGCAGAAAGAATAAGTAAATTTAGGAAGGACAACAAAATTCAAGGGGCATATAGCCCGATGGGAGTTCGGGGAGCTGGGTTAAGCACAATAGGCAGCAATTTAAACAGAGAGCGGAGAAATGGGCTATAAATTCTATATCTGAATGCACAAGGTGTCAGAAATAAGGCAGATGAGCTTGAAGCTCAGGTGCAAATGGGTAACTGTGATGTTGTTGGGATAACGGAGACATGGCTGCAGGGAGATCAGACCTGGGAAATGAATGTACAAGGGTATACGTGCTATCGTAGGGACAGAAGTGTGGGCAGAGGGGGTGGGGTGGCCCTGTTGGTGAGGAATGAGATTCAGTCCTCTGCAAGGGGGGACATAGGATCAGGAGAAGTAGAGTCTGTGAGGATAGAACTGAGGAACAGTAAGGGCAAAAAGACCCTAATGGGTGTTGTCTACAGGCCCCCAAACAGTAGCATGGATATTGGATGCAAGTTGAATAGGGAGTTAACATTGGCATGTGGCAAAGGTAATGTCGCAGTAGTTATGAGGGACTTCAACGTGCAGGTGAACTGGGAGAATCAGGTTGGTGCTGGACCCCAGGATAGGGAGTTTGTAGAGTGCCTACGGGATGCATTCTTGGAACAGCTTGTACGAGAGCCGACCAGGGACAAGGCTATTCTGGATTTAGTGTTGTGTAATGAACAGGATTTGATAAGTGATCTTGAAGTAAAGGAGCCATTAGGAGGTAGTGATCATAATATGATAAGTTTTTATCTGCAACTTGAGAAGGATAAGGGCAGATCGGAGGTGTCAGTGTTGCAGTTGAACAAAGGAAACTATGGAGCCATGAGGGAGTAGCTGGCCAAAGTTAAATGGATGGATATCCCAGCAAAAAAGACAGTGGAACAGCAATGGCAGGTATTCTTGGGAATAATAATCTCATTAATTTCTTCATATTCCCAAGCCAGGGTACCATCCTTTCTATATTGGCTCCAGCCGATTTTAAAAGGCAAGCGAACTAAGATAGAATACAAAGCCATGGGCCGCTCAGTTGGTCTCGTCTCTCCCTCCCCCCAGCCAGTACACAAAAAAATAAAATGACCTTGCAAGAAAGACAGTAACGTCTCAACAAAGGAGAGTGTTTACATTCCATCATGTATTAAACAAAAAAAGAACCAAAATAATATAATCTCTTAAAAACCAGTGCCATCTTAAGTTTAGCTTTAAATCTCTAAGAAAACTTTAAATTCAGTTATAGGATGCAATAACAAAACAGATTAAAAAAAGGTTAACTGAACTAAATTTACAAAAATATTAATTAGTAATATCATAAGTAACTAAACCCTCCCAGATACATATATAAAAAGAATCCCTATTAGTAGGAAAAAACTACCAATTAGCAAATTAAGAAACAACAAAAAGAAACATCAATCCAAATATTAGATAAAAGGAACAAATCCTTTTATCCTCTTTTCTCAGTCAAACACCTAATTAGCCACTTAAACAGTCAAACTTGAACTGTAAATGTTCTCTCCGAAAAAAATCCAATGGGATGTAATGATGAGCAGGTTTTCTTATCTTCTTTTATTAATCTCTCAATGAAATATCCAAATAGCCATCATATATCTTCTTTTCGAAATGTGAATAATATACAGATAATTAAACAGCTTTTCAGATGGTTCATTCAGTAGTAACATCAGTGACGGTGACAGGTACAGCCTGACAAAATCCAGTGTGGCTTTTGGGTCAAAGGAAATGTGTGGAGAAGAATAAGGAGGAAAAACTTTTATTCTTGTCGGGTAACTCAAAGAGGGAAATAGTTTCTTATCATATGCTTGTTTCATTACCAAAACAAAGCTTGATCTTTGTTCCATTACTGCTTTCAGATAATCTTCATAAAAACGGAGCTCAGACTCGTTGAATCTGAAAACTCTTTGTTTTCTTACCTGTCGCATTATTTGATCTTTAATTTTAAAGTGATGAAAACAAACCAGAATGAATCTTGGTCTGCTTGAATCTTTAAATTTCGAAGTAAACGCTCAATATGCTCTTTCAATAGCAGGCGGCTGTGATAAAATAGTCGGAAATAGATTATGAAAGAGCTTACCAAGGTAAAACGTTAAGTCTCCATTTTCAGCTCCTGCTTGCAATCCAACGATTCGTATATTGTTTCGGCGAGACCTAGATTCCAGGTCTATAGTCTTATTTTGATATTTTTCCAAATGGGTTATAGTTCCAGACAATTTTTGCTTAGTTAACTTCAATTCCTCTTCATGTTTAGTAACTTGAGTTTCCACATCTTTAAGTTTTCCCAGAAATAGCTTCATTTCATTATTATTCTTTTCCAGTTGATCTTTAATTGCCCTGTTCTGATCTTGAATTGAATTCAGTGCCCGAACGATATCTTCAGCCCATGATGGCACTTCATCAGATCTTTCCTTCAGCATCTTTCCTTTTCCAATACTTTTGTCAGTAGGTTCATGTGGATTCTTCCCACTTCTCGTAGACATAGACATATTACTCCCCTTCAAGAATCAGCAATTAAAAATTTTAAATTCAAAATTTAAACTGGGGGGAGAGAGAAAAAACTAAGAGCAGCACAAAATTACTGCTACTCAATCGACAGACAGAGGTGGTCTCGGTCATCAAATATTGACAATATTATTGGAGTGTTGGGAGCACTGTATTCATAAGGTCTTCAATTTTGGGTGGATGGGAAATGAATGGGCACAAAATCTTGCGTTGGTTAATGTGGAATATGATTCCAGTGTACCCCATTCTGTCACCTTTCCATGGTTTTTTCCTTTGTCTGTGGTTGATTTGAGCCTTCAGGGAAAAATCAAGATGAGGAGTGATTGCTTATTTGTAGCACAGGAAGTCTGGCAATATTACAAGCCAGATATTATCGATTCTTACATATCCACACAGAAGCTTCATAGGATCCAGTGACAGGTGGTTCTGGAGTTTCTGTTTATGTTCCGAAGTTTCAGGTGACTATTCAGAAACAACTATCAGATGAAATATCACCATTCATGTCTGAGGTGGTTGCCATCATTTTAGCCTTGGAATGGGTCGAAGAAGTATGCTTTGATTATGTACTTCTGTGCTCTGGTTCGATCTCAGACTTGACAGCTATTGAGATGGGTAGTTCAAATTGTAGGCCAGACATTCTTCTTGAGATTGGACAGCCATTGAGGCTACAGGGTCTAAGCTTGTGTATACATATCATACGGGCTCCTGTCCTTGTTGGGGTTGAAGGAAATGAGGTGGCAGACTCTCTTGCCAAGCAATCACTTAAAATGAAGGCTATAAAAATAGTGGTGCCTTTGCATAAAGGAGAGGTAAAAGCCATAATTAATAAATTCTATTCACTAACTGTGGCAACAAAAGTAGGAAAAGGAAAAGAAAGAAAGGGATTTATATAAAATCAGAGAACTCAACTGGGAGAGGGGTTTAAAAGGAGTGACATATATATATGTATTGGACATACTAGCCTAACTAATTCCTTGTTCAGAATTAATATGCATGATACAGGCATTTGTGGGGAGTGCACTTGTCAAGAAAAGGTGCAGCCGATATTGCTTGAATGCAGATCCAATGAGTTGCAAAGGAAGCATTTAATTACTAAATTGAGGTCTTTGGGACAGACAGAGTTTAACATGGAAACTTTGTTAGGATATCACTGCCATTGTAATGTATAGAAGAGCAAATTTGACTTTCTGAAAAGCAAAAGACTTCTTGATATTATTGGAGTTTTATGGTGGGTAGAATTTGGTCCACACTCCAACTCAATAGGTGGTAGTAATGCACCTTGTGTTGGTCTACCAACTGCCATTAAACTTTACAAGAAGAAGTGGAGTCACCTTTTGGAGCAGATGATCAGAGAATGGGGAGTTGAGGCCTTGGTGAAAGGACTCAGGTCTCATTCAGTTTTTGCTGCTCATCATCGGTACTTGATTCAGTGCAGGCTGGAGGTAGCTCGGGCAGTGGAATACTTCTCCTACGTGATGTGAAGTCAGGGAACCTCATGAGTACAACTGTGGGAATTGCACACCAGTGTAGTGCCTGACAGACAGCGTCAAGGAAGCGGAACTGGATTTTGATGTAATCAGAATGGAAAGCTGAGAGTTTTATATCTGAGCATTTCACTGAGTGGCAGCATTCAAAGTTCAGGCTTCAGATAAATGGGTGACCATCAAGAAAAATTAGGGGAGTCGGAAGTCAGTGCAGGATTCCCCTCACTAACATTCATGTCCCCTCGGATATTGTTGATAACAACAGAGGCTGGTGCAGTGGTCAAGTCTTTTGGCACTGTAACTGGCTCTGAGGCTCAGAGGGTAAGGTCACAGTCAGACAGGAACAATACTGACATGAGACTCAGTAGTGAGTAGGACAGGCAAGAGATTCTGAAGCTGCAGAAGAGATGCTAGGATGGTGCTTTGTCTCCATGGTGACATAGTCAAGATGTCTCTAAGTGGCTGTAGAAAATTCTAGAGGAACAGGGTGAACAGCCAGAGGTGTTTTTACATGTTAGCCCAAATGATAATGCATTCAACAAGGGGTGAGGATTCTGAAGAAGGAGTATAGGGAGTGAGGTGTGAAGTTATGAAACAGGGTATTTAAGGTAGTAGGCTCTAGATAACTACTGGTGCCATGTACTAACAAAGGACAGAAATAGGAAGATATGCCAGCTAAACTTGTGGTGGAGGAACTGGTGCAGGGAACAGTGATTCTGGTTCTTGGATTACTGGGAACTCTATGGGGTGTAGACACAACCTGTAGAAGTCAAAAGGTTGCACCTGAATCAAAGCGGCGCCAATATCCTTGCAGGGAAATTCATTAACGCTACTCGGGGAGAGGATTTAAGTTTTATTGGTGAGGGGGGAAGCAGTTGAACTACAAGTAGGAGCAAGTCATGGGATGAAGCAGAGCCAGTGAGAGCAAGTACAGTCATTGAGAAAGGCAGGGAAAGGAATACTTACTGCGACTTACAGTATTTCACTTCTGGAGGTTCAACTGGTAAGGGATGATGTCAGGGCATGGATTGGTTCTAAAGGCTGGCATGTTAACAATGGTGACAGCAACACAGCTGGGACAAGGCCAGACTGGCAGCTCAGTATTCAGTATACAGATGTGACAGGAGTACCAGTAAGGGGGAAAGCACTGTAACCTTTTTGAAAAAGGAGGACAACAGGGTACTTAAAGATAACATTAATGAAATTATGCAGTGAAATCACATGGATAGAACTTAGAAACACTCTCGTAGAGCTGTATTATAGTTGGAGGAATAATAAGTTTTGTTAGTGGGGGATTTAACTTTTACTGGACTAACTCCACAGCTAAGGACCTGGATGGGAAGGAATCTGAAAAGTGTAGATGAAAGTTTGAGTCAGTATGCTGAGGACCCTACTTAGGAGAGTGATATACTATATCTCCTCCTGTCGAATAAGTCAGGGTAGGTAACTGAAGTGGCAGTCAGGGTGACTTTAGCTTGAGTAACTATAATTCTATTACAATAACAAAAACCTCTCACACAAAATCAGCAAAACTAAAAAAGTAATTATTGAGTACAGGAGAAAGAAACTGGAGGTCCATGAGCCAGTCCTCATTAGGGCAACAGAGGTACAGAGGGTCAGTACTTCTATATTCCTTGTTAACATATCAGAGAATCTGACCTGGGACTAGCAAGTAAGAGTTATCACCAAAGATATGACAAATGCCGCTACCTTCTCAGAAGTTTGTGTAGATTTGGCAGGTCACCGAAAACTTTAACAAATAGCTACAGATGCAGAGTGGAAATTACGCAAACTGGTTGCATCATGACCTGGTATGAAAGCAGCAATTGAAAAGGCGGGCACAGCCCTGTCCATCACAGACAAAGCCCTCCCCACCATTAAATACATTGATGTGGAGTGACGCCATGAGAAAGCAGTATCCATCATCAAAGAAACGGCCCACCAACTCCCACCATCCAGGCCATGCCCTCTTCTCTTCTGAACCTAAGGTCCAGAAGCCTTAGGTCCCAAACCATTAGGTTCAGGAACAGATATTACCCTACAACCATCAGTCTGTGGATAACTTCAATCACCATGACTGAACCGATTCTACAACACAGGTTCATATTTAAGGACTCTTTACAATTCTTGTTCGCAGTATATTTTGATTGCACAGTTTGTCTTTTTTTTACATTGGTTCTTTGTTGGTCTTTGTCTGTTTATGCCTAATTTTTGATAAGTTCTATTGTATTTTTTTTTCCTGTAAATGCTGCAAGAAAATGAATCTCAAGGGGACATGTGCCTACAAACCTTGACAATAAAATTACTTTGTAGTTGGAACTTTGAACTGGTTTCCGGATAGTGATGAGAAAGGATAGGACAGGTCCACAGGTTAAGATACTAAACTGTGGCTGGGCTAGTTTTGGGTGAATTAGACAGGATCTAGCAGATGTCAATTCAGTGCCCCAGTTTGAAGAGAAAGGAACGAATGGCAAATGGGAGCTTTTCAAAGTGTGATATCAAGAATCCAGGGGCACAGGTTCATGTTAGGATGAAGGGAAAACCTGGCAAACTTAGAGAACATTGGCTAAGAGATAAGAGAGATGGTTAAGAAAAAGGTGGCATACTTTTGATTAGAATGTCAGGGAGGACTGTATCCTTTGACTATAAAACTAAGAGTACTTTAAGGGGGAAATTGGGATGATTGGGATCATAATTTTTCACTTAATGCAGTGATTTACTATTTTTCGTTAACTTCTGTTCATTACGTACATGAGGTCACTTCTCAGAACTCTCTGTGGTGTGCAGTGACCTGTGTATTGCCTGGGAATCTTCACAGCACCTTACACAATTTTCCATTTGTGACATCATGTCAGTGCTCAGAAAATAATTAGGATTTCGGAAGTTTTCGGGTTTTGGAATTTCAGATAAGGGGTACTCGAACTGTATTTGCTTCAATATTAGCCACTGGAAACTGGACGGTGGCTAATATCATTAAATTTTTAAAGAGTAGCAGCAAAGACAAGCCACAAAACTAGAGATTAGTCAGCCTGACATCAGTAGTAGAGATATGACTGGAGGGAATTCTGAGGTACAGGATCTACCAGCATCGGGATAGGCAGTCTGATTAGCTGGAGACAGCATGGCTTTGTGTGTGGAAAGTAACCAAAGCGGTAGCATACATACATACATCAATAAATAAATGGGCAATTCAATGAATGAATGGATGCATAAATAAATAAATACATACATACATACATACATACATACATACTTAAATAGGCACATGGATGACTGAAAAATTAAGGGTCCTGTAGGAGGTAAGGGTTAGATTAATTATACAGTAGGATAAAAAATCATTGTAACATCTTGGGCTGAATGAGAGGGGAATGATTTGGAATAGACCTGAGGGACACCATTGTGCAGAAGGTGCTGAGAAAATGAAACAAGCTGTCAGAGGAAATGTTTGAGGCAGGAACAATAGTCTCAGATACCTCCATCCTCTGAATGTCATGTTTAAATGCTTCTGTTAGGTTGTTATCATATCTGCTTCCACCACCACTCCTAGTCGCAAGTTCCAATGATGTACCACTCCTTGTAAAAGTAATGCTTGACTTTAAATATTCCTCCTCTCACATTAAGGCTGTGGCATCTATTTCATATTAAAAGGGGATCTCTGATTACTGGTAAATACTGCAACACAGGGTGTATGATATAACCATTAAATCCAAGATAAAATTGAACTAAAATTAAATTTCTCAAGTATATTAAATAAATATTCCCATTCAAGTCTATCAAACACCTTCTCAGCGTCAAGCAAAATAACACATTCCAAAGTATTATAAGAAGTGTATACAATATTCATTAACCTCCTAACGTTAAAATGTGAATAACAATTTTGAAGAAATCATATCTGATCCTGAGAAATAATTTGAGGCAGAACTTCTCTAATCTCATTGTTAATATTTTGGAAAAGATTATAGAATCCACATTCAACAATGATACAGGCCTATATGATGTACATTCAGTAGGATCTTTATCTTTTTTTAGGAGTTAATGAAATAGATGCTTCATAAAAGGATTGTGGTAATTTACCTACTAATAAAGCATGTTAAAAAAATTTACATTACCAGGGAGAGAGTAAATCTGAAAAGGTTTTAAAAAATTCAGCTACATAACCATCTGGTCCGGGTGCTTTACCTGAGCTTATCAGAATAATTGCCTTCTTTATTTCCTCTTCAGTATTGGGTGCATCTAATACCAAACATTCATCAACTGGTAATTCTGGAAAATTTAGTTTAATAAAAATTAGCGGTATAGCAGGACAGGCAGCATCACTGGAAAAGAATAAAGTGTTTCAGGCTGAGACTCTTCATCAATACTCCTGTTTCTCTTGACTGTAGAGCCTGGCTGTTCTTTCTATCTGGTCAGACAATTGAAGTTAAAATTCAGGGCAGAGGTAAGTTTTGCACGTGTCAAGTTGTTAGGTTTAAGTGAGATTTAAATCCAGACAGGTGATGTCACCCTACTCCATGTTAAGCAAATGTAACCCAATTATGAAGATCTTAACTGATGTGTTATGGAAATTCCATTTAATTTTATCATTCTGATGGACTTGGTGGAATTCACTCTCTGTGTGCTGGTTACATTCACGTTGGGAAAACAGGTTAGGTTCGAGACCACAAGTTAGCCTTCTGAAATATCAAATCAGCACACTGGACCTTCTGATATCTCTTACCTCATAAATGAAAATAAAAATAAATGCAGTTGTTAGACATTTCTGTTTCAATATTTTTATTAACTTTCCAATTAACAAACATATCAATATTGGTACTGATACATACAGATCAGGAATACATTAATAACGGTTAACATGTAAAAACACAAATTCCAAGCAGCAAATGGAGTCTAACCTCTCAATATCTTAGTAATTAACTATGAAAATGGTCATTGTAAAAGGAAAAAAAGATTTTAAAAAAAGAAACCCCCCAAAGTAAAAAAACCTAAACCAAAAAAAACCAGAAAATGATTAGACTGCCATATTTCATCTGTTAACATTATAATTTGTCATTAAGTACGCTCCTCTGTACATAAAATATAGCTGAAAAGAGGATACAGAAAGGGTCAACTTACATTATATGAAAATGTTGAATAAATGACTTGCAACTTTTTTCAAATTTAACAGAGGGTCCATAGTACTGCTCCTAATTTTTTTCCAAACTTAGACATGCTATCGTTTGGGAAAGCCATTGAAATGTGGTAAGTTGGTTGGAATCTTCCCATTTAAATAAAATGGATCTTCTGACTATTAATGTCACAAAAACAATTAAACGACAAGCTGATGAGGATAAATGACTACGGTAGATTATTTCACTGGTAGTCCAAGGATTGCAGTAATAGGATGAGGTTGTAAATCAACACGCAGATCTACTGAAATACAATCAATAATGTTTTTCTAATATTTTCTTAACAGAGGACAAAACCAAGACATATGTGTCAAAGAAGCTACTTCAGAATTACATCTATCACAAACAGGGTTTATATGATGGTAGAAACGTGTTAACTTATCCTTGGACATGTCAGCCCTATGAACCACCTTAAATTGTGTCAAAGCATGTCTGGCACACATTGAAGAAGTATTCACTGGTTTAAGAATTTTCTCCCATCTCTCTGTAGATAAAGATATTTGAAGTTCTCTTTCTCACTCATTCATAATTTTATCAGAAATACCTGGATGTTTTTTCATAATCAGATCTTAAATAATTGCTGTTAAACTCTTCTGAAAGGGGTTTAAACCTAAAACTTTTTCTGTAACTTCGATTGGATATGATATCGGAAAGGTAGGTAAAGTGGCATTCAGAAAGTTTCTAATCTGTAAATATCAGAAAAATTGTGATCTTGTCAACTCATATCTATTAGACAACTGTTCAAAAGACATAAAATAATCATCCATAAATATATCACGAAAACCTGTTATAAGAAAAAAGCTTGAACAATTCTGCAAGGATGGAAAAAATTGAAATATAATAGAGCTTGACAAGATCAATTTATTCAATCCAGATATTTACGAAATTGAAACCATATTCGTATTGTATGTTTATAGCACCATCCAGAGACAGAGAAGCAGTTTCAGCGACAGGTTATTATCGATGCAATGCTCCTCAGACAGGATGAAGAGGTCAATACTCCCCAATGCCATTAGGCTTTACAATTCTACTGCCAGGACTTAAGAACTTTTTAAAAGCTATTAATGCTTTTTGAGATAGTGATTTAGATGCATATCATATTTTTTACTGAGTTAAGTATTGTATGTAATTAGTTTTGCTACAACAAGTGTATGGGACATTGGAAAAAAAGTTGAATTTCCCCATGGGGATGAATAAAGTATCTATCTATCTATCTATCTATTTGTTTATTCTGTTTACTAAATACAATGGGAAGCACAGCTCCTAAAACAGAGGCCAATAAAAGCCCCTGTACACACTCCCACTCAAGGTTCATCAATTGTGGGGTTTGAGATTCATTCAAGTGTTGTGTCCAAAATGTTAAATATCGAATATTAATTCCCCAATAATAAAATGTAAGATTCAACAAAGCCAAAGTGCCTTCATTTTTTGATTTCTGTCAATAATTCTTACTTAACCTGGGATTTCTATATTGCCATATATATGAAGAAACTTTAGAATCAATAGTATCAAAAAAGATTTCGGAATGAAAATTGTTACTGCCAGAAATAGATACAGAAGTTTAGGTTAGATAAACATCTTAATAGCATTAATTCAACTAATCAAAGATCGGGACAATGGGGACCATATATTAAACAGTTGTTTAACATGATCAATTAAAGGTAAGAAATTAACTTGAAATATATCCTTATACCTCTTAGTAATTTTAACCCCCAAATAAGTTGAAAATTAGCAACTAATCGAAATGGTGGTTGTCTATAAATAGAAATTTGCATATTTAATAGAAAAAACAAACTCTTATCAAGATTCAATTTATACTCAGAAAAACTACTAAACTGGGCAAGTAGTCATTACTGCAGGAATGGATTTCTCTGGGTTAGAATTATGCAATAACAGGTCATCTGCATATAATGATATTTTATGCGTCCCGTTCCCATGAATAATGCCAAATACACCATGTTATGTGAATCACGAATAGCAACTGCCAAGGGCTCCAGGGCAAAATCAAAGAACAAAGGTCTGAAAGGACAGACTTGTCTAGTACTTCGAAAAAGCCTCAAAAAACGGGATCTCTGGTAAATACCGCAATTTACCGTAAATTACTGGTAAATACCGCAACCCAGGATGTATGATATAACCATTGAATCTAAGATATAAACTTTGAACTAAAATTTAATTTCTCGTATATTAAATAAATAATCCCATTCAAGTCTATCAAACGCCTTCTCGACGTCAAGCAAAATACCACATTCCAAAGTATTATAAGAAGTGTATACAATGTTCATTAACCTCCTAACGTTAAAATGTGAATAACAATTTTGAAGAAATCATATCTGATCCTGAGAAATAATTTGAGGCAGACCTTCTCTAATCTCATTGCTAATATTTTGGAAAAGATTTTAGAATCCATATTCAACAAAGATACAGGCCTATATGATGTACATTCAGTGGGATCTTTATCTTTTTTAGGAGTTAAGGAAATAGATGCTTCATAAAAGGATTGTGGTAATTTACCTACTAATAAAGCATGTTAAAATATTTACATTACCAGGGAGAGAGTAAATCTGAAAAGGTTTTAAAAAATTCAGCTACATAACCATCTGGACCGGGTGCTTTACCTGAGTTTATCAAAATAATTGCCTTCTTTAATTCCTCTTCAGTATTGGGTACATCTAATACCAAACGTTCATCAACTGGTAATTCTGGAAAATTTAGTTTATTAAAAATTAGTGGTATAGCAGGACAGGCAGCATCTCTGGAAAAGAATAAGTGTTTCAGGCTGAGACTCTTCATCAATACTCCTGTTTGTCTTGTCTGTAGTGCCTGGCTGTTCTTTCTATCTGGTCAGACAATTGAAGTTAAAATTCAGGGCAGAGACAAGTTTTGCATGGGTAAAGTTGTTAGGTTTAAGTGAGATTTAAATCCAGACAGGTGATGTCACTCTACTCCATGTTAAGTAAATTTAACCCAATTATGAAGATATTCTCTGATCCAGTGTTTGGCAGGCAGGGATGTCTGATGCCTGAGAAGAGAACAACTGATGCGTTATGGAAATTCCATGTAGTTTTATCATTCTGATGGACTTGGTGGAATTCACTCTCTGTGTGCTGGTTACATTCATGTTAGAAAAACAGGTTAGGTTCTAGACCACAAGTTAGACTTCTGAAATATCAAATCAGCACACTAGACCTTCTGATATCTCTTAGCTCATAAATGAAAATAAAAATAAATGCAGATGTTAGACATTTCTGTTTCAATATTTTTATTAACTTTCCAATTAACAAACTTATCAATATTGGTACTGATGCATAGAGATCAGGAATACATTAATAACGGTTAACAAGTAAAAACACATATTCCAAGCAGCAAATGGAGTCAAACCTCTCAATATCTTAGTAATTAACCATGAAAACGGTCATTGTAAAAGGAAATAAAGACAAAAAAAATAGAAACCCCCGCAAACTGAAAAAACCTAAACCATAAAAAAAACAAAGAATAATTAGGCTGCCATATTTAGTCTGTTAAAATTATAATTTGTCATTAACTACGCTCCTCTGTATGTAAAAAATTACTGGAAAAAGGATACAGAAAGGGTCAACTTACATCATATGAAAATGTTGAATAAATGACTTGCAACTTTCTTCAAATTTAACAGAGGGTCCATAGTACTGCTCCTAATTTTTTCCAAATTGAGACATGCTATCGTTTGGAAAAACCATTGAAATCTGGTAAGTGGGTTGGAATCTTCCCACTTAAATAAAATGGGTCTTCTGGCTATTAATGTCACAAAAACAATTAAAGGACAAGCTGGTGAGGATAAATGACTAGATTCTATCACTGGTAGTCCAAACATTGCAGTAATAGGATGAAGTTGTAAATTAATACGCAGATTTACTGAAATACTATCAATAATGTCTTTCCAAAATTTTCTGAACAGAGGACAAAACCAGAACATACGTGTCAGAGAATCTACTTCAGAATTACATGTATCACAAACAGCGTTTACATGACGGTAAAAAAGAGCTATCTTATCCTTGGATAAGGTGGCCCTATCAGCCACCTTAAATTGTATCAAAGCATGTCTGGCTCACATTGAAGAAGTATTCACTGGTTTAAGAATGTTCTCCCATTTCTCTGTAGATAGCGTTATTTGAAGGTCTCTTTCCCACTCATTCTTAATTTTATCAGAAATACCTGGACGTATTTTCGTAATCAGATCATAAATAATTGATGTTAAACTCTTCTGAAAGGGGTTTAAACCAAAAACTTTTTCTGTAACTTCGATTGAATATGATATCGGAAAGGTAGGTAAAGTGGCATTCAGAAAGTTTCTAATCTGTAAATATCAGAAAAATTGTGATCTTGGCAAATCATATTTATTAGACAACTGTTCAAAGGACATAAAATAATCATTCATAAATGTATCTTGAAAACATGCTATAGCAAAAAAGCTTGATCAACTCTAGAAGGTTGGAAAAACTTTAGATATAATAGAGCTTGACAAGATCAATTTATTCAATACAGATATTTACAAAATTGAAACCATATTCATATTGTATGTTTAACTATTGGATTTATCATTTGTATATTCGGTTTAGTAAATACAATGGGATGCACAGCTTCTAAAATAGAAGCCAATTAAAGCCCCGGTACAGATTCCCGCTCAAGGTTCATCCATCATGGGGATTGAGATTCATCCAACTGTTCTGTCCAGAATGTTAAATATCAAATATTAATTCCCCAATAATAAAATGTAAGATTCAGCAAAGCCAAACTGCCTTCATTTTTGATTTCTGTCAATAATTCTTACTTAACCTGGGATTTCTATGTTGCCATATATATGAAGAAACTTTAGAATCAATAGTATCAAAAAAAGATTTAGGAATATAAATTGATACTGCCTGAAATAGATACAGATATTTAGGTTAAATAAACATCTTAATACCATTAACTCTACCGATCAAAGACAAGGACAGTGGGGACCATTTAGTAGACAGTTGTTTAACATGATCAATTAAAGAAAAAAAATTAACTTTAAATATATCCTTATACTTCTTAGTAATTTTAACCCCCAAATAAGCAAAATAATCAGTAGCCAATCTAAATGGTGATTGTCTATAAATAGAGATTTGCATATTTAATAGAAAAAGCAAACTATTATCAAGATTCAATTTATACTGAGAAAAACTACTAAACTGGGCAAGTAGTCATTACTGCAGGAATGGATTTCTCTGGGTTAGAATTATGCAATAACAGGTCATCTGCAAATAATGATATTTTATGCATCTCGTTCCCACGAATAATGCCAAATACACCATGTTATGTGAATCACGAATAGCAACTGCCAAGGGCTCCAGGGCAAAATCAAAGAACAAAGGTCTGAAAGGACAGACTTGTCTAGTACTTCGAAAAAGCCTCAAAAAACGGGATCTCTGGTAAATACCGCAATTTACCGTAAATTACTGGTAAATACCGCAACCCAGGATGTATGATATAACCATTGAATCTAAGATATAAACTTTGAACTAAAATTGAATTTCTCAAGTATATTAAATAAATAATCCCATTCAAGTCTATCAAACGCCTTCTCAGCGTCAAGCAAAATACCACATTCCAAAGTATTATAAGAAGTGTATACAATGTTCATTAACCTCCTAACGTTAAAATGTGAATAACAATTTTGAAGAAATCATATCTGATCCTGAGAAATAATTTGAGGCAGACCTTCTCTAATCTCATTGCTAATATTTTGGAAAAGATTTTAGAATCCATATTCAACAAAGATACAGGCCTATATGATGTACATTCAGTGGGATCTTTATCTTTTTTAGGAGTTAAGGAAATAGATGCTTCATAAAAGGATTGTGGTAATTTACCTACTAATAAAGCATGTTAAAATATTTACATTACCAGGGAGAGAGTAAATCTGAAAAGGTTTTAAAAAATTCAGCTACATAACCATCTGGACCGGGTGCTTTACCTAAGTTTATCAAAATAACAGAGAAGCAGTTTCAGCGACAGGTTACTATCGATGCAATGCTCCTCAGACAGGATGAAGAGGTCAATACTCCCCAATGCCATTAGTCTTTACAATTCTACCGCCAGGAATTAAGAACTTTTTAAAAGCTATTATTAATGCTTTTTGAGATAGTGATTTAGATGCATATCATATTTTTTACTGAGTTAAGTATTGTATATAATTAGTTTTGCTACAACAAGTGTATGGGACATTGGAAAAAAAGTTGAATTTCCCCATGGGGATGAATAAAGTATCTATCTATCTATCTATCTATCTATCTATCTATCTATCTATCTATCTATCTATCTATCTATCTATCTATTTCCTCTTCAGTATTGGGTGCATCTAATACCAAACGTTCATCAACTGGTAATTCTGGAAAATTTAGTTTATTAAAAATTAGCGGTATAGCAGGACAGGCAGCACATCGGGAAAAGAATAAAGTGTTTCAGGCTGAGACTCTTCATCAATACTCCTGTTTGCCTTGTCTGTAGAGCCTGGCTGTTCTTTCTATCTGGTCAGACAATTGAAGTTAAAATTCAGGGCAGAGACAAGTTTTGCATGTGAAAAGTTGTTAGGTTTAAGTGAGATTTAAATCCAGACAGGTGATGTCAATCTACTCCATGTTAAGTAAATTTAACCCAATTATGAAGATGTTCTCTGATCCAGTGTTTGGCAGGCAGGGATGTCTGATGCCTGAGAAGAGAACAACTGATGTGTTATGGAAATTCCGTTTAGTTTTATCATTCTGATGGACTTGGTGGAATTCACTCTCTGTGTGCTGGTTACATTCACGTTGGGAAAACGGATTAGGTTCTAGACCACAAGTTAGCCTTCTGAAATATCAAATCAGCACACTAGACCTTCTGATATCTCTTACCTCATAAATGAAAGTAAAAATAAATGCAGATGTTAGACATTTCTGTTTCAATATTTTTATTAACTTTCCAATTAACAAACATATCAACATTGGTACTGATACATAGAGATCAGCATTTTGTGTGTGTTGCTTGAATTTCCAGCATCTGCAGATTTTCTCTTGTTTGACAATTCTCTTATTGTGGCTTTATCGGCATCTTGGACAACTGCAACATAACCTCCCAACTTCTACACTCAGTGGTTTGTTTTATGAAGATGCACGTGCCTAAAGCCTTTTTCACCACACTGTCTACCTGTGACTCCACTTTTGGGAAATCATTCACCTGAACTTCAAAGTTCCTCTGTTCTACAACATCCTCCCCATTCCACCAACAAAAAGCAGAATTTCCCAGTGGTCAACCATTTTAATTACAATCCAACATGTCGGTCCATTGCCTCTTCTACTGCCATGATGAAGCCACTCTCAGGTTAGAGGAGCAACACCTCATATTCCACCTGGGCAGTTTCCAGCCGAATAGCATGAACATTGATTTCTCCAACTGCCAGTAATTTTCCCCTTCCTCCCCTTCTTCATTTACCCACTCTGGATGTCCTCTTGCCTCTTCTCTTTTCCTATTCAGCATATCCCCTTCCCTTGGTTCACCCCCCCCCATCTCCTTCCCTTTCTCCCATGATTCACCCTCCTCTCCTATCAGATTCCTTCTTCTCCAGCCCTTAACTTTCTTCATCTATCACTTCCCAGCTTCTTACTTTACACCCCCCACCCACCTGCTTTACCTTTCACCTTCTAGCTTGTACTCCTTCCCATCCCTCAGCTTCTTAATCTGGCTTCTTCACCCTTCCTTTCCTGTCCTGATAAGGGGTGTCAGTGCAGAAATATCAACTTTTATTCTTTTCCATAGATGCTGCCTGTCCTGTGAGTTCTTCCAGCATTTTGTGTATGATGCCTCAGAAATGCTGTTTATTTCTATCCTTTTAATAGTCTTGATGAAATTAACTCTCCATATGCTGATTCCACTGATACTTGTTCAATTGGAACAAGTACTTGAACAGGTACACATGCCTTTTCTTCTGTCACCATACTCCTCACTGGACCTTCTGGTATCTCTTATCTCATAAATGAAAATAAAAATGAGATGTTAGAAATCTGAAATTAGAACATTAAGTTCTGGAAGCACTCAAAAGTCCAGGTAGTATATATGGAAAGTGAAAATAGCTAAATACTTCAAGACATAGAGTCCATCAGGCCAACTGATCCATCAGTATCTCAAAAGTCTTAAGCAAATCCTAAAAAATTCTGGAAAAAAAACATTGTTAGTAAAAGTGACATTACAAATTACTCCTCTATTGTTCCAATCTATTGCCCAAAATACCAATTTCAAATTCCAAAGTAATGATTAATTTCCCAGTTGCCAAATGCCATGGTGCTAGAGGACTCGTTTTATACTCAACCAGATTGTACTTAATAGCTGCATCACTTAATTAAGGTTAATCTACATTCAAGACTGTTTTATGTCACTTGCAGTACAAAAGCGTAAAGGAAAACAAAATAATTATTACCCTGGACCTGATGCAACACAAATAAAACAATAAGATAAACCTTTTTCCATAGATGCTGTCTGGCCCGCTGAGTTCTTCCTGCATTTTGTGTGTGTTGCTTGGATTTCTAGCATCGGCAGATTTTCTGTTTGTAATAAGATAAAAACACAATAATAAAAAGAATAAATATAAATACACTAGATAGCTGATTCGAATGAATGTACTTAAACTGATGCTATGTAGAGGAGGCTCCATACTTTAGGTAAATCCAACAGAAATGGACGAAGTAGTAGTGGAGAAGGAGTGTGATGTGATGGGTTGGTGGGTGGAGGTGTTCATCATCTTACTGCTTGGGAAAAGTAATTGTTTTTGAGTCTGTGGTCCTAGCGTGGTTGCTACATAACCTTGTCCCTGATGGGAATTGGATAAACAGTCTGAGAGCAGGGTGGGTAGGATCCTTCATGATATTGCTGGCCTTTTTCCTGCAGCTTACTGTATATACTGTCCTTGATGGCAGATAGGTTGGTGCCATGATGAGTTGGGCAGTCCTGATTACCTGTTGTAGAGGCTTCCTGTCTGCTGCAGTGCAGTTTCCGTACCATGCAGTGATGCAGCATCTATAGAAGGGCATGAGTTTCAATGTCCACAGTCAGAAAATAGAGGTGCTGTGAGCTGTCTTGGTTGTGTAGGATGTGTTCTAGGACCATGAGAGGTTGTGCAAGATTTACAATCTCAGGAGTTTGAAAATGCTTACAGCTTCCATTGCTGTGCCACTAATGTAAAGAGGGGTGTGAGTGATGCAAATTCTTCTGAAGTTGATACCCATCTCCTTCGTATTAACATGAGAAAATCTGCAGATGCTGCAAGTCCAAGTAACACACACAAAACGCTGCAGGAACTCAGCAGGCTAGGCAACGTCTATGGAAAAGAGTGAACAGTTGATGTTTTGGGCCAAGACCCTTCATCGGGAGTGAGAAAAAGACGAGAAGGACTTTTCATTTTACACTTGTCCATAGATACTGCCTGGCCTTCTGTGTTCCTCCAGCACTGTGTGTGTGTTGCTGTCTCCTTTACCTTGTGGACATTGAGGGAGAGGCTATTTGCTTGATACCAGGTCTCGAGC
The DNA here is from genome assembly GCF_048418815.1 of Hemitrygon akajei. Classification (NCBI taxonomy): domain Eukaryota; kingdom Metazoa; phylum Chordata; class Chondrichthyes; order Myliobatiformes; family Dasyatidae; genus Hemitrygon; species Hemitrygon akajei. Next base: position 58,943,756 of record NC_133132.1, on the reverse strand, counting down.
TCTTCCAGCTCCTTTCTGCGTACCATCTTGCCGACCCTCACCACTTTGAGCCTTTGTAGATAAAAAGACATGTATTCTCTCTGAATCTGAGACTGCTGTTTCAGTATTTCAATTTCCCAATGGCTTTTAGAATATTCTGTTCCCTTCTCTTTCAGCCTCTTTATTTTTATTGTGGATCGTTAGTGCTGCTCACTAACAACTGCATTTGTTTTATAATTATTGGTTTTCATCCTCTAACTGCTCCTGAAGCCTTCCCAATTTACAGCCGAACACCCACACTTTCTTCCCCATGCTCGGGTTATTCTACACAATACACATGCCTCATTGGTTTCTCATTAATAAGGTAAAAAAAATTAAACACCTGTTGACACATTTCAGTTCAATCCTAAAGTACAAATCCAACACGGTCTCTTTATCTCATTACAGTCATAGTCATAGAATACTACAGCACAGAAAAAGGCCCTTTGGCCCATCTATTCTGTGCCAAACCATTAACCTGCCTACTCCCATTGCCCTGAACCTGGACTACAGCCTTCCGCACCCTTGTCATGCAAAGTGCAACACCTTACAGTTGTCTGCATTAAATTGCATCTGCCATTTTTCAGCCCATTTTACTGTCTGGTCCAGATGAAACTGCAACTTTTCATAGCCCTCCTCGCTGTCCAGTCTGCCCCCAGTCTTGGTGTCGTCCACAAATTTGCTAATCCAGTTGACTACATTATCATCTAGGTCATTGATTTAAATGACAAAATAATTAACCCAACACCAACCCCTGTGACACTCCACTAATCACAGGCCTCCAATCAGAGAAGTAACTGTGTACTACCACCCTCTGGCTTTTCACACAAAGCTAATGTCTAATACAAGTTACTACCTCATCCTGAATGCCAACCAGCTGAACCTTCTTGACCAACCTGCCCTGCGGCACCTCATCGAAAGCCTTGCCAAAGTCCACAACACCCACTGCTTTTTCTTCATCAACTTTCCTGTAACTTCCTTGAAAAACTATATACTCGGTTAGACATGACATACCACACACAATGCTCTATTAGCTATCCCTAGTCAGTCTGTCCATTCAAGTATTTATATATCTGATCCCTTAGAATACCATCAAGTGCTGTAACTTATACACTACTGATGTCTGGCTCTCCAGCCGATAAATTCCTGACTGTTTCTTAGAGTCTTCCTTAAACAATGGTGCAACGTTAGCTATCCTCCAATCCTCAGGCACTTTATCTGTTGTTAAGGGTATTTTAAATACCTCTTCTAGAATCTCTGCAATTTCTGCACTAGTCCCCCACAAGGTCCAAGGGAATACTTTGTCAGCCTCTGAGGATTTATCAATCCTAATTTACCTCAAGACTGCAAACACATCCTCCTCTGTGATATATACACAGTTCATGACTTCAGTGCTGTTTTGCCTCACTTCTACAGCCTATGTTTGTCCCTCAAGTGAATACAGATACAAAAAAAATCCATTTGAGATCCACTCAATCTCATTTGGCTTCATGCATAGGTGACCACTCTGATCTTCAAGAGGACCAATTTTGTCCCTTGCTATCCATTTGCTCCTACTATATCTTTGTAACCCTTGGGAATTTCCTTTATCTTGTCAGCTGGAGTAACCTCATGCCCTTTTTAGGCCTTTCTGATTTTTTTAAGTCTTCTCTTGCATTTCTTATACTCCTCTTTTATGCACCACCTTCTTCTTGATCACTTGCTTCTTTTTGCCATTTACACAGCTGTAAATCCAATCCTGATCCATAATGAGTATGTATATCTGCTAACTTCAATTTCATGATTAAGATTCATGACAGACCATGATGGGATGACTGGCATTGCTCTATCTCCTACACTTTCCTTTATACTATTCTTACTATACATTGCTCTAACAATTGACCTCCTGAAATGCAATGCTTTACACTCACACTCAACATCAGCAAAGCAAAAAGCTGATTATTGAATGCTGGAGGAAGAAAACAGATCGATGAGCCAGTCCTCATTGGGGGATCAGAGGTGGAGAAGGTTAGTAAGTATAAATTCCTTGGTGTCATCATTTCAGAGCATCTGTCCTGGGACCAGCACATTAATACCTTTACAAAGAAAGTGCAGCAGTGCCTCTAGTTACTTTGAAGTTTTCCCAGATTCAGCATGTCACCTAAAACCTTGGCAAGCTTCTATAGTTGCACAATGGAGTGTAATCTTACTGTGAACATCAAGGGCAGGTATGGAAACACCAATGACCAAGAATGGAAAAGCCTACACAAAGTGGTGGATACAGCACCGTTCATCAGAAGCAAAACCCTTCATCATTGAGCACATCTATAAGGAGCACTGCCACAAGAAAGCAGCTTCCATTATCGAGGACCCCACCAACCAGGCCATGTTTTCTTCTTGCTGTTGCCAATAAGAAAGGAAGTGCAGGAGCCTTAGGTCCTACACGTACCAGGATCTGGAACAGTTATTATCCTTCAACTATCAGACTCCTAAACCAGCAGGAACAACTTCACTCAACACAGAAATGATTACACAAACTATGGACTCATTTTCAAGGACTCTATAGATTAGATTAGATTCAACTTTATTGTCATTGTGCCGAGTACAGATACCACAGGCTTGACTGCTTTGAGGTCTGACACGGGACAATTGCCATACCACACTGAGATGCAGCTGGTGAGTATGCTCTCAATGGTACAGCAGTAAATGTCCGTCAGTGTCGTGGGACAGAGGTGAGCCTTCTTGATGCTCCACAGCAAATAAAGGCGCTATTGCACCTTTTTAATCGGGATGGAGGAGTTCATGTTCTCAGTATCATTTACTTATATATTTATTTTTATTTGCACAGTTCATTTGCTTTTGCAAATTAATTATTTGTCAGTCTGTATGTGCAGTTTTTCATTGATTCTGTTGTATTTCTTTCTTCTACTGTGAATGCCTGCAAGAAAATATTTAGATTGAGACCAGTCATAAACCATTTCCATTAATGACCTCCTTCCTGCTAATTCCATCTTCTGCAGATCTCACCAGTCAATGATGTTTAATAAACCAGTCCATTTAAATATCTCCTGTGGTAACTCAGTGTTCCCCAGAGTTGGAAGAATTAATGACAGCAGGACACAACGTTGTCTTGGCACAAGTCTTGCATAATATATAAGGTGATGTCATTCCTGAGTGTCTATATTCAAAATCATCTTCATTACACAATATAAATAGGTTTGATCTCACTGCTCGAACAGCAGATCCACCTGAAGGTTCAGAGAGTAACTGAGTGCATTAAACAGTGATCAGAGCAGAGCCCAAGATGCTGAGACTCCGTGTTACTCTTTCTGTCCTCCTTATGTTCCAGGTTGCAGGAATAAGAGGAACAGATCTTGTGCAAGAATCGTGCGAGAGCATAATCTGTCATCCAGTCTTGAAAGTCATTGAGCATAATGTAAGTACTATTGGGAATTAATATTGGTGGCTGGTAAGGAAGACTATTAATTTCCTGTTTTAGAGTTGAGGGTCAAAGAGCTATAGAGTATGGAAGCAGCATCTTGGATACAACTCATCCAGGCCAACAAGATGTTTACCTGAGCTGATCCCTTGCGATTTTTACCTTTTCATTCCATATATCTGTTCAAATGTCTTTTCAGTATTGTAATTTTACCTTTCTTTCTCTTGCAACTTGCTCAATATACACTCTATGTAAAAAAAAAATTGCATCGCAGATCCTCTTTTAATCTTCCTCTTTTAATCTTCCTCTTCTCATCTGTGAGCTCTAGTTTTTGAGTACTCTATGTTGGAAGAAAGACTGAGACTATTCCCCTCATAATCTTATGAACCTTTGTCAGGTTATCCCTCAGCCCCTTATGTACCAAGGAAAAAGCACCAGCCTATCCAATCTCTCCTTTTAGCTGAATCTCCACAGTCCCTGTAATATCTTTATTAATCTTCTCTGCACTCTTTCCAGCTGACACAGTATAAATGGGTGCAGAAGTGTTCACAACATTCCATATGTGATCTTACTAATATGATATGTTAACTCTTGTCCTGCGTGTCCTGACAACTGAAATCATGTGTGCCAAATGCTTTCTTCACCACACTAACTGTGTCACCATTTACTGGGAGCTATGGAATTGTACCCCTAGATTTCTTTGTTCTATAACATTCTGCAAAGCTCTGTCATTTACTGTGCAAGTCTTCCACGGTTAAATGCAACACTACACACTTGTCTAAGTAAAAGTGGTCTTTCATGAGTCCACCTTCCCAGTTCTACACTAGGTTCTGGTTAAAATTTCTCTGTAGTTTAAATCATGTCACTGATAATCCACTGTTGACAAGTTGTCTCATGTTTTGAAACTCAACCACGAAGATCAGAAAGCATCTTGGACTCATTCTGCTGGATGTCTCCACATTCTCACTCCAACCTCCACTAAATATTATCCCAGTTGGAATAGAAAGTGAGGAATGTTTCTTAATGACATCTGTATTCTGATCGCACAATTATTTCTTTTTTCAGTCTTAAAAATAATGTCACAGCAGAAAATTCAAAAAAGTGAAGATCCAGGAACATTTTCACTCAAGAACAGAAGGAAGTTAGTATATCCACTAATGTGGAACTGGCCAATATATGAAGCATTAGAACAACCAGGGTAAACTATTGCCTGAGGGTAACTGTATGATCGACAAAGTGGGAAGCAGGTGGTGTAGGAATGGGGGAGACAAGAGGGAAGAAGACTAGTAACAACTGGTGGGGCAGTGTGCACTGAGATCCAATTCAGATGTAAAGTTCCATTGTTTCCTGCACTGGATCCTTACAGGTTTATGCTGCTGTTACTTACATTGTACTGAGAAAATTCCTTCAGATTGCAGATGCACTACTCTTCAGATCTTCCAGGTCAGATCTACCTATTTGTCCTGGACATGTTGCACCATAGACAGAGACAAAGCAAAGTCAAATGTAGGACTGCAGCCCAGGGCTCATAGAGTAGCAACTCACTAGTCAGTCTGACTATTCTCTACTCAATCCCATGTTTTTGTTTGATGGCTGTCTGGGAGATGAGCTTAGAAACTTCAAACTCATTCACCATTGGAGACTTGCAGCCAATAAAGGAGCAATTCACCTGGTGTAGAAGGGTGGATAGCATAGAACATAGAACATGGAACAGAACAGCACAGTGCAGGCTCTTCAGCCCATGATATTGTGCTGATATTTTAACCTTAATCAATCAATTAAGATCAATCCAACTCTCGTCTCTCAAATAATACACCATACTTCTCTCAAACGTGTGCCTATCTAAGAATCTCCTAAATATCCCTAATGAATATCTCTCAACAACCATCTCAGGCAGTACATTGTATGTACTTACCACTCTGTATGTAAAATTTCTACCTCTGACATCTCCCCTTTACCTTACTCCAATTACCTCCTATTAGCCAATGACACCCTGGGTAAAAGGCGTTGCTGTCTTCTCTGTCTATGCTTCTTATCATCTTGTACACATCTATAAAGTTGCCTCTAATCCTCTTTCACTCTAAAGAGAAAAGCCACAGCTTTCTCAGCCTTTCCCCTAATACAGGGAGCATCCTGGTAAACCTTCTCTGCATCCTCTCTAAAGCTTTACATGCTTCCTGTAATGAGGCGAACAGGACTGAACACCATGTTCCAGGTGTGTCTAACTACAGTTTTATAGAGCTGCAATATTACCTGCGGCTCTTCAAATCGACTACTGAAGGTGACCACACTGGGGCACCATGGTTGTGTAGCAGTTAACACAAAGTTATTATAGATCTGAGCATCAGAGTCGAAATTCAATTCTCAACGTCCTCTCTAAAGAGTTTGTACGTCCTCATCATGGAATGTATGGGTTTCCTACAGGAGCTCTGGTTTCCTCTCACAGTCCAAAGATGTACCAGCTAGTAGGTTAATTGGTCATTTTAAATTGTCCTGTGATTAGGCTGGGGTCAAACTGGAATTTGCTCGTAGTGACACAGCTCGAAGAGCAGGTAGGGCCTAAACTTTAAGAATGGTTCTTTCCTTCTCTTGACTAAATGTTCCATTTTCTCTAGACGCAACAATGGTTCTTTCACCCTGCCATCCTTTCCCTAGCTTAATGGAGCAAGACTATCCAGAACCCCATGCAAGTGTCTTCTAAACAAACTCACAATCAGATATTCCCTGAGAATATCTGTTGCCAATTTAATCTTCCAAATTATAGTATCACTAATAACATCATAATTAGCCTTCCCCAAATTAAATACTTTACCATACAATCTGCTTCTATCTCTTCCAAGACTATGTGAATCTTCAGATAGTTATGGTCACTGTTTCTGAAATGTTTGTCTACCAAGAGATCTGTCAACTGATCAGGTTCATTGTCTAATACTCGATCTAATATGACCTCTCCTCCCCTCAGCCTGTCCACACTTGTCAGAAATCCTTACTAGACTTAACTAACAAATCTATTCCATCTAAAATTCTTGCACTAAGGAGGTGCCAATTAAGATGAAGGAAGTTGATGTCAATAATGACAACAACCCTGCTATTTTAGCACCTTTCCAAAATCTAGCTGCAGACTTGCTCCTCAGTGCCCCTGTTTCTATTGGGGATCAATAGATTACTCCCAATTGACTGATTGCTCCCATCCTAGTCCTGACTTCCACCCACACTGACTCAGTAGACAATCCATTCACAATGTCTTCCCTTGCTGCAGTTATCAGAAGCTATCCTTGATTAGCAATGCCACTCCCCCACCTCTTTTAACTCCCTTCCTGTCCCTTTTGAAACATCTAAACGCTGGAACATCTAGCAGTCAATCCTGCACTTATTATAGCCAAGATTCTGTAATGGCCACAACTTCATAGTTTTATATTCTTATCCATGCTCTACGTTCACCAGCTTTATTCTTGATATTTTTCACATTGAAGTAAACATATTTCAACCCATCTAACTGACGTGCTATTCTTCCTTACAGTCTCTCTTCACATTGTGTTTATCTTTACATCAACTGCTCCTACATCTGACCTATTGCTCTGGCTCCCATTCCCCTGCCAACTTAATGTGCACCCTCCCAAAAAGTTCTAGCAAACCCACCTGCAGGGACATTGGTCCCTCTCATGTTCACATGTAACCCTTCTTTTTAGTATACATCATACCATTGCCAGAAAAGATCCCAGTGATCTACAAATCTGAAACCCTGTGCTCTGCACCAATTCATCAGCCACTCACTCAGCTTCCATAGCATCCATTCTTACCCTCACTGGTGCATGGAACAGGCAGCAATCAGATGTTTTCTACACTTGAAGTCCTGCTTTTCAGTTTCCTTCCAAGCTCCATATATTCTCTCTCCAGGACTTCATCCCTTTTCCTAGCTACCTTGTTGGTGCCAATATTTAATTTAAATTCTGGCTGCCCAACCCTCCCTTTAAGAATTCAGTGGACTGAATATAAGGTGTCACTGACCCTGGCATCTGGGAATCTTTCATGTCTACAGAATCACCTGTCAGTATCCCTAACAATTGAATCCCCTATCATCAGTACTCTCCTTTTCTCATCCCTTCCCTTCAGAGCCACAAAGCAAGACTCAATGATCATAAGACCATAAGACATTAGAGCAGAATTAGGCCATTTGGCCCATCGAGTCTGCTCCCCCATTCAGTCATGACTGATCCTTTTTTCCCTTCTTCAGCCACACTCCCTGGCCTTTTCCCTGTAATCTTTGAAGCCATGGCCAACCAAGAACCTATCAATCTCTGCGTAAAATACACCTAAAGACCTGGCCTCCACATTAGCCTTGGTAACAAATTCCACAAATTTATCACCCTCTGGCTAAAGAAATTTCTCCACATCCCTGCTTTAAATGGACGCCCCTCTATCTTACGGTTGTGCTCTCTTGTTCTAGACTCTCCCACCATCAGAAACATCCTTTCCACATCTACTCTGTCTAGGCCTTTCAACATTCAAAAGGTTTCAATGAGATGCCCCCATCTTTCTAAATTCCAATGAGCACAGATCCAGAACCTTCAGACATTCCTCATGATGATCCTTCCATTCCCAGAATCATCCTTGTGAACCTCCTCTGATCCCTCACCAAAGCCTGCACAATTTTCTCTGATGAGGAGCCCAAAACTGTTCAGAATACTCAAGGTGAGGCCTTGCCAGTGTCTTATAATGCCTCAGCATCACATCCCTGCTCTTATACTCTAAACCTCTTTAAATGAATGCTAGCATTACATTTGCCTTCCTCACCACTGTTTCAATCTGCAAGTTAACCATTAGAGAGTTCTGCATAAGGACTCCCAAGTTCCTTTGCATCTCAGATTTTTGGATTTTCTCCTCGTATAGAAATTAGTCCACACATTTATTTCTACTGCAGAAGTGCTTGACTATGCATTTTCCAACATTGTATTTCATTTGCCAGTTTCTTGCCCATTCTCCTAATCTGTCTAAGTCCTTCTGCATCCTATCTGTTTCCTCAACACTACCTGCACCTCCTTCAATCTTCATATCATCTGCAAACTTCTCAACAAAGCCATCTATTTCAGCATCTAAGTTATTTATATACAGCATAAAAAGAAGTGGTCCCAGCACCAACCCCTGCAGAACATCACTAGTTACTGGCAGCAACCAGAAAACGATCCTTTTATTCCCATCGCTGCCTCTTACCAATCAGCCGATTCGCTAACCATGCCAGTAACTTTCCTGTAATACCATGAGCTTTTAACTTGATAAGTAGCCTCATGTGTGGCACCTTGTCAAAAGCCTCCTGAAAATCCAAATATACAACATTCACTGCCTCCCCTTTAGCTATCCTACCTGTAATCTCCTCGAAGAATTCCAGCAGGTTTGTCAGGTAAGATTTTCCCTCAAAGAAACCCTGATGACTTTGTCTTATCTTGTCCTGTGTCACCAAGTACTCCATATCCTCCTCCTTCCCAATGCCAGAGGCCTTGCTGCTGCAGCCTTCTCTGGTCGGTATGCCTCATCAGGCATCCATCACACAGCCTCAACACAGATGCTGCCAATGAACTTTGCCACTGTTTCTGTGACTATCTATTTATTTTCTTTCCCCTAGGGTTATAAAGAAATAGAGCTCCCAACTCTTCATTGGCTTCATACTTTTGTTGATGGAATGGATATGGACACGGGAATAAAATTGGGCCTGGAGAGATTGTTCAATTATTCACGCTTTCATAATGATGCTGGTATGTGAGAAGTTTATTCAATGTTACAGCACAGAACATACCTTTCATCGTAGTGTGCGAATCATCTGAAAGTCAACGTCAGATTTATTGTCATATGCAGAGGTCAAATGAAAAACTTAGTTGCAGCAGCATTAATTGCATCTGACAACATAGGTTCAACATGAATTATTTCAAACTTATCCCATAGGGAACAGAGTTAGAATAAAAAAAAAGTACAATGTTTATTAGTGCAAGATTGTCAAAGTTGTCTGGTATTGCTAAGCTGAGGCAGCGATTTGGTTTATGCAGGTTGATTCAAAACCAAATGGTTAAAGGTTTCTGCAGGCTTCTGTACGTTCTGTCCAATGGTAGCTCTAAGAAGATGGCATGGCCCAAAGTGTGGAGATCTTTGTTGGTAGATATTCCCTTCTTAAGATAACTCCTCCTGTAGATAGTGCTATAAAGGGATGTATAGGGATATTATTTCAAACCAGTGAGCAGGCAGGCAGACAAGAGCCATATTTAGTTATACAGGTAGAATTTGGCCAGGTGACCCTTCCTGACCATGCCTGGGCAAGGGAGCAATGTTGGCTCTTTCCACTTTACATCCTGTTGTTCCTTTCTGTAGTGACGTGAGCAGAACTGCACACAGGTGTCTTTTTGAAACAATATTTGTTACTCACATCATTCCAGTTTCAGATTCCGACTCTTCACTGCTGATCCTTGACTATTGGAACCCTTGAGACCTCAACTCCGCTTAACGGGTTCATCGGGAGTAAATTCAAGAGTGCAGGAATACTGGCTGAAATTCTAATTGGGGAGAGAGTGATTGAGTGAGTGAGTGAGTGAGTGAGTGGATGAAAGTGAGAGACTGACATTGTGTGTTTCAGAAAATTACAATCATTTCCCTCTTAAAAGTAGTCTTAATCCTTTTACAGTCATCAAGAAATTAAGTTCTCCAGAACCTACTAAATACAATGTAGGTTTCATTTTTCTTTTACTTGACCAGAGTCTCAATACCGCTCATCGGCCAAGATTCCATAAACTTGCCAGGTTTATCATTTACCCTCGTAGGAATATGCTGTTTCTAGATTCCTGATATCACACTCTGTGCTTTTTCCATAGATGCTGCCTGGCCTACTGAATTCCTCCAGCATTTTCTGTGTGTTGCTTGGATTTCCAGCATCTGCAGATTCTCTCTTATCTGCAACATCCTGCCCATTTCCCCCAATATTAGCCCTGCTTCAGTTTAGGGCCCTAACCTATGGATCCTTTCCATTGCTATCTTAAAACCAACATAATTATATTTACTCGAATTAAAGTGCTCCCTGACTGCCAGTCCAGTAACTTTTACTGTCTTGTTCTTATAAAAGGAAGGTCCAGCATTGCATCTTCTCAAGTAGCACCCTTTGTACTGTATATTGATTCAGAGAACATTCCAAGACATATTTCATAAATTCCACCTCATCCAGGCTCTTAACAATCAGTACCAGGAAAACAAGAATCTCCCACTACTACAATCCTATTATTCCTACTATTATGAGCAATTTATATAAACTCTTGGTCCTCAAACCCCCACTGACCACTGGGGGTCAGTACTTGGAACTACAATGTTGCCATTGCAGAGAATTAACTGTCACAAGCTGCCGGATATTACAGAGTTTAGATGTTTCAAAAGGGACAGGAAGGGAATGGCATTGCTCATTAAGGATAGTATCACAGTTACAGAAAGGCAGATGTCATGAAGGGATCATCTACTGAGTAAGTGTGGGTAGAAGTCAGGACCAGGAAGGGAGCAATCACTGTTAGGAGTATTCTGTAGATCCTCCAATAGCAACTGGGACCCTGAGGAACATATCAATAGGCAGATTTTGGAAAGGTTAAAAAATAACAGGGTTGGTGTTACTGGGGACTTCACTTCCCTTTGATTGGAATCTCTTTCCAATCCAGTAAGGCCGCTCCCAGACACGCTTTTCATCTGTGCCAGTTTGAGTGTCGAGCTTGCAACTTGGCCTCGTAAAATAAAACACTGTGCTGTGAGAAGGACGTGAGGGACCACTCCCAGAATCTTTCCTTGGAACTTGGGAATACTTGAAGGTGTCATGAGAAAGCTTTGGTGAATATGTGCTTGGAGTTCGAGGAGGTCATTAATGAATACTTTGCTTCAGCAGAGAGAGAGACTTTGACAAATATGAGGCAAAAGTAGAAAAGGTTAATATGTTGGAACACGTTGAGGTTAGGGAAGAGGATGTGTTAGAACATTTGAAAAGGAGTAGCATAAATAAATTTCCAGGGCCAGAAGGAATATTTGCCAGGTTACTGTGGAAATTGAGAGAAAAGACTGTTGTGCTGTTGGCAATGATCTTTGAATCCTCAATGACAGTTATAGGAGTAGTACTAGAAAGTATGAGGATGGGCAATGTTATTCGTTTGTTCAAGAAAGGTAATAGGGATAATCTTGGACATTATAGACCAGTGAATCTTGCATCAGTGGTGGGCAAACTATCTGAGAAGATTCTGAGAAATAGGATTTGGAGAAGCATAGAGAGCAGTGGGTGTGGAACATATGGATATTAGTAAGGTTTTCAACTAGGTTCCCCATGTCAGGCTCATTCAAAGAAGTTATTCAGGAGGCATAGGATTGAGGGAAACTTGGCTGTATGAATTCAGAATTAGCTTTCTCAGAGAAGACAGGGGATGGTAGTAGATGGAGCATAATCTGCTGGGAGGTCCACGACTAGTGGTGTTCCGCAAGGAGCTGTTCCAGAACCCCTACTCTTCATGAGTTTGATAAATGTCTTCGAAGAGGAAGTGAAAGGGTGGGTTAAAAGTTTGCAGATGACATGAATGTTGGTGGTGTTGTGGGTAGTACAGAAGGTTGTCGTATGTTACATCGGAAATTGGCAGGATGCAGAGCTGGGCTGAAAAGTGGCAGATGGAGTTCAATCTAGATAATTGTGAGGTGATACACTTTGGAAGTCAAACTTGATGGCAGAGTATTAAGGTAATGGCATGATTCTTAGCAGTGTGCAGGAGTGAAGGGATATGGAGGCCAAGTCCATAGATACCTCAAAGTTGCTGCACGAGTTGATAGGGTGGCTAAGAAAGTATATGGTGTGTTGGCCTTCATTTATTGGGGATTCAGTTTAAGAGCCACAAGATAATGTTGCAGCTCTATAAAACACCTCTGGTTAAACCACACTTGGAGTAGTGTTCTGTCACCTCATTATAGGAAGGATGTGGAAGGTGAGAAGATTTACCAGGATGCTGCCTGGATTAAAAAACATGTCTTATGAGCAAAAGTTGAGTGAGCTAGGGCTTTTCTCTTTGGCGTGAAGGACAATAAGAGGAGACTTGGAAGAAGCATACAGGATGAATAGAGGCATAGATAGAATAGATTGCCAGTGTCTTTTTCCCCAGGGTGGCACTGGTTATAATGAGAAGACATACATTTAAGCTGATCAGAAGAAAGTTTGTGGACGACGGCAGATGTGGGTTCTTTTACACAGAGAGTGGTAAGTGTGTGGAATGCATTTCCTGGGGAGGTGCTAAAGGCAGCATTAACATTTAAGAGACTTAAATGACTCATAGATAGGCACATGGATGAAAGATAAATGGAAGACTATGTTAGAGGGAAGGGTTAGATTGATCTTGGAGTAGTTAAAAGGTTAGTATGACATCACGAGGCAAAGGGCCTTTACTGTATTGTACATTTCAGCCTCATTAGTGACCCAGTCCTCCTTGCTTCTAAATTCTACCCATAATGGGATAATCTCACAGAACCATTATGTCTAAGAACTGGTCCTTCCTTATCAAAAAAGCTACATGCCACCATCTATTACCTGCACTTCTGTCATGCCTGTAGCATCAATATCCTAGAATATTGAGCTGTTGGTCCTGCCCTTTTCTTAGCCATATTTCCTCTATGGCTGTGATCCAGCACATGAGCGTCATTACAAAGAAGGCACAGCAACACCTTTACTTTCTTCGAAGGTTGTGAAGATTCAGCATGTCATCTAAAACGTTGGCAGACTTCTATTGATGCAGTGTAGAGTATATTGACTGGTTGCATCATGGCCTGGTATGGAAACATTAATGTCCTTCAACAGACACGTCCACAAAATAGTGGATATGGCCCAGTCTAACACAGGTAAAGCCCTCCCACCATGAAGCACATCTAGAAGGAGCACTGTCTCAGGAAAGTAGCACCCATCATCAAGGATCCCCACTATCCAGGCCATGCTCTCTTCTCACCGTTGCCATAAAGAATGAGGTTCAAGAGCCTCAGGCCCTCACTGCCATGTTCAGCAGCAATTAGTATATCTCAACCAAGAGGCTCCTGAACCATTGTGGACAATTTCACTTATCCCAACACTGAACTGAATCCACATCCTATGGACTCACTGTCAAGGACACTAAATATGTTCTCATAATATTAATTAATTATTCTTTGTTTTTCATTTTGTATTTACACAATCTGATGTCTTTTTACTTTAGTCATTTTTCTCTCTTTGTGTGTAATTTTTTATTGACTCTGTTGTGTTTCTTTGTATCTACTGTGAATGCCCACAAGAAAATAAATCTCAGTATATGGTGGCATATACTGTAGGTACTTTGGTAATAAATTTACTTTGAACTTTGAACATCTCATTCCTCAGGGCTAATCTATACTCCAAATTTATCTGCCTTTACAGTTAAACTTTGTGGATTAAAACAAATGCGAGTTAACTGATTAAAACAAATGCAGTTTAACTGATTATTAATTTCTATTTATTTACTGTGCCCTTACCTATCCTTATTACTAAACCTGCTCTTACTGATTACTGCTTTATCCTGTTCAGAGTCCCGTACCCTGCCAATCTAATATAAACTCTCATTTGTAGCATAAGGAAATTTTCCTGAAAGGATATTGGTTCCTCTCTGATTCAAGTACTGTACAATCCAACCCTCTTGTACAGGTCTCCTCTACCCCAGAAAAGATCAGAAGACCTCACTACTGCCCCTCCACCAATTCCTCAGCCAAAAATTCATCTGCCCTATCTTTATATTTCTGTCTTTGCCGGCACATAGCAGCAGGAGTAATCTGGAGAACAGCACCCACAAGGTCCTCCTTCTTAACTCCCTACCTAACTTATTTGGTAGAACCTCATCATTGTTCTACCCCCATCATTTGAACCAACATGTACAACAACATCAGGTTGTTCATCATTCCACTCAAGAATTTTCTGTAGCTGTTTAGAGACATCCTTGACCCTTGAGGCAACCCTTCACCTTGCCATCTCTTCTGCAGTCAAAGGACCTCTGTCTGTCCTCCTCATTGTTTGTCTGCACCCTTTCCCTCTGAGCCTCAGAGCAAGTCACAGTGCCACAGACCTGCCTACTGCTGCTAACACCTGAATGAACATCACACTCAACCAGTTACTAAGGGGACTACCACATAGGAATTCTGCAATGACTGTCTATTCACCATACTTTTCCTGGTGGATACCCATCTACCTGAAGCCTGTACCTCAGGTGTAACCACCTCAGTAAAATTCTCATTTGTGAAGTCTTCAGCTTCCCAGATGATCCCAAGTACATCCAAACTCTACTACGGTTCCTTGACCCAGTTTCTCGGGAGCTGCCTCTGGGTGCAATTCCCATAGACATAGTCATCAGGGAAACTGTGAGCTTCCCTGACTTTGCATAACTTGCAGCAGAAGCATTCCACTGCCCTAACTACCAAAATGGCTACACTGAATCCAGCACTAGGATCAAAACAAAAATAACAGCCTTATCTGTTCTTACCTCTGAATCCGCACCAAAGTATTTTTAAAGATAAACATAAAACAGAACAGCACAATACAACAAGGAAATCTGCAGATGCTGGAAATTCAAGCAACACACACAAAATGCTGGAGATGCTGCCTGGCCTGCTGCGTTCCACCAGCAATTTGTGAGCACAGTACAAGCCTTTCAGCCCACAATGTTATGCCAATCCTTTAACTTACTCTAAGATCAATATAACACTTCCCTTCCACATAATCCTCCATTTTTCTTTCATCCATTTGCCTATTTAAGAATGTCTTAAATGTCCCCAAAGCATTTGCCACTTCCCCTTGCTTAAGGTAAAGAAGACGTTAGGAGATGGTTTGAGACAGAAAAGCTAAAACCAGTATTACAATGGAGTTAAGGGAACTACAGTGGCACAAGAAATGGGCTGGACAAAATGGATTGGAAGGGGACTCTGGCGGGGATGATGACATATTTGATCACCTTGGGTCTGTACCTGCTGGAGTCCAGAAGAATAGTGGGGGCGTGGAATCTTATTGAACCTATCCAATATTGAAAGGCCTATTTCGAGTGGATGAGGTGAGGATATTTCCTATAGTGGGAGAGGCCAGAACCAATGCGTACAGCCTCAGAATAGAAGTACATCCCTTTAGAACAGTGATGAAAAGAATTTCTTGAGCCAGAATGTGGTGAATCAGTGGAATTCATTGCCACAAACAACTGTGGGGGCCAAGTGAGTTAAGGTGGAGCTTGATAGTTTCTTGATCAGTGGGGGTGCCAGGGTTAGGTGGGGAAAGCAGGAGTGTGGAGTTGAGAAGGGTAAGAGATCACTCATAATGGAATGGAGGACAGACATAATGTGTCAAATGGTCTTATGGCCAATTGAGTTGATGGGCCTATAGGTGAACTGTATTGCTGTAGGACTCTATGACAATGCTGTAACCGTAAACTGTTCTTTCTCCACAGGTACAATAGTTCCCATCTCTGCACCTTGGGCAATTAGAGCCCCATTTGAAAATGGTATTATAAAACCTCAATTTTCAGTCTTCGTTTCATTGCCACTTGAGATCCAAACTCCACCTCTCCCAAAAGATCCGTCAGTTCAAGTAATCAATACTCCTCTAGTAAACACTTATGAGAGGTAAGATTTGTTGTTGTTGACACTGTTGAAGCATTTGTGCATTGTTTTTCTGAGAGTAGTACACTCAGATGTGGTCAGGCTGCGGTGAGCAAGCTGGTCACACGGGTAGAGATCTTGACCGGTACTAACAGTGTTAAGAATGATTGGTGCATCTCTCATAACCTACACTTCCATTTCTGAGGCCATGGCTGCTCTCCACACTGACAGCTTCAGGTGGAGCATGGATGTGACTGACACATGAGATCACTTGACATCATCCCGCAATAAAGATTCTGTAGTTGTTAAATGATGTCCCTCTAATTCCTCTCAGATTGTCCTATTAGGTTTGAGGCCCTTGTAGATGAGGCCTACGTTTTCCTGCATCTCCTCATAAGTGAAACATCCCCACACAGGCCCTCTCTACTTTGCAGCCTCTCTAGCAGTATCACATTTTTCCTAGGTGCCGAGGTGTCCACATTCTAATGTATGTTCGTTCCTCCCTTCCACTAGCTCCAACAACATTCTCACGTTCCTTCACAGTTTCTTTCAGCATTTTGAAGGGATTGCCCCATTCTCAACTCACAGGTCTGCTCTCCCATCCCTGCCTACTGCTGCTCATGTCTGACAATTTCCCATGCAGCTACAGGAGGTGTAACACTTGTCCTTTCACCTCTTCCCTTCCCATCGTCCAAGGACCCAAACAGCCTTCCGACAAAGGGCAATAATGCACTTGCACTTCTCCCAATCTAGTGTACTACACTTGGTGTTCACAATGTGGCTTCCTCACCACTGCAATAACCAAGCACACACAGGATGCAAACTTTGTGCAACACTTGAGCAAAGGATCCTGTCACGAGTCCTACACCAAGTAACTCCCAACAGAGGGCAGCAGTCATACACAGGAAGGAGGTTTTGAACATTGTACTCTTGGAGTTCATCTGTCTCAGGGGAGGATGATGGGGAGAGGGGATAGAGGGGGGAGAGAAAGAAAGAAAAAAATGAATTCAGAGCCTCCAAATAGGGAGCGATCTCTGATTTTTATTGTCTGGTACTGACTGTGATCCAAGCCCAGAATGGGTATTGCAACTTGAGCAAAAGCAAAGACTCCATTTAATTTAATGCTTTTTTTCAATATTTATTCTGAATTAGTTACTTTGTGACTGAGCAGGAAAATGAAGACTATGGAAGACTTGCCAATGAACTCAAGAAGAAACTGGAAAACGACCACTGTTCTTTTGACCACAGTAGTATTTTCATTACTTGGTTCAACAAAGCTGGACACCTGAAACTGTCTTTTCTCAAGAAATGAAACAGAATTGTTCTCTCAGAGGCTCTAATACTTACAGATTTCAAACAGTGAGATGTGCTCAACTCTGTTATCACCTTTAGTAGTTTCCTTCCTGGAATAACATGCATTTCGGTGGCATAATGAAGTAAAATATCTCAGGGTGATTTATACGCATTTGATTTAATTCTGCATGTCTGCCATTGTTGGGGTTTTCAACAAGCCTTCTGTGCTCTCATGGCAGTTGTCAGTTCCTACCTCCCACCCAGATGCCTGCAAGTACAGGGAACTCACACTTCACTCACAATTAACTAGTTGAAACATAGAAACATAGAAAATCTACCGCACAATACAGGCACATTGGCCCACAAAGCTATGCTGTACAAATTACCTAGGGTTACCCATAGCCCTCTATTTTTCTAAGCTCCATGTACCAATCCAGGAGTCTCCAGAAAGACCCTTTTGTAGCCACCTCCACCACTGTTGCGGGCAGCCCATTCCACGCACTCACCACCCTCTGCGTAAAAAAACTGACCCCTGTCATCTCCTCTGTACCTACTTCCAAGCATCTTAAAACTGTGCCCTCTTGTGTTAGCCATTTTCAGCCCTGGGAAAAAGCCTCTGACTATCCACATGATCAATGCCTCTCATCATCAAACAAAGGGTCCAAGGTGAGGCTTTCTTTCCCTTTCATTAATTGAATTTTGCATTCACTGCAAATTACAACTAATCATTATGATGAATAATTCAGTCATTCTAATGAATTATTCCCACCGAAGGTCCCTACTGATTGTCTAGTGCCCAGTAGTCCTGGTTGTGGAGCTGTGTCTCCATGTCACTCCCTGGATGAAATATGTTGGGGAATCACATGGTCATCCACCCTCACCTTAACCACACATTCGGCTTTGATACTGACAGATCCAAATGTTCTAGATAGAGGAGGCTGCTGGTCTATTTAATACTGTTAATAATTAACTGCCCTCTGAATTCCAAGGAATTTCCCAGTATCCAGGAACCTATCAGTTGTGCTGAGAAACTACACTGGACAGTAAGAGAGAAACATTTACTCAGCCAATAATAGGAAACTCCGTATTTAAACTTTGCTGGTGAGAAACCTGGGAATCTGAAGAAAGAGCTATCAAGGCAGAAATATTTGTTCAAAGTCTTCACACGGCACAGTTGTATATGGGTGGGTGACTCCTCTGGGTAACAGAATTGATCACTCTGAGAATTTCCCTTTCCTCTTTAAATAATTTGAGTACTTACTGAGACTGAGATTGTTCTGAACACAGATACAGTGACATTCTATCTTCACAATGGGACAGATTCTCTTTGTGTTCACCAAGCAGAAATCAAAAATATGAAAAGAGCTGACAGGAAATGGGAAGTGCTGGGTGCACAGAGCACTGAGGTTGTGCTGGATAAAATCCTGGAGGTGTCAAATGTGGGACTATAGGTCTCACTCAGAGCTGGTTCCAGGTAGAAATATAAATTTGTAAGTTAACGCTTAAATCATAGAGACTGTATTTAAACCATTTATAAACTATCATAGTTGTTACCACTTCATCTTCCTCATTCAATTTGTTGTCCATTGAAATATAATGGAATAGAATGTGTGAAACACTGGGTGCTGCAGATCAACTCATTTGGGAGAGAGGCCTGTTCATGGACAATTGCTGCTGTTAACAGGACAACTGCTTTCAGATGTCCTTAGGAAGCTAATAATCAATTGTTTTTAGAGTCTTAGTGTTTTGCTTTGCATCTTGCTGGGAATGTGTTCTCACTGTGAAATAAAGAGGTGATGCATCACAACACTTGGTCTCCATTTCAATTCTTAATCAGAAACAGAACTGGTCATTGGTCATATCATTAGATAGATAGATAGATAGATAGATACTTTATTCATCCCCATGGGAAAATTCAACTTTTTTCCAATGTCCCATACACTTGTTGTGGCAAAACTAATTACATACTATACTTAACTCAGTAAAAAATATGATATGCATCTAAATCACTATCTCAAAAAGCATTAATAATAGCTTTTAAAAAGTTCTTAAGTCCTGGCGGTAGAATTGTAAAGCCTAATGGCATTGGGGAGTATTGACCTCTTCATCCTGTCTGAGGAGCATTGCATCGATAGTAACCTGTCGCTGAAACTGCTTCTCTGTCTCTGGATGGTGCTATGTAGAGGATGTTCAGAGTTATCCATAATTGACCGTAACCTACTCAGCGCCCTTCGCTCAGCTACCGATGTTAAACTCTCCAGTACTTTGCCCACGACAGAGCCCACCTTCCTTACCAGCTTATTAAGACGTGAGGCGTCCCTCTTCTTAATGCTTCCTCCCCAACACGCCACCACAAAGAAGAGGGCGCTCTCCACAACTGACCTATAGAACATCTTCAGCATCTCACTACAGACATTGAATGACGCCAACCTTCTAAGGAAGTACAGTCGACTCTGTGCCTTCCTGCACAAGGCATCTGTGTTGGCAGTCCAGTCTAGCTTCTCGTCTAACTGTACTCCCAGATACTTGTAGGTCTTAACCTGCTCCATACATTCTCCATTAATGATCACTGGCTCCATATGAGGCCTAGATCTCCTAAAGTCCACCACCATCTCCTTGGTCTTGGTGATATTGAGACGCAGGTAGTTTGAGTTGCACCATATCACAAAGTCCTGTATCAGTTTCCTATACTCCTCCTCCTGTCCATTCCTGACACACCCCACTATGGCCGTGTCATCAGCGAACTTCTGCACATGGCAGGACTCCGAGTTATATTGGAAGTCTGATGTGTACAGGGTGAACAGGACCGGAGAGAGTACGGTTCCCTGCGGCGCTCCTGTGCTGCTGACCACCGTGTCAGACCTACAGTCTCCCAACCGCACATACTGAGGTCTATCTGTCAAGTAGTCCACTATCCAATCCACCATATGAGAGTCTACTCCCATCTCCGTTAGTTTGTGCCTTAAGATCTTGGGCTGGATGGTGTTAAAGGCACTAGAGAAGTCAAGGAATGTAATCCTCACAGCACAACTGACCCCATCTAGGTGAGAGAGTGATTTGTGCAGCAAATACGTGATAGCATCCTCCACTCCCACCTTCTCCTTAGATCACAGTTAGCAGCTGGCAGTGCAGGGAAGAGACATGATATGAAACACAATTGAGGAGATACATAACAATGTTAGCCTCTACTGCATGACTGGTGTACAAATGTCAGTAAATCACTCTGGTTTTGTACACAGCTTAGTGAGATCATACCTCAAATACTGTGACTGAAAACAGAAAAAAAGTTGTTTTCGTGGAAGATCTACAGAAAATAATGGAGATAGATAGATAGATAGATAGATAGATAGATAGATACTTTATTCATCCCCATGGGGAAATTCAACTTTTTTTCCAATGTCCCATACACTTGCTGTAGCAAAACTAATTACATACAATACTTAACTCAGTAAAAAAAATATGATATGCATCTAAAACACCGTCTCAAAAAGCGTTAATAGCTTTTTAAAAAAGTTCTTAAGTCCTGGAGTTAGAATTGTAAAGCCTAATGGCATTGGGGAGTATTGACCTCTTCATCCTGTCTGAGGAGCATTGCATCGATAGTAACCTGTCACTGAAACTGCTTCTCTGTCTCTGGATGGTGCTATGTAGAGGATGTTCAGAGTTATCCATAATTGACCGTAACCTACTCAGCGCCCTTCGCTCAGCTACCGATGTTAAACTCTCCAGTACTTTGCCCACGACAGAGCCCGCCTTCCTTACCAGCTTATTAAGATGTGAGGCGTCCCTCTTCTTAATGCTTCCTCCCCAGCACGCCACCACAAAGAAGAGGGCGCTCTCCACAACTGACCTATAGAACATTTTCAGCATCTCACTGCAGACATTGAATGACGCCAACCTTCTTAGGAAGTACATTCGACTCTGTGCCTTCCTGCACAAGGCATCTGTGTTGGCAGTCCAGTCAAGCTTCTCGTCTAACTGTACTCCCAGATACTTGTAGGTCTTAACCTGCTCCACACGTTCTCCATTAATGATCACTGGCTCCATATGGGGCCTAGATCTCCTAAAGTCCACCACCATCTCCTTGGTCTTGGTGATATTGAGACGCAGGTAGTTTGAGTTGCACCATATCACAAAGTCCTGTATCAGTTTCCTATACTCCTCCTCCTGTCCATTCCTGACACACCCCACTATGGCCGTGTCATCAGCGAACTTCTGCACATGGCAGGACTCCGAGTTATATTGGAAGTCTGATGTGTACAGGGTGAACAGGACCGGAGAGAGTACGGTTCCCTGCGGCGCCCCTGTGCTGCTGACCACCGTGTCAGACCTACAGTCTCCCAACCGCACATACTGAGGTCTATCTGTCAAGTAGTCCACTATCCAAAATAGCAAATGCACGTTCGAAATTGGCAGTGGCCTGCTGAGAAAGGAAGACCTTCTGTTGGAGAATGAGGCAGTCCAAGTGACAGGAGTGTCAGTGGGGATCACTTTCAGAGCAGTAACTATAATTCTATTAGTTTTTAAATCCTCATAAGGACGAATGTAGTCATCTACAGTGTATGTGGAGCTACTAGGGACAGGTGAGGTCTTAAGTTAAGTGTTCATACCCTGTATTTTCTGTGGAAAAGGACACAGAAGCTAAGGAATTAAAGGATATGAATAGGATGTCTTGGAACTTATCTACATTACAAAAAAGTAGATGCTGGTGATCTTAAAGCACATTAAGATGGACAAATTCATGGGGCTTATGAAAGCGTATCTTAAGATCATATTAGTTAAGAGTGGTTCACTAGTCCTAGATTGGGGCAAGGTAAATTTGAAGGCATTAGATGTACCTGCAAAGGTTGACTAGCAGAGACTGTTTGCAGGGACAGCTAGCAGGTGGAAGGCTTTTAAAAGTAAGATATGAAAACTTCAAGTCAGCATGAGGACCTATTGGAGAAAAATGCAAATTTGGCAAAGAGCCCCAGTTGATACTAAGGCTCTTGTCAGGAATAAAAGAATATGACACATATAGGCAGCTATATAGGGTCGAGTGAAGGCGTTGAGAAGTATAAGAGATTGATGACTTCCCTAATGAGGAATATCAGTAGGGCTTAAAGATATCATGAGGTAGATCTGGCAGATAACATAAAGAAAAATCCTAAGAGTTCCGATAAGAATACTAAATGCCAAAGAGTAACTAGTGAGAGAATAGGTCATCATAAGTTCAATGTGGTTATCTATATGTGGAGCCACCAAGGATGGGTGAGATCTTAATTTAATAATTCTTACCTGCATTTACCATGAAATATTGCATGGAAGCCAAGGAATTAAGGGATATGGTTAAGGATGCTTCGGAACATATCCACCTTACAGAAAGCAGGTGCTAGCAATCTTAAATTGGAGAATGGGGAAAAAAAGCTTAACAAATAGCATTTTCCATCATGGCTTTCCAACTGGCAGGTATGTGGGTGGGAAGTCAGTCAATCGGGAGGGCACGAACGGCCGGTGGGATGCTGGAGCGAATTCTCAGGCCCAGACACAGGCAGCTGCTGAAGAACTGGATTCCAACTATCACTACATGGGGAGCTGTGGCTGGTGTACTGCTGGTCTACGCTACAGATTGGAGAGTTGTAGTTAGCCGTATCCCATACATAAAAGGAAAGTTCAAGAGTGATTGAAGATTATTGATGGATTTAAGGGAATAATCTGACCAAGTCTGATCGTGTGCAGTTCTGGTCACCAAATTACAGGAAGGATATTAATAAGATTGAAAAAGTACAGAGAAGGTTAACCAGGATGTTGCCAGCTCTTGAGAAACTGAGTTACAGAGAAAGGTTGAATAGGTTAGGACTTTATTCCCTGGAGTGTAGGAGAATAAGGGGTGATTTGACAGAGGTGTATAAAATTATGATGGTATAGATAGAGTGAATGCAAGCAGGCTTTTTCCACTGAGGCTAGGGGAGAAAAAAATCAGAGGACATGGATTGAGTGCGAAGGGGGAAAAGTTTAAAGGGAACATTGGTGGGGGGGAGCTTCTTCACACAGAGAGTGGTGGGAGTGTGGAATGAGCTGCCAGATGAAGTGGTAAATGCAGGCTCACTTTTAACATTTAAGAAAAACTTGGACAGGTACATGCATGAGAGGTGTATGGAGGGATATGGACCAGGTGCAGCTCAGGGGGACTAGGCAGAAAAATGGTTCGACACAGCCAAGGAGGGCCAAAAGGCCTGTTTCTGTGCTGTAATGTTCTATGGTTCTACTGGAGTTAATGTCACTGGATGATAAGAAAATAAAACCTAGGATCCAAATTAGAACATTCTAGATATCGCTTCGGTTACATCATAGTTCATTTATTTTCTCTCTCAACACCATTCTCCTACCTTCTCCCCATAACCTTTGATGCCCTTACTAATCAAGAACCTATCTATCACTACTTTAAATATACCCAATGAATTGGCTTCCACAGCTGCCTGTGGCAATGAATTTCCCATCCCCCCTCTGGCTAAAGAAACTCGGCCTCATCTCAGTTTTAAAGGGATGTCTTTATACTCTGAGGTTGTGCCCTCTGATGCTAGACTCTGACACTATTAGGAATATCCTCTCCAGATCTTTTCTATCCAGGCTTTTCAATATTCAGAAGGTTTCAATGGGATACCTCCTCCTTCTTCTAAAGGTCAACGAGTACAGGCCCAGAGCCATCAAATGCTCTTCATACAACTCTTTCAATCTGGGGATCATTCTCGTAAACTTCGTCTGGATTATCTCCAATGTCAACACACCCTTTCCTAGATATAGGGGCAAATCTGCTCACAGTACTCCAAATGCAGTCAGACCAATGCCCGATAAAACCTTGGAATTACATCCTAACTTTTATATTTTAGTCCTCTGGAAACGAACACAAATATTCCTTTTGCATTCCTTACTACCAACTCAACCTGCAAGTTAACCCTTGCAGGATCCTGTGCTAGGCTCCCGAGTCCATTTGTTCCTTGTTTAGAAAATAGTCTACACCTTTATTCCTTCTACCAATGTGCATGAGCATACATTTCTCTGCACTATATTCTAACTGCCAGTTCTTTGCCTATTATCCTCATCTGTCCAAGTTCTTCTGCAGACTCCGTGCTTCCTTAACACCACCTGCCCTTCCAACTATCTTTGTTTCACCTACAAATGTGGCCTCAAAACCAATAATTCCATCATCCAGATTATTAACATGCAATAGGAAAATGTGTGGATCCAATACCAACTCCTAGCAAGCACCACTGGTCACTGGCAGCCTACCAGAAAAGGCCCACTTTATTCCCACTCTTTACCTCCTGCCAGTCAGCCAATCTTCTGTCCGTGCTGGAGTCTTTCCTGTAATACCATGGGCCTTTTTTCTTGTTCAGCAGCCTCATGTGTAGCACCTTGTCAAAGGCCTTCTGAAAATCAAAGCAAATGACTTCTACTGACTCTCCCTGGTCAGACATGCTCTTTCTTCAAAGAAAGGGTCATCCCTTCCTCCACCATCAACACTGCCCTCAACCGCATCTCTTCCATTTCGTGCAAGTCTACCCTCACCCCATCCTCTTGTCCTCACCTACCACCCCACTAGCCTCCATGTCCAGCACATTATTCTCTATAACTTCCACGATCTCCACAGGATCCCACCACCAAGCATATCTTTCCCTTCCTCCCACTGTCTGCTTTCCGCAGGGATTGCTCCCTGCACGACTCCCGTGTCTATTTGTCCTTCCCCACTGATCTCCCTCCTGGCACTTATCCTTGCAAGCAGAACAAGTGCTACACCCACCCCTACACATCCTCCCTCACTACAATTCAATATCCTAAACTGTCCTTCCAGGTGAGGAGACATTTATAGGAGTTAATAGGAGTTTATAGGAGTCATCTACGGTATCCGGTGCTCCCGGTTTGGCCTCCAGAATATCAATGAGACCCGACGCAGATTGGGAGACTGCTTCACTAAACACCTACACTCCATCGGCTAGAAAAAACAGGATCTCCCTGTGGCCACCCATTTTAATTCCACTTCCCATTCCCATTCCAACATGACAGTCCATGGCTTCCTCTACTGTCGTGATGAGGCCACACTGAAGTTGGAAGAGCAACACCTTATATTTTGTCTGGGTAGCCTGCACCCTGATGGCATGAACTCGGTAATGCCCCCCCAACCATTCCCCATTCCAATTTCACTCTCTCACCTTATCTCCTTACCTACCCATTACTTCACTCTGGTGTTCCTCTCCCTTTTCTTTCTTCCATGACTTCCTATCTTCTCCTATCAGATTCCCCTTTCTGCAGCTCTGTATCTCTTTCACCAATCAACTTCCCAGCTCTTTATTTCATCCCTACCCATCTCCCCACCTTCTTATTTTGACTCCTCATCATTTTTTCTCCAGTCCTGAAAAAGGGACTCAGCCCAAAACATCGACTGAATGCTTTTCCATTGATGCACCCTGGACTGCTGAGTTCCTCCAGCATTTAGTGTGTTGTTTCTAACATCTGCAGAATTTCTCTCCTTTCTCCCTGGTCTATCCTGCTTATTGATAAAGTACTACATGGCAGGCTGATTTTGAAGAATATGTCACATTAATTCAGGATGATACAGCCAAATAGAAACAAAACTGGCTTCATGGAAGAAGCAGAATGTTATTTTGCAGAACTGAGGCCATGACTAGCAATGTACTGCAGGGATCTTTGCTGCATCTACTTGCGCTTGTTATCTATATTAATGATTTGAATGACAATATTGTTAACATGGTTGATAGGTTTGCAGACAATCTTCATATTGGTGGTGTATGAGCAGTGAAGAGGATTGAAAATAAATATGGACCAACTTGGGAAAACAGCCAGAGAATGGCAACTGGAATTTAACTCTGACAAGGCAAAGGTGTTGAACGTTGTTACGTTAAACTAGGGCAGGACTTACATAGACCATTGTACACCTCTGGAAAGTGCTGTATAATGGGAAACAGGTACATAGTTCTCTGAAAATAGAAACACGGATAGACAGATTGATGAAGAAGACATATGACACTTTTACTTTCATTAGTAAGGCCATTGATTACAAGATTTGGGACATCATGTTACAGTCATGCAAGATGCTGGTTGGACCACACTTGGAATACTGTGTGCACTTCCGGTTACTAGGATATTAGAAGGATGTAATTAAGCTAGAGAGCATGCAGTAAAGATTCTTGAGGATGTTACTGGGACTGGAGGGTTTGACTTATAATGAGAGACTGGATAGGCTGGGACACTTCTCAGAAACATAGGAGGGTGAAGGATGGTCTTATAGAGGTTTATAAAATACACGAGGGGCATAGATAAGATGAGCGGTCAGTCTTGTTCTCAGGGACTGGGACCTAAAACTAGAAAACATAGGTTTATGGTGAGAAGAGAAAGATTAAAAATAGATCCGAGGGATATACAGCTCTCGTTACATGCACATGCAGCTCAGCTCTTTGAGTGATTATACAGAAAGTTTGATGTTAATAACTCCGCAGGGGTGATTGATAAGTTCGTGACCTAAGGTAGAAGGAGATAAGTTATTAACTTCAAACTTTCTGGATAATTACTCAACGAGTTGAACTGCACATGCATGTAACGAGAGCTGTATTACTCATCTCCTCCTACCTTAGGCCACAAACTTATCAATCACCTATGCTGTGGAACCTTTCTGGAGTTCCAAGATCCGTATGCTCCACGACCACTGGACTAAGTGTACAAATGTAGGAGGGGACTACGTTGAAAAGTAAATGTGCTAGGTTTTCTAAAATTGACTCCTTCCAGCTTAGGACACAAACTTATCAATCACCCCTCGTATATAGATAGATAGATAGATAGATAGATAGATAGATAGATAGATAGATAGATAGATAGATAGATACTTTATTCATCCCCATGGGGAAATTCAACATTTTTTCCAATGTCCCATACACTTGTTGTAGCAAAAACTCATTACATACAATACTTAACTCAGTAATAATATGATATGCATCTAAATCACTAACTCAAAAAAGCATTAATAATAGCTTTAAAAAAAGTTCTTAAGTCCTGGCAGTTGAATTGCAAAGCCTAATGGCATTGGGGAGTATTGACCTCTTCATCCTGTCTGAGGAGCATTGCATCGACAGTAACCTGTCACTGAAACTGCTTCTCTGTCTCTGGATGGTGCTATGTAGAGGATGTTCAGGGTTTTCCATAATTGACCGTAGCCTACTCAGCGCCCTTCGCTCAGCTACCGATGTTAAACTCTCCAGTACTTTGCCCACGACAGAGCCCGCCCTCCTTACCAGCTTATTAAGACGTGAGGCGTCCTTTTTCTTAATGCTTCCTCCCCAACACGCCACCACAAAGAAGAGGGCGCTCTCAACAACTGACCTATAGAACATCTTCAGCATCTCACTGCAGACATTGAATGACGCCAACCTTCTAAGGAAGTACAGTCGACTCTGTGCCTTCCTGCACAAGGCATCTGTGTTGGCAGTCCAGTCTAGCTTCTCATCTAACTGTACTCCCAGATATTTGTAGGTCTTAACCTGCTCCACACATTCTCCATTAATGATCACTGGCTCCATATGAGGCCTAGATCTCCTAAAGTCCACCACCATCTCCTTGGTCTTGGTGATATTGAGACGCAGGTAGTTTGAGTTGCACCATATCACAAAGTCCTGTATCAGTTTCCTATACATCAAATATATATATACATTCCTATATATCAAAAGGGTCGAACTGTTGTGTAAGGCGATTGATGTGGATGTGCAAAAGAAAGCCACCACTCTTCCCAGCTTAATGGGTGTTAAAATGTACAGTCTCTTGTGCAACATAGTAACTCCTGAAAAGCCAGCAAGCAAGATGTTTGACAAAATTGTTACAATTATAAAAAATCACTTGAGCCCTAAACTGTTGGTACAAGCTGTGAGATTTAGATTTTACAGAAGGAACCACACAAAGGGGGAAAGCATTTCTGAAATCATTGCAGAACTGTGCAAGCTTTCCCAATACTGTGACTTTGCAGATGGGCTTCCTGATTCAATAAGGGACAGGCTGGTGTGTGGTTTGCATAGTCAAAGCACTCAAATGAGGCTACTGTCAGAAAGAGACCTGATCTTAGAATGGGTATTGACCATTGCAATATTGGTAGAGACTGCAGCAAAGGAAGCAGCAGAATTCAAGAAAAAGAGGTTAGAATGTGAAATGCACAAGATGTCCCTGAATGGTGCAAAAACCAAATATTTTATTGATGTGGCAGATCCTCCCATGATGCAATTGACTGTTGGATCAAAGAAAAAGTTTACACAAAGTGTCACAGATAAGACCCTATAGCATGTGAAAGACAGTCAAGCATAACTGAGTGAAAAGTTTCAAACACAAAAGTAAGCAAATACATAAAGTACCCAAATGTGAAACAGAATCAGACAACACAGAGTCTGACAAAGGTGAACTGCCATGCCTAGAACTGCAGAGTATAACTGAAACAGATCACACAATCATCTGGATCACAATAGATGTGTCTGGCGTAAAACTGCAAATGGAGCTGGATACAGAGTCAGCCTCGTCTCTAATTCCAGAGGCTGACTACAACAGACTGTTTTCTAAGATACTAACAGAGAAAACAGTGATGCTAAAGACCTACACAGGTGAAAAAGTGTCTCCCAAAGGCCATCTGAAAGTGAACGTGATGTATGGAAGCCAAACTCAACAGTTACAGCTCATGTCTCCACTCTGCGCTGAACTAAAGATCTGTGGACGGACTTATTTTGTGGATTTCAGTTCAGAACATTATTTGCTTCCATTTTGTTGTTTACATGACTTTTTTTTTGCTTTGCACATTGGGTGTTTGACAGTTTTTTTTAATGAGTTCCTTTGGGTTTTTTTGTTTTGTGGCTGCCTGTAAAGAGATAAATCTCAAGGTAGTATAATGTATACATCCATTGATAATAAATGTAATTTGAGAGAGGTACAGAGAGCTATGGTAGATGGAACGAGGCAGAATATAAGATCAATGTGGACCAAACAGCTTAAGAGCCGTTATCTGTACTATATGGCTCTATGCCTCAGTGACTTTATGACTCTATGAGAAGGCATGCATTTAAGGTGCGAAGAGGAAGATTTAAAAGCAATGTGTGGGATAAGTATTAGACACTGAAAAAGGTAGGCGCCTGGTACTGGCTGCCATGTATAGGAGTGGAAGTCAATATCATTATAGCATTTAAGAGGCTGTAAGACACAAGAATATGCAGGGAGTTTAGGAATGTGTACCTTTAAATGCCAAAGAGATTTAGTTTAATTCAGAATCATGAGTGATACAGACATTAGGAATAGAAAGATCTGTTCCGATACTGTACTGATCTTAATTCTATACTGGACCCACCTGACTGGCAGCCACTCTCTAAGAAAAGAGAAACACGATCATCGTTACTGCCAACAGGTCTCCCAGCTGTTGCCAGAGTGATAGCCATCATCAAGATTCTCCTTACCTGGTTCTTAACAGGATCCTTTTCCTTCCAATGGCTCAAGAACTGATCCCCAAATCCCAGTGCAGTTTCCATCCTTCAGGAAACAGTAGACACTGTGTGCTCCAAGTGAAAACTCTGGGAAAACTATAAGCAATGGAAACAACGATATGGATAGCCTTCCTGACCTCATGAAAGCCTTTGACCCAGTCAAACATGAAGGACTTTGCTGCCTCCTTCTCAGATTCAACTATCCACAAAAATACATCTCCTTCTCACATCAGATTTGTGATTGGTCAGGGCATCAAGGGATTGGCCAGAAGGCAGGTGTATGGGGTTGAGTGGGATCCGGCAGAGCCATCAGCCATGATGGAATGGCAGAGCAGACTTGATGGGCTGAATTGCCTAATTCTGCTCCTGTCTTATGGTCTAAGACTGTGATCTTAGTCAGTAGGTTTGCTACAGCCATAATCCTACTGCTGACCAGAATAGAGCAAGATTGTAGTTAGCTCAGTCTGCTCATTGGTATCCCATATTCAGCTCCTTGCACCATCTATACTTGGCTTCTGTGTGCTCTGATTCTGCTATTGGACATGGGAACACATGGCCTGCCCATTGGTTCTAAATGAATGAACTTAGGTCCTCAATGTTGACCTGTTTCTCCCAACCTCAATGACATTTAATCAAGTGTCTCCACCCAAAGGGGGGAGCAGACAGACAGAGCAGAGCACCCCTGTGGCCGTTCCCATCACCAATAAGTATACCGTTTTGGATACTGTTGGTGGGGATGACCTACCAGGAACTAGTTGCTCATTCCTGTCTCTGGCACTGAGGTTGGACCCTCGACTAAGAAGGGGAGGAGGGAAGAAAAGAGAGCGGTAGTGATAGGGGAATCTATAGTCAGGGGGGCAGATAGGAGATTTTGTGGGGAAGATCGGGACTCTCGGATGGTATGTTGCCTCCCTGGTGCCGGGGTCCGGGACATCTCAGATCGGGTGCAGGTTATTCTCGAGAGGGAACGGCAAGAACCCAGATGTTGTGGTCCATGTAGGGACCAACGATGTGGGTAGGATGAGTGAGAGGGTCCTGCGTAGTGAGTTCAGGGAGTTAGGTGCAAAGCTGAAGGGCAGGACTTCCAGGGTAACAATCTCAGGATTGCTACCTGTGCCACGTGCGAGTGAGGCGAGGAACAGAAGGATTATACAGATTAATACGTGGCTGAGAGGATGGTGCAGGAGGGAGGGCTTCAGGTTTTTAGATAATTGGGCTTTGTTCCAGGGAAGGTGGGATCTGTTCCAATGGGCCGGCTTACAACTGAACTGAAGCAGTACTAACATTCTTGCAGGAAAATTTGCAAGTGCTTCTCGGGGGGGTTTAAACTAAATTTGCAGGGGGCAGGGATCCAGAATGCGAGAGAGGATAGTGAGATGAAGAATAAAGGACAGGTGGGGACTACACTGCTCCAGAATATTAAATGTGTAGTAGAGAAAGGTGAGGCGGAACAAGTGATAAGGAGGACACATGTACAGAGGGATGGTCTGACGGAACATGGAGTTAAATGTGCAGAAAGAATAAGTATATTTAGGAAGGACAACAAAATTCAAGGGGCGTATAGCCCGATGGGAATTCGGGGAGCTGGGCTAAGCACAATAGGCAGCGATTTAAACAGAGAGCGGAGAAATGGGCTATAAATTCTATATCTGAATGCACGAAGTGTCAGAAATAAGGCAGATGAGCTTGAAGCTCAGGTGCGAATGGGTAACTCTGATGTTGTTGGGATAACGGAGACATGGCTGCAGGGAGATCAGACCTGGGAAATGAATGTACAAGGGTATACGTGCTATCGTAGGGACAGAAATGTGGGCAGAGGGGGTGGGGTGGCCCTGTTGGTGAGGAATGAGATTCAGTCCTCTGCAAGGGGGGACATAGTATCAGGAGAAGTAGAGTCTCAATGGATAGAACTGAGGAACAGTAATGGCAAAAAGACCCTAATGAGTGTTGTCTGCAGGCCCCCAAACAGTAGCATGGATATTGGATGCAAGTTGAATAGGGAGTTAACATTGGCATGTGGCAAAGGTAATGTCACAGTAGTTATGGGGGATTTCAGCATGCAAGTGAACTGGGAGAATCAGGTTGGTGCTGGACCCCAGGGTAGGGAGTTTGTAGAGTGCCTACGGGATGCATTCTTGGAACAGCTTGTACGAGAGCCGACCAGGGACAAGGCTATTCTGGATTTAGTGTTGTGTAATGAACAGGAATTGATAAGCTATCTTGAAGTAAAGGAGCTATTAGGAGGTAGTGACCATAATATGATAAGTTTTTATCTGCAATTTGAGAAGGATAAGAGCAGATCGGAGGTGTCAGTGTTGCAGTTGAACAAAGGAGACTATGGAGCCATGAGGGAGGAGCTGGCCAAAGTTAAATGGACGGATATCCTAGCAGAAAAGACAGTGGAACAGCAATGGGACGTATTCTTTGGAATAATAATCTCATTAATTTCTTCATATTCCCAAGCCAGGGTACCATCCTTTCTACGAATTTTCAAAATTTCTCTTTTGGCTCCAGCCGGTTTTAATTGAGATGCAAGTAGTTTATTATTTTTTTCTCCAAACATAAAAAATTGGCTCTTTAACTTAAGTAGATAACCTTCAATTGGATGAGTTAATAATAGGTTATATTGTGATGGAAGTTCCACCCTTTCTTTAAATAAGTCAATATTAGGGGAAGTCGCACAGATATTATATAAATCTTTAATTTGTTTTGACATTTTATCTAATTCTGCTTTAGTCTGTTTTTTAAGTTTAGCTGAATAAGAAATAATCTGACCACGTAAAAATGCTTTGAATGTATCCCATATAATTAATTTGGACACACCTCCTATATCATTAAAAAGAAAAAAAAAATTTTATCTGACTTTCAATAAAACTGATAAAATCAGAGTTTTGCAATAAAGTCTGAGACCTGCGCCATGGTGGACGGGCAAAAATTACATCATCAAATTCAAAAGGAAAAACTCAAAGGCGAATGATCAGATATAGCAATAGCGTCATATTCACAGTTTTTAACATTAGGCAAAAGGCGGGGATCAATTATAATATAATCAATCCTCGAATTTTTTTTTAGACATGTGCAGAAAAGGAATATTCTCTGTTATCAGGTGTAAATGCCTCCATAATTCGATCAACCCAAAATCGGTCAAAAAGGAGTTAATAACTGACACAGAATGATTTGGAAGTCTCTGATTAGTTGAGTTCTTGTCAATCATAGGATTTAAACAACAGTTAATATCCCCACCCATTATCAACATATATTCATTTAAATCCAGCAATAAAGCAAATACTTTTTTAAAAAAAGAAGGATCATCTAAATTAGGACCATACAACTTTACCGAAACAACCTTTCTATTACAAATCACTCCTTACACAATTAAGAATCTACCATTAGAATCTGATGCAATATCCTTTTGAGTAAATATATTAGATTTAATAAAGATAGATATGCCTTTAGTTTTACTCTGAGAAGTAGCATGGAGCTGTAACACATTCCACTATCCAAGAAACCTATTTTGATCTCCCGCCCTGATATGCGTCTCCTGAGTGAAAATTATATCAGTTTGGAATCGATTAATAATTTTAAAAGTCTTTTTTCGTTTATTAGGATGATTCCAACTACGTACATTCCAACTTATTACATTAATCCGTTTAACTGCCATACTATAATTTTATTCTAATTTACATTATACATGCGCAGAACACATACCAATACGGGATTATCAAAGATGGCGGTGATGAAGAATACTACCATATAGAAAACACACATGCTCCGGAACGACCCAATGGGAAAATACACCGAAGTCTAAACCCACCCACCCTCCCAAAAACCCGAGAAAAAGGCAAGCGAACTAAGATAGAATACAAAGCCATGGGCCGCTCAGTTGGTCTCGTCTCTCCCTCCCCCCAGCCAGTACACAAAAAAATAAAATGACCTTGCAAGAAAGACAGTAACGTCTCAACAAAGGAGAGTGTTTACATTCCATCATGTATTAAACAAAAAAAGAACCAAAATAATATAATCTCTTAGAGAGAAAAACCAGTGCCATCTTAAGTTTAGCTTTAACTCTCTAAGAAAACTTTAAATTCGGTGATAGGATGCAATAATAAAACAGATTAAAAAAAGGTTAACTGAACTAAATTTACAAAAATATTAATCAGTAACTAAACCCTCCCAGATATATATATATAAAAAGAATCCCTATTAGTAGGAAAAAACTACCAATTAGCAAATTAAGAAACAACAAAAAGAAACATCAATCCAAATATTAGATAAAAGGAACAAATCCTTTTATCCTCTTTTCTCAGTCAAACACCTAATTAGCCACTTAAACAGTCAAACTTGAACTGTATATCTTCTTTCCAAAAAAAATCCAATGGGATGTAATGATGAGCAGGTTTTCTTATCTTCTTTTATTAATCTCTCAATGAAATATCCAAATAGCCATCATATATCTTCTTTTTGAAATGTGAATAATATACAGATAATTAAACAACTTTTCAGATGGTTCATTCAGTAGTAACATCAGTGACGATGACAGGTACAGCCTGACAAAATCCAGTTCGGCTTTTGGGTCAAAGAAAATGTGTGGAGAAGAATAAGGAGGAAAAACTTTTATTCTTGTCGGGTAACTCAAAGAGGGAAATAGTTTCTTATCATATGCTTGTTTCATTACCAAAACAAAGCTTGATCTTTGTTCCATTACTGCTTTCAGATAATCTTCATAAAAACGGAGCTCAGACTCGTTGAATCTGAAAACTCTTTGTTTTCTTGTCTGTCGCATTATTTGATCTTTAATTTTAAAGTGATGAAAACAAACCAGAATAAATCTTGGTATGCTTGAATCTTTAAATTTCGAAGTAAACGCTCAATATGCTCTTTCAATAGCAGGCGGCTGTGATAAAATAGTCGGAAATAGATTATGAAAGAGCTTACCAAAGTAAAACGTTAAGTCTCCATTTTCAGCTCCTTCTTGCAATCCAACGATTCGTATATTGTTTCGGCGAGACCTAGTTTCCAGGTCTATAATCTTATTTTGATATTTTTCCAAATGGGTTATAGTTCCAGACAATTTTTGCTTAGTTAATTTCAATTCCTCTTCATGTTTAGTAACTTGAGTTTCCACATCTTTAAGTTTTCCCAGAAATAACTTCATTTCATTATTATTCTTTTCCAGTTGATCTTTAATTGCCCTGTTCTGATCTTGAATTGAATTCAGTGCCCGAACGATATCTTCTGCCCATGATGGCACTTCATCAGATCTTTCCTTCAGCATCTTTCCTTTTCCAATACTTTTGTCAGTAGGTTCATGTGGATTCTTCCCACTTCTCGTAGACATAGACATATTACTCCCCTTCAAGAATCAGCAATTAAAAAATTTAAATTCAAAATTTAAACTGGGGGAGAGAGAAAAAACTAAGAGCAGCACAAAATTACTGCTACTCAATCGACAGACAGAGGTGGTCTCGGTCATCAAATATTGACAATATTATTAGAGTGTTGGGAGCACTGTATTCATAAGGTCTTCAATTTTGGATGGATGGGAAATGAATGGGCAGAAAATCTTGTGTTGGTTAATGTGGAATATGATTCCAGTGTACATCATTCTGTCACCTTTCCATGGTTTTTCCCTTTGTCTGTGGTTGATTTGGGCCTTCAGGGAAAAACCAAGATGAGGAGTGATTGCTTATTTGTCGCACAGGAAGTCTGGCAATATTACAAGCCAGATATTATGGATTCTTACATATCCACACAGAAGCTTCATAGGATCCAGTGACAGGTCGTTCTGGAGTTTCTGTTTATGTTCCGAAGTTTCAGGTGACTATTCAGAAACAACTATCAGATGAAATATCACCATTCATGTCTGAGGTGGTTGCTATCATTTTAGCCTTGCAATGGGTCGAAGACGTATGCTTTGATTATGTACTTCTGTGCTCTGGTTTGATCTCAGACTTGACAGCTATTGAGATGGGTATTTCAAATTGTAGGCCAGACATTCTTCTTGAGATTGGACAGCCATTGAAGCTGCAGGGTCTAGGCTTGTGTATACATATCATACGGGCTCCTGTCCTTGTTGGGGTTGTAGGAAATGAGGTGGCAGACACTCTTGCCAAACAATCACCTAAAACAAAGGCTATAAAAATAGTGGTGCCTTTGCATAAGCGAGAGGTAAAAGCCATAATTAATAAATTCTATTCAATAACTGTGGCAACAAAAGTAGGAAAAGGAAAAGAAAGAAAGGAATTTATATAAAATCAGAGAACTCAACTGGGAGAGGGGTTTAAAAGGAGTGACATATATATATGTATTGGACATACTAGGCTAATTAATTCCTTGTTCAGAATTAATATGCGTGATACAGGCATTTGTGTGGAGTGCACTTGTCAAGAAAAGGTGCAGCCGATATTGCTTGAATGCAGATCGTATGAGTTGCAAAGGAAGCATTTAATTACTAAATTGAGATCTTTGGGACATTCAGAGTTTAACATGGAAACTTTGTTAGGATATCACTGCCATTGTAA
Organism: Hemitrygon akajei; assembly: GCF_048418815.1. NCBI lineage: Eukaryota > Metazoa > Chordata > Chondrichthyes > Myliobatiformes > Dasyatidae > Hemitrygon > Hemitrygon akajei. The sequence continues at coordinate 58,907,391 of NC_133132.1, read as the reverse complement.
TGTATAGAAGTGCAAATTTGACTTTCTGAAAAGCAAAAGACTTCTTGATATTATTGGAGTTTTATGGTGGGTAGAATTTGCACCACACTCCAACTCAGTAAGCGGCAGTAATGCACCTTGTGTTGGTCTACCAACTGCCATTAAACTTTACAAGAAGAAGTGGAGTCACCTTTTGGAGCAGATGATCAGAGAATGGGGAGTTGAGGCCTTGGTGAAAGGACTCAGGTCTCATTCAGTTTTTGCTGCTCATCATCGGTACTTGATTCAGTGCAGGCTGGAGGTAGCTAGGGCAGTGGAATACTTCTCCTACGTGATGTGAAGTCAGGGAACCTCATGAGTACAACTGTGGGAATTGCACACCAGTGTAGTGCCTGACAGACAGCGTCAAGGCAGTGGAACTGGATTTTGATGTAATAGGAATGGAAAGCTGAGAGTTTTATATCTGAGCATTTCACTGAGTGGCAGCATTCAAGGTTCAGGCTTCAGATAAATGGGTGACCATCAAGAAAAATTAGGGGAGTCGGAAGTCTGTGCAGGATTCCCCTCACTAACATGCATGTCCCCTCGGATATTGTTGATAACAACAGAGGCTGGTGCAGTGGTCAAGTCTTTTGGCACTGTAACTGGCTCTGAGGCTCAGAGGGTAAGGTCACAGTCAGACAGAAACAATACTGACATGAGACTCAGTAGTGAGTAGGACAGGCAAGAGATTCTGAAGCTGCGGAAGAGATGCTAGGATGGTGCTTTGCCTCCATGGTGACATAGTCAAGATGTCTCTAAGTGGCTGTAGAAAATTCTGGAGGAACAGGGTGACCAGCCAGAGGTGTTTGTAAATGTTAGCCCAAATGATAATGGGTTCAACAAGGGGTGAGCATTCTGAAAAAGGAGTATAGGGAGTGAGGTGTGAAGTTATGAAACAGGGTATTTAAGGTAGTGATCTCCAGATAACTACTGGTGTCATGTACTAACAAAGGACAGAAATAGGAAGATATGCCAGCTAAACTTGTGGTGGAGGAACTGGTGCAGGGGACAGTGATTCCGGTTCTTGGATTACTGGGAACTCTACGGGGTGTAGACACAACCTGTAGAAGTCAAAATGTTGCACCTGAATCAAAGCGGCACCAATATCCTTGCAGGGAAATTTGTTAACGCTACTCGGGGAGAGGATTTAACTTTTATTGGTGAGGGGGGAAGCCGTTGAACTACAAGTAGGAGCAAGTCATGGGATGAAGCAGAGCCAGTGAGAGCAAGTTCAGTCATTGAGAAAGGCAGGGAAAGGAATACTTACTGCGACTTACAGTATTTCACTTCTGGAGGTTCAACAGTTAAGGGATGATGTCAGGACATGGATTGGTTCTAAGGGCTGGCACGTTAACAGTGGTAACAGCAACATAGCTGGGACAAGCCCGGACTGGCAGCTCAGTATTCAGCATACAGATGTGACAGGAGTACCAGTAAGGGGGAAAGCACTGTAACCTTCTTGAAAAAGGAGGACAACAGGGTACTTAAAGATAACATTAATGGGATTATGCAGTGAAATCACATGGCTAGAACTTAGAAACACTCTTGTAGAACTGCATTATAGTTGGAGGAATAATAAGTTTTGTTAGTGGGGGATTTAACTTTTACTGGACTAACTCCACAGCTAAGGACCTGGATGGGAAGGAATCTGAAAAGTGTAGATGAAAGTTTGAGTCAGTATGCTGAGGACCCTACTTAGGAGAGTGATATACTATATCTCCTCCTGTCGAATAAGTCAGGGTAGGTAACTGAAGTGGCAGTCAGGGTGACTTTAGCTTGAGTAACTATAATTCTTTTACAATAACAAAAACCTCTCACACAAAATCAGCAAAACTAAAAAAGTAATTATTGAGTACAGGAGAAAGAAACTGGAGGTCCATGAGCCAGTCCTCATTAGGGCAACAGAGGTACAGAGGGTCAGTACTTCTATATTCCTTGTTAACATATCAGAGAATCTGACCTGGGACTAGCAAGTAAGAGTTATCACCACAGATATGACAAATGCCGCTACCTTCTCAGAAGTTTGTGTAGATTTGGCAGGTCACCAAAATCTTTAACAAACAGCTACAGATGCAGAGTGGAAATTACCCAAACTGGTTGCATCATGACCTGGTATGAAAGCAGCAATTGAAAAGGCGGGCAGAGCACTGTCCATCACAGACAAAGCCCTCCCCACCATTAAATACATTGATGTGGAGTGATGCCATAAGAAAGCAGTATCCATCATCAAAGAAACGGCCCAACAACCCCCAACATCCAGGCCATGCCCTCTTCTCTTCTGAACCTAAGGTCCAGAAGCCTTAGGTCCCACACCATCAGGTTCAGGAACAGATATTACCCTACAACCATCAGTCTGTGGATAACTTCAATCACCATGACTGAACTGAATCTACAACACAGGTTCATATTTAAGGACTCTTTACAACTCTTATTCGCAGTATATTTTGATTGCACAGTTTGTCTTTTTTTACATTGGTTCTTTGTTGGTCTTTGTCTGTTTATGCCTAATTTTTGATAAGTTCTATTGTATTTCTTTTTCCTGTAAATGCTGCAAGAAAATGAATCTCAAGGGGACACGTGCCTACATACCTTGACAATAAAATTACTTTGTAGTTGGAACTTTGAACTAGTTTCCGGATCGTGATGAGAAAGGATAGGACAGGTCCACAGGTTAAGATACTAAACTGCGGCTGGGCTAGTTTTGGGTGAATTAGACAGGATCTAGCAGATGTCAATTCAGTGACCCAGTTAGAAGAGAAAGGAACGAATGGCAAATGGGAGCTTTTCAAAGTGTGATATCAAGAATCCAGGGGCACAGGTTCATGTTAGGATGAAGGGAAAACCTGGCAAACTTAGAGAACATTGGCTAAGAGATAAGAGAGATGGTTAAGAAAAAGGTGGCATACTTTTGATTAGGATGTCAGGGAGGACTGTATCCTTTGACTATAAAACTAAGAGTACTTTAAGGGGGAAATTGGGACGATTGGGATCTTAACTTTTCACTTAATGCAGTGATTTACTATTTTTCGATAACTTCTGTTCATTACATACATGAGGTCACTTCTCAGAACTCTCTGTGGTGTGCAGTGACCTGTGTATTGCCTGGGAATCTTCACAGCACCTTACACAATTTTCCATTTGTGACATCATGTCAGTGCTCAGAAAATAATTCGGATTTCGGAAGTTTTCGGGTTTTGGAATTTCAGACAAGGGGTACTCGAACTGTATTTGCTTCAATATTAGCCACTGGAAACTGGACGGTGGCTAATATCATTAAATTTTTAAAGAGTGGCAGCAAAGACAAGCCACAGAACGAGAGACTAGTCAGCCTGACATCAGTAGTAGAGAAATGACTGGAGAGAATTCTGAGGTACAGGATCTACCAGCATCGGGATAGGCAGTCTGATTAGCAGGAGACAGCATGACTTTGTGTGTGGAAAGTAACCAAAGCGGTAACATACATACATACATCAATAAATAAATGGGCAATTCAATGAATGAATGGATAAAAGAATAAAGAAATAAATAAATACTTAAATAGGCACATGGATGACTGAAAAATTAAGGTTCCTGTAGGAGGTAAGGGCTAGATTAATTATACAGTAGGATAAAAAATCAATATAACATCTTGGACTGAATGGCCTGTATTGTGCTCTACTGTTTGATGTTCTAAATCTTGGAGACACAGATTCAGAGTGAGAGGGGAATGATTTGGAAGAGACCTGAGGGGCACCATTGTGCAGAAGGTACTGAGAAAATGAAACAAGCTGTCAGAGGAAATGGTTGAGGCAGGAACAATAGTCTCAGATACCTCCATCCTCTGAATGTCATGTTTAAATGCTTCTGTTAGGTTGTTATCATATCTGCTTCCACCACCACTCCTAGTCACAAGTTCCAGGGATGTACCACTCCTTGTAAAAGTAATGCTTGACTTTAAATATTCCTCCTCTCACATTAAGGCTTTGGCATCTATTTCATATTAAAAGGGGATTTCTGATTACAGGTAAATACTGCAACACAGGTTGTATGATATAACCATTAAATCCAAGATAAAAACTTTGAACTAAAACTAAATTTCTTAAATATATTAAATAAATATTCCCATTCAAGTCTATCAAACGTCTTCTTTGCGTCAAGCAAAATAACACATTCCAAAGTATTATAAGAAGTCTATACAATATTCATTAACTTCCTAACGTTAAAATGTGAATAACAATTTTGAAGAAATCATATCTAATCCGGAGAAATAATTTCAGGCAGATCTTCTCTAATCTCATTGCTAATATTTTGAAAAGATTTTAGAATCCACATTCAACAAAGCTACAGGCCTATATGATGTACTTTCAGTGGGATCGTTATCTTTTTAAGAGTTAAGGAAATAGATGCTTCATAAAAGGATTGTGGTAATTCACCTGCTAATAAAGCATGTTTAAAAAATTTACATTACCAGGGAGAGAGTAAGTCTGAAAAGGTTTTAAAAAATTCAGCTACATATCCATCTGGACCGGGTGCTTTACCTGAGTTTATCAAAATAATTGCCTTCTTTATTTCCTCTTCAGTATTGGGTGCATCTAATACCAAACGTTCATCAATTGGTAATTCTGGAAAATTTAGTTTATTAAAAATTAGCGGTATAGCCGGACAGGCAGCATCACTGGAAAAGAATAAAGTGTTTCAGGCTGAGACTCTTCATCAATACTCCTGTTTGTCTTGTCTGTAGAGCCTGGCTGTTCTTTCTATCTGGTCAGACAATTGAAGTTAAAATTCAGGGCAGAGACAAGTTTTGCACGTGTAAAGTTGTTAGGTTTAAGTGAAATGTAAATCCAGACAGGTGATGTCACCCTACTCCATGTTAAGTAAATGTAACCCATTTAGGAAGATCTTAACTGATGTGTAATGGAAATTCCTTTTACTTTTATCATTCTGATGGACTTGGAGGAATTCACTCTCTGTGTGCTGGTTACATTCACGTTGGGAAAACAGGTTAGGTTCGAGACCACAAGTTAGCCTTCTGAAATATCAAATCAGCACACTAGACCTTCTGATATCTCTTACCTCATAAATGAAAATAAAAATAAATGCAGATGTTAGACATTTCTGTTTCAATATTTTTATTAACTTTCCAATTAACAAACATATCAATATTGGTACTGATACATAGAGATCAGGAATACATTAATAACGGTTAACATGTAAAAGCACTAATTCCAAGCAGCAAATGGAGTCTAACCTCTCAATATCTTAGTAATTAACCATGAAAATGGTCATTGTAAAAGGAAAAAAAGACAAAAAAAAAGAAACACCCAAACTAAAAAAACCTAATCCAAAAAAAAACAAAGAATGATTTGGCTGCTATATTTCGTCTGTTAAAATTATAATTTGTCATTAACTACACTCCTCTGTACATAAAATATAGCTGAAAAGAGGATACAGAAAGGGTCAACTTACATCATATGAAAATGCTGAATAAATGACTTGCAACTTTCTTCAAATTTAACAGAGGGTCCATAGTACTGCTCCTAATTTTTTTCCAAACTTAGACATGCTATCGTTTGGAAAAACCATTGAAATGTGGTAAGTTGGTTGGAATCTTCCCATTTAAATAAGATGGATCTTCTGGCTATTAATGTCACAAAAACAATTAAACGACATGCTGGTAAGGATAAATGACTAGATTATTTCACTGGTTGTCCAAAGGTTGCAGTAATAGGATGAGGTTGTAAATCAACACGCAGATCTACTGAAATACTATCAATAATGTTTTTCTAATATTTTCTTAACAGAGGACAAAACCAGGACATATGTGTCAAAGAAGCTACTTCAGAATTACATCTATCACAAACAGGGTTTATATGATGGTAGAAAAGTGCTAACTTATCCTTGGACATATGAGCCCTATAAACTGCCTTAAATTATATCAAAGCATGTCTGGCACACATTGAAGAAGTATTCACTGGTTTAAGAATTTTCTTCCATCTCTCTGTAGATAAAGATATTTGAAGTTCTCTTTCCCACTCATTCATAATTTTATCAGAAAAACCTGGCCGTATTTTCATAATTCGATCATAAATAATTGATGTTAAACTCTTCTGAAAGGGTTTAAACCTAAAACTGTTTCTGCAGCTTCAACTGGATATGATATTGGAAAGGTAGGTAAAGTGGCATTCAGAAAGATTCTAATCTGTAAATATCAGAAAAATTGTGATCTTGGCAAATCATATTTATTAGACAACTGTTCAAAAGACATAAAATAATCATTCATAAATATATCACAAAAACCTGCTATAGCAAAAAAGCTTGATCAATTCTAGAAGGTTGAAAAAAATTTAGATATAATACAGCTTGACAAGATCAATTTATTCAATCCAGATAATTACAAAATTGAAACCATATTCGTATTGTATGTTTAACTATTGGATTTATCATTTGTATATTCGGTTTAGTAAATACAATGGGAAGCACAGCTCCTAAAATAGAAGCCAATTAAAGCCCCGGTACAGATTCCTGCTCAAGGTTCATCCATCGTGGGGATTGAGATTCATCCAACTGTTCTGTCCAAAATGTTAAATATCGAATATTAATTCCCCAATAATAAAATGTAAGATTTGGCAAAGCCAAACTGCCTTCCTTTTTTGATTTCTGTCAATAATTCTTACTTAACCTGGGATTTCTATATTGCCATATATATGAAGAAATTTTAGAATCAATAGTATCAAAAAAAGATTTAAGAATAAAAATTGATACTGCCTGAAATAGATACAGATATTTAGGTTAAATAAACATCTTAATAGCATTATCGCTACCGATCAAAGACAAGGACACTGGGAACCATTTAGTAAACAGTTGTTTAACATGATGAATTAAAGAAAAAAAATAACTTTAAATATATCTTTATACTTCTTAGTAATTTTAATCCCCAAATAAGCAAAATAATCAGTAGCCAATCTAAATGGTGATTGTCTATAAATAGGGATTTGCATATTTAATGGGAAAAGCACACTCTTATCAAGATTCAATTTAAACCCAGAAAAACTACTAAACTGGGCAAGTAGAGTCATTACTGCAGGAATAGATTTCTTTGGGTTAGAATTATGCAATAACAGGTCATCTGAATATAATGATATATTATGCGTCCCGTTCCCACGAATAATGCCAAATATATTAGGTGAATGACGAATAGCAATTGCCAAGGGCTCCAGGGCAATATCAAATAATAAAGGACTTAAAGGGCAGCCCTGTCTAGTACCTTGAAAAAGCCTGAAGAAAGGGGATCTCTGATTATTGGTAAATACAGCAGCCAAGGCTCATGATTTTTCATGAATCACTTGATTCGGGCATGGTCCCAGAAGACTGGAAGATTACAAATATCTCTCCACTCTTTAAGAAGGGAGGAAGGCAATAGAAAGGAAATCATAGGCTAGTTAGCTTAACTTCAGTGGCTGGAAAAGTTTTGCAGTCTATTATTAAGGATGGGGTTGTGGGGTACCTGGAGACTAATGTTAAAATAAGTCCATGTTGGCATGGTTTCTTTGAAGGGAAATCTTGCTTAAGAAATCTGTTAGAATTCTTCAATGAAGTAGCAAGCAGGGTGGACAAAGGAGAGGCAGTGGATGTCATTTACTTGTATTTGTAGAATGAGTTTGATAAAGTGCCAAACATGAGGCTACTTAATAAGATAAAATCCTATGTTATTACAGGAATGATACTGTCAAAGATAGAGGAATGGCTGACAGGTAGGAGGCAGTAGGTACCAAGTGGGAATAAAGGGGACCTTTTCTTGTTGCCTGCCAATGACTAGTGGTGTTCCTCAGGGGTCAATATTGCAACCGCTATTTCTCACATTATTTGCCAATGATTTGGATAATGGAATTGATGGCTTTGTGGTAAAGCTTGCGGATGATACAAAGATAGGTGGAGGGGTCGGTAGTGCTGAGGAAGCAATGCATTTGCAGCAGGACTTAGACAAATAGGACTAATGGGCAAAAAGGTGGCAGATGGAATACAATGTTGGGAAATGCATGATAATGCATTTTGGTAAAAAGAACAATAGTGTGGAATTTTATCTAAATGGGGAGAAGGATCAAACATCAGAGGTGCAGAGGGACTTGGGAGTCCTCGTGCAAGACTCCTAGAGGTTAATTTACAGGTTGAGTCTGTGGTAAAGAAGGCAAATGCAATGGTGGCATTTATTTGAAGGAGAATAGAATATAAAAGCAAGGAGATAATGCTGAGCCTTTATAAGACACTGGTCAGGCTGCACTTGGAGTATTTTCAACAGTTATGGAGCCTACATCTGAGAAAAGATGTGTTGTCATTGGAGAGAGTCTGGAGGAGGTTCACAAGGATGATTCCAGGATTGAAGGTGTTAACATATGAGGAGTGTTTGGAGCTTTGGGCCTGTACTCACTAAAAGTTAAAGAATGTGAGGAGACCTCATTGAAACCTACCGAATGTTGAAAGGACTCCTAGGGTGGATGTGGAGAGGATGTTTCCTATGGTGTGCCTAAAAACTGAGGGTTGACCTTTTAGAACAGAGGTAAGGAGGAATTCTTTCTAGCCAGGGAGTAATATATCTGTGGAATGCAGGCATCAAAGGATATGGTGAGAAGGCAGGTGTATGGGGTTGAGTGGGATTAGGAATCAGCCATGATGGAATGGCGGAGCAGACTCAATGGGCTGAATGGTCTAATTCTGCTCTAATGTCTTTTGGTCTTATGGAAAAAAAGTCTTAGCCTGTCCAACCTCTCCCTATAACTCAGTTCCTTGAGTTCTCAGCAAAATCCTTGTAAGTCATTTCTGCACTCTTTTCCAGTTTAGTAAAATCTCCCTTATATCAGGGTGAACAAAATTCAACACAATGCTCTTAGCAACACACACACAAAATGCTGCAGGAACTCAGCAGGCCAGGCAGGATCTATGGAAAAGTGTACAGCCTATGTTTTGGGCCGAGAACCTTCAGCAGGATCTTGTACTCTTTTCCATAGATGCTGCCTGGCGTACTGACTTCCTCCAGCATTTTGTGTGTGTTGCTTGGATTTCCAGCATCTGCAGATTTTCTCTTGTTTGACAATGCTCTTATTGTGGCTTTATCGGCATCTTGGACAACTGCAACATAACCTCCCAACTTCTACACTCAGTGGGTTGTTTTATGAAGATGCACGTGCCTAAAGCCTTTTTCACCACACTGTCTACCTGTGACTCCACTTTTTTGAAATCATGCACCTGAACTTCAAAGTCCCACTGTTCTACAACATCCTCCTCATTCCACCAACAAAAAGCAGAATTTCCCAGTGGTCAACCATTTTAATTACAATCCAACATGTCGGTCCATTGCCTCTTCTACTGCCATGATGAAGCCACTCTCAGGGTAAAGGAGCAACACCTCATATTCCAGCTGGGCAGTTTCCAACCGAATAGCATGAACATTGATTTCTCCAACTGCCAGTAATTTTCCCCTTCCCCCCCTTCTTCATTTACCCACTCTGGATGTCCTCTTGCCTCTTCTCTTTTCCTAATCAGCATATCCCCTTCCCTTGGTTCCCCCCCCCCCCCCATCTCCTTCCCTTTCTCCCATGATTCACCCTCCTCTCCTATCAGATTCCTTCTTCTCCAGCCCTTAACTTTCTTCATCTATCACTTCCCAGCTTCTTACTTTACACCCCCCACCCACCTGCTTTACCTTTCACCTTCTAGCTTGTACTCCTTCCCATCCCTCAGCTTCTCAATCTGGCTTCTTCACCCTTCCTTTCCTGTCCTGATAAGGGGTGTCAGTGCAGAAATATCAACTTTTATTCTTTTCCATAGATGCTGCCTGTCCTGCTGAATTCTTCCAGCATTTTGTGTATGATGCCCCAGAAATGCTGTTTATTTCTATCCTTGTAATAGTCTTGATGAAATTAACTCTCCATATGCTGATTCCACTGATACTTGTTCAATTGGAACAAGTACTTGAACAGGTACACATGCCTTTTCTTCTGTCACCATACTCCTCACTGGACCTTCTGGTATCTCTTATCTCATAAATGAAAATAAAATTGAGATGTTAGAAATCTGAAATTAGAACATTAAGCTCTGGAAGCACTCAAAAGTCCAGGTAGTATATATGGAAAGTGAAAATAGCTAAATACTTCAAGACATAGAGTCCATCAGACCAACTGATACATCAGTATCTCAAAAGTCTTAAGCAAATCCTAAAAAATTCTGGAAAAAGAAACATTGTTAGTAAAAGTGACATTTCAAATTACTCCTCTATTCCTCCAATCTATTGCCCAAAATACCAATTTCAAATTCCAAAGTAATGATTAATTTCCCAGTTGCCAATTGCCATGGTGCTAGAGGACTCGTTTTATACTCAACCAGATTGTACTTAATAGCTGCTTCACTTAACTAAGGTTAATCTACATTCAAGGCTGTTTAATGTCACTTGCAGTACAAAAGCGTAAAGGAGAACAAAATAATTATTATCCTGGATCTGATGCAACACAAATAAAACAATAAGATAAACCTTTTTCCATAGATGCTGAGTTCTTCCTGCATTTTGTGTGTGTTGCTTGGATTTCTAGCATCTGCAGATTTTCTGTTTGTAATAAGATAAAAACACAATAATAAAAAGAATAAATATAAATACACTAGATAGCTGATTCGAATGAATGTACTTAAACTGATGCTATGTAGAGGAGGGTCCATACTTTAGGTAAATCCAAAAGAAATGGACGAAGTAGTAGTGGAGGAGGAGTGTGGTGTTATGGGTTGGTGGGTGGAGGTGTTCATCATCTTACTGCTTGGGAAAAGTAATTGCTTTTGAGTCTGGGGTTCTAGCGTGGTTGCTACATAACCTTGTCCCTGATGGGAATTGGATAAACAGTCTGAGAGCAGGGTGGTAGGATCCTTCATGATATTGCTGGCCTTTTTCCTGCAGCTTACTGTATATACTGTCCCTGATGGCGGATAGGTTGGTGCCATGATGAGTTGGGCAGTCCTGATTACCTGTTGTAGAGGCTTCCTGTCTGCTGCAGTGCAGTTTCCGTACCATGCAGTGATACAGCATCTATAGAAGAGCATGAGTTTCAATGTCCACAGTCAGAAAATAGAGGTGCTGTGAGCTTTCTTGGTTGTGTAGGATGTGTTCTTGGACCATGAGAGGTTGTGCAAGATTTACAATCTCAGGAGTTAGAAAATGCTCACAGCTTCCATTGCCGTGCCACTAATGTAAAGAGGGGTGTGAGTGATGCAAATTCTTCTGAAGTTGATACCCATCTCCTTCGTATTAACATGAGAAAATCTGCAGATGCTGCAAGTCCAAGTAACACACACAAAACGCCGCAGGAACTCAACAGGCTAGGCAACGTCTATGGAAAAGAGTGAACAGTTGATGTTTTGGGCCAAGACCCTTCATCGGGAGTGTGAAAAAGATGAGAAGGACTTTTCATTTTACACTTGTTCATAGATACTGCCTGGCCTTCTGTGTTCCTCCAGCACTGTGTGTGTGTTGCTGTCTCCTTTACCTTGTGGACATTGAGGGAGAGGCTATTTGCTTGATACCAGGTCTCGAGATCTTCCAGCTCCTTTCTGTGTACCATCTTCCCGACCCTCACCACTTTGAGCCTTTGTAGATAAAAAGACATGTATTCTCTCTGAATCTGAGACTGCTGTTTCAGTATTTCAATTTCCCAATGGCTTTTAGAATATTCTGTTCCCTTCTCTTTCAGCCTCTTTATTTTTATTGTGGATCGTTAGTGCTGCTCACTAACAACTGCATTTGTTTTATAATTATTGGTTTTCATCCTCTAACTGTTCCTGAAGCCTTCCCAATTTACAGCCGAACACCCACACTTTCTTCCCCATGCTCGGGTTATTCTACATAATACACATGCCTCATTGGTTTCTCATTAATAGGGTGAAAAAAATTAAACACCTGTTGACACATTTCAGTTCAATCCTGAAGTACAAATCCAACACGGTCTCTTTATCTCATTATAGTCATAGTCATAGAATACTACAGCACAGAAAAAGGCCCTTTGGCCCATCTATTCTGTGCCAAACCATTAACCTGCCTACTCCCATTGCCCTGAACCTGGACTACAGCTTTCCGCACCCTTGTCATCCAAAGTGCAACACCTTACAGTTGTCTGCATTAAATTGCATCTGCCATTTTTCAGCCCATTTTACTATCTGGTCCAGATGAAACTGCAAGTTTTCATAGCCCTCCTCGCTGTCCAGTCTGCCCCCAGTCATGGTGTCATCCACAAAGTTGCTAATCCAGTTAACTACATTATCATCTATGTCATTGATTTAAATGACAAAATAATTAACCCAGCACCAACCCCTGTGACACCCCACTAATCACAGGCCTCCAATCATAAAAGTAACTGTGTACTACCACCCTCTGGCTTTTCACACAAAGCTAATGTTTAATACAAGTTACTACCTCATCCTGAATGCCAACCAGCTGAACCTTCTTGACCAACCTGCTCTGTGTCACCTCATCAAAAGCCTTGCCAAAGTCCACAACACCCACTGCTTTGTCTTCATCAACTTTCCTGTAACTTCCTTGAATAACTATGCACTCGGTTAGACATGACATACCACACACAATGCTCTATTAAATATCCCTAGTCAGTCTTATTCAAATATTTATATATCCGATCCCTTAGAATACCATCAAGTGCTGTAAATTATACACTACTGATCTCTGGCTCTCCAGCCGATAAATTCCTAACTGTTTCTTAGAGCCTTCCTTAAACAATGGAGCAACGTTAGCTATCCTCCAATCCTCAGGCACTTTACCTGTTGTTAAGGGTATTTTAAATACCTCTTCTAGAATCTCTGCAATTTCTGCACTAGTCCCCCACAAGGTCCAAGGGAATACTTTGTCAGCCTCTGGGAATTTATCAATCCTAATTTAACTGAAGACTGCAAACACATCCTCCTCTGTGATATATACACAGTTCATGACTTCACTGCTGTTTTGCCTCACTTCTACAGCCTATGTTTGTCCCTCAAGTGAATACAGATACAAAAAAATCCATTTGAGATCAACTCAATCTCATTTGGCTTCATGCATAGGTGACCACTCTGATCTTCAAGAGGACCAATTTTGTCCCTTGCTATCCATTTGCTCCTACTATATCTTTGTAACCCTTGGGATTTTCCTTTATCTTGTCAGCTGGAGTAACCTCATGCCCTTTTTAGGCCTTTCTGATTTTTTTAAGTCTTCTCTTGTATTTTTTATACTCCTCTTTTATGCACCACCTTCTTCTTGATCACTTGCTTCTTTTTGCCATTTACACAGCTGTAAATCCAATCCTGATCCATAATGAGTATGTATATCTGCTAACTTCAATTTCATGATTAAGATTCATGACAGACCATGATGGGATGACTGGCATTGCTCTATCTCCTACACTTTCCTTTATACTATTCTTACTATACATTGCTCTAACAATTGACCTCCTGAAGTGCAATGCTTTACACTCACACTCAACATCAGCAAAGCAAAAAGCTGATTATTGAATGCTGGAGGAAGAAAACAGATCGATGAGCCAGTCCTCATTGGGGGATCAGAGGTGGAGAAGGTTAGTAAGTATAAATTCCTTGGTGTCATCATTTCAGAGGATCTGTCCTGGGACCAGCACATTAATACCTTTACAAAGAAAGTGCAGCAGTGCCTCTAGTTACTTTGAAGTTTTCCCAGATTCAGCATGTCACCTGAAACCTTGGCAAGCTTCTATAGTTGCCCAATGGAGTGTAATCTTACTGTGAACATCAAGGGCAGGTATGGAAACACCAATGACCAAGAATGGAAAAGCCTACACAAAGTGGTGGATACAGCACCGTTCATCAGAAGCAAAACCCTTCATCATTGAGCACATCTATAAGGAGCACTGCCACAAGAAAGCAGCTTCCATTATCGAGGACCCCACCAACCAGGCCATGTTTTCTTCTTGCTGCTGCCAATAAGAAAGGAAGTGCAGGAGCCTTAGGTCCTACACGTACCAGGTTCAGGTACAGTTATTATCCTTCAACTATCAGACTCCTAAACCAGCAGGAACAACTTCACTCAACACAGAAATGATTACACAAACTATGGACTCATTTACAAGGACTCTATAGATTAGATTAGATTCAACTTCATTGTCATTGTGCCAAGTACAGATACAAAGCCAATGAAATGCAGTTAGAATCTAAGCAGAAATGCAAAGAATAGTGTTATTTACAAAATAACTACAAATAAAAAGTAAGTGCTACAGCACACAAATATAAAAGTACTGAGACATTACAATATGGGTTCAATGCTGCTTAGTACTGTGATGTGAGGTTCAGCAGGGTCACAGTCTCAGGGAAGAAGCTCTTCTTGTGCCTGCTGGTGCAGGAGCAGAGGCTCCTGTAGTGCCTACCGGATGGGGGGGAAGAGTAAAAAATCCATGTTAGGGTGAGATGCATCCTTGATAATGCTTTTCACCCTGCCTAGGCAGTGCTTATGGTAGATTTTCTCAATGGTGGGCAATTGGGTGCCGATAATCCGCTGGGCAGTTTTCACCACAGGCTGGAGTGCTTTGCGGTCCGATACGGGACAATTGCCATACCACACTGAGATGCAGTTGGTGAGTATGCTCTCAATGGTACAGCAGCAAATGTCCGTCAGTGTCGTGGGACAGAGGTGAGATTTCTTGATGCTCCACAGCAAATAAAGGCGCTGTTGCACCTTTTTGATCAGGATAGAGGAGTTTATGTTCTCAGTATTGTTTACTTATATATTTATTTTTATTTGCACAGTTCATTTGCTTTTGCAAATTAATTATTCGTCAGTCCGTGTGTGCAGTTTTTCATTGATTCTGTTGTATTTCTTTCATCTACTGTGAATGCCTGCAAGAAAATATTTAGATTAGGACCAGTCATAAACCATTTCCATTAATGACCTCCTTCCTGCTAATTCCATCTTCTGCAGATCTCACCAGTCAATGATGTTTAATAAACCAGTCCATTTAAATATCTCCTGTGGTAACTCAGTGTTCCCCAGAGTTGGAAGAATTAATGAGTGCAGGACACAACATTGTCTTGGCACAAGTGTTGCATAATATAAAAGGTGATGTCATTCCTGAGTGTCTATATTCAAAATCACCTTCATTACACAATATAAATAGGTTTGATCTCACTGCTCAAACAGCAGTTCCACCTGAAGGTCCAGAGAGTAACTGAGTGCATTAAACAGTGATCGGAGCAGAGCCCAAGATGCTGAGACTCCGTGTAACTCTTTCTGTCCTCCTTATGTTCCAGGTTGCAGGAATAAGAGGAACAGATCTTGTGCAAGAATCGTGTGAGAGCATAATCTGTCATCCAGTCTTGAAAGTCATTGAGCATAATGTAAGTACTTTTGGGAATTAACATTTGTGGTTGGTGAGGAAGACTATTAATTTCCTGTTTTAGAGTTGAGGGTCAAAGAGCTATAGAGTATGGAAGCAGCATCTTGGATACAACTCATCCAGGCCAACAAGACGTTTACCTGAGCTAATCCCTTGGGATTTTTACCTTTTCATTAGATACATGTGTTCAAATGTCTTTGAGGTATTTGTATCTGTTCAAATGTCTTTGAAATATTGTAATTTTTACCTTTATTTATTTCCCTTGCAACTTGCTCAAAATACACTATGTAAAAAAAAAGCAACTCAGATCCTCTTCTATTCTTCCTCTTCTCATCTGTGAGCTCTAGTTTTTGAGTACTCTATGTTGGAAGAAAGATTGACACTATGAATTTATGATCTTATGAACCTTTGTCAGGTTGTCCCTCAGCCCCTTATGTACCAAGGAAAAAGCACCAGCGTATCCAATCTCTCCTTTTAGCTGAATCTCCACAGTCCCTGTAATATCTTTATTAATCTTCTCTACACTCTTTCCAGCTGACACAGTATAAATGGGTGCAGAAGTGTATACAACATTCCATATGCGATTTTACTAATATGATATGTTAACTCTTGTCCTGCGTGTCCTGACAACTGAAATCATGTGTGCCAAATGCTTTCTTCACCACACTAACTGTGTCGCCATTTACTGGGAGCTATGGAATTGTACCCCTAGATTTCTTTGTTCTATAACATTCTGCAAAGCGCTGTCATTGACTGTGCAAGTCTTCCATGGTTAAATGCAACACTACACACTTGTCTAAGTAAAAGTGGTCTTTCGTGAGTCCACCTTCCCAGTTCTACACTAGGTTCTGGTTAAAATTTCTCTGTAGTTTAAATCATGTCACTGATAATCCACTGTTGACAAGTTGTGAAACTCAACCATGTAGATCAGAAAGCATCTTGGACTCATTCTGCTGGATGTCTCCACATTCTCACTCCAACCTCCACTATATATTATCCCAGACGGAATGGAAAGTGAGGAATGTTTCTTAATGACATCTGTATTCTGATCGCACAATTATTTCTTTTTTCAGTCTTAAAAATAATGTCACAACAGAAAATTCAAAAAAGTGAAGATCCAGCAACATTTTCACTCAAGAACAGAAGGAAGTTAGTCTATCTACTAATGTGGAACTGGCCAATATATGAAGCATTAGAAAAAACAGTCTAACTATTGCCTGAGGGTAACTGTATGATCGACAAAGTGGGAAGCAGGTGGTGTAGGAATGGGGGAGACAAGAGGGAAGAAGACTAGTAACAACTGGTGGGGCAGTGTGCACTGAGATCCAATTCAGATGTAAAGTTCCATTGCTTCCTGCACTGGATCCTTACAGGTTTATGCTGCTGTTACTTACATTGTACTGAGAAAATTCTTTCAGATTGCAGATGCACTACTCTTCAGATCTTCCAGGTCAGATCTACCTATTTGTCCTGGACATGTTGCACCATAGACAGAGACAGAGCAAAGTCAAATGTAGGACTGAAGCCCAGGGCTCATAGAGCAGCAACTCACTAGTCAGTCTGACCATTCTCTACTCAATCCCATGTTTTTGTTTGATGGCTGTCTGGGAGATGAGCTTAGAAACTTCAAACTCATTCACCATTGGAGACTTGCAGCCAATAAAGGAGCAATTCACCTGGTGTAGAAGGGTGAATAGCATAGAACATAGAACATGGAACAGAACAGCACAGTGCAGGCTCTTCAGCCCATGATATTGTGCTGATATTTTAACCTTAATCAATTAAGATCAATCCAACTCTCGTCTCTCAAATAATACCATATTTCTCTCAAACGTCTGCCTATCTAAGAATCTCCTAAATGTCCCTAATGAATATCTCTCAACCACTACCTCGGGCAGTGCATTGTATGTACTTACCACTCTGTATGTAAAATTTCTACCTCTGATATCTCCCCTTTACCTTACTCCAATTACCTCCTATTAGCCATTGACACCTTGGGTAAAAGGCGTTGCTGTCTTCTCTGTCTATGCTTCTTATCATCTTGTACACAGCTATAAAGTTGCCTCTAATCCTCTTTCACTCTAAAGAGAAAAGCCACAGCTTGCTCAGCCTTTCCTCTAATACAGGGAGCATCCTGGTAAACCTTCTCTGCATCCTCTCTAAAGCTCTACATGCTTCCTGTAATGAGGCGAACAGGACTGAACACCATGTTCCAGGTGTGTCTAACTACAGTTTTATACAGTTGCAATATTACCTGCGGCTCTTCAAATCGACTACTGAAGGTGACCACACTAGGGCACCATGGTAGTGTAGCAGTTAACACAAAGTTATTATAGATCAGAACATCAGAGTTCGAAATTCAATTCTCAACGTACTCTCTAAAGAGTTTATACGTCCTCATCTTGGAATGTATGGGTTTCCTACAGGTGCTCTGGTTTCCTCTCACAGTCCAAAGATGTACCAGCTAGTAGATTAATTGGTCATTGTAAATTGTCCTGTGATTAGGCTGGGGTCAAACTGGAATTTGCTCGTAGTGACACAGCTCGAAGAGCAGGTAGGGCCTAAACTTTAAGAATGGTTCTTTCCTTCTCTTGACTAAATGTTCCATTTTCTCTCGACGCAACAATGGTTCTTTCACCCTGCCATCCTTTCCCTAGCTTAACGGAGCAAGACTATCCAGAACCCCATGCAAGTGTCTTCTAAACAAACTCACAATCAGATATTCCCCGAGAATATCTGTTGCCAATTTAATCTTGCAAATTATAGTATCACTAATAACATCATAATTAGCCTTCCCCAAATTAAATACTTTACCATACAATCTGCTTCTATCTCTTCCAAGACTATGTGAATCTTCAGGTAGTTATGGTCACTGTTTCTGAAATGCTTGTCCAACAAGAGATCTGTCAACTGATCAGGTTCATTGTCTAATACTCGATCTAATATGACCTCTCCTCCCCACAGCCTGTCCACACTTGTCAGAAATCCTTACTAGACTCAACTAACAAATCTATCCCATCTAAAACTCTTGCACTAAGGAGGAGCCAATTAAAATGAAGGAAGTTGATGTCAATAATGACAACAACCCTGCTATTTTAGCACCTTTCCAAAATCTACCTGCAGACTTGCTCCTCAGCGTCCCTGGTGCTATTGGGGATCGATAGAATACTCCCAATTGAGTGATTGCTCCCTTCCTAGTCCTGACTTCCACCCACAATGACTCTGTAGACAATCCATTCACAATGTCTTCCCTTGCTGCAGTTATCAGAAGCTATCCTTGATTAGCAATGCCACTCCCCCACCTCTTTTATCTCCCTTCCTGTCCCTTTTGAAACATCTAAACCCTGGAACATCTAGCAGTCATTCCTGCACTTATGATAGCCAAGATTCTGTAATGGCCACAACTTCATAGTTTCATATTCTTATCCATGCTCTAAGTTCACCACCTTTATTCCTGATATTTTTCACATTGAAGTAAACATATTTTAACCCATCTAACTGACTTCCTATCCTTCCTTACAGTCTCTCTTCAGATTATATTTACCTTTACATCAACTGCTCCATCATCTGACCTACTGCTCTGGCTCCCATTCCCCTGCCAACTTAATGTACACCCTCCAAAAAAGTTCTAGCAAACCCACCTGCAGCGACATTGGTCCCTCTCAAGTTCACATGTAACCCTTCTTTTTAGTATACATCATACCATCGCCAGAAAAGATCCCAGTGATCTACAAATCTGAAACCCTGCCCTCTGCACCAATTCGTTAGCCACTCACTCAGCTTCCATAGCATCCATTCTTACCATCACTGGTGCATGGAACAGGTGACAATCAAAGGTTTTCTACACTTGAAGTCCTGCTTTTCAGTTTCCTTCCAAGCTCCATATATTCTCTCTCCAGGACTTCATCCCTTTTCCTAGCTACCTTGTTGGTGCCAATATTTAATTTAAATTCTGGCTGCCCAACCCTCCCTTTAAGAATTCAGTGGACTGAATATAAGGTGTCACTGACCCTGGCATCTGGGAATCTTTCATGTCTACAGAATCACCTGTCAGTATCCCTAACGATTGAATCCCCTATCATCAGTGCTCTCCTTTTCTCATCCCTTCCCATCAGAGCCACAAAGCCAGACTCAATGATCCTAAGACCACAAGACATAGGAGCAGAATTAGGCCATTTGGCCCATCGAGTCTGCTCCACCATTCAGTCATGACTGATCCTTTTTTCCCTTCTTCAGCCACACTCCCTGGCCTTTTCCCTGTAATCTTTGAAGCCATGACCAACCAAGAACCTATCAACCTCTGCTTAAAATACACCCAATGACCTGGCCTCCACATTAGCTTGTCCTAACAAATTCCACAAATTTATCACCCTCTGGCTAAAGAAATTGCTCCACATCCATGCTTTAAATGGATGCCCCTCTATCCTACGGTTGTGCTCTCTTGTCCTAGAGTCTCCCACCATGGGAAACATCCTTTCCACATCTACTCTGTCTAGGCCTTTCAACATTCAAAAGGTTTCAATGAGATGCCCCCATCTTTCTAAATTCCAGTGAGCACAGATCCAGAACCATCAGACATTCCTCATGATGATCCTTCCATTCCCAGAATCATCCTTGTGAACCTCCTCTGATCCCTCACCAAAGCCTGCACAATTTTCTCTGATGAGGAGCCCAAAACTGTTCAGAATACTCAAGGTGAGGCCTTGCCAGTGTCTTATAATGCCTCAGCATCACATCCCTGCTCTTATATTCTAAACCTCTTTAAATGAATGCTAACATTACATTTGCCTTCCTCACCACTGTTTCAATCTACAAGTTAACCATTAGAGTGTTCTGCACAAGGACTCCCAAGTTCCTTTGCATCTCAGATTTTTGGATTTTCTCCTGGTATAAAATTAGTCCACACATTTATTTCTACTACAGAAGTGCATGACTATGCATTTTCCAACATTGTATTTCATTTGCCAGTTTCTTGCCCATTCTCCTAATCTGTCTAAGTCCTTCTGCATCCTATCTGTTTCCTCAACACTACCTGCCCCTCCTTCAATCTTCATATCATCTGCAAACTTCTCAACAAAGCCATCTATTTCATCATCTAAGTTATTTATATACAGCATAAAAAGAAGTGGTCCCAGCACCAACCCCTGCAGAACATCAATAGTTACTGACAGCAACCAGAAAACGATCCTTTTATTCCCATCGCTGCCTCTTACCAATCAGCCGATTCGCTAACCATGCCAGTAACTTTCCTGTAATACCATGAGCTTTTAACTTGATAAGTAGCCTCATGTGTGGCACCTTGTCAAAAGCCTCCTGAAAATCCAAATATACAACATTCACTGCCTCCCCTTTAGCTATCCTACCTGTAATCTCCTCGAAGAATTCCACCAGGTTTGTCAGGTAAGATTTTCCCTCAAAGAAACCCTGATGACTTTGTCTTATCTTGTCCTGTGTCACCAAGTACTCCATATCCTCCTCCTTCCCAATGCCAGAGGCCTTGCTGCTGCAGCCTTCTCTGGTAGGTATGCCTCATCAGGCATCCATCACACAGCCTCAACACAGATGCTGCCAATGAACTTTGCCACTGTTTCTGTGACTATCTATTTATTTTCTTTCCCCTAGGGTTATAAAGAAATAGAGCTCCCAACTCTTCATTGGCTTCAGACGTTTGTTAATGGAACGGATATGGAGACTGCAATAAAATTGGGCCTGGAGAGATTTGTCAATTATTCACGCTTTCATAATGATGCTGGTATGTGAGGTTTATTCAATGTTACAGCACAGAACATACCTTTCGTCGTAGTGTGCGACTCATCTGAAAGTCAAAGTCAGATTTATTGTCATATGCAGAGGTCAAATGAAAAACTTAGTTGCAGCAGCATTAATTGCATCTGACAACATAGGTTCAACATAAATTATTTCAAACTTATCCAATAGGGAACAGAGTTAGGATTTTAAAAAAGTACAATGTTTATTAGTGCAAGATTGTCAAAGTTGTCTAGTATTGCTAAGCTGAGGCAGCTATTTGGTTTATGCAGGTTGATTCAAGACCAAATGGTCAAAGGTTTCTGCAGGCTTCTGTACGTTCTGTCCAATGGTAGCTCTAAGAAGATGGCATGGCCCAAAGTGTGGAGATCTTTGTTGGTAGATATTCCCTTCTTAAGATAACTCCTCCTGTAGATAGTGCTATACAGGGATGTATAGGGATATTATTTCAAACTAGTGAGCAGGCAGGCAGACAAGAGCCATATTTAGTTATACAGGTAGAATTTGGCCAGGTGACCCTTCCTGACCATGCCTGGGCAAAGGAGCAAAGTTGGCTCTTTCGACTTTACATCCTGTTGCTCCTTTCTGTAGTGAGGTGACTAGAACTGCACACAGGTGTCTTTTTGAAACAATATTTGTTACTCACACCATTCAGATTCCTACACTTCACTGCTGATTCTTGACTATTGGAACCCTTGAGACCTCAACTCCACTTAACGGGTTCATCGGGAGTAAATTCAAGAGTGTAGGAATACTGGCTGAAATTCTAATTGGGGAGAGAGTGAGTGAGTGAAAGTGAGAGACTGACATTGTGTATTTTAGAAAATTACAATGATTTCCCTCTTAAAAGTAGTCTTAATCATTTTACAGCCGTCAAGAAATCAAGTTGTCCAGAACCTACTAAATACAATGTAGGTTTCCTTTTTTTTTGCTTGACCAGAGTCTCAATACCACTCATCAGCCAAGATTCCATAAACTTGCCAGGTTTATCATTTACCCTCGTAAGAATATGCTGTTTCTGGATTCCTGATATCACACTCTGTGCTTTTTCCATAGATGCTGCCTGGCCTGCTGAGTTCCTCCAGCATTTTGTGTGTGTTGCTTGGATTTCCAGCATCTGCAGATTCTCTCTTATCTGCAACATGCTGCCCATTTCCCCTAATATTAGCCCTGCTTCAGTTTAGGGCCCTCACCTATGGATCTTTTCCATTGCTATCTTAAAACCAACATAATTATATTTACTAGAACTAAAGAGCTCGCTGTCTACCAGTCCAGTAACTTTTACTGTCTTGTTCCTATAAAAGGAAGGTCCAGGATTGCACCTTCTCAAGTAGTACCTTTTGTACTGTATAGTGATTCAGAGAACATTCCAAGACATATTTCATAAATTCACTTCCCTTTGATTGGTATCTCTTTCCAATCCAGTCAGACCGCTCCCAGACACACTTTTCATCTGTGCCAGGTTGAGTGTCGAGATCGCAACATGGCCTCGTAAAATAAAACACTATGCTGTGAGAAGGACATGAGGGACCACTCACAGAATCTTTCCTTGGAACTTGGGAATACTTTGGTGAAGACATGAGAAAGCTTTGGTGAATATGTACTTGGAGTTCGAGGAGGTCATTAATGAATACTTTGCTTCAGCAGAGAGAGAGACCTTGACAAATATGAGGCAAAAGTAGAAAAGAATATGTTGGAACACGTTGAGGCTAGGGAAGAGGATGTCTTAGAACATTTGAAAAGGAGTAGCATAAATAAATTTCCAGGGCCAGAAGGAATATTTGCCAGGTTACTGTGGAAATTGAGAGAAAAGACTGTTGTGCTGTTGGCAATGATCTTTGAATCCTCAATGACAGTTATAGGAGTAGTACTAGAAAATATGAGGATGGGCAATGTTATTCGTTTGTTCAAGAAAGGTAATAGGGATAATTTTGGACATTATAGACCAGTGAATCTTGCATCAGTGGTGGGCAAACTATCTGAGAAGATTCTGAGAAATAGGATTTGGAGAAGCATAGAGAGCAGTGGGTGTGGAACATATGGATATTAGTAAGGTTTTCAACTAGGTTCCCCATGTCAGGCTCATTTAGAAAAGTTATTCAGGAGGCATAGGATTGAGGGAAACTTGGCTGTATGAATTCAGAATTAGCTTTCTCAGAGAAGACAGGGGATGGTAGTAGATGGAGCATATTCTGCTGGGAGGTCCATGACTAGTGGTGTTCCGCAAGGAGCTGTTCCAGAACCCCTACTCTTCATGAGTTTGATAAATGTCTTCGAAGAGGAAGTGAAAGGGTGGGTTAAAAGTTTGCAGATGACATGAATGTTGGTGGTGTTGTGGATAGTACAGAAGGTTGTCGTATGTTACATCGGAAATTGGCAGGATGCAGAGCTGGTCTGAGAAGTGGCAGATGGAGTTCAATCTAGATAATTGTGAGGTGATACACTTTGAAAGTCAAACTTGATTGCAGAGTATTAAGTTAATGGCATGATTCTTAGCAGTGTGCAGGAGTGAAGGGATATGGAGGCCAAGTCCAGAGATACCTCAAAGTTGCTGCACGAGTGGATAGGGTGGCTAAGAAAGTATATGTTGGCCTTCATTTATTGGGGATTGTGTTTAAGAGCCACAAGATAATGTTGCAGCTCTATAAAACACCTCTGGTTAAACCACACTTGGAGTAGTGTTCTGTCACCTCACTATAGGAAGGATGTGGAAGGTGAGAAGATTTACCAGGATGCCTCCTGGATTAATAAACATGTCTTATGAGGAAAGGTTGAGTGACCTAGGGCTTTTCTCTTTGGCGTGAAGGACAGTAAGAGGAGACTTGGAAGAAGCATATTAAATGATAAGAGGCATAGATAGAATAGATTGCCAGTGCCTTTTTCCCCAGGGTGGCACTGGTTATAATGAGAAGACATACCTTTAAGCTGATCGGAAGAAAGTTTGTGGACGACGTCAGATGTGGGTTCTTTTACACAGAGAGTGGTAAGTGCGTGGAATGCATTTCCTGGGGAGGTGCTAAAGGCAGCATTAACATTTAAGAGACTTAAATGACTCATAGATAGGCACATGGATGAAAGATAAATGGAAGACTACGTTGGAGGGAAGGGTTAGATTGATCTTGGAGTAGTTAAAAGGTTGGTATGACATCACGAGGCAAAGGGCCTTTACTCTATTGTACATTTCAGCCTCATTAGTGACCCAGTCCTCCTTGTTTCTAAATTCTACCCATAATGGGATTATCTCACAGAAGCATTATGTCTAAGAACTAGTAATATGTCCTTCCTTATCAAAAAAGCAACATGCCACCGTCTATTACCTGCACTTCTGTCATGCCTGTAGCATCAATATCCTAGAATATTGAGCTGTTGGTCCTGCCCTTTTCTTAGCCATATTTCCTCTATGGCTGTGGTCCAGCACATGAGCGTCATTACAAAGAAGGCACAGCAAGACCTTTACTTTCTTAGAAGCTTGTGAAGATTCAGCGTGTCATCTAAAACATTGGCAGACTTCCATTGATGCAGTGAATAGTATATTGACTGGTTGCATCATGGCCTAGTATAGAAACATTAATGTCCTTCAACAGACACGTCCACAAAATAGTGGATAAGGCCCAGTCTATCGCAGGTAAAGCCCTCCCACCATGAAGCACATCTAGAAGGAGCATTGTCACAGAAATGCAGCACCCGTCATCAAGGATCCCCACTATCCAGGCCATGCTTTCTTCTCACCGTTGCCATAAAGACGGGGGTTCAAGAGCCTCAGGCCCACACTGCCATGTTCAGCAGCAGTTAGAATATCTCAACCATCAGCCTCCCGAACCATTGTGGACAATTTCTCTCATCCCAACACTGAACTGATTCCACATCCTATGGACTCACTCTCAAGGACACTAAATATGTTCTCATAATATTAATTAATTATTCTTTGTTTTTTGTTTTGTATTTACACAATCTGATGTCTTTTTTTACTTTAGTCGTTTTTCTGTCTTTGTGTGTAATTTTTTTATTGACTCTGTTGTGTTTCTTTGTATCTACTGTGAATGCCCACAAGAAAATGAATCTCAGTATATGGTGGCATATACTGTAGGTACTTTGATAATAAATTTACTTTGAACTTTGAACATCTCATTCCTCAGGGCTAATCTATACTCCAACTTTATCTGCCTTAACAGTTAAACTTTGTGGATTAAAACAAATGCAAGTTAACTGATTAAAACAAATGCAGTTTAACTGATTATTAATTTCTATTCATTTACTGTGCCCTTACCTATCCTTATTACTAAACCTGCTCTTACTGATTACTGCTTTATCCTGTTCAGAGTCCCGTACCCTGCCAATCTAATATAAACTCTCATTTGTAGCATAAGGAAATTTTCCTGAAAGGATATTGGTCCCTCTGATTCAAGTACTGTACAATCCAACCCTCTTGTACAGGTCTCCTCTTCCCCAAAAAAGATCAGAACACCTCACTACTGCCCCTCCACCAATTCCTCAGCCAAAAATTCATCTGCCCTATCTTTATATTTCTGTCTTTGCCGGCACATAGCAGCAGGAGAGATCTAGAGATCAGAACCCACAAGGCCCTCCTTCTTAACTACCTACCTAACTTATTTGGTAGAACCTCATCCATTGTTCTACCCCCATCATTTCAACCAACATGTACAACAACCTCAGGTTGTTCATCATTCCACTCAAGAATTTTCTGAGGATGTTTAGAGACATCCTTCACCCTTGAGGCAACCCATCACCTTGCCATCTCTTCTGCAGTCAAAGGACCTCTGTCTGTCCTCCTCATTGTTTGTCTGCACTCTTTCCCTCTGAGCCTCAGAGCAAGTGACAGTGCCACAGACCTGACTACTGCTGCTAACACCTGAATGAACATCACACTCAACCAGTTACTCAGGGGACTACCACATGGGAATTCTGCAATGACTGTCTAGTCACCATACTTTTCCTGGTGGATACCCATCTACCTGAAGCTTGTACCTCAGGTGTAACCACCTCAGTAAAATTCTCATTTGTGAAGTCTTCAGCTTCCCAGATGATCCCAAGTACATCCAAACTCTACTGCAGTTCCTTGACCCAGTTTCTCAGGAGCTGCCTCTGGGTGCAATTCCCATAGACATAGTCATCAGGGAAACTGTGAGCTTCCCTGACTTCGCATAACTTGCAGTAGAAGCATTCCACTGCCCTAACTACCAACATGGCTACACTGAATCCAGCACTAGGATCAAAACGAAAATAACAACCTTATCTGTTCTTACCTCTGACTCCGCACCAAAGTATTTTTAAAGATAAACATAAAACAGACAGCATAGTACAACAAGGAAACCTGCAGATGCTGGAAATTCAAGCAACACACACAAAATGCTGGAGATGCTGCCTGGCCTGCTGCGTTCCACCAGCAATTTGTGAGCACAGTACAAGCCTTTCAGCCCACAATATTATGCCAATCCTTTAACTTACTCTAAGATCAATATAACACTTCCCTCCCACATAATCCTCCATTTTTCTTTCATCCATTTGCCTATTTAAGAATGTCTTAAATGTCCCCAAAGCATCTGCCACTTCCCCTTGCTTAAGGTAAAGAAGCCGTTAGGAGATGGTTTGAGACAGAAAAGCTAAAATCAGTATTACAATGGAGTTAAGGGAACTACAGTGGCACAAGAAATGGGCTGGACAAAATGGATTGGAAGGGGACTCTGGCAGGGATGATGACATATTTGATCACCTTGGGTCTGTACCTGCTGGAGTCCAGAAGAATAGTGGGGGCGGGGAATCTTATTGAACCCATCCAATATTGAAAGGCCTAGATCGAGTGGATGAGGTGAGGATATTTCCTATAGTTGGAGAGGCCAGAACCACTGCATACAGCCTCAGAATAGAAGTACATCCCTTTAGAACAGTGATGAAAAGAATTTCTTGAGCCAGAATGTGGTGAATCAGTGGAATTCATTGCCACAAACAACTGTGGGGACCAAGTGAGTTAAGATGGAGCTTGATAGTTTCTTGATCTGTGGGGGTGCCAGGGTTAGGTGGGGAAAGCAGGAGTGTGGAGTTGAGAAGGGTAAGAGATCACCCATAATGGAATGGAGGACAGACATAATGTGCCAAATGGTCTAATGGCCAATTGAGTTGATGGGCCTATATGTGAACTGTATTGCTGTATGACTCTATGACAATGCTGTAACTGTAAACTGTTCTTTCTCCACAGGTACAATAGTTCCCATCTCTGCACCTTGGGCAATTAGAGCCCCACTTGAAAATGGTATTATAAAACCTCAATTTTCAGTCTTCGTTTCATTGCCACTTGAGATCCAAACTCCACCTCTCCCAAAAGATCCGTCAGTTCAAGTAATCAATACTCCTCTAGTAAACACTTATGAGAGGTAAGATTTGTTGTTGTTGACAATGTTGAAGCATTTGTGCATTGTTTTCCTGAGAGCAGTACACTCAGATGTGGTCAGACTGCGGTGAGCAAGCTGGTCACACGGGTAGAGATCTTGACGGGTACTAACAGTGTTAAGAATGATTGGTGCATCTCTCATAACCTACACTTCCATTTCTGAGGCCATGGCTGCTCTCCACACTGACAGCTTCAGGTGGAGCATGGATGTGACTGACACATGAGATCACCTGACATCATCCCGCAATAAAGATTCTGTAGTTGTTAAATGATGTCCCTGTAATTCCTCTCAGATTGTCCTATTAGTTTTGAGGCCCTTGTAGATGAGGCCTACGTTTTCCTGCATCTCCTCATAAGTGAAACATCCCCACACAGGCCCTCTCTACTTTGCAGCCTCTCTAGCACGATCACATTTTTCCTAGGTGCCGAGGTGTCCACATTCTAATGTATGTTCGTTCCTCCCTTCCACTAGCTCCAACAACATTCTCACGTTCCTTCACAGTTTCTTTCAGCATTTTGAAGGGATTGCCCCATTCTCAACTCACAGGTCTGCTCTCCCATCCCTGCCTCCTGCTGCTCATGTCTGACAATTTCCCATGCAACTAAAGGAGGTGTAACACTTGTCCTTTCACCTCTTCCCTTCCCATCGTCCAAGGACCCAAACAGCCTTCCGACAAAGGGCAATAATGCACTTGCACTTCTCCCAATCTAGTGTACTACACTTGGTGTTCACAATGTGGCTTCCTCACCACTGCAATAACCAAGCACACACAGGATGCAAACTTTGTGCAACACTTGAGCAAAGGATCCTGTCACGAGTCCTACACCAAGTAACTCCCAACAGAGGGCAGCAGTCATACACAGGAAGGAGATTTTGAACATTGTGCTCTTGGAGTTCATCTGTCTCAGGGGAGGATGATGGGGAGAGGGGGGAGAGGGGGAAGAGAAAGAAAGAAAAAACTGAATTCAGAGCCTCCAAATAGGCAGCGATCTCTGATTTTTATTGTCTGGTACTGACTGTGATCTAAGCCCAGAATGGGAATTGCGACTTGAGCAAACAGGAAAGAGTTCATTTAATTTAATGCTTTTTTTTTCAATATTTATTCTGAATTAGTTACTTTGTGACTGAGCAGGAAAATGAAGACTATGGAAGACTTGCCAATGAACTCATGAAGAAACTGGAAAACGACCACCGTTCTTTTCACCACAGTCGTATTTTCATTACTTGGTACAACAATGCTGGACACGTGAAAGTGTCTTTTCTCAAGAAATGAAACAGAATTGTTCTCTCAGAGGCTCTAATACTTATAGATTTCAAACAGTGAGATGTGCTCAACTCTGTTATCACCTTTAGTAGTTTCCTTCCTGGAATAACATGCATTTCGGTGGCATAATGAAGTAAAATATCTCAGGGTGATTTATACACATTAGATTTAATTCTGCATGTCTGCCATTGTTGGGGTTTTCAACAAGCCTTCTGTGCTCTCATGGCAATTGTCAGTTCCTACCTCCCACCCAGATGCCTGCAAGTACAGGGAACTCACACTTCACTCACAATTAACTAGTTGAAACATAGAAACATAGAAAATCTACCGCACAATACAGGCCCTTTGGCCCACAAAGCTATGCTGTACAAATTACCTAGGGTTACCCATAGCCCTCTATTTTTCTAAGCTCCATGTACCAATCCAGGAGTCTCCTAAAAGACCCTTTTGTATCCGCTTCCACCACTGTTGCCGGCAGCCCATTCCACGCACTCACCACCCTCTGCGTAAAAAAACTTACCCCTGTCATCTCCTCTGTACCTACTTCCAAGCATCTTAAAGTCATCTCCTCTTGTGTTAGCCATTTCAGCCCTGGGAAAAAGCCTCTGACTATCCACATGATCAATGCCTCTCATCATCAAACAAAGGGTCCAAGGTGAGGCTTTCTTTCCCTTTCATTAATTGTATTTTGCATTCACTGCAAATTACAACTAATCATTCTGATGAATAATTCTGTCATTCTAATGAATTATTCCCACCGAAGGTCCCTACTGATTGTCTAGTGCCCAGTAGTCCTGGTTGTGGAGCTGTGTCTCCATGTCACTCCCTGGATGAAATATGTTGGGGAATCACATGGTCTTCCACCCTCACCTTAACCACACATTCGGCTTTGATACTGACAGATCCAAATGTTCTAGATAGAGGAGGCTGCTGGTCTATTTAATACTGTTAATAATTAACTGCCCTCTGAATTCCAAGTAATTTCCCAGTATCCAGGGACCTATCAGTTGTGCTGAGAAACTACACTGGACAGTAAGAGAGAAACACTTACTCAGCCAATAATAGGAAACTCCATATTTAAACTTTGCTGGTGAGAAACCTGGGAATCTGAAGAAAGAGCAATCAAGGCAGAAATATTTGTTCAAAGTCTCCACACGGCACAGTTGTATATGGGTGGGTGACTCCTCTGGGTAACAGAATTGATCACTCTGAGAATTTCCCTTTCCTCTTTAAATAATTTGAGTACTTACTGAGACTGAGATTGTTCTGAACACAGATACAGTGACATTCTATCTTCACAATGGGACAGATTCTCTGTGTGTTCACCAAGCAGAAATCAAAAATATGAGAAGAGTTGACTGGAAATGGGAAGTGCTGGGTGCACAGAGCACTGAGGTTGTGCTGGATGAAATCCTGGAGGTGTCAAATGTGGGACTATAGGTCTCACTCAGAGCTGGTTCCAGGTTGAAATATAAAATTGTAAGTTAACGCTTAAACTATAGAGACTGTATTTAAACCAGTTATAAACTATCATAGTTGTTACCACTTTATCTTCCTCATTCACTTTGTTGTCCGTTGAAATATAATGGAATAGAATGTGTGAAATACTGGGTGCTGCAGATCAACTCATTTGGGAGAGAGTCCTGTTCATGGACAATTGCTTTCAGATGTCCTTAGGAAGCTAATAATCAATTGTTTTTAGAGTCTTATTATTTTGCTTTGCATCTTGCTGGGAATGTATTCTCACTGTGAAATAAAGAGGTGATGCATCACAACACTCGGTCTCCATTTTAATTCTTACTCACAAACAGAACTGGTCATTGGTCATATCATTAGATCACAGTTAGCAGCTGGCAGTGCAGGGAAGAGACATGATATGAAACACAATTGAGGAGATACATAACAATGTTAGCCTCTACTGCATGACTGGTGTACAAATGTCAGTAAATCTCTCTGGTTTTGTACAAAGCTTAGTGAGATCATACCTCAAATACTGTGACTGAAAACAGAAAAAAAGTTGTTTTCATGAAAGATCTGCAGAAAATAATGGAGATACTGAAATACCAAATGCACGTTCCAAATTGGCAGTGGCCTGATGAGAAAGGAGGACCTTCTGTTGGAGAATGAAGCAGTCCAAGTGACAGGAGTGTCAGTGGGGATCACTTTCAGACCAGTAACCATAATTCTATTAGTTTTTAAATCCTCATAAGGATGAATGTAGTCATCTACAGTGTATGTGGAGCTACTAGGGACAGGTGAGGTCTTAAGTTAATTGTTCATACCTGTATTTTCTGTGGAAAAGGACACAGAAACTAAGGAATTAAGGGATATGAATAGGATGTCTTGGAACATATCTACATTACTTAAAAGTAGATGCTGGTGATCTTAAAGCACATTAAGATGGGCAAATTCATGGGCTTATGAAAGCATATCCTAAGATCATAAAAGTTCAGAGTGGTTCACTACTCCTAGATTGGGGCAAGGTAAATTTGAAGGCATTAGATGTGGACTTGTGAAGGTTGACTAGCAGAGACTGTTTGCAGGGACAGCTAGCAGGTGGAAGGCTTTTAAAAGTGAGATATGAAAACTTCAAGACAGCTTGAGGACCTATTGGAGAGGAAAGCAAATTTGGCAAAGAGCCCCAGTTGATACTAAGGCTCTTGTTAGGTATAAAAGAATATGACACATATAGGCAGCTATATAGGGTCGAGTGAAGGCGTTGAGAAGTACAAGAGATTGATGACTTCCCTAATATCAGTAGGGGTTAAAGAGATCATGAGGTAGATCTGTCAGATAACATAAAGAAGAATCCTAAGAGTTCCCATAAGAATACTAAATGCCAAAGAGTAACTAGTGGGAGAATAGGTCATCATAAGTTCAATGTGGTTATCTATATGTGGAGCCACCAAGGATGGGTGAGATCTTAATTTAATAATTCTTACCTGCATTTACCATGAAAAATTGCATGGAAGCCAAGGAATTAAGGGATATGGTTAAGGATGCTTCGGAACATATCCACCTTACAGAAAGCAGGTGCTAGCAATCTTAAATTGGAGAATGGGGAAAAAAAGCTTAACAAATAGCATTTTCCATCATGGCTTTCCAACTGGCAGGTATGTGCGTAGGAAGTCAATCAATCGGGAGGGCACGAACGGCCGGTGGGATGCTGGAGCGAATTCTCGGGCCCAGACACAGGCAGCTGTTGAAGAACTGGATTCCAACTATCACTACATGGGGAGATGTGGCTGGTGTACTGCTGGTCTACACTACAGATTGGAGAGTTGTAGTTAGCCGTATCCCATACATAAAAGGAAAGTTCAAGAGTGATTGAAGATTATTGACGGATTTAAGGGAATAATCTGACCATGTCTGATCGTATGCAGTTTTGGTCACCAAATTACAGGAAGGATATTAATAAGATTGAAAGAGTGCAGAGAAGGTTAACCAGGATGTTGCCAGCTCTTGAGAAACTGAGTTACAGAGAAAGGTTGAATAGGTTAGGGCTTTATTCCCTGGAGTGTAGGAGAATAAGGGGTGATTTGACAGAGGTGTATAAAATTATGATGGTATAGATAGAGTGAATGCAAGCAGGCTTTTTCCACTGAGGCTAGGGGAGAAAAAAACCAGAGGACATGGATTGAGTGCGAAGGGGGAAAAGTTTAAAGGGAACATTGGTGGGGGGGAGCTTCTTCACACAGAGAGTGGTGGGAGTGTGGAATGAGCTGCCAGATGAAGTGGTAAATGCAGGCTCACTTTTAACATTTAAGAAAAACTTGGACAGGTACATGCATGAGAGGTGTATGGAGGGATATGGACCAGCTGCAGCTCAGTGGGACTAGGCAGAAAAATGGTTCGACACAGCCAAGGAGGGCCAAAAGGCCTGTTTCTGTGCTGTAATGTTCTATGGTTCTACTGGAGTTAATGTCACTGGATGATAAGAAAATAAAACCTAGGATCCAAATTAGAACATTCTAGATATCGCTTCTGTTACATCATAGTTCATTTATTTTCTCTCTCAACACCATTCTCCTACCTTCTCCCCATAACCTTTGATGCCCTTACTAATCAAGAACCTATCTATCACTACTTTAAATATACCCAATGAATTGGCTTCCACAGCTGCCTGTGGCAATGAATTTCCCATCCCCCCTCTGGCTAAAGAAACTCGGCCTCATCTCAGTTTTAAAGGGATGTCTTTATACTCTGAGGTTGTGCCCTCTGATGCTAGACTCTGACACTATTAGAAATATCCTCTCCAGATCTTTTCTATCCAGGCTTTTCAATATTCAGAAGGTTTCAATGGGATACCTCCTCCTTCTTCTAAAGGTCAACGAGTACAGGCCCAGAGCCATCAAATGCTCTTCATACAACTCTTTCAATCTAGGGATCATTCTCGTAAACTTCATCTGGATTATCTCCAATGTCAACACACCCTTTCCTAGATATAGGGGCAAATCTGCTCACAGTACTTCAAATGCAGTCAGACCAATGCCCGATAAAACCTTGGAATTACATCCTAACTTTTATATTTTAGTCCTCTGGAAACGAACACAAATATTCCTTTTGCATTCCTTACGACCAACTCAACCTGCAAGTTAACCCTTGCAGGATCCTGTGCTAGGCTCCCGAGTCCATTTGTTCCCTGTTTAGAAAATAGTCTACACCTTTATTCCTTCTACCAATGTGCATGAGCATACATTTCTCTGCACTGTATTCTAACTGCCAGTTCTTTGCCTATTATCCTCATCTGTCCAAGTTCTTCTGCAGACTCCGTGCTTCCTTAACACCACCTGCCCTTCCAACTATCTTTGTTTCACCTACAAACGTGGCCTCAAAACCAATAATTCCATCATCCAGATTATTAACATGCAATAGGAAAACGTGTGGATCCAATACCAACTCCCTGCAAGCACCACTGGTCACTGGCAGCCAACCAGAAAAGGCCCACTTTATTCCAGACGTACAAAAAAGCTGGATGAACTCAGCAGGTCGGGCAGCATCCGTTGGAAGAAGCAGTCAACGTTTCGGTTTGAGACCCTTCGTCAGTTTGTGCTGCCCGACCTGCTGAGTTCATCCAGCTTTTGCACCTCTTGATTTGAACACAGCATCTGCAGTGTACTTTGTGTTTCCCACTTTATTCCCACTCTTTACCTCCTGCCAGTCAGCCAATCTTCTGTCCGTGCTGGAGTCTTTCCTGTAATACCATGGGCCTTTTTTCTTGTTCAGCAGCCTCATGTGTAGCACCTTGTCAAAGGCTTCTGAAAATCAAAGTAAATGACATCTACTGACTCTCCCTGGTCAGACATGCTCTTTCTTCAAAGAAAGGGTCATCCCTTCCTCCACCATCAACACTGCCCTCAACCGCATCTCTTCCATTTCGTGCAAGTCTACCCTCACCCCATCCTCCCGCCACCCCACCAGGGATAGAGTTCCTCTTGTCCTCACCTACCACCCCACTGGCCTCCATGTCCAGCACATTTTTCTCTATAACTTCCACGATCTCCACAGGATCCCACCACGAAGTATATCTTTCCCTTGCTCCCACTGTCTGCTTTCCGCAGGGAGTGCTCCCTGCACGACTCCCGTGTCCATTTGTCCTTCCCCACTGATCTCCCTCCTGGCACTTATCCTTGCAAGCAGAACAAGTGCTACACCCACCCCTACCCATCCTCCCTCACTACAATTCAATATCCTAAACTGCCCTTCCAGGTGAGGAGACATTTATAGGAGTTTATAGGAGTTTATAGGGGTCATCTACTGTATCCGGTGCTCCCAGTTTGGCCTCCTGTATATACAAGAGACCCGACGCAGATTGGGAGACCGCTTCACTAAGCACCTACACTCCATCTGCTAGAAAAAACAGGATCTCCCAGTAGCCACCCATTTTAATTCCACTTCCCATTCCCATTCCGACATGACAGTTCATGGCCTCCTCTACTGTCGCGATGAGGCCACACTGAGGTTGGAAGAGCAACACCTTATATTTTGTCTGGGTAGCCTGCACCCTGATGGCATGAACTCGGTAAAGCCCCTCCAACCATTCCCCATTCCAATTTCCCTCTCTCACCTTATCTCCTTACCTACCCATTACTTCACTCTGGTGTTCCTCTCCCTTTTCTTTCTTCCATGACTTCCTATCTTCTCCTATCAGATTCCGCTTTCTCCAGCTCTTTATCTCTTTCACCAATCAACTTCCCAGCTCTTTATTTCATCCCTACCCATCTCCCCACCTTCTTATTTTGACTCCTCATCATTTTTTCTCCAGTCCTGATAAAGGGACTCAGCCCAAAACATCGACTGAACGCTTTTCCATTGATTCTCCCTGGACTGCTGAGTTCCTCCAGCATTTAGTGTGTTGCTTCTAACATCTGCAGAATTTCTCTCCTTTCTCCCTGGTCTATCCTGCTTATTGATAAAGTACTACATGGCAGGCTGATTTTGAAGAATATGTCACATTAATTCAGGATGATACAGCCAAATAGAAACAAAACTGGCTTCATGGAAGAAGCAGAATGTTATTTTGCAGAACTGACGCCATGACTAGCAGTGTACTGCAGGGATCTTTGCTGCATCTACTTGTGCTTGTAATCTATATTAATGATATGAATGACAATATTGTTAACATGGTTGATAAGTTTGCAGACAATCTTCATATTGGTGGTGTATGAGCAGTGAAGAGGATTGAAAATAAATATGGACCAACTTGGGAAAACAGCCAGAGAATGGCAACTGGAATTTAACTCTGACAAGGCAAAGGTGTTGAACGTTGTTATGTTAAACTAGGGCAGGACTTACATAGACCATTGTACACCTCTGGAAAGTGCTGTATAATGGGAAACAGGTACATAGTTCTCTGAAAATAGAAACACGGATAGACAGATTGATGAAGAAGACATATGGCACTCTTACTTTCATTCGTAAGGCCATTGATTACAAGATTTGGGACATCATGTTACAGTCATGCAAGATGCTGGTTGGACCACACTTGGAATACTGTGTGCACTTCCAGTTACTAGGATATTAGAAGGATGTAATTAAGCTAGAGAGCATGCAGTAAAGATTCTTGAGGATGTTACTGGGACTGGAGGGCTTGATTTATAATGAGAGACTGAATAGGCTGGGACACTTCTCAGAAACATAGGAGGGTGAAGGGTGATCTTATAGAGGTTTATAAAATACACGAGGGGCATATATAAGATGAGAGGTCAGTCTTGTTCTCAGGGACTGGGACCTAAAACTAGAAAACATAGGTTTATGGTGAGAAGAGAAAGATTAAAAATAGATCTGAGGGATATACAGCTCTCGTTACATGCTCATGCAGCTCAGCTCTTTGAGTGATTGCAGGAAGTTTGATGTTAATAACTCACCAGGGGTGATTGAGAAGTTCATGACCTAAGGTAGAAGGAGATAAGTTATTAACTTTAAACTTTCTGGATAATAAGCCACAAACTTATCAATCACCCATGCTGTGGACACATTCTGGAGTTCCAAGATCCGTATGCTCCATGACCACTGGACTGTGTGTGCAAATGTAGGAGGGGACTACGTTGAAAAGTAAATGTGCTAGGTTTTCTAAAATTGACTCCTTCTACCCTAGGCCACAAACTTATCAATCACCCCTCGTATATCAAAACTGTTGTGTAAGGCGATTGACATGGATGAGCAAAAGAAAGCCGCCACTCTTCCCAGTTAATGGTGTTAAAATGTACAGTCTCTTGTGCAACATAGTAACTCCTGAAAAGCCAGCAAGCAAGATGTTTGACAAAATTGTTACAATTATAAAAAATCACTTGAGCCCTAAACTGCTGGTACAAGCTGTGAGGTTTAGATTTTACAGAAGGAACCAGACAAAGGGGGAAAGCATTTCTGAAATCATTGCAGAACTGTGCGAGCTTTCCCAATACTGTGACTTTGCAGATGGGCTTCCTGATTCAATAAGGGACAGGCTGGTGTGTGGTTTGCATAGTCAAAGCACTCAAATGAGGCTACTGTCAGAAAGAGACCTGATCTTAGAATGGGCATTGACCATTGCAATATTGGTAGAGACTGCAGCAAAGGAAGCAGCAGAATTCAAGAAAAAGATGTTAGAAGGTGAAATGCACAAGATGTCCCTGAATGGTGCAAAAAACCAAATATTTTATTTTTTTTTTATTTTATTTTTTTTAAATTTTATTTAATTGCATTTTTAAATGATTACAAGTGTAGAAAAAAAAAGTATGTGTCCCTTCCCCCCTCCCCTTAACCCCTCCCCCCTAACTTCCCTATATAAAAAAAATTAAGAAAGAAAGAAAAAAAAGAAAGAAAGAGTGCCTGGTTGTTGGAAGGTCTCCACATGCTCCATGGAGTTCTTAATAACTTTAGTGTATATATTTACTTCTTTCCCCAAGTAACCATTAATTTCCTCTTCAGAGCACCTATATATTTAATCCTATCTTTTGTAAATAAGGGCCCCAGATTTTCAAAAATGTTTCATATTTATCTCTTAAATTATAAGTAATTTTTTCTAATGGAATACAGCCATAGATTTCTTTTTTCCAACAATCTATACTTAAATATGTATCTGATTTCCAAGTAATTGCAATAGCCTTTTTGGCTACAGCCAGTGCAATTCTTATGAATTCTTTCTGATATTTATTGAGTTTGAGTTTCAGTTTTGTCCCTTCAATATCACCTAGTAAAAGTAATATTGGATTATGAGGAAGTTTTATTCCCGTAATTTGTTCCAATAAAAGTCTTAAATTTGTCCAAAAAGGTTGAATTTTAGAACAAGACCATGTAGAATGTAAAAATGTACCAGTTTCTTGTTTACATCGGAAACACTGATCAGGTAAACTTGAATTTAATTTATTTATTTTTTGTGGTGTAATATATAATTGATGTAAAAAGTTATATTGCACTAATCTTAACCGAACATTTATTGTATTTGTCATACTATCAAGACATAGTCTTGACCAATTTGTTTCTTCAATTTTAATATTCAAATCACTTTCCCATTTTTGTCTTGACTTATGGACTCCTTGTTTAGTTGCCTGTTTTTGAATCAAATTATACATACAAGATATAAATTTTTTAATATTTCCTTTTTGAATTAAAATTTCTATTTCTTTAGATTTCGGCAATAACATTGTTTGACCTAGTTTTTCTCTTATATAAGCCCTTAATTGAAAGTAACAAAATAAAGTGTTATTTGATACTTTATATTTATTCTTTAATTGATCGAATGACATTAATATACCTCCTTCAAAACAGTCTCCTATGTATTTAATCCCTTTTTGAAACCAATTATATAAAAGTTGATTGTCCATTGTAAAAGGAATAAGTCTATTTTGAATTAAAGATCTCTTTGCTAATAAAGATTTTTTTGTCTCATCATCAACACTTATCTTATTCCATAAATCAATCAAATGTTTTAATATAGGAGATTCTTTCTTTTCCCGTATCCATTTAGATTCCCATTTATATATAAAATCTTCTGGTACATTTTCTCCTATTTTGTCTAGTTCTATTCTAATCCATGCCGGTTTATCTTTCTCAAAAAAAGATGCAATAAATCTAAGTTGATTTGCTTTATAATAATTCTTGAAATTTGGAAGTTGTAACCCTCCTAGATCAAATTTCCATGTCAATTTTTCCAACGATATTCTTGACATCTTACCTTTCCAGAGAAACTTCCTCACATATTTGTTTATCTCTTGAAAAAACTTCTGGGGTAATTGTATTGGTAATGATTGAAATAAATATTGTAGTCTAGGGAATATATTCATTTTTATAGTATTTACTCTACCTACTAATGTTATTGGTAATGCCATCCATTTATCAAGATCCTCCTGAATTTTTTTCAAAAGTGGTGAATAGTTTAATTTGTATAAGTTTTTTATG
Source organism: Hemitrygon akajei (assembly GCF_048418815.1). NCBI lineage: Eukaryota > Metazoa > Chordata > Chondrichthyes > Myliobatiformes > Dasyatidae > Hemitrygon > Hemitrygon akajei. The sequence goes on along the minus strand of NC_133132.1, from coordinate 58,868,692 downwards.
TCATTGTCAACTCTTATACCTAAATATTTTATACCATTTGCCGGCCATCTAAATTGAGTTATTAATCGACATTGACTATAGTCTCCATTAGTAAGAGGTAAAATTTCACTTTTATCCCAATTTACTTTATAACCTGATATTTTCCCATATTCTTCTAATCTATAAGATAATTTACCTAATGAATGTAATGGATCTGTTAAATAAAGTAGAACATCATCAGCAAATAAATTAATCTTATATTCTTCCTGATTAACTCTGAAACCCTTAATATCTGGGTCCATTCTAATTAATTCAGCTAATGGCTCTATTGCCAACACAAACAAAGCAGGTGATAATGGACAACCTTGCCTAGTTGATCTTGTTAACTGAAATGGTGTCGAAATTTGACCATTTGTCACTACTTTAGCTTTGGGATTAGTATTTAAGGTTTTAATCCATCTTATAAATGATGTGCCTAATCCATATTTTTCCAATACCTTAAATAAAAAATCCCATTCCAATCTATCAAATGCTTTTTCTGCATCTAAAGCAACTGCCACACTCATTTCCTCCCTCTTTTGCACTAAATGGATTATACTAATTAACCGGGTTACATTATCTGCCGATTGTCTATTTTTGATAAATCCTGTTTGATCCATATGCACTAATTTTGGTAAGCATTTAGATAATCTATTAGATAAGATTTTTGCTATTATTTTATAATCAGTATTTAATAAAGAAATAGGTCTATATGATGCTGGTTTTAAAAGGTCTCTATCTTTTTTTGGCAATACTATTAAAACAGCTGTTGAAAAAGATTCTGGAAGTCTATGCGTTCTTTCCGCTTGATGTATTAACTCCATAAAGGGAGAAATTAATAAATCTTTAAACTTTTTATAAAATTCAGGTGGAAAACCATCTTCTCCTGGGGATTTGTTACTTTGAAGTGATCCTAGAGCTTCTTCAACCTCCTTCACTGTAAAAGGCATACCTAATCCCTTCTGTTCTTCCATATCTAATTTTGGAAGAGTTATCTGTGCTAAAAATCTTTCTATCTTAACATCATTATTTTTTGATTCTGATTTATACAACTCAGAATAAAAGTTCTTAAAAGCCTCATTAATTTCTAGAGGCTTATAAGTAACTTTATTCACTTTTGTTCGGATTGCATTTATTGTTTTAGAAACCTGATCTGTTTTTAACTGCCATGCAAGGACCTTATGTGATCTTTCACCTAGTTCATAATATCTCTGTTTAGTTCTCATAATTGCTTTTTCTGTTCGATATGTCTGGAGTGTATTATATTTTAACTTCTTATTGATAAGTTGTCTTCGTTTTTCTTCTGTCATATTTCTTTGAGATTCTTTTTCTAATTTTATAATCTCTTTTTCCAATTGATCTATTTCTATCATATATTCCTTCTTAATTTTAGAAGTATAACTTATTATCTAACCTCTCAAATATGCCTTCATTGCTTCCCACAATATAAATTTATCATCAACTGAATGTAAATTTGTATCTAAAAAGAACTGAATCTGTTTTTTCATAAAATCACAAAAATCCTGACGTTTTAGTAAAATTGAGTTAAATCTCCATCTATAAATTGATTCCTCTTTATCTATCATTATCATTGTCATTATTAAAGGAGAGTGATCAGACAATATTCTTGCTTTATATTCCACATTTTTCACTCTATCTTGAATATTCGTTGATAATAAGAAAAAATCTATCCTTGAATATGTTTTATGTCTATTTGAATAAAATGAATAATCTCTTTCTTTTGGATTGATTCTTCTCCATATATCAATCAAATTTAGGTCTTTCATCAATGATAGAGTTAGTTTTACTACTTTTGATTTTGTAATAGCCTTTATTGATCTATCTAAAACTGGATCTAGACAAAAATTAAAATCTCCACCTATTAATATTTTATCATGTGCATTAGCCAAATTCAAAAAGACCTCCTGTATAAATTTTACATCATTTTCATTTGGTGCATAAATATTCATAAGAGTCCATAGTTCTGAAAAAATTTGACAATATATAATTAAATATCTTCCTGCCGAGTCAATTAATACATTTTGTATTTTAATTGGTAAGTTTTTATTAACCAATATTGCAACTCCTCTCGCCTTTGAGTTAAATGAAGCTGCAATAACATTTCCAACCCAGTCTCTTTTTAATTTCTGATGTTCTATGTCCGTTAAATGAGTTTCTTGTAGGAAAGCTATATCTATTTTCATTTTTTTAATATATGTTAAAATTCTTTTTCTTTTTACTGGTCCATTAAGCCCATTAACATTAAAACTTTAAAAATTCAATAAATTAGTCATTATTTTTAATTATGTTACTCCAATCTATAATAATACCTAATCTTTCAACTTTCATGGTATCCTGGGAAATCTTTTTAGAAGTCTCCATGTTGCTATGTGTGTCCCCACCAATCATCCAGGCAAAAAAGTAAAAGAAAAATAGAGTATAAGGAAAAAAACAAAATACCCCCCTACTAATGTTGTGAAAGAAAAAAAACACAACATTACCCCCCTCTGTTGTACGGGACATGGCAATCGCCATGATTACACACGTGAATCCCGTAGTAACTGATTCAAAGCTCCCCATCCCCCCCGCAACGTAAAAAGTGTATATATAAGAAAAGGAAAAAAAACATATTCTTCTCAATTAACATTTCTAAAATTTTACTTTTCTCCCTTGTATCATCCTTAAATGTCCATCAGTTCCATTCGCTGTCTCTGTCTTCGTCTTTAACCATTACGTTTATAAGTCTCTACGTTTAATTAGTGAGTAGATGGAAGTTTTTGTGCGAACACCTCTGCGTCTCGATAATCGGAAAAAAAAATTTTTCCCTCTTCCAGAAAAATTATCAATGTTGCTGGGTGGCGCATTAAAAATTTATAAACTTTTTCCCATAAGACTTTTTTGCTGAATTAAATTCTTTCTCTTCAAAAGGTTATAACTTATATCAGGATAAAAAAGAACTGGTTTCTCTGCTATCATCAATGGACCCTTTCTTCTTTTGGCACCTTGGGCAGCCGCCCTCAAAATCTTTTCTTTATCCTGGTATCTTAAACATCTTATCAAAATTGATAGCGGGTTTTGTTCATCTTGAGATCTTGGTCTTAAAGCTCTGTGCACCCTTTCAATCTCAATTGAAATTTCTTCCCCCATTTCCAATTTTTCAGGGATCCATTTTTGAAAAAATTTTATTGGGTCTTCTCCTTCAATACCTTCTTTAAGTCCAACAATTTTAATATTGTTACATCTACTAAAATTTTCAAGTTTATCAATTTTTTCCACGAGTTGTTTTCTTTCTGATGTCCAGGCAATATTATCAACTTCCATTTCCTTCATTCTTCCATCCATGTCTTCCATTTTAATTTCCAAATCTGTAATTTTCTTTTCCATTTTTTCTTGTTTCTTTGTCATATTATCAAACATAGCCTCCATACTCATTATTTTTTCTTTAATTACTTTTTGGTTACTTTTAATTACTTTTAATGCATTTAGTTTATGCATTATTTGCCTCAAAGTCTTTTGTATATTTTCAGAGGAATTCTCATCTCCATCTTCACCTGATTTATCCAGAGAGTCTGATTCTCTCTCAGAGTCGCTGTCACTTTCAGTTGAAGTCGCTGTTGGGATTTGTAGTTTTTGTTGCTCTCGTTTGTGCATGCTCGCTCCTTTACGCTTGCGCAGTTCTCGTTGATCTTTTCCTTTCGAAATGGCCGATGTTGCTGCAGTTTCCTGTTCTGTTTCGCCAGTAGTGTGTTGTACCTGAGTCAGCGGTTCTTCGGTAGAAGTAGGCCTTGATTCTTTTCGAACTTGAGCTGTCTTCGCGGTAGTATTTTTCTTCGTCCTCTGTCTATGAGGCATAGCTTAAAACAATCCAGAGTAATTTATAAGTAACCTTATGAAAGCATTGGCTAATTTTTCTTCATTTAAACATTGATTTATTGATTTTTTACGGGAGGGCTGGGTTCCAGCGTCTCGATCCTACGTCATCACGTGACATCCCCAATATTTTATTGCTGTAGCAGATCCTCCCATGATGCAAGTGACTGTTGGATCAAAGAAAAAGTTTACACAAAGTGTCACAGATAAGACCCTATAGCATGTGAAAGGCAGACAAGCATAACTGAGTGAAAAGTTTCAAACACAAAACTAAGCAAATACATAAAGTACCCAAATGTGAAACAGAATCAGACAACATAGAGTCTGACAAAGGTGAACTGCCATGCCTAGAACTGCATAGTATAGCTGAAGCAGATCACAAAATCATCTGGATCACAATAGATGTGTCTGGCGTAAAACTGCAAATGGAGCTGGATACAGAGTCAGCCTTGTCTCTAATACCAGAGGCTGACTACAACAGACTGTTATCTAAGATACTAACAGAGAAAACAGTGATGCTAAAGACCTACACAGGTGAAAAAGTGTCTCCCAAAGGCCATCTGAAAGTGAACGTGATGTATGGAAGCCAAACGCAACAGTTACAGCTCGTGTCTCCACTCTGCGCTGAACTAAAGATCTATGGACGGACTTACTTTGTGGATTTCAGTTCAGAACATTATTTGCTTCCATTTATTGTTTACATGACTTTTTTTTTTTGCTTTGCACATTGGGTGTTTGACAGTTTTTTTTAATGAGTTCCTTTGGGTTTTTTTGTTTCGTGGCTGCCTGTAAAGAGATAAATCTCAAGGTAGTATAATGTATACATCCATTGATAATGAATGTACTTTGAGAGAGGTACAGAGAGCTATGGTAGATGGAACGAGGCAGAATATAAGATCAATGTGGACTAAACAGCTCAAAAGCCGTTATCTGTGCTATATGGCTCTATGCCTCAGTGACTTTATGACTTTATGAGAAGGCATGCATTTAAGGTGCGAAGAGGAAGATTTAAAAGCAATGTGTGGGATAAGTATTAGACACTGAAAAAGGTAGGTGCCTGGTACTGGCTGCCATGTATAGGAGTGGAAGTCAATATCATTATAGCATTTAAGAGGCTGTAAGACACAAGAATATGCAGGGAGTTTAGGAATGTGTACCTTTAAATGCCAAAGAGATTTAGTTTAATTCAGAATCATGAGTGATACAGACATTAGGAATAGAAAGATCTGTTCCGATACTGTACTGATCTTAATTCTATACTGGACCCACCTGACTGGCAGCCACTCTCTGAGAAAAGAGAAACACGATCATCGTTACTGCCAACAGGTCTCCCAGCTGTTGCCAGAGTGATAGCCATCATCAGATTCTCCTTACCTGGTTCTTAACAGGATCCTTTTCCTCCCAATGGCTCAAGAACTGATCCCCAAATCCCAGTGCGGTTTCCATCCTTCAGGAAACAGTAGACACTGTGTGCTCCAAGTGAAAACTCTGGGAAAACTATAAGCAATGGAAACAACGATATGGATAGCCTTCCTGACCTCATGAAAGCCTTTGACCCAGTCAAACATGAGGGACTTTGCTGCCTCCTTCTCAGATTCAACTATCCACAAAAATACATCTCCTTCTCACATCAGATTTGTGATTGGTCAGGGCATCAAGGGATTGGCCAGAAGGCAGGTGTATGGGGTTGAGTGGGATCCGGCAGAGCCATCAGCCATGATGGAATGGCGGAGCAGACTTGATGGGCTGAATTGCCTAATTTTGCTCAGTCTGCTCACTGGTATCCCATATTCAGCTCCTTGCACCATCTATACTTGGCTTCTGTGTGCTCTGATTCTGCTATTGGACATGGGAACACATGGCCTGCCCATTGGTTCTAACTGAATGAACTTAGTTCCTCAATGTTGACCTGTTTCTCCCAGCCTCAATGACATTTAATCAAGTGTCTCCACCCAAAGGGGGGAGCAGACAGACAGAACAGAGCACCCCTGTGGCCGTTCCCATCACCAATAAGTATACCGTTTTGGATACTGTTGGTGGGGATGACCTACCAGGAACTAGTTGCTGGTTCCTGTCTCTGGCACTGAGGTTGGACCCTCAAGTAAGAAGGGGAGGAGGGAAGAAAAGAGAGCGGTAGTGATAGGGGAATCAATAGTCAGGGGGGCAGATAGGAGATTTTGTGGGGAAGATCGGGAATCTCGGATGGTATGTTGCCTCCCTGGTGCCGGGGTCTGGGACATCTCAGATCGGGTGCAGGTTATTCTCGAGAGGGAGGGCAAGAACCCAGATGTTGTGGTCCATGTAGGGACCAATGACGTGGGTAGGATGAGTGAGAGGGTCCTGCGTAGTGAGTTCAGGGAGTTACGTGCAAAGCTGAAGGGCAGGACCTCCAAGGTAATAATCTCAGGATTGCTACCTGTGCCACGTGCGAGTGAGGCGAGGAACAGAAGGATTATACAGATTAATACGTGGCTGAGAGGATGGTGCAGGAGGGAGGGCTTCAGGTTTTTAGATAATTGGGCTTTGTTCCACGGAAGGTGGGATCTGTTCCAATGGGCCGGCTTACAACTGAACTGAAGCAGTACTAACATTCTTCCAGGAAAATTTGCTAGTGCTTCTCGGGGGTGTTTAAACTAAATTTGCAGGGAGCAGGGATCCAGAATACGAGAGAGGATAGTGAGATGAAGAATAAAGGACAGGTGGGGACTACACTGTTCCAGAATATTAAATGTATAGTAGAGAAAGGTGAGGCGGAACAAGTGATAAGGAGGACACATGTACAGAGGGATGGTGTGACGGAACATGGAGTTAAATGTGCAGAAAGAATAAGTAGATTTAGGAAGGATAACAAAATTCAAGGGGCGTATAGCCCGATGGGAGTTCGGGGAGCTGGGCTAAGCACAATAGGCAGCGATTTAAACAGAGAGCGGAGAAATGGGCTATAAATTCTATATCTGAATGCACGAAGTGTCAGAAATAAGGCAGATGAGCTTGAAGCTCAGGTGCGAATGGGTAACTATGATGTTGTTGGGATAACGGAGACATGGCTGCAGGGAGATCAGACCTGGGAAATGAATGCACAAGGGTATACGTACTATCGTAGGGACAGAAATGTGGGCAGAGGGGGTGGGGTGGCCCTGTTGGTGAGGAATGAGATTCAGTCCTCTGCAAGGGGGGACATAGGATCAGGAGAAGTAGAGTCTCAATGGACAGAACTGAGGAACAGTAAGGGCAAAAAGACCCTAATGGGTGTTGTCTGCAGGCCCCCAAACAGTAGCATGGATATTGGATGCAAGTTGAATAGGGAGTTAACATTGGCATGTGGCAAAGGTAATGTCACAGTAGTTATGGGGGATTTCAGAATGCAAGTGAACTGGGAGAATCAGGTTGGTGCTGGACCCCAGGATAGGGAGTTTGTAGAGTGCCTACGGGATGCATTCTTGGAACAGCTTGTACAAGAGCCGACCAGGGACAAGGCTATTCTGGATTTAGTGTTGTGTAATGAACAGGAATTGATAAGCGATCTTGAAGTAAAGGAGCTATTAGGAGGTAGTGACCATAATATGATAAGTTTTTATCTGCAATTTGAGAAGGATAAGAGCAGATAGGAGGTGTCAGTGTTGCAGTTGAACAAAGGAGACTATGGAGCCATGAGGGAGGAGCTGGCCAAAGTTAAATGGACGGATATCCTAGCAGAAAAGACAGTGGAACAGCAATGGTACGTATTCTTGGGAATAATAATCTCATTAATTTCTTCATATTCCCAAGCCAGGGTACCATCCTTTCTACGAATTTTCAAAATTTCTCTTTTGGCTCCAGCCGGTTTTAATTGAGATGCAAGTAGTTTATTATTTTTTTCTCCAAACATAAAAAATTGGCTCTTTAACTTAAGTAGATAACCTTCAATTGGATGAGTTAATAATAGGTTATATTGTGATGGAAGTTCCACCCTTTCTTTAAATAAGTCAATATTAGGGGAAGTCGCACAGATATTATCTAAATCTTTAATTTGTTTTGAAATTTTATCTAATTCTGCTTTAGTCTGTTTTTTAAGTTTAGCTGAATAAGAAATAATCTGACCACGTAAAAATGCTTTGAATGTATCCCATATAATTAATTTGGACACACCTCCTATATCATTAAAAAGAAAAAAATTCTTTTATCTGAGTTTCAATAAAACTGATAACATCAGAGTTTTGCAATAAAGTCTGAGACATGCGCCATGGTGGACGGGCAAAAATGACATCATCAAATTCAAAAGGAAAAACTCAAAGGCGAATGATCAGATATAGCAATAGCGTCATATTCACAGTTTTTAACATTAGGCAAAAGGCGGGGATCAATTATAGCATAATCAATCCTCGAATTTTTTTTTTAGACATGTGCAGAAAAGGAATATTCTCTGTTATCAGGGTGTAAATGCCTCCATAATTCGATCAACCCAAAATCGTTCAAAAAGGAGTTAATAACTGACACAGAATGATTTGGAAGTCACTGATTAGTTGAGTTCTTGTCAATCATAGGATTTAAACAACAGTTAATATCCCCACCCATTATCAACACATATTCATTTAAATCCAGCAATAAAGCAAATACTTTTTTAAAAAAAGAAGGATCATCTAAATTAGGACCATACAACTTTACCGAAACAACCTTTCTATTACAAATCACTCCTTACACAATTAAAAATCTACCATTAGAATCTGATGCAATATCCTTTTGAGTAAATATATTAGATTTAATAAAGATAGATACGCCTTTAGTTTTACTCTGAGAAGTAGCATGGAGCTGTAACACATTCCACCATCCAAGAAACCTATTTTGATCTCCCGCCCTGATATGCGTCTCCTGAGTGAAAATTATATCAGGTTGGAATCGATTAATAATTTTAAAAGTCTTTTTTCGTTTGTTAGGATGATTCCAACTACGTACATTCCAACTTATTACATTAATCCGTTTAACTGCCATGCTATAATTTTATTCTAATTTACTTTATACATGCGCAGAACACATACCAATACGGGATTATCAAAGATGGCAGTGATGAAGAATACTACCATATAGAAAACACACATGCTCCGGAACCACCCAATGGGAAAATACACCGAACTCTAAACCCACCCACCCTCCCAAAAGCCCGAGAAAAAGGCAAGTGAACTAAGATAGAATACAAAGCCTTGGGCCGCTCAGTCGGTCTCGTCTCTCCCTCCCCCCAGCCAGTACACAAAAAAATAAAATGACCTTGCAAGAAAGACAGTAACGTCTCAACAAAGGAGAGTGTTTACATTCCATCATGTATTAAACAAAAAAGAACCAAAATAATATAATCTCTTAGAGAGAAAAACCAGCGCCATCTTAAGTTTAGCTTTAAATCTCTAAGAAAACTTTAAATTCAGTTATAGGATGCAATAACAAAACAGATTAAAAAAAGTTTAACTGAACTAAATTTACAAAAATATTAATTAGTAATATCATAAGTAACTAAACCCTCCCAGATATATATATAAAAAGAATCCCTATTAGTAGGAAAAAACTACCAATTAGCAAATTAAGAAACAACAAAAAGAAACATCAAACCAAATATTAGATAAAAGGAACAAATACTTTTATCCCCTTTTCTCAGTCAAAGACCTACCGGTAATTAGCCACTTAAACAGTCAAACTTGAACTGTAAATCTTCTTTCCAAAAAAAATCCATTGGGATGTAATGATGAGCAGGTTTTCTTATCTTCTTTTATTAATCTCTCAATGAAATATCCAAATAGACATCATATATCTTCTTTTCGAAATGTGAATAATATACAGATAATTAAACAGCTTTTCAGATGGTTCATTCAGTAGTAACATCAGTGACGGTGACAGGTACAGCCTGACAAAATCCAGTGCGGCTTTTGGGTCAAAGGAAATGTGTGGAGAAGAATAAGGAGGAAAAACTTTTATTCTTGTCGGGTAACTCAAAGAGGGAAATAGTTTCTTATCATATGCTTGTTTCATTACCAAAACAAAGCTTGATCTTTGTTCCATTACTGCTTTCAGATAATCTTCATAAAAACGGAGCTCAGACTCGTTGAATCTGAAAACTCTTTGTTTTCTTGTCTGTCGCATTATTTGATCTTTAATTTTAAAGTGATGAAAACAAACCAGAATAAATCTTGGTATGCTTGAATCTTTAAATTTCGAAGTAAACGCTCAATATGCTCTTTCAATAGCAGGCGGCTGTGATAAAATAGTCGGAAATAGCTTATGAAAGAGCTTACCAAGGTAAAACGTTAAGTCTCCATTTTCAGCTCCTGCTTGCAATCCAACGATTCGTATATTGTTTTGGCGAGACCTAGTTTCCAGGTCTATAGTCTTATTTTGATATTTTTCCAAACGGGTTATATTTCCAGACAATTTTTGCTTAGTTAACTTCAATTCCTTTTCATGTTTTGTAACTTGAGTTTCCACATCTTTAAGTTTTCCCAGAAATAACTTCATTTCATTATTATTCTTTTCCAGTTGATCTTTAATTGCCCTGTTCTGATCTTGAATTGAATTCAGTGCCCGAACGATATCTTCAGCCCATGATGGCACTTCATCAGATCTTTCCTTCAGCATCTTTCCTTTTCCAATACTTTTGTCAGTAGGTTCATGTGGATTCTTCCCACTTCTCGTAGACATAGACATATTACTCCCCTTCAAGAATCAGCAATTAAATATTTTAAATTCAAAATTTAAACTGGGGGGAGAGAGAAAAAACTAAGAGCAGCACAAAATTACTGCTACTCAATCGACAGTCAGAGGTGGTCTCGGTCATCAAATATTGACAATATTATTAGAGTGTTGGGAGCACTGTATTCATAAGGTCTTCAATTTTGGATGGATGGGAAATGAATGGGCACAAAATCTTCTGTTGGTTAATGTGGAATATGATTCCAGTGTACATCATTCTGTCACCTTTCCATGGTTTTTCCCTTTGTCTGTGGTTGATTTGGGCCTTCAGGGAAAAATCAAGATGAGGAGTGATTGCTTATTCATAGCACAGGAAGTCTGGCAATATTACAAGCAAGATATTATGGATTCTTACATATCCACACAGAAGCTTCATAGGATCCAGTGACAGGTCGTTCTGGAGTTTCTGTCTATGTTCCGAAGTTTCAGGTGACTATTCAGAAACAACTATCAGATGAAATATCACCATTCATGTCTGAGGTGGTTGCTATCAATTTAGTCTTGGAATGGGTCGAAGAAGTATGCTTTGATTATGTACTTCTGTGCTCTGGTTCGATCTCAGACTTGACAGCTATTGAGATGGGTATTTCAAATTGTAGGCCAGACATTCTTCTTGAGATTGGACAGCCATTGAGGCTGCAGGGTCTAAGCTTGTGTATACATATCATACGGGCTCCTGTCCTTGTTGGGGTTGAAGGAAATGAGGTGACAGACACTCTTGCCAAGCAATCACCTAAAACGAAGGCTATAAAAATAGTGGTGCCTTTGCATAAGGGAGAGGTAAAAGCCATAATTAATAAATTCTATTCAATAACTGTGGCAACAAAGGTAGGATAAGGAAAAGAAAGAATGGGATTTATATAAAATCAGATAACTCAACTGGGAGAGGGGTTTAAAAGGAGTGACATATATATATGTATTGGACATACAAGGCTAACTAATTCCTTGTTCAGATTTAATATGCGTGATACAGGCATTTGTGGGGAGTGCACTTGTCAAGAAAAGGTGCAGCCGATATTGCTTGAGTGCAGATACTATGAGGTGCAAAGGAAACATCTAATTGCTAAATTGAGATCTTTGGGACAGACACTGTTTAACATTGAAAGTTTGTTAGGATATCACTGCCATTGTAATGTATAGAAGTGCAAATTTGACTTTCTGAAAAGCAAAAGACTTGTTGATATTATTGGAGTTTTATGGTGGGTAGAATTTGCTCCACATTCCAACTCAATAGGTGGTAGTAATACACCTTGTGTTGATCTTCCAACTGCCATTAAACTTTACAAGAAGAAGTGGAGTCACCTTTTGGAGCAGATGATCGGAGAATGGGGAGTTGAGGCCTTGGTGAAAGGACTCAGGTCTCATTCAGTTTTTGCTGCTCATCATCGGTACTTGATTCAGTGCAGGCTGGAGGTAGCTAGGGCAGTGGAATACTTCTCCTACATGATGTGAAGTCAGGGAACCTCATGAGTACAACTGTGGGAATTGCACACCAGTGTAGTGCCTGACAGACAACGTCAAGGCAGTGGAACTGGATTTTGATGTAATAGGAATGGAAAGCTGAGAGTTTTATATCTGAGCATTTCACTGAGTGGCAGCATTCAAGGTTCAGGCTTCAGATAAATGGGTGACCATCAAGAAAAATTAGGGGAGTCGGAAGTCAGTGCAGGATTCCCCTCACTAACATGCATGTCCCCTCGGATATTATTGATAACAACAGAGGCTGGTGCAGTGGTCAAATCTTTTGGCACTGTAACTGGCTCTGAGGCTCAGAGGGAAAGGTCACAGTCAGACAGGAACAATACTGACATGAGACTCAGTAGTGAGTAGGACAGGCAAGAGATTCTGAAGCTGCGGAAGAGATGCTAGGATGGTGCTTTGCCTCCATGGTGGCATAGTCAAGATGTCTCTAAGTGGCTGTAGAAAATTCTAGAGGAACAGGGTGAACAGCCAGAGGTGTTTTTACATGTCAGCCCAAATGATAATGGGTTCAACAAGGGGTGAGGATTCTGAAGAAGGAGTATAGGGAGTTAGTGTGAAGTTATGAAACAGGGTATTTAAGGTAGTAATCTCTAGATAACTACTGGTGCCATGTACTAGCAAAGGACAGAAATAGGAAGATATGCCAGCTAAACTTGTGGTGGAGGAACTGGTGCAGGGGGCAGTGATTCCAGTTCTAGGATTACCGGGAACTCTACGGGGTGTAGACACAACCTGTAGAAGTCAAAAGGTTGCACCTGAATCAAAGCGGCACCAATATCCTTGCAGGGAAATTCGTTAATGCTACTCGGGGAGAGGAGTTAAGTTTTATTGGTGAGGGGGGAAGCCGTTGAACTACAAGTAGGAGCAAGTCATGGGATGAAGCAGAGCCAGTGATAGCAAGTTCAGTCATTGAGAAAGGCAGGGAAAGGAATACTTACTGCGACTTACAGTATTTCACTGCTGGAGGTTCAACAATTAAGGGATGATGTCCGGGCATGGATTGGTTCTAAGGGCTGGCACGTTAACAGTGGTAACAGCAACATAGCTGGGAGAAGGCCGGACTGGCAGCTCAGTATTCAGTATACAGATGTGACAGGAGTACCAGTAAGGGGGAAAGCACTGTAACCTTTATGAAAAAGGAGGACATCAGGGTACTTAAAGATAACATTAATGGGATTATGCAGTGAAATCACATGGATAGAACTTAGAAACACTCTTGTAGAACTGCATTATAGTTGGAGGAATAATAAGTTTTGTTAGTGGTGGATTTAACTTTTACTGGACTAACTCCACAGCTAAGGACCTGGATGGGAAGGAATCTGAAAAGTGTAGATGAAAGTTTGAGTCAGTATGCTGAGGACCCTACTTAGGAGAGTGATATACTATATCTCCTCCTGTCAAATAAGTCAGGGTAGGTAACTGAAGTGGCAGTCAGAGCGACTTTAGCTTGAGTAACTATAATTCTATTACAATAACAAAAACCTCTCACACAAAATCAGCAAAACTAAAAAAGTAATTATTGAGTACAGGAGAAAGAAACTGGAGGTCCATGAGCCAGTCCTCATTAGGGCAACAGAGGTACAGAGGGTCAGTACTTCTATATTCCTTGTTAACATATCAGAGAATCTGACCTGGGACTAGCAAGTAAGAGTTATCACCACAGATATGACAAATGCTGCTACCTTCTCAGAAGTTTGTGTAGATTTGGCAGGTCACCAAAATCTTTAACAAACAGCTACAGATGCAGAGTGGAAATTACCCAAACTGGTTGCATCATGACCTGGTATGAAAACAGCAATTGAAAGGTGGGCACAGCCCTGTCAATCACAGACAAAGCCCTCCCCACCATTAAATACATTGATGTGGAGTGACGCCATGAGAAAGCAGTACCCATCATCAAAGAAACGGCCCAATAACCCCCAACATCCAGGCCATGCCCTCTTTTCTTCTGAACCTAAGGTCCAGAAGCCTTAGGTCCCACACCATCAGGTTCAGGAACAGATATTACCCTACAACCATCAGTCTGTGGATAACTTCAATCACCATGACTGAACTGATTCTACAACACAGGTTCATATTTAAGGACTCTTTACAATTCTTGTTCGCAGTATATTTTGATTGCACAGTTCGTCTTTTTTTACATTGGTTCTTTGTTGGCCTTTGTCTGTTTATGCCTAATTTTTGATAAGTTCTATTGTATTTCTTTTTCCTGTAAATGCTGCAAGAAAATGAATCTCAAGGGGACACGTGCCTACATACCTTGACAATAAAATTACTTTGTAGTTGGAACTTTGAACTAGTTTCTGGATCGTGATGAGAAAGGATAGGACAGGTCCACAGGTTTAGATACTAAACTGCGGCTGGGCTAGTTTTGGGTGAATTAGACAGGATCTAGCAGATGTCAATTCAGTGACCCAGTTTGAAGAGAAAGGAACGATTGGCAAATGGGAGCTTTTCAAAGGGTGATATCAAGAATCCAGGGGGACAGGTTCATGTTAGGATGAAGAGAAAGCCTGGCAATCTTAGAGAACATTGGCTAAGAGATAAGAAATATGGTTAAGAAAAAGGTGGCATACTTTTGATTAGGATGTCAGGGAGGAGTGTATCCTTTGACTATAAAACTAAGAGTACTTTAAGGGGGAAAATGGGACGATGGGATCTTAACTTTTCACTTAATGCAGTGATTTACTATTTTTCGTTAACTTCTGTTCATTACATACATGAGGTCACTTCTCAGAACTCTCTGTGGTGTGCATTGACCTGTGTATTGCCTGGGAATCTTCACAGCACCTTACACAATTTTCCATTTGTGACATCATGTCAGTGCTCAGAAAATAATTTAGACTTCGGTAGTTTTCGGGTTTTGGAAATTCAGATAAGGAGTACTCGAACTGTATTTGCTTCAATATTAGCCACAGAAAACTGGATGGTGGCTAATATCATTAAATTTTTAAAGAGTGGCAGCAAAGACAAGCCACAGAACTAGAGACTAGTCAGCCTGACATCAGTAGTAGAGAAATGACTGGAGGGAATTCTGAGGTCCAGGATCTACCAGCATCGGGATAGGCAGTCTGATTAGCAGGAGACAGCATGGCTTTGTGTGTGGAAAGTAACCAAAGCAGTAACATACATACATACATCAATAAATAAATGGGCAATTCAATGAATGAATGGATGAAAGAATAAAGAAATAAGTAAATACTTAAATAGGCACATGAATGACTGAAAAATTAAGGTTCCTCTAGGAGGTAAGGGTTAGATTAATTATACAGTAGGATAAAAAATCAATATAACATCTTGGACTGAATGGCCTGTATTGTGCTCTACTGTTTGATGTTCTAAATCTTGGAGACACAGATTCAGAGTGAGAGGGGAATGATTTGGAAGAGACCTGAGGGGCACCATTGTGCAGAAGGTGCTGAGAAAATGAAACAAGCTGTCAGAGGAAATGGTTGAGGCAGGAACAATAGTCTTAGATTCCTCCATCCTCTGAATGTCATGTTTAAATGCTTCTGTTAGGTTGTTATCATATCTGCTTCCACCACCACTCCTAGTCGCAAGTTCCAGGGATGTACCACTCCTTGTAAAAGTAATGCTTGACTTTAAATATTCCTCCTCTCACATTAAGGCTGTGGCATCTATTTCATATTAAAAGGGGATTTCTGATTACAGGTAAATACCGCAACACAGGGTGTATGATATAACCATTAAATCCAAGATAAAAACTTTAAACTAAAACTAAATTTCTTAAATATATTAAATAAATATTCCCATTCAAGTCTATCAAACGCCTTCTCGGCGTCAAGCAAAATAACACATTCCAAAGAATTATAAGAAGTCTATACAATATTCATTAACCTCCTAACGTTAAAATGTGAATAACAATTTTGAAGAAATCATATCTAATCCTGAGAAATAATTTCAGGCAGATCTTCTCTAATCTCATTGCTAATATTTTGGAAAAGATTTTAGAATCCACATTCAACAAAGCTACAGGCCTATATGATGTACTTTCAGTGGGATCGTTATCTTTTTAAGAGTTAAGGAAATAGATGCTTCATAAAAGGATTGTGGTAATTTACCTACTAATAAAGCATGTTTAAAAAATTTATATTACCAGGGAGAGAGTAAGTCTGAAAAGGCTTTAAAAAATTCAGCTACATAACCATCTGGACCGGGTGCTTTACCTGAGTTTATCAAAATAATTGCCTTCTTTATTTCCTCTTCAGTATTGGGTGCATCTAATACCAAACGTTCATCAACTGGTAATTCTGGAAAATTTAGTTTAATAAAAATTAGCAGCATAGCAGGACAGGCAGCATCACTGGAAAAGAATAAAGTGTTTCAGGCTGAGACGCTTCATCAATACTCTTGTTTGTCTTGTCCATAGAGCCTGGCTGTTCTTTCTATCTGGTCAGACAATTGAAGTTAAAATTCAGGGCAGAGACAAGTTTTGCACGTGTAAAGTTGTTAGGTTTAAGTGAAATGTAAATCCAGACAGGTGATGTCACCCTACTCCATGTTAAGTAAATGTAACCCATTTAGGAAGATCTTAACTGATGTGTAATGGAAATTCCTTTTACTTTTATCATTCTGATGGACTTGGAGGAATTCACTCTCTGTGTGCTGGTTACATTCACGTTGGGAAAACAGGTTAGGTTCGAGACCACAAGTTAGGCTTCTGAAATATCAAATCAGCACACTGGACCTTCTGATATCTCTTACCTCATAAATGAAAATAAAAATAAATGCAGATGTTAGACATTTCTGTTTCAATATTTTTATTAACTTTCCAATTAACAAACATATCAATATTGGTACTGATACATAGAGATCAGGAATACATTAATAACAGTTAACATGTAAAAGCAAAAATTCCAAGCAGCAAATGGAGTCCAACCTCTCAATATCTTAGTAATTAACCATGAAAATGGTCATTGTAAAAGGAAAAAAAGACAAAAAAAAAAGAAACCCCCCAAACTAAAAAAACCTAATCCAAAAAAAAACAAAGGATGATTAGGCTGCTATATTTCGTCTGTTAAAATTATAATTTGTCATTAACTACACTCCTCTGTACATAAAATATAGCTGAAAAGAGGATACAGAAAGGGTCAACTTACATCATATGAAAATGCTGAATAAATGACTTGCAACTTTCTTCAAATTTAACAGAGGGTCCATAGTACTGCTCCTAATTTTTTTCCAAACTTAGACATGCTATCGTTTGGAAAAACCATTGAAATGTGGTAAGTGGGTTTGAATCTTCCCATTTAAATAAGATGGATCTTCTGGCTATTAATGTCACAAAAACAATTAAATGACATGCTGATGAGGATAAATGACTAGATTCTATCACTGGTAGTCCAAAGATTGCAGTAATAGGATGAGGTTGTAAATCAACACGCAGATCTACTGAAATACTATCAATAATGTTTTTCTAATATTTTCTTAACAGAGGACAAAACCAGGACATATGTGTCAAAGAAGCTACTTCAGAATTACATCTATCACAAACAGGGTTTATATGATGGTAGAAAAGTGCTAACTTATCCTTGGACATATGAGCCCTATAAACTGCCTTAAATTATATCAAAGCATGTCTGGCACACATTGAAGAAGTATTCACTGGTTTAAGAATTTTCTTCCATCTCTCTGTAGATAAAGATATTTGAAGTTCTCTTTCCCACTCATTCATAATTTTATCAGAAAAACCTGGCCATATTTTCATAATTAGATCATAAATAATTGATGTTAAACTCTTCTGAAAGGGGTTTAAACCTAAAACTGTTTCTGCAGCTTCGACTGGATATGATATTGGAAAGGTAGGTAAAGTGGCATTCAGGAAGTTTCTAATCTGTAAATATCAGAAAAATTGTGATCTTGGCAAATCATATTTATTAGACAACTGTTCAAAAGACATAAAATAATCATTCATAAATATATCACAAAAACCTGCTATAGCAAAAAAGCTTGATCAATTCAAGAAGTTTGGAAAAAATTTAGATATAACAGAGCTTGACAAGATCAATTTATTCAATCCAGATATTTACAAAATTGAAACCATATTCATATTTTATGTTTAACTATTGGATTTATCATTTGTATATTCAGTTTAGTAAATACAATGGGAAGCACAGCTCCTAAAATAGAAGCCAATTAAAGCCCCGGTACAGATTCCCGCTCAAGGTTCATCCATCAGGGGGATTGAGATTCATCCAACTGTTGTGTCCAAAATGTTAAATATCGAATATTAATTCCCCAATAATAAAATGTAAGATTCGGCAAAGCCAAACTGCCTTCCTTTTTTGATTTCTGTCAATAATTCTTACTTAACCTGGGATTTCTATATTGCCATATATATGAAGAAATTTTAGAATCAATAGTATCAAAAAAAGATTTAGGAATAAAAATTGATACTGCCTGAAATAGATACAGATATTTAGGTTAAATAAACATCTTAATAGCATTAACTCTACCGATCAAAGACAAGGACAGTGGGGACCATTTAGTAAACAGTTGTTTAACATGATCAATTAAAGAAAAAAAAATTAACTTTAAATATATCTTTATACTTCTTAGTAATTTTAACCCCCAAATAAGCGAAATAATCAGTAGCCAATCGAAATGGTGATTGTCTATAAATAAGGATTTGCATATTTAAGGGGAAAAGCACACTCTTATCAAGATTCAATTTATACCCAGAAAAACTACTAAACTGGGCAAGTAGAGTCATTACTGCAGGAATAGATTTCTTTGGGTTAGAATTATGCAATAACAGGTCATCTGCATATAATGATATTTTATGCGTCCCATTCCCACGAATAATGCCAAATATATTAGGTAAATGACGAATAGCAATTGCCAAGGTCTCCAGGGCATTATCAAATAATAAAGGACTTAAAGGGCAGCCCTGTCTATTACCTTGAAAAAGCCTGAAGAAAGGGGATCTCTGATTATTGGTAAATACAGCAGCCAAGGCTCATGATTTTTCATGAATCACTTGATTCCGGCATGGTCCCAGAAGACTGGAAGATTACAAATATCTCTCCACTCTTTAAGAAGGGAGGAAGGCAATAGAAAGGAAATCATAGGCTAGTTAGCTTAACTTCAGTGGCTGGGAAAGTTTTGCAGTCTATTATTAAGGATGGGGTTGTGGGGTACCTGGAGACTAATGTTAAACTAAGTCCATGTTGGCATGGTTTCTGTGAAGGGAAATCTTGCTTAAGAAATCTGTTAGAATTCTTCAATGAAGTAGCAAGCAGGGTGGACAAAGGAGAGGCAGTGGATGTCATTTACTTGTATTTGTAGAAGGAGTTTGATAAAGTGCCAAACATGAGGCTACTTAATAAGATAAAATCCTATGGTATTACAGGAATGATACTGTCAAAGATAGAGGAATGGCTGACAGGCAGGAGGCAGTAGGTACCAAGTGGGAATAAAGGGGACCTTTTCTTGTTGCCTGCCAATGACTAGTGGTATTCCTCAGGGGTCAATATTGCAACCGTTATTTCTCACAGTATTTGCCAATGATTTGGATAATGGAATTGATGGCTTTGTGGTAAAGCTTGCAGATGGTTCAAAGATAGGTGGAGGGGTAGGTAGTGCTGAGGAAGCAATGCGTTTGCAGCAGGACTTAGACAAGTCAGACTAATGGGCAAAAAGGTGGCAGATGGAATACAATGTCGGGAAATGCATGATAATGCATTTTGGTAAAAAGAACAATAGTGTGGAATTTTATCTAAATGGGGAGAAGGTTCAAACATCAGAGGTGCAGAGAGACGTGGGAGTCCTCGTGCAAGACTCCTAGAGGTTAATTTAAAGGTTGAGTCTGTGGTAAAGAAGGCAAATGCAATGGTGGCATTTATTTGAAGGAGAATAGAATATAAAAGCAAGGAGATAATGCTGAGCCTTTATAAGACACTGGTCAGGCTGCACTTGGAGTATTGTCAACAATTATGGAGCCTACATCTGAGAAAAGATGTGTTGTCATTGGAGAGAGTCTGGAGGAGGTTCACAAGGATGATTCCAGGATTGAAGATGTTAACATATGAGGAGTGTTTGGAGCTTTGGGCCTGTACTCACTGAAAGTTAAAGAATGTGAGGAGACCTTATTGAAACCCACCGAATGTTGAAAGGTCTCCTAGGGTGGATGTGGAGAGGATGTTTCCTATGCCTAAAAACTGAGGGTTGACCTTTTAGAACAGAGGTAAAGAGGAATTCTTTTTAGCCAGAGATTAATATATCTGTGGAATGCAGGCATCAAAGGATATGGTGAGAAGGCAGGTGTATGGGGTTGAGTGGGATTAGGGATCAGCCATGATGGAATGGCGGAGCAGACTCAATGGGCTGAATGGTCTAATTCTGCTCTAATGTCTTTTGGTCTATGGAAAAAATGTCTTAGCCTGTCCAACCTCTCCCTATAACTCAGTTCCTTGAGTTCCCAGCAAAATCCTTGTAAATCATTTCTGCACTCTTTTCCAGTTTAGTAAAATCTCCCTTATATCAGGGTGAACAAAATTCAACACAATGCTCTTAGCAATACACACACAAAATGTTGCAGGAACTCAGCAGGCCAGGCAGGATCTATGGAAAAGTGTACAGCCTATGTTTCTACACTCAGTGGGTTGTTTTATGAAGATGCACGTGCCTAAAGCCTTTTTCACCACACTGTCTACCTGTGACTCCACTTTTTTGAAATCATGCACCTGAACTTCAAAGTCCCTCTGTTCTACAACATCCTCCTCATTCCACCAACAAAAAGCAGAATTTCCCAGTGGTCAACCATTTTAATTACAATCCAACATGTCAGTCCATTGCCTCTTCTACTGCCATGATGAAGCCACTCTCAGGTTAGAGGAGCAACACCTCATATTCCACCTGGGCAGTTTCCAACCGAATAGCATGAACATTGATTTCTCCAACTGCCAGTAATTCTCCCCTTTCCCCCTTCTTCATTTACCCACTCTGGATGTCCTCTTGCCTCTTCTCTTTTCCTAATCAGCATATCCCCTTCCCTTGGTTTCCCCCCTCCCATTTCCTTCCCTTTCTCCCATGATTCACCCTCCTCTCCTATCAGATTCCTTCTTCTCCAGCCTTTAACTTTCTTCATCTATCACTTCCCAGCTTCTTACATTACACCCCCCACCCACCCACCTGCTTTACCTTTCACCTTCTAGCTTGTACTCCTTCCCATCCCTCAGCTTCTTAATCTGGCTTCTTCACCCTTCCTTTCCTGTCCTGATAAGGGGTGTCAGTGCAGAAATATCAACTTTTATTCTTTTCCATAGATGCTGCCTGTCCTGCTGAATTCTTCCAGCATTTTGTGTATGATGCCCCAGAAATGCTGTTTATTTCTATCCTTGTAATAGTCTTGATGAAATTAACTCTCCATATGCTGATTCCACTGATACTTGTTCAATTGGAACAAGTACTTGAACAGGTACACATGCCTTTTCTTCTGTCACCATACTCCTCACTGGACCTTCTGGTATCTCTTATCTCATAAATGAAAATAAAAATGAGATGTTAGAAATCTGAAATTAGAACATTAAGTTCTGGAAGCACTCAAAAGTCCAGGTAGTATATATGGAAAGTGAAAATAGCTAAATACTTCAAGACATAGGGTCCATCAGGCCAACTGATACATCAGTATCTCAAAAGTCTTAAGCAAATCCTAAAAAATTCTGGAAAAAGAAACATTGTTAGTAAAAGTGACATTTCAAATTACTCCTCTATTCCTCCATTCTATTGCCCAAAATACCAATTTCAAATGACAAAGTAATGATTAATTTCCCAGTTGCCAATTGCCATGGTGCTCGAGGACTCGTTTTATACTCAACCAGATTGTACTTAATAGCTGCTTCAATTAACTAAGGTTAATCTACATTCAAGGCTGTTTAATGTCACTTGCAGTACAAAAGCGTAAAGGAGAACAAAATAATTATTACCCTGGATCTGATGCAACACAAATAAAACAATAAGATAAACCTTTTTCCATAGATGCTGAGTTCTTCCTGCATTTTGTGTGTGTTGCTTGGATTTCTAGCATCTGCAGATTTTCTGTTTGTAATAAGATAAAAACACAATAATAAAAAGAATAAATATAAATACACTAGATAGCTGATTCGAATGAATGTACTTAAACTGATGCTATGTAGAGGAGGGTCCATACTTTAGGTAAATCCAACAGAAATGGACGAAGTAGTAGTGGAGAAGGAGTGTGGTGTGATGGGTTGGTGGGTGGAGGTGTTCATCATCTTACTGCTTGGGAAAAGTAATTGCTTTTGAGTCTGGGGTTCTAGCGTGGTTGCTACATAACCTTGTCCCTGATGGGAATTGGATAAACAGTCCAAGAGCAGGATGGGTAGGATCCTTCATGATATTGCTGGCCTTTTTCCTGCAGCTTACTGTATATACTGTCCTTGATGGCGGATAGGTTGGTGCCATGATGAGTTGGGCAGTCCTGATTACCTGTTGTAGAGGCTTCCTGTCTGCTGCAGTGCAGTTTCCGTACCATGCAGTGATGCAGCATCTATAGAAGGGCATGAGTTTCAATGTCCACAGTCAGAAAATAGAGGTGCTGTGAGCTGTCTTGGTTGTGTAGGATGTGTTCTAGGACCATGAGAGGTTGTGCAAGATTTACAATCTCAGGAGTTTGAAAATGCTTACAGCTTCCATTGCTGTGCCACTAATGTAAAGAGGGGTGTGAGTGATGCAAATTCTTCTGAAGTTGATACCCATCTCCTTCGTATTAACATGAGAAAATCTGCAGATGCTGCAAGTCCAAGTAACACACACAAAACGCTGCAGGAACTCAGCAGGCTAGGCAACGTCTATGGAAAAGAGTGAACAGTTGATGTTATGGGCCAAGACCCTTCATCGGGAGTGAGAAAAAGACGAGAAGGACTTTACATTTTACATTTGTTCATAGATACTGCCTGGCCTTCTGTGTTCCTCCAGCACTGTGTGTGTGTTGCTGTCTCCTTTACCTTGTGGACATTGAGGGAGAGGCTATTTGCTTGATACCAGGTCTCGAGATCTTCCAGCTCCTTTGTGTGTACCATCTTCCTGACCTCACCACTTTGAGCCTTTGTTGATAAAAAGACATGTATTCTCTCTGAATTTGAGACTGCTTTTTCAGTATTTCAATTTCCCAATGGCTTTTTGAATATTCTGTTCCTTTCTCTTTCAGCCTCTTTATTTTTATTGTGGATCGTTAGTGCTGCTCACTAACAACTGCATTTGTTTTATAATTATTGGTTTTCATCCTCTAACTGCTCCTGATGCCTTCCCAATTTACAGCCGAACACCCACACTTTCTTCCCCATGCTCGGGTTATTCTACACAATACACATGCCTCATTGGTTTCTCATTAATAAGGTAAAAAAAATTAAACACCTGTTGACACATTTCAGTTCAATCCTAAAGTACAAATCCAACACCATCTCTTTATCTCATTATAGTCATAGTCAAAGAATACTACAGCACAGAAAAAGGCCCTTTGGCCCATCTATTCTGTGCCAAACCATTAACCTGCCTACTCCCATTGCCCTGAACCTGGACTACAGCCTTCCGCACCCTTGTCATCCAAAGTGCAACACCTTACAGTTGTCTGCATTAAATTGCATCTGCCATCTTTCAGCCCATTTTACTATCTGGTCTAGATGAAACTGCAACTTTTCATAGCCCTCCTCGCTGTCCAGACTGCCCCCAGTCTTGGTGTCATCCACAAAGTTGCTAATCCAGTTAACTACATTATCATCTAAGTCATTGATTTAAATGACAAAATAATTAACCCAGCACCAACCCCTGTGACACTGCACTAATCACAGGCCTCCAATCAGAGAAGTAACTATCTACTACCACCCTCTGGCTTTTCACACAAAGCTAATGTTTAATACAAGTTACTACCTCATCCTGAATGCCAACCAGCTGAACCTTCTTGACCAACCTGCCCTGCGGCACCTCATCGAAAGCCTTGCCAAAGTCCACAACACCCACTGCTTTGTCTTCATCAACTTTCCTGTAACTTCCTTGAAAAACTATGCACTCGGTTAGACATGACATACCACACACAATGCTCTATTAACTATCCCTAGTCAGTCTTATTCAAATATTTATATATCCGATCCCTTAGAATACCATCAAGTGCTGTAAATTATACACTACTGATGTCTGGCTCTCTAGCCGATAAATTCCTGACTGTTTCTTAGAGCCTTCCTTAAACAATGGAGCAACGTTAGCTATCCTCCAAACCTCAGGCACTTTACCTGTTGTTAAGGGTATTTTAAATACCTCTTCTAGAATCTCTGCAATTTCTGCACTAGTCCCCCAGAAGGTCCAAGGGAATACTTTGTCAGCCTCTGGGAATTTATCAATCCTAATTTAACTCAAGACTGCAAACACATCCTCCTCTGTGATATATACACAGTTCATGACTTCAGTGCTGTTTTGCCTCACTTCAACAGCCTATGTTTGTCCCTCAAGTGAATACAGATACAAAAAAATCCATTTGAGATCCTCTCAATCTCATTTGGCTTCATGCATAGGTGAACACTCTGATCTTCAAGAGGACCAATTTTGTCCCTTGCTATCCATTTGCTCCTACTATATCTTTGTAACCCTTAGGATTTTCCTTTATCTTGTCAGCTGGAGTAACCTCATGCCCTTTTTAGGCCTTTCTGATTTTTTTAAGTCTTCTCTTGTATTTCTTATACTCCTCTTTTATGCACCACCTTCTTCTTGATCACTTGCTTCTTTTTGCCATTTACACAGCTGTAAATCCAATCCTGATCCATAATGAGTATGTATATCTGCTAACTTCAATTTCATGATTCAGATTCATGACAGACCATGATGGGATGACTGGCATTGCTCTATCTCCTACACTTTCCTTTATACTATTCTTACTATACATTGCTCTAACAATTGACCTCCTGAAGTGCAATGCTTTACACTCACACTCAACATCAGCAAAGCAAAAAGCTGATTATTGAATGCTGGAGGAAGAAAACAGATCGATGAGCCAGTCCTCATTGGGGGATCAGAGGTGGAGAAGGTTAGTAAGTATAAATTCCTTGATGTCATCATTTCAGAGGATCTGTCCTGGGACCAGCACATTAATACCTTTACAAAGAAAGTGCAGCAGTGCCTCTAGTTACTTTGAAGTTTTCCCAGATTCAGCATGTCACCTGAAACCTTGGCAAGCTTCTATAGTTGCCCAATGGAGTGTAATCTTACTGTGAACATCAAGGGCAGGTATGGAAACACCAATGACCAAGAATGGAAAAGCCTACACAAAGTGGTGGATACAGCACCGTTCATCAGAAGCAAAACCCTTCATCATTGAGCACATCTATAAGGAGCACTGCCACAAGAAAGCAGCTTCCATTATCGAGGACCCCACCAACCAGGCCATGTTTTCTTCTTGCTGTTGCCAATAAGAAAGGAAGTGCAGGAGCCTTAGGTCCGACACGTACCAGGTTCAGGAACAGTTATTATCCTTCAACTATCAGACTCCTAAACCAGCAGGAACAACTTCACTCAACACAGAAATAATTACACAAACTATGGACTCATTTTCAAGGACTCTGTAGATTAGATTAGATTCAACTTTATTGTCATTTTGAAAAGTACAGATACAAAGCCAATGAAATGCAGTTAGAATCTAAGTAGAAATGCAAAGAATAGTGTTATTTACAAAATAATTGCAAAGTAAAAATAAGTACTACAACATTCAGATATAAAAGTACTGAGACATTACAATTTGGGTGCAATACTGCTTAATGCTGTGATGTGAGGTTCAGCAGGGTCACAGTCTCAGGGAGGAAGCTCTTCTTGTGCCTGCTGATGAGGGAGCAGAGGCTCCTGTAGTGCCTACCGGATGGGGGGGAAGAGTAAAAAATCCATGTTAGGGTGAGATGCATCCTTAATAATGCTTTTCACCCTGCCTAGGCAGTGCTTATGGTAGATTTTCTCAATGGTGGGCAATTGGGTGCC
Source organism: Hemitrygon akajei (assembly GCF_048418815.1). Lineage (NCBI taxonomy): Eukaryota > Metazoa > Chordata > Chondrichthyes > Myliobatiformes > Dasyatidae > Hemitrygon > Hemitrygon akajei. The sequence goes on along the minus strand of NC_133132.1, from coordinate 58,842,613 downwards.
GATAATCCGCTGGGCAGTTTTCACCACAGGCTGGAGTGCTTTGCGGTCCGATACGGGACAATTGCCATACCACACTGAGATGCAGCTGGTGAGTATGTTCTCAATGGTACAGCAGTAAATGACTGTCAGTGTGGTGGGACAGAGGTGAGATTTCCTAAAGCTCCACAGCAAATAAAGGTGCTGTTGCACCTTTTTGATAGGGATAGAGGAGTTCATGTTCCCAGTATCGTTTACTTATATATTTATTTTTATTTGCACAGTTCATTTGCTTTTGCAAACTAATTATTCGTCAGTCCGTGTGTGCAGTTTTTCATTGATTCTGTTGTATTTCTTTCATCTACTGTGAATGCCTGCAAGAAAATATTTAGATTGGGACCAGTCATAAACCATTTCCATTAATGACCTCCTTCCTGCTAATTCCATCTTCTGCAGATCTCACCAGTTATTGATGTTTAATAAACCAGTCCATTTAAATATCTCCTGTGGTAACTCAGCGTTCCCCAGAGTTGGAAGAATTAATGAGTGCAGGACACAACGTTGTCTTGGCACAAGTGTTGCATAATATAAAAGGTGATGTCATTCCTGGGTGTCTATATTCAAAATCACCTTCATTACACAATATAAATAGGTTTGATCTCACTGCTCAAACAGCAGATCCACCTGAAGGTCCAGAGAGTAACTGAGTGCATTAAACAGTAATCGGAGCAGAGCCCAAGATGCTGAGACTCCGTGTAACTCTTTCTGTCCTCCTTATGTTCCAGGTTGCAGGAATAAGAGGAACAGATCTTGTGCAAGAATCGTGCGAGAGCATAATCTGTCATCCAGTCTTGAAAGTCATTGAGCATAATGTAAGTACTATTGGGAATTAACATTGGTGGTTGGTGAGGAAGACTATTAATTTCTTGTTTTAGAGTTGAGGGTCAAAGAGCTATAGAGTATGGAAGCAGCATCTTGGATACAACTCATCCAGGCCAACAAGACGTTTAACTGAGCTAATCCCTTGGGATTTTTACCTTTTCATTCCATACATTTGTTCAAATGTCTTTGAAGTATTGTAGTTTTACCTTTATTTCTTTCCCTTGCAACTTGCTCAACATTCACTCTATGTAAAAAAAAGCAACTCAGATCCTCCTCTATTCTTCCTCTTCTCATCTGTGAGCTCTAGTTTTTGAGTACTCTATGTTGGAAGAAAGATTGAGACTATGCCCCTCATGATCTTATGAACCTTTGTCAGGTTGTCCCTCAGCCCCTTATGTACCAAGGAAAAAGCACCAGCCTATCCAATCTCTCCTTTTAGCTGAATCTCCACAGTCCCTGTAATATCTTTATTAATCTTCTCTGCACTCTTTCCAGCTGACACAGTATAAATGGGTGCAGAAGTGTAAACAACATTCCATATGTGATCTTACTAATATGATATGTTAACTCTTGTCCTGCGTGTCCTGACCACAGAAATCATGTGTGCCAAATGCTTTCTTCATCACACTAACTGTGTCGCCATTTACTGGGAGCTATGGAATTGTACCCCTAGATTTCTTTGTTCTATAACATTCTGCAAAGCTCTGTCATTTACTGTGCAAGTCTTCCATGGTTAAATGCAACACTACACACTTGTCTAAGTAAAAGTGGTCTATAGTGAGTCCACCTTCCCAGTTCTACACTAGGTTCTGGTTAAAATTTCTCTGTAGTTTGAATCATGTCACTGATAATCCACTGTTGACAAGTTGTCTGATGTTGTGAAACTCAACCATGAAGATCAGAAAGCATCTTGGACTCATTCTGGTGGATGTCTCCACATTCTCACTCCAACCTCCACTATATATTATCCCAGACGGAATGGAAAGTGAGGAATGTTTCTTAATGACATCTGTATTCTGATCGCACAATTATTTCTTTTTTCAGTCTTAAAAATGTTACAACAGAAAATTCAAAAAAATTAAGAACCAGCAACATTTTCACTCAGGAAAAGAAGGAAGTTAGTCTATCCACTAATGTGGAACTGGCCAATATATGAAACATTAGAACAAACAGGGTAACTGTATGATCGACAAAGTGGGAAGCAGGTGGTGTAGGAATGGGGGAGACAAGAGGGAAGAAGACTAGTAACAACTGGTGGGGCAGTGTGCACTGAGATCCAATTCAGATTGCAGATGCACTACTCTTCAGATCTTCCAGGTCAGATCTATCTATTTGTCCTGGACATGTTGCACCATTGACAGAGACAGAGCAAAGTCAAATGTAGGACTGCAGCCCAGGGCTCATAGAGCAGCAACTCACTAGTCAGTCTGACCATTCTCTACTCAATCCCATGTTTTTGTTTGATGGCTGTCTGGGAGATGAGCTTAGAAACTTCAAACTCATTCACCATTGGAGACTTGCAGCCAATAAAGGAGCAATTCACCTGGTGTAGAAGGGTGGATAGCATAGAACATAGAACATGGAACAGAACAGCACAGTGCAGGCTCTTCAGCCCATGATATTGTGCTGATATTTTAACCTTAATCAATCAATTAAGATCAATCCAACTCTCGTCTCTCAAATAATACACCATACTTCTCTCAAACGTGTGCCTATCTAAGAATCTCCTAAATATCCCTAATGAATATCTCTCAACCACCACCTCGGGCAGTGCATTGTATGTACTTACCACTCTGTATGTAAAATTTCTACCTCTGACATCTCCCCTTTACCTTACTCCAATTACCTCCTATTAGCCATTGACACCCTGGGTAAAAGGCATTGCTGTCTTCTCTGTCTATGCCTCTTATCATCTTGTACTCATCTATAAAGTTGCCTCTAATCCTCTTTCACTCTAAAGAGAAAAGCCACAGCTTGCTCAGCCTTTCCTCTAATACAGGGAGCATCCTGGTAAACCTTCTCTGCATCCTCTCTAAAGCTCTACATGCTTCCTGTAATGAGGCGAACAGGACTGAACACCATGTTCCAGGTGTGTCTAACTACAGTTTTATAGAGCTGCAATATTACCTGTGGCTCTTGAAATCAACTACTGAAGGTGACCACACTAGGGCACCATGGTTGTGTAGCAGTTAACACAAAGTTATTATAGATCAGAGCATCACAGTTCGAAATTCAATTCTCAACGTCCTCTCTAAAGAGTTTGTACATCCTCATCATGGAACATATGGGTTTCCTACAGGTACTCTGGTTTCCTCGCACAGTCCAAAGATGTACCAGCTAGTAGATTAATTGGTCATTGTAAATTGTCCTGTGATTAGGCTGGGGTCAAACTGGAATTTGCTCGTAGTGACACAGCTCGAAGAGCAGGTAGGGCCTAAACTTTAAGAATGGTTCTTTCCTTCTCTTGACTAAATGTTCCATTTTCTCTCGACGCAACAATGGTTCTTTCACACTGCCATCCTTTCCCTAGCTTAATGGAGCAAGACTATCCAGAACCCCATGCAAGTGTCTTCTAAACAAACTCACCATCAGTTATTCCCCGAGAATATCTGTTGCCAATTTAATCTTCCAAATTATAGTATCACTAATAACATCATAATTAGCCTTCCCTAAATTAAATACTTTACCATACAATCTGCTTCTATCTCTTCCAAGCCTATGCGAATCTTCAGGTAGTTATGGTCACTGTTTCTGAAATGTTTGTCCACCAAGAGATCTGTCAACTGATCAGGTTCATTGTCTAATACTCGATCTAATATGACCTCTCCTCCCCTCAGCCTGTCCACACTTGTCAGAAATCCTTACTAGACTCAACTAACAAATCTATCCCATCTAAAACTCTTGCACTAAGGAGGAGCCAATTAAAATGAAGGAAGTTGATGTCAATAATGACAACAACCCTGCTATTTTAGCACCTTTCCAAAATCTACCTGCAGACTTGCTCCTCAGTGTCCCTGTTACTATTGGGGATCGATAGAATACTCCCAATTGATTGATTGCTCCCTTCCTAGTCCTGACATCCACCCACAATGACTCTGTAGACAATCCATTCACAATGTCTTCCCTTGTCAAACCAATGTCAAACCAATCAAACCTTCCAATGTCAAACCCACCTGCAGCGACATTGGTCCCTCTCAAGTTCACATGTAACCCTTCTTTTTAGTATACTTCATACCATCGCCAGAAAAGATCCCAGTGATCTACAAATCTGAAACCCTGCCCTCTGCACCAATTCATCAGCCACTCACTCAGCTTCCATAGCATCCATTCTTACCATCACTGGTGCATGGAACAGGTGACAATCAAAGGTTTTCTACACTTGAAGTCCTGCTTTTCAGTTTCCTTCCAAGCTCCATATATTCTCTCTCCAGGACTTCATCCCTTTTCCTAGCTACCTTGTTGGTGCCAATATTTAATTTAAATTCTGGCTGCCCAACCCTCCCTTTAAGAATTCAGTGGACTGAATATAAGGTGTCACTGACCCTGGCATCTGGGAATCTTTCATGTCTACAGAATCACCTGTCAGTATCCCTAACGATTGAATCCCCTATCATCAGTGCTCTCCTTTTCTCATCCCTTCCCTTCAGAGCCACAAAGCCAGACTCAATGATCATAAGACCACAAGACATAGGAGCAGAATTAGGCCATTTGGCCCATTGAGTCTGCTCCACCATTCAGTCATGACTGATCCTTTTTTCCCTTCTTCAGCCACACTCCCTGGCCTTTTTCCTGTAATCTTTGAAGCCATGACCAACCAAGAACCTATCAATCTCTGCTTAAAATACACCCAATGACCTGGCCTCCACATTAGCCTGTGGTAACAAATTCCACAAATTTATCACCCTCTGGCTAAAGAAATTGCTCCACATCCCTGCTTTAAATGGATGCCCCTCTATCCTATGGTTGTGCTCTCTTGTCCTAGACTCTCCCACCATGGGAAACATCCTTTCCACATCTACTCTGTCTAGGCCTTTCAACATTCAAAAGGTTTCAATGAGATGCCCTCATCTTTCTAAATTCCAGTGAGCACAGATCCAGAACCATCAGACATTCCTCATGATGATCCTTCCATTCCCAGAATCATCCTTGTGAACCTCCTCTGATCCCTCACCAAAGCCTGCACAATTTTCTCTGATGAGGAGCCCAAAACTGTTCAGAATACTCAATGTGAGGCCTTGCCAGTGTCTTATAATGCCTCAGCATCACATCCCTGCTCTTATATTCTAAACCTCTTTAAATGAATGCTAGCATTACATTTGCCTTCCTCATCACTGTTTCAATCTGCAAGTTAACCATTAGAGTGTTCTGCACAAGGACTCCCAAGTTCCTTTGCATCTCAGGTTTTTGGATTTTCTCCTCGTATAGAAATTAGTCCACACATTTATTTCTACTACAGAAGTGCATGACCATGCACTTTCCAACATTGTATTTCATTTGCCAGTTTCTTGCCCATTCTCCTAATCTGTCTCAGTCCTTCTGCATCCTATCTGTTTCCTCAACACTACCTGACCCTCCTTCAATCTTCGTATCATCTGCAAACTTCTCAACTAAGCCATCTATTTCATCATCTAAGTTATTTATATACAGCATAAAAAGAAGTGGCCCCAGCACCAACCCCTGCAGAACAGCACTAGTTATTGGCGGCAACCAGAAAACGATCCTTTTATTCCCATCGCTGCCTCTTACCAATCAGCCGATTCGCTAACCATGCCAGTAACTTTCCTGTAATACCATGAGCTTTTAACTTGATAAGTAGCCTCATGTGTGGCACCTTGTCAAAAGCCTCCTGAAAATCCAAATATACAACATTCACTGCATCCCCTTTAGCTATCCCACCTGTAATATCCTCGAAGAATTCCACCAGGTTTGTCAGGTAAGATTTTCCCTCAAAGAAACCCTGATGACTTTGTCTTATCTTGTCCTGTGTCACCAAGTACTCCATATCCTCCTCCTTCCTAATGCCAGAGGCCTTGCTGCTGCAGCCTTCTCTGGTCGGTATGCCTCATCAGGCATCCATCACACAGCCTCAACACAGATGCTGCCAATGAACTTTGCCACTGTTTCTGTGACTATCTATTTATTTTCTTTCCCCTAGGGTTATAAAGAAATAGAACTCCCAACTCTTCATTGGCTTCAGACGTTTGTTAATGGAACGGATATGGAGACTGCAATAAAACTGGGCCTGGAGAGATTTGTCAATTATTCACGCTTTCATAATGATGCTGGTATGTGAGGTTTATTCAATGTTACTGCACAGAACATACCTTTCATTGTAGTGTGCGACTCATCTGAAAGTCAAAGTCAGATTTATTGTCATATGCAGAGGTCAAATGAAAAACTTAGTTGCAGCAGCATTAATTGCATCTGACAACATAGGTTCAACATAAATTATTTCAAACTTATCCAATAGGGAACAGAGTTAGAATTTTAAAAAAGTACAATGTTTATTAGTGCAAAATTGTCAAGGTTGTCTAGTATTGCTAAGCTGAGGCAGCGATTTGGTTTATGCAGGTTGATTCAAGACCAAATGGTTAAAGGTTTCTGCAGGCTTCTGTGCGTTCTGTCCAATGGTAGCTCTAAGAAGATGGCATGGCCCAAAGTGTGGAGATCTTTGTTGGTAGATATTCCCTTCTTAAGATAACTCCTCCTGTAGATAGTGCTATAAAGGGATGTATAGGGATATTATTTCAAACTAGTGAGCAGGCAGGCAGACAAGAGCCATATTTAGTTATACAGGTAGAATTTGGCCAGGTGACCCTTCCTGACCATGCCTGGGCAAAGGAGCAAAGTTGGCTCTTTCCACTTTACATCCTGTTGCTCCTTTCTGTAGTGAGGTGACTAGAACTGCATACAGGTGTCTTTTTGAAACAATATTTGTTACTCACGCCATTCCAGTTTCAGATTCCGACTATTCACTGCTGATCCTTGACTATTGGAACCCTTGAGACCTCAACTCTGCTTAACAGGTTCATCGGGAGTAAATTCAAGAGTGCAGGAATACTGGCTGAAATTCTAATTGGGGAGAGAGTGAGTGATCGAGTGAGTGAAAATGAGAGACTGACATTGTGTATTTTAGAAAATTACAATGATTTCCCTCTTAAAAGTAGTCTTAATCCTTTTACAGTCATCAAGAAATTAAGTTGTCCAGAACCTTCTAAATACAATGTAGGTTTCCTTTTTTTTCTTGACCAGAGTCTCAATACCACTCATCAGCCAAGATTCCATAAACTTGCCAGGTTTATCATTTACCCTCGTAGGAATATGCTGTTTCTGGATTCCTGATATCACACTCTGTGCTTTTTCCGTAGATGCTGCCTGGCCTTCTGAGTTCCTCCAGCATTTTGTGTGTGTTGCTTGGATTTCCAGCATCTGCAGATTCTCTCTTATCTGCAACATGCTGCCCATTTCCCCCAATATTAGCCCTGCTTCAGTTTAGGGCCCTCACCTATGGATCTTTTCCATTGCTATCTTAAAACCAACATAATTATATTTACTCGAACTAAAGAGCTCCCTGACTGCCAGTCCAGTAACTTTTACCGTCTTGTTCCTATAAAAGGAAGGTCCAGGATTGCACCCTCTCAAGTAGTACCCTTTGTACTGTATATTGATTCAGAGAACATTTCAAGACATATTTCATAAATTCTACCTCATCCAGGCTCTTAACAATCAGTACCAGGAAAATAAGAATTTCCCACTACTACAATCCTATTATTCCTACTATTATGAGCAATTTATATAAACTCTTGGTGCTCAAACCCCCACTGACCACTGGGGGTCAGTACTTGGAACTACAATGTTGTCATTGTGGAGAATTAACTGTCACAAGTTGCCGGATATTACAGAGTTTAGATGTTTCAAAAGGGACAGGAAGGGAATGGCATTGCTCATTAAGGATAGTATCACAGTTACAGAAAGGCGGATGTCATGAAGGGATCATCTACTGAGTAAGTGTGGGTAGAAGTCAGGACCAGGAAGGGAGCAATCACTGTTAGGAGTATTCTGTAGATCCTCCAATAGCAACAGGGACCCTGAGGAACATATCAATGGGCAAATTTTGGAAAGGTTAAAAAATAACAGGGTTGGTGTTACTGGGGACTTCACTTCCCTTTGATTGTTATCTCTTTCCAATCCAGTCAGGCCACTCCCAGACACGCTTTTCATCTGTGCCAGGTTGAGTGTCGAGCTCGCAACTTGGCCTCGTAAAATAAAACACTGTGCTGTGAGAAGGACGTGAGGGACCACTCACAGAATCTTTCCTTGGAACTTGGGAATCTTTCCTTGGAACTTGGGAATACTTGAAGGTGACATGAGAAAGCTTTGGTGAATATGTGCTTGGAGTTCGAGGAGGTCATTAATGAATACTTTGCTTCAGCAGAGAGAGAGAGACCTTGACAAATATGAGGCAAAAGTAGAAAAGGTTAATATGTTGGAACACGTTGAGGTTAGGGAAGAGGATGTCTTAGAACATTTGAAAAGGAGTAGCATAAATAAATTTCCAGGGCCAGAAGGAATATTCCCCAGGTTACTGTGGAAATTGAGAGAAAAGACTGTTGTGCTGTTGGCAATGATCTTTGAATCCTCAATGACAGTTATAGGAGTAGTACTAGAAAATATGAGGATGGGCAATGTTATTCGTTTGTTCAAGAAAGGTAATAGGGATAATCTTGGACATTATAGACCAGTGAATCTTGCATCAGTGGTGGGCAAACTATCTGAGAAGATTCTGAGAAATAGGATTTGGAGAAGCATAGAGAGCAGTGGGTGTGGAACATATGGATATTAGTAAGGTTTTCAACTAGGTTCCCGATGTCAGGCTCATTCAAAGAAGTTATTCAGGAGGCATAGGATTGAGGGAAACTTGCTGTATGAATTCAGAATTAGCTTTCTCAGAGAAGACAGGGGATGGTAGTAGATGGAGCATATTCTGCTGGGAGGTCCACGACTAGTGGTGTTCCGCAAGGAGCTGTTCCAGAACCCCTACTCTTCATGAGTTTGACAAATGTCTTCGAAGAGGAAGTGAAAGGGTGGGTTAAAAGTTTGCAGATGACATGAATGTTGGTGGTGTTGTGGATAGTACAGAAGGTTGTCGTATGTTACATCGGAAATTGGCAGGATGCAGAGCTGGGCTGAGAAGTGGCAGATGGAGTTCAATCTAGATAATTGTAAGGTGATACACTTTGGAAGTAAAACTTCATGGCAGAGTACTAAGGTAATGGCATGATTCTTAGCAGTGTGCAGGAGTGAAGGGATATGGAGGCCAAGTCCAGAGATACCTCAAAGTTGCTGCACGAGTTGATACGGTGGCTAAGAAACTATATGGTGTGTTGGCCTTCATTTATCGGGGATTCATTTTAAGAGCCACGAGATAATGTTGCAGCTCTATAAAACACCTCTGGTTAAACCACACTTGGAGTAGTGTTCTGTCACCTCATTATAGGAAGGATGTGGAAGGTGAGAAGATTTTCCAGGATGCTGCCTGGATTAAAAAACATGTCTTATGAGGAAAGGTTGAGTGAGCTAGGGCTTTTCTCTTTGGCGTGAAGGACAATAAGAGGAGACTTGGAAAAAGCATATTAAATGATAAGAGGCATAGATAGAATAGATTGCCAGTGCCTTTTTCCCCAGGGTGGCACTGGTTATAATGAGAAGACATACCTTTAAGCTGATCAGAAGAAAGTTTGTGGACGACGTCAGATGTGGGTTCTTTTACACAGAGAGTGGTAAGTGCGTGGAATGCATTTCCTGGGGAGGTGCTAAAGGCAGCATTAACATTTAAAAGACTTAAATGACTCATAGATAAGCACATGGATGAAAGATAAATGGAAGACTATGTTGGAGGAAAGAGTTAGATTGATCTTGGAGTAGTTAAAAGGTTGGTATGACATCACGAGGCAAAGGGCCTTTACTGTATTGTACATTTCAGCCTCATTAGTGACCCAGTCCTCCTTGCTTCTAAATTCTACCAATAATGGGATAATCTCACAGAAGCATTATGTCTAAGTACTGGTAATATGTCCTTCCTTATTAAAAAAGTAACATGCCACCGTCTCTAACCTGCACTTCTGTCATGCCTGTAGCATCAACATCCTAGAATATTGAGCTGTTGGTCCTGCCCTTTTCTTAGCCATATTTCCTCTATGGCTGTGGTCCAGCACATGAGTGTCATTACAAAGAGGGCACAGTAACACCTTTACTTTCTTAGAAGTTTGTGAAGATTCAGCGTGTCATCTAAAACATTGGCAGACTTCTATTGATGCAGTGAAGAGTATATTGACTGGTTGCATCATGGCCTAGTATGGAAACATTAATGTCCTTCAACAGACACGTCCACAAAATAGTGGATACGGCCCAGTCTATCACAGGTAAAGCCCTCCCACCATGAAGCGCATCTAGAAGGAGCACTGTCACAGGAAAGTAGCACCCATCATCAAGGATCCCCACTATCCAGGCCATGCTCTCTTCTCACCGTTGCCATAAAGAAGGAGGTTCAAGAGCCTCAGGCCCACACTGCCATGTTCAGCAGCAGTTAGTATATCTCAACCATCAGCCTCCCGAACCATTGTGGACAATTTCTCTCATCCCAACACTGAACTGATTCCACATCCTATGGACTCACTCTCAAGGACACTAAATATGTTCTCATAATATTAATTAATTATTCTTTGTTTTTCATTTTGTATTTACACAATCTGATGTCTTTTTTACTTTAGTCATTTTTCTGTCTTTGTGTGTAATTTTTTATTGACTCTGTTGTGTTTCTTTGTATCTACTGTGAATGCCCACAAGAAAATGAATCTCAGTATATGGTGGCATATACTGTAGGTACTTTGGTAATAAATTTACTTTGAACTTTGAACATCTCATTCCTCAGGGCTAATCTATACTCCAAATTTACCTGCCTTTACAGTTAAACTTTGTGGATTAAAACAAATGCAAGTTAACTGATTAAAACAAATGCAGTTTAACTGATTATTAATTTCTATTTATTTACTGTGCCCTTACCTATCCTTATTACTAAACCTGCTCTTACTGATTACTGCTTTATCCTGTTCAGAGTCCCGTACCCTGCCAATCTAATATAAACTCTCATTTGTAGCATAAGGAAATTTTCCTGAAAGGTTATTGGTCCCTCTCTGATTCAAGTACTGTACAATCCAACCCTCTTGTACAGGTCTCCTCTACCCCCGAAAAGATCAGAAGACCTCACTACTGCCCTTCCACCAATTCCTCAGCCAAAAATTCATCTGCCCTATCTTTATATTTCTGTCTTTGCCGGCACATAGCAGCAGGAGAGATCTAGAGATCAGTACCCAGAAGGCCCTCCTTCTTAACTCCCTACCTAACTTATTTGGTAGAACCTCATCCATTGTTCTACCCCCATCATTTGAACCAACATGTACAACAACCTCAGGTTGTTCATCATTCCACTCAAGAATTTTCTGCAGCTGTGTAGAGACATCCTTGACCCTTGAGGCAACCCATCACCTTGCCATCTCCTCTACAGACAAAGGACCTCTGTCTGTCCTCCTCATTGTTTGTCTGCACTCTTTCCCTCTGAGCCTCAGAGCAAGTCACAGTGCCACAGACCAGACTACTGCTGCTAACACCTGAATGAACATCACACTCAACCAGTTACTAAGGGGACTAACACATGGGAATTCTGCAATGACTGTCTATTCACCATACTTTTCCTGGTGGATACCCATCTACCTGAAGCCTGTACCTCAGGTGTAACCACCTCAGTAAAATTCTCATTTGTGAAGTCTTCAGCTTCACAGATGATCCCAAGTACATCCAAACTCTACTGCAGTTCCTTGACCCAGTTTCTCGGGAGCTGCCTCTGGGTGCAATTCCCATAGACATAGTCATCAGGGAAACTGTGAGCTTCCCTGACTTCGCATAACTTGCAGCAGAAGCATTCCACTGCCCTAACTACCAACATGGCTACACTGAATCCAGCACTAGGATCAAAACGAAAATAACAGCCTTAGCTTTTCTTACCTCTGACTCCTCACCAAAGTATTTTTAAAGATAAACAGAAAACAGACAGCACAGTACAAGAAGGAAATCTGCAGATGCTGGAAATTCAAGCAACACACACAAAATGCTGGAGATGCTGCCTGGCCTGCTGCGTTCCACCAGCACTTTGTGAGCACAGTACAAGCCTTTCAGCCCACAATGTTATGCCAATCCTTTAACTTACTCTAAGATCAATATAACACTTCCCTCCCACATAATCCTCCATTTTTCTTTCATCAATTTGCCTATTTAAGAATGTCTTAAATGTCCCCAAAGCATCTGCCACTTCCCCTTGGTTAAGGTAAAGAAGACGTTAGGAGATGGTTTGAGACAGAAAAGCTAAAATCAGTATTACAATGGAGTTAAGGGAACTACAATGGCACAAGAAATGAGTTGGACAAAATGGATTGGAAGGGGACTCTGGCAGGGATGATGACATATTTGATCGCCTTGGGTCTGTACCTGCTGGGCTCTAGAAGAATAGTGGGGGCGGGGAATCTTATTGAACCCATCCAATATTGAAAGGCCTAGTTCGAGTGGATGAGGTGAGGATATTTCCTATAGTGGGAGAGGCCAGAACCACTGCATACAGCCTCAGAATAGAAGTACATCCCTTTAGAACAGTGATGAAAAGAATTTCTTTAGCCAGAATGTGGTGAATCAGTGGAATTCATTGCCACAAACAACTGTGGGGGCCAAGTGAGTTAAGGTGGAGCTTGATAGTTTCTTGATCAGTGGGGTTGCCAGGGTTAGGTGGGGAAAGCAGGAGTGTGGAGTTGAGAAGGGTAAGAGATCACCCATAATGGAATGGAGGACAGACATAATGTGCCAAATGGTCTTATGGCCTATTGAGTTGATGGGCCTATATGTGAACTGTATTGCTGTAAGATGCTGTAACTGTAAACTGTTCTTTCTCCACAGGTACAATAGTTCCCATCTCTGCACCTTGGGCAATTAGAGCCCCATTTGAAAATGGTATTATAAAACCTCAATTTTCAGTCTTCGTTTCATTGCCACTTGAGATCCAAACTCCATCTCTCCCAAAAGAACCGTCAGTTCAAGTAATCAATACTCCTCTATTAAGCACTTATGAGAGGTAAGTTTTGTTGTTGTTGACACTGTTGAAGTATTTGTGCATTGTTTTCCTGGGAGCAGTACACTCAGATGTGGTCAGACTGCGGTGAGCAAGCTGGTCACACGGGTAGAGATCTTGACCGGTACTAACAGTGTTAAGAATGATTGGTGCATCTCTCATAACCTACACTTCCATTTCTGAGGCCATGGCTGCTCTCCACACTGACAGCTTCAGGTGGAGCATGGATGTGAGTGACACATGAGATCACCTGACATCATCCCGCAATAAAGATTCTGTAGCTGTTAAATGATGTCCCTGTAATTCCTCTCAGATTGTCCTATTAGGTTTGAGGCCCTTGTAGATGAGGCCTACGTTTTCCTGCATCTCCTCATAAGTGAAACATCCCCACACAGGCCCTCTCTACTTTGCAGCCTCTCTAGCAGTATCACATTTTTCCTAGGTGCCGAGGTGTCCACATTCTAATGTATGTTCGTTCCTCCCTTCCACTAGCTCCAACAACATTCTCACGTTCCTTCACAGTTTCTTTCAGCATTTTGAAGGGATTGCCCCATTCTCAACTCACAGGTCTGCTCTCCCATCCCTGCCTCCTGCTGCTCATGTCTGACAATTTCCCATGCAACTACAGGAGGTGTAACACTTGTCCTTTCACCTCTTCCCTTCCCATCGTCCAAGGACCCAAACAGCCTTCCGACAAAGGGCAATAATGCACTTGCACTTCTCCCAATCTAGTGTACTACACTTGGTGTTCACAATGTGGCTTCCTCACCACTGCAATAACCAAGCACACACAGGATGCAAACTTTGTGCAACACTTGAGCAAAGGATCCTGTCACGAGTCCTACACCAAATAACTCCCAACAGAGGGCAGCAGTCATACACAGGAAGGAGATTTTGAACATTGTACTCTTGGAGTTCATCTGTCTCAGGGGAGGATGATGGGGAGAGGGGGTAGAGGGGGAGAGGGGGGAGAGAAAGAAAGAAAAAAATGAATTCAGAGCCTCCAAATAGGGAGCGATCTCTGCTTCTTATTGTCTGGTACTGACTGTGATCTAAGCCCAGAATGGGAATTGCAACTTGAGCAAACAGGAAAGAGTTCATTTAATTTAATGCTATTTTTTTTCAATATTTATTCTGAATTAGTTACTTTGTGACTGAGCAGGAAAATGAAGACTATGGAAGACTTGCCAATGAACTCAAGAAGAAACTGGAAAAGGACCACCGTTCTTTTGACCACAGTCGTATTTTCATTACTTGGTTCAACAAAGCTGGACACGTGAAACTGTCTTTTCTCAAGAAATGAAACAGAATTGTTCTCTCAGAGGCTCTAATACTTATAGATTTCAAACAGTGAGATGTGCTCAACTCTGTTATCACCTTTAGTAGTTTCCTTCCTGGAATAACATGCATTTCAGTGGCATAATGAAGTAAAATATCTCAGGGTGATTTATACACATTAGATTTAATTCTGCATGTCTGCCATTGTTAGAGTTTTCAACAAGCCTTGTGTGCTCTCATGGCAATTGTCAGTTCCTACCTCCCACCCAGATGCCTGCAAGTACAGGGAACTCACACTTCACTCACAATTAACTAGTTGAAACATAGAAACATAGAAACTCTACCACACAATACAGGCCCTTTGGCCCACAAAGCTATGCTGTACAAATTACCTAGGGTTACCCATAGCCCTCTATTTTTCTAAGCTCCATGTACCAATCCAGGAGTCTCCAGAAAGACCCTTTTGTAGCCACCTCCACCACTGTTGCCGGCAGCCCATTCCACGCACTCACCACCCTCTGCGTAAAAAAAACTTACCCCTGTCATCTCCTCTGTACCTACTTCCAAGCATCTTAAAACTGTGCCCTCTTGTGTTAGCCATTTCAGCCCTGGGAAAAAGCCTCTGACTATCCACATGATCAATGCCTTAGCCATTTCAGCCCTGGGAAAAAGCCTCTGACTATCCACATGATCAATGCCTCTCATCATCAAACAAAGGGGCCAAGGTGTGGATTCCTTTCCCTTTCATTAATTGTATTTTGCATTCACTGCAAATTACAACTAATCATTCTGATGAATAATTCAGTCATTCTAATGAATTATTCCCACCTAAGGTCCCTACTGATTGTCTAGTGCCCAGTAGTCCTGGTTGTGGAGCTGTGTCTCCATGTCACTCCCTGGATGAAATATGTCGGGGAATCACATGGTCTTCCACCCTCACCTTAACCACACATTCGGCTTTGATACTGACAGATCCAAATGTTCTAGATAGAGGAGGCTGCTGGTCTATTTAATATTGTTAATAATTAACTGCCCTCTGAATTCCAAGTAATTTCCCAGTATCCAGGGACCTACCAGTTGTGCTGAGAAACTACACTGGACAGTAAGAGAGAAACACTTACTCAGCCAATAATAGGAAACTCCATATTTAAACTTTGCTGGTGAGAAACCTGGGAATCTGAAGAAAGAGCTATCAAGGCAGAAATATTTGTTCAAAGTCTCCACACGGCACAGTTGTATATGGGTGGGTGACTCCTCTGGGAAACAGAATTGATCACTCTGAGAATTTCCCTTTCTTCTTTAAATAATTTGAGTACTTACTGAGACTGAGATTGTTCTGAACACAGATACAGTAACATTCTATCTTCACAATGGGACAGATTCTCTGTGTGTTCACCAAGCAGAAATCAAAAATATGAAAAGAGTTGACTGGAAATGGGAAGTGCTGGGTGCACAGAGCACTGAGGTTGTGCTGGATGAAATCCTGGAGGTGTCAAATGCGGGACTATAGATCTCACTCAGAGCTGGTTCCAGGTTGAAATATAAAATTGTAAGTTAACGCTTAAACCTGAGAGACTGTATTTAAACCATTCATAAACTATCATAGTTGTTACCACTTCATCTTCCTCATTCACTTTTCTATCCGTTGAAATATAATGGAATAGAATGTGTGAAACACTGGGTGCTGCAGATCAACTCATTTGGGAGAGAGGCCTGTTCATGGACAATTGCTGCTGTTAACAGGACAACAGCTTTCAGATCCCTTAGGAAGCTAATAATCAATTGTTTTTAGAGTCTTATTATTTTGCTTTTCATCTTGCTGGGAATGTATTCTCACTGTGAAATAAAGAGGTGATGCATCACAACACTTGGTCTCCATTTCAATTCTTACTCAGAAACAGAACTGGTCATTGGTCATATCATTAGATCACAGTTAGCAGCTGGCAGTGCAGGGAAGAGACATGATATGAAACACAATTGAGGAGATACATAACAATGTTAGCCTCTACTGCATGACTGGTGTACAAATGTCGGTAAATCTCTCTGGTTTTGTACACAGCTTAGTGAGATCATACCTCAAATACTGTGACTGAAAACAGAAAAAAAGTGTTTTCATGAAAGATCTACAGAAAATAATGGAGATACTGAAATACCAAATGCACGTTCCAAATTGGCAGTGGCCTGATGAGAAAGGAGGACCTTCTGTTGGAGAATGAAGCAGTCCAAGTGACAGGAGTGTCAGTGGGGATCACTTCAGACCGGTAACCATAATTCTATTAGTTTTTAAATCCTCATAAGGACGAATGTAGTCATCTACAGTGTATGTTGAGCTACTAGGGACAAGTGAGGTCTTAAGTTAATTGTTCATACCTGTATTTTCTGTGGAAAAGGACACAGAAGCTAAGGAATTAAGGGATATGAATAGGATGTCTTGGAAAATATCTACATTACTTAAAAGTAGATGCTGGTGATCTTAAAGCACATTAAGATGGGCAAATTCATGGGGCTTATGAAAGCATATCCTAAGATCATAAAAGTTCAGAGTGGTTCACTAGTCCTAGATTGGGGCAAGGTAAATTTGAAGGCATTAGATGTGGACTTGCAAAGGTTGACTAGCAGAGACTGTTTGCAGGGACAGCTAGCAGGTGGAAGGCTTTTAAAAGTGAGATATGAAAACTTCAAGACAGCATGAGGACCTATTGGAGAGAAATGCAAATTTGGCAAAGAGCCCCAGTTGATACTAAGGCTCTTGACATGAATAAAAGAATATGACACATATAGGCAGCTATATAGGGTCGAGTGAAGGCATTGAGAGGTACAAGAGATTGATGACTTCCCTAATGAGGAATATCAGTAGGGCTTAAAGAGATCATGAAGTAGATCTGGCAGATAACATAAAGAAGAATCCTAAGAGTTCCCATAAGAATACTAAATGCCAAAGAGTAACTAGTGGGAGAATAGGTCATCATAAGGTCAATGTGGAGCCACCAAGGATGGGTGAGATCTTAATTTAATAATTCTTACCTGCATTTACCATGAAAAATTGCATGGAAGCCAAGGAATTAAAGGATATGGTTAAGGATGCTTTGGAACATATCCACCTTACAGAAAGCAGGTGCTAGCAATCTTAAATTTGAGTATGGGGAAAAAAAACTTAACAAATAGCATTTTCCATCATGGCTTTCCAACTGGCAGGTATGTGGGTAGGAAGTCAGTCTATCGGGAGGGCACGAACGGCCGGTGGGATGCTGGAGCGAATTCTTAGGCCCAGACACAGGCAGCTGCTGAAGAACTGGATTCCAATTATCACTACATGGGGATCTGTGGCTGGTGTACTGCTGGTCTACGCTACAGATTGGAGAGTTGTAGTTAGGCATATCCCATACATAAAAGGAAAGTTCAAGAGTGATTGAAGATTACTGACGGATTTAAGGGAATAATCTGACCAAGTCTGATCGTGTGCAGTTTTGGTCACCAAATTACAGGAAGGATATTAATAAGATTGAAAAAGTACAGAGAAGGTTAACCAGGATGTTGCCAGCTCTTAAGAAACTGAGTTACAGAGAAAGGTTGAATAGGTTAGGACTCTATTCCCTGGAGTGTAGGAGAATGAGGGGTGATTTGACAGAGGTGTATAAAATTATGACGGGTATATGAGTGAATGCAAGCAGGCTTTTTCCACTGAGGCTAGGGGTGAAAAAAACCAGAGGACATGGATTGAGTGCGAAGGGGGAAAAGTTTAAAGGGAACATTGGTGGGGGGGGGCTTCTTCACACAGAGAGTGGTGGGAGTGTGGAATGAGCTGCCAGATGAAGTGGTAAATGCAGGCTCACTTTTAACATTTAAGAAAAACTTGGACAGGTACATGGATGAGAGGTGTATGGAGGGATATGGACCAGGTGCAGCTCAGTGGGACTAGGCAGAAAAATGCTTCGACACAGCCAAGGAGGGCCAAAAGGCCTGTTTCTGTGCTGTAATGTTCTATGGTTCTACTGGAGTTAGTGTCACTGGATGATAAGAAAATAAAACCTAGGATCCAAATTAGAACATTCTAGATATCGTTTCTGTTACATCATAGTTCATTTATTTTCTCTCTCAACACCATTCTCCTACCTTCTCCCCATAACCTTTGATGCCCTTACTAATCAAGAACCTATCTATCACTACTTTAAATATACCCAATGAATTGGCCTCCACAGCTGCCTGTGGCAATGAATTTCCCATCCCCCCTCTGGCTAAAGAAACTCGGCCTCATCTCAGTTTTAAAGGGATGTCTTTATACTTTGAGGTTGTGCCCTCTGATGCTAGACTCTGACACTATTAGAAATATCCTCTCCAGATCTTTTCTATCCAGGCTTTTCAATATTCAGAAGGTTTCAATGGGATACGTCCTCCTTCTTCTAAAGGTCAACGAGTATAGGCCCAGAGCCATCAAATGCTCTTCATACAACTCTTTCAATCTGGGGATCATTCTCGTAAACTTCATCTGGATTATCTCCAATGTCAACACACCCTTTCCTAGATATAGGGGCAAATCTGCTCACAGTACTTCAAATGCAGTCAGACCAATGCCCGATAAAACCTTGGAATTACATCCTAACTTTTATATTTTAGTCCTCTGGAAATGAACACAAATATTCCTTTTGCATTCCTTACTACCAACTCAACCTGCAAGTTAACCCTTGCAGGATCCTGTGCTAGGCTTTGCTGCATCTACTTGTGCTTGTTATCTATATTAATGATATGAATGACAATATTGTTAACATGGTTGATAAGTTTGCAGACAATCTTCATATTGGTGGTGTATGAGCAGTGAAGAGGATTGAAAATAAATATGGACCAACTTGGGAAAACAGCCAGAGAATGGCAACTAGAATTTAACTCTGACAAGGCAAAGGTGTTGAACGTTGTTTTGTTAAACTAGGGCAGGACTTACATAGACCATTGTACACCTCTGGAAAGTGCTGTATAATGGGAAACAGGTACATAGTTCTCTGAAAATAGAAACACGGATAGACAGATTGATGAAGAAGACATATGACACTTTTACTTTCATTAGTAAGGCCATTGATTACAAGATTTGGGACATCATGTTACAGTCATGCAAGATGCTGGTTGGACCACACTTGGAATACTGTGTGCACTTCCGGTTACTAGGATATTAGAAGGATGTAATTAAGCTAGAGAGCATGCAGTAAAGATTCTTGAGGATGTTACTGGGACTGGAGGGTTTGACTTATAATGAGAGACTGGATAGGCTGGGACACTTCTCAGAAACATAGGAGGGTGAAGGGTGATCTTATAGAGGTTTATAAAATACACAAGGGGCATAGATAAGATGAGAGGTCAGTCTTGTTCTCAGGGACTGGGACCTAAAACTAGAAAACATAGGTTTATGGTGAGAAGAGAAAGATTAAAAATAGATCTGAGGGATATACAGCTCTCGTTACATGCTCATGCAGCTCAGCTCTTTGAGTGATTGCAGAACGTTTGATGTTAATAACTCACCAGGGTTGATTGATAAGTTCATGACCTAAGGTAGAAGGAGATAAGTTATTAACTTCAAACTTTCTGGATAATCACTCAAAGAGTTGAACTGCACATGCATGTAACGAGAACTGTATTACTCATCACCTCCTACCTTAGGCCACAAACTTATAAATCACCCATGCTGTGGACAATTTCTGGAGTTCCAAGATCCATATGCTCCATGACTGCTGGACTGTGTGTGCAAATGTAGGTGGGGACTACGTTGAAAAGTAAATGTGCTAGGTTTTCTAAAATTGACTCCTTCTAGCTTAGGCCACAAACTTATCAATCACCCCTCGTATATCAAAAGGGTTGAACTGTTGTGTAAGGCGATTGACATGGATGAGCAAAAGAAAGCCGACACTCTTCCCAGCTTAATGGATGTTAAAATGTACAGTCTCTTGTGCAACATAGTAACTCCTGAAAAGCCAGCAAGGTGTTTGACAAAATTGTTACAATTCTAAAAAATCACTTGAGCCCTAAACTGCTGGTACAAGCTGTGAAGTTTAGATTTTGCAGAAGGAACCAGACAAAGGGGGAAAGCATTTCTGAAATGATTGCAGAACTGTGCAAGCTTTCCCAATACTGTGACTTTGCAGATGGGCTTCCTGATTCAATAAGGGACAGGCTGGTGTGTGGTTTGCATAGTCAAAGCACTCAAATGAGGCTACTGTCAGAAAGAGACCTGATCTTAGAATGGGCTTTGACCATTGCAATATTGGTAGAGACTGCAGCAAAGGAAGCAGCAGAATTCAAGAAAAAGAGGTTAGAACGTGAAATGCACAAGAGGTCCCTGAATGGTGCAAAAAACCTAATATTTTATTGATGTGGCAGATCCTCCCATGATGCAAGTGACTGTTGGATCAAAGAAAAAGTTTACACTAAGTGTCACAGATAAGACCCTATAGCATGTGAAAGGCAGACAAGCATAACTGAGTGAAAATTTCAAACACAAAACTAAGCAAATACATAAAGTACCCAAATGTGAAACAGAGTCTGACAACACAGAGTCTGACAAAGGTGAACTGCCATGCCTAGAACTGCATAGTATAACTGAAACAGATCACAAAATCATCTGGATCACAATAGATGTGTCTGGCGTAAAACTGCAAATGGAGCTGGATACAGAGTCAGCCTCGTCTCTAATTCCAGAGGCTGACTACAACAGACTGTTTTCTAAGATACTAACAGAGAAAACAGTGATGCTAAAGACCTACACAGGTGAAAAAGTGTCTCCCAAAGGCCATCCGAAAGTGAATGTGATGTATGGAAGCCAAACACAACAGTTACAGCTCGTGTCTTCACTTTGCGCTGAACTAAAGATCTATGGACGGACTTACTTTGTGGATTTCAGTTCAGAGCATTATTTGCTTCCATTTATTGTTTACATGACTTTTTTTTTGCTTTGCACATTGGGTGTTTGACAGTTTTTTTTAATGAGTTCCTTTGGGTTTTTTTGTTTTGTGGCTGCCTGTAAAGAGATAAATCTCAAGGTAGTATAATGTATACATCCATTGATAATGAATGTACTTTGAGAGAGGTACAGAGAGCTATGGTAGATGGAACGAGGCAGAATATAAGATCAATGTGGACTAAACAGCTCAAAAGCCGTTATCTGTGCTATATGGCTCTATGCCTCAGTGACTTTATGACTCTATGAGAAGGCATGCATTTAAGGTGCGAAGAGGAAGATTTAAAAGCAATGTGTGGGATAAGTATTAGACACTGAAAAAGGTAGGTGCCTGGTACTGGCTCCCATGTATAGGAGTGGAAGTCAATATCATTATAGCATTTAAGAGGCTGTAAGACACAAGAATATGCAGGGAGTTTAGGAATGTGTACCTTTAAATGCCAAAGAGATTTAGTTTAATTCAGAATCATGAGTGATACAGACATTAGGAATAGAAAGTTCTGTTCCGATACTGTACTGATCTTAATTCTATACTGGACCCACCTGACTGGCAGCCACTCTCTAAGAAAAGAGAAACACGATCAACGTTACTGCCAACAGGTCTCCCAGCTGTTGCCAGAGTGATAGCCATCATCAAGATTCTCCTTACCTGGTTCTTAACAGGATCCTTTTCCTCCCAATGGCTCAAGAACTGATCCCCAAATCCCAGTGCAGTTTCCATCCTTCAGGAAACAGTAGACACTGTGTGCTCCAAGTGAAAACTCTGGGAAAACTATAAGCAATGGAAACAACGATATGGATAGCCTTCCTGACCTCATGAAAGCCTTTGACCCAGTCAAACATGAAGGGCTTTGCTGCCTCCTTCTCAGATTCAACTATCCACAAAAATACATCTCCTTCTCACATCAGATTTGTGATTGTTCAGGGCATCAAGGCATTGGCCAAAAGGCAGGTGTATGGGGTTGAGTGGGATCCGGCAGAGCCATCAGCCATGATGGAATGGCGGAGCAGACTTGATGGGCTGAATTGCCTAATTCTGCTCCTGTCTTATGGTCTAAGACTGTGATCTTAGTCAGTAGGTTTGCTACAGCCATAATCCTACTGCTGACCGGAATGGAGCAAGATTGTAGTTAGCTCAGTCTGCTCATTGGTATCCCATATTCAGCTCCTTGCACCATCTATACTTGGCTTCTGTGTGCTCTGATTCTGCTACTGGACATGGGAACACGTGGCCTGCCCATTGGTTCTAACTGAATGAACTTAGGTCCTCAATGTTGACCTGTTTCTCCCAACCTCAATGACATTTAATCAAGTGTCTCCACCCAAAGGGGGGAGCAGACAGACAGAGCAGAGCACCCCTGTGGCCGTTCCCATCACCAATAAGTATACCGTTCTGGATACTGTGGGGAAGATCGGGAGTTTCGGATGGTATGTTGCCTCCCTGGTACGGGGGTCCAGGACATCTCAGATTGGGTGCAGGTGATTCTCGAGAGGGAAGGCAAGAACCCAGATGTTGTGGTCCATGTAGGGACCAATGATGTGGGTAGGATGAGTGAGGGGGTCCTGCGTAGTGAGTTCAGGGAGTTACGTGCAATGCTGAAGGGCAGGACCTCCAGGGTAACAATCTCAGGATTGCTACCTGTGCCACGTGCGAGTGAGGCGAGGAACAGAAGGATTATACAGATTAATACATGGCTGAGAGGATGGTGCCGGAAGGAGGGCTTCAGGTTTTTAGATAATTGGGCTTTGTTCCAGGGAAGGTGGGATCTGTTCCAACGGGACGGTTTACAACTGAACTGGAGCGGTACTATCATTCTTGCAGGAAAATTTGCTAGTGCTTCTCGGGGGGGGGGGGGGGGTTTAAACTAAATTTGCAGGGGGCAGGGATCCAGAATGCGTGAGAGGATAGCGAGATGAATAATAAAGGACAGGTGGGGACTACACTGTTCCGGAATATTAAGTGTGTAGTAGAGAAAGGTGAGGCAGAACAAGTGATAAGGAGGACACATGTACAGAGGGATGGTCTGACGGAACATGGAGTAAAATATGCAGAAAGAATAAGTAAATTTAGGAAGGACAACAAAATTCAAGGCGCTTATAGCCCGATGGGAGTTCGGGGAGCTGGGTTAAGCACAAAAGGCAGCGATTTAAACAGAGAGAGGAGAAATGGGCTATAAATTCTATATGTGAATGCACAAAGTGTCAGAAATAAGGCAGATGAGCTTGAATCTCAGGTGCGAATGTGTAACTGTGATGTTGTTGGGATAACGGAGACATGGCTGCAGGGAGATCAGACCTGGGAAATGAATGTACAAGCGTATACGTGCTATCGTAAGGACAGAAATGTGGGCAGAGGGGGTGGGGTGGCCCTGTTGGTGAGGAATGAGATTCAGTCCTCTGCAAGGGGGGACATAGGATCAGGAGAAGTAGAGTCTGTGTGGATAGAACTGAGGAACAGTAAGGGCAAAAAGACCCTAATGGGTGTTGTCTGCAGGCCCCCAAACAGTAGCATGGATATTGGATGCAAGTTGAATAGGGAGTTAACATTGGCATGTGGCAAAGGTAATGTCGCAGTAGTTATGAGGGCTTTCAACATGCAGGTGAACTGGGAGAATCAGGTTGGTGCTGGACCCCAGGGTAGGGAGCTTGCAGAGTGCCTACGGGATGCATTCTTGGAACAGCTTGTACGAGAACCGACCAGGGACAAGGCTATTCTGGATTTCGGGCTGTGTAATGAACAGGATTTGATAAGTGATCTTGAAGTAAAGGAGCCATTAGGAGGTAGTGATCATAATATGATAAGTTTTTATCTGCAATTTGAGAAGGATAAGGGCAGATCGGAGGTGTCAGTGTTGCAGTTGAACAAAGGAAGCTATGGAGCCATGAGGGAGGAGCTGGCCAAAGTTAAATGGATGGATATCCCAGAAAAAAGACAGTGGAACAGCAATGGCAGGTATTCTTGGGAATAATAATCTCATTAATTTCTTCATATTCCCAAGCCAGGGTACCATCCTTTCTATATTGGCTCCAGCCGATTTTAAAAGGCAAGCGAACTAAGATAGAATACAAAGCCATGGGCCGCTCAGATGGTCTCCTCTCTCCCTCCCCCCAGCCAGTACACAAAAAAATAAAATGACCTTGCAAGAAAGACAGTAACGTCTCAACAAAGGAGAGTGTTTACATTCCATCATGTATTAAACAAAAAAAGAACCAAAATAATATAATCTCTTAGAGAGGAAAAACCAGCGCCATCTTAAGTTTAGCTTTAAATCTCTAAGAAAACTTTAAATTCGGTTATAGGACACGATAATAAAACAGATTAAAAAACAGTTAACTGAATTAAATTTACAAAAATATTAATTAGTAATATCACAAGTAACTAAACCCTCCCAGATATATATATATAAAAAGAATCCCTATTAGTAGGAAATAACTACCAATTAGCAAATTAAGAAACAACAAAAAGAAACATCAATCTAAATATTAGATAAAAGGAACAAATCCTTTTATCCTCTTTTCTCAGTCAAAGACCTAATTAGCCACTTAAACAGTCAAACTTGAACCGTAAATCTTCTTTCCAAAAAAAATCCAATGGGATGTAATGATGAGCAGGTTTTCTTATCTTCTTTTATTAATCTCTCAATGAAGATTTTATAACCTTCATATATCTTCATATATCTTCTTTTTGAAATGTGAATAATATACAGATAATTAAACAGCTTTTCAGATGGTTCATTCAGTAGTAACATCAGTGACGATGACAGGTACAGCCTGAAAAAATCCAGTGCGGCTTTTGGGTCAAAGAAAATGTGTGGAGAAGAATAAGGAGGAATAACTTCTATTCTTGTCGGGTAACTCAAAGAGGGAAATAGTTTCTTATCATATGCTTGTTTCATTACCAAAACAAAGCTTGATCTTTGTTCCATTACTGCTTTCAGATAATCTTCCTAAAAACGGGGCTCAGACTCGTTGAATCTGAAAACTCTTTGTTTTCTTGCCTGTATCATTATTTGATCTTTAATTTTAAAGTGATGAAAACAAACCAGAATAAATCTTGGTCTGCTTGAATCTTTAAATTTCGAAGTAAACGCTCAATATGCTCTTTCAATAGCAGGCGGCTGTGATAAAATAGTCGGAAATAGATTATGAAAGAGCTTACCAAAGTAAAACGTTAAGTCTCCATTTTCAGCTCCTTCTTGCAATCCAACGATTCGTATATTGTTTCGGCGAGACCTAGTTTCCAGTCTATAGTCTTATTTTGATATTTTTCCAAACGGGTTATAGTTCCAGACAATTTTTGCTTAGTTAACTTCAATTCCTCTTCATGTTTAGTAACTTGAGTTTCGACATCTTTAAGTTTTCCCAGAAATAACTTCATTTCATTATTATTCTTTTCCAGTTGATTTGGGCCTTCAGGGAAAAATCAAGATGAGAAGTGATTGCTTATTCATAGCACAGGAAGTCTGGCAATATTACAAGCCAGATATTATGGATTCTTACATATCCACACAGAAGCTTCATAGGATCCAGTGACAGGTCGTTCTGGAGTTTCTGTTTATGTTCCGAAGATTCAGGTGACTATTCAGAAACAACTATCAGATGAAATATCACCATTCATGTCTGAGGTGGTTGCTATCATTTTAACCTTGCAATGGATCGAAGAAGTATGCTTTGATTATGTACTTCTGTGCTCTGGTTCGATCTCAGACTTGACAGCTATTGAGATGGGTATTTCAAATTGTAGGCCAGACATTCTTCTTGAGATTGGACAGCCATTGAGGCTGCAGGGTCTAAGCTTGTGTATACATATCATACGGGCTCCTGTCCTTGTTGGGGTTGAAGGAAATGAGGTGACAGACACTCTTGCCAAGCAATCACCTAAAACGAAGGCTATAAAAATAGTGGTGCCTTTGCATAAGGGAGAGGTAAAAGCCATAATTAATAAATTCTATTCAATAACTGTGGCAACAAAGGTAGGATAAGGAAAAGAAAGAATGGGATTTATATAAAATCAGATAACTCAACTGGGAGAGGGGTTTAAAAGGAGTGACATATATATATATGTATTGGACATACAAGGCTAACTAATTCCTTGTTCAGATTTAATATGCGTGATACAGGCATTTGTGGGGAGTGCACTTGTCAAGAAAAGGTGCAGCCGATATTGCTTGAGTGCAGATACTATGAGGTGCAAAGGAAACATCTAATTGCTAAATTGAGATCTTTGGGACAGACACTGTTTAACATTGAAAGTTTGTTAGGATATCACTGCCATTGTAATGTATAGAAGTGCAAATTTGACTTTCTGAAAAGCAAAAGACTTGTTGATATTATTGGAGTTTTATGGTGGGTAGAATTTGCTCCACATTCCAACTCAATAGGTGGTAGTAATACACCTTGTGTTGATCTTTCAACTGCCATTAAACTTTACAAGAAGAAGTGGAGTCACCTTTTGGAGCAGATGATCGGAGAATGGGGAGTTGAGGCCTTGGTGAAAGGACTCAGGTCTCATTCAGTTTTTGCTGCTCATCATCGGTACTTGATTCAGTGCAGGCTGGAGGTAGCTAGGGCAGTGGAATACTTATACGTGATGTGAAGTCAGGAACCTCATGAGTACAACTGTGGGAATTGCACACCAGTGTAGTGCCTGACAGACAGCGTCAAGGCAGTGGAACTGGATTTTGATGTAATAGGAATGGAAAGATGAGAGTTTTATATCTGAGCATTTCACTGAGTGGCAGCATTCAAGGTTCAGGCTTCAGATAAATGGGTGACCATCAAGAAAAATTAGGGGAGTCGGAAGTCAGTGCAGGATTCCCCTCACTAACACGTATGTCCCCTCGGATATTGTTGAAAACAACAGAGGCTGGTGCAGTGGTCAAGTCTTTTGGCACTGTAACTGGCTCTGAGGCTCAGAGGGTAAGGTCACTGTCAGACAGAAACAATACTGACATGAGACTCAGTAGTGAGTAGGACAGGCAAGAGATTCTGAAGCTGCGGAAGAGATGCTAGGATGGTGCTTTGTCTCCATGGTGACATAGTCAAGATGTATCTAAGTGGCTGTAGAAAATTCTAGAGGAACAGGGTGAACAGCCAGAGGTGTTTTTACATGTTAGCCCAAATGATAATGGGTTCAACAAGGGGTGAGGATTCTGAAGAAGGAGTATAGGGAGTTGGGTGTGAAGTTATGAAACAGGGTATTTAAGGTAGTAATCTCTAGATTACTACTGGTGCCATGTACTAGCAAAGGACAGAAATAGGAAGATATGCCAGCTAAACTTGTGGTGGAGGAACTGGTGCAGGGGGCAGTGATTCCGGTTCTTGGATTACTGGGAACTCTACGGGGTGTAGACACAACCTGTAGAAGTCAAAAGGTTGCACCTGAATCAAAGCGGCACCAATATCCTTGCAGGGAAATTCGTTAATGCTACTCGGGGAGAGGAGTTAAGTTTTATTGGTGAGGGGGGAAGCCGTTGAACTACAAGTAGGAGCAAGTCATGGGATGAAGCAGAGCCAGTGATAGCAAGTTCAGTAATTGAGAAAGGCAGGGAAAGGAATACTTACTGCGACTTACAGTATTTCACTGCTGGAGGTTCAACAGTTAAGGGATGATGTCAGGGCATGGATTGGTTCTAAAGGCTGGCACGTTAACAGTGGTAACAGCAACATAGCTGGGAGAAGGCCGGACTGGCAGCTCAGTATTCAGTATACAGATGTGACAGGAGTACCAGTAAGGGGGAAAGCACTGTAACCTTTATGAAAAAGGAGGACATCAGGGTACTTAAAGATAACATTAATGGGATTATGCAGTGAAATCACATGGATAGAACTTAGAAACACTCTTGTAGAACTGCATTATAGTTGGAGGAATAATAAGTTTTGTTAGTGGGGGATTTAACTTTTACTGGACTAACTCCACAGCTAAGGACCTGGATGGGAAGGAATCTGAAAAGTGTAGATGAAAGTTTGAGTCAGTATGCTGAGGACCCTACTTAGGAGAGTGATATACTATATCTCCTCCTGTCGAATAAGTCAGGGTAGGTAACTGAAGTGGCAGTCAGAGTGACTTTAGCTTGCGTAACTATAATTCTATTACAATAACAAAAACCTCTCACACAAAATCAGCAAAACTAAAAAAGTAATTATTGAGTACAGGAGAAAGAAACTGGAGGTCCATGAGCCAGTCCTCATTAGGGCAACAGAGGTACAGAGGGTCAGTACTTCTATATTCCTTGTTAACATATCAGAGAATCTGACCTGGGACTAGCAAGTAAGAGTTATCACCACAGATATGACAAATGCTGCTACCTTCTCAGAAGTTTGTGTAGATTTGGCAGGTCACCAAAATCTTTAACAAACAGCTACAGATGCAGAGTGGAAATTACCCAAACTGATTGCATCATGACCTGGTATGAAAACAGCAATTGAAAGGTGGGCACAGCCCTGTCCATCACAGACAAAGCCCTCCCCACCATTAAATACATTGATGAGGAGTGACGCCATGAGAAAGCAGTACCCATCATCAAAGAAATGGCCCAACAACCCCCAACATCCAGGCCATGCCCTCTTTTCTTCTGAACCTAAGGTCCAGAAGCCTTAGGTCCCACACCATCAGGTTCAGGAACAGATATTACCCTACAACCATCAGTCTGTGGATAACTTCAATCACCATGACTGAACTGATTCTACAACACAGGTTCATATTTAAGGACTCTTTACAATTCTTGTTCGCAGTATATTTTGATTGGACAGTTCGTCTTTTTTTACATTGGTTCTTTGTTGGTCTTTGTCTGTTTATGCCTAATTTTTGATAAGTTCTATTGTATTTCTTTTTCCTGTAAATGCTGCAAGAAAATGAATCTCAAGGGGACACGTGCCTACATACCTTGACAATAAAATTACTTTGTAGTTGGAACTTTGAACTGGTTTCCGGATCGTGATGAGAAAGGATAGGACAGGTCCACAGGTTAAGATACTAAACTGTGGCTGGGCTAGTTTTGGGTGAATTAGACAGGATCTAGCAGATGTCAATTCAGTGACCCAGTTTGAAGAGAAAGGAACGATTGGCAAATGGGAGCTTTTCAAAGGGTGATATCAAGAATCCAGGGGCACAGGTTCATGTTAGGATGAAGGGAAAGCCTGGCAAACTTAGAGAACATTGGCTAAGAGATAAGAGAGATGGTTAAGAAAAAGGTGGCATACTTTTGGTTAGGATGTCAGGGAGGAGTGTATCCTTTGACTATAAAACTAAGAGTACTTTAAGGGGGAAAATGGGACGATTGGGATCTTAACTTTTCACTTAATGCAGTGATTTACTATTTTTCGATAATTTTGTTCATTACATACATGAGGTCACTTCTCAGAACTCTCTGTGGTGTGCAGTGACCTGTGTATTGCCTGGGAATATTCACAGCACCTTACACAATTTTCCATTTGTGACATCATGTCAGTGCTCAGAAAATAATTTAGACTTCGGTAGTTTTCGGGTTTTGGAATTTCAGATAAGGGGTACTCGAACTGTATTTGCTTCAATATTAGCCACAGAAAACTGGACGGTGGCTAATATCATTAAATTTTTAAAGAGTGGCAGCAAAGACAAGCCATAGAACTAGAGACTAGTCAGCCTGACATCAGTAGTAGAGAAATGACTGGAGGGAATTCTGAGGTACAGGATCTACCAGCGTCGGGATAGGCAGTCTGATTAGCAGGAGACAGCATGGCTTTGTGTGTGGAAAGTAACCAAAGCAGTAACATACATACATACATCAATAAATAAATGGGCAATTCAATGAATGAATGGATGAAAGAATAAAGAAAGAAATAAATACTTAAATAGGCACATGGATGACTAAAAAATTAAGGTTCCTGTAGGAGGTAAGGGTTAGATTAATTATACAGTAGGATAAAAAATCAATATAACATCTTGGACTGAATGGCCTGTATTGTGCTCTACTGTTTGATGTTCTAAATCTTGGAGACACAGATTCAGAGTGAGAGGGGAATGATTTGGAAGAGACCTGAGGGGCACCATTGTGCAGAAGGTGCTGAGAAAATGAAACAAGCTGTCAGAGGAAATGGTTGAGGCAGGAACAATAATCTTAGATTCCTCCATCCTCTGAATGTCATGTTTAAATGCTTCTGTTAGGTTGTTATCATATTTGCTTCCACCACCGCTCCTAGTCGCAAGTTCCAGGGATGTACCACTCCTTGTAAAAGTAATGCTTGACTTTAAATATTCCTCCTCTCACATTAAGGCTGTGGCATCTATTTCATATTAAAAGGGGATTTCTGATTACAGGTCAATAACGCAACACAGGGTGTATGATATAACCATTAAATCCAAGATAAAAACTTTGAACTAAAACTAAATTTCTTAAATATATTAAATAAATATTCCCATTCAAGTCTATCAACCGCCTTCTCGGCGTCAAGCAAAATAGCACATTCCAAAGAATTATAAGAAGTCTATACAATATTCATTAACCTCCTAACGTTAAAATGTGAATAACAATTTTGAAGAAATCATATCTAATCCTGAGAAATAATTTCAGGCAGATCTTCTCTAATCTCATTGCTAATATTTTGGAAAAGATTTTAGAATCCACATTCAACAAAGCTACAGGCCTATATGATGTACTTTCAGTGGGATCGTTATCTTTTTAAGAGTTAAGGAAATAGATGCTTCATAAAAGGATTGTGGTAATTTACCTACTAATAAAGCATGTTTAAAAAATTTATATTACCAGGGAGAGAGTAAGTCTGAAAAGGCTTTAAAAAATTCAGCTACATAACCATCTGGACCGGGTGCTTTACCTGAGTTTATCAAAATAATTGCCTTCTTTATTTCCTCTTCAGTATTGGGTGCATCTAATACCAAACGTTCATCAACTGGTAATTCTGGAAAATTTAGTTTAATAAAAATTAGCAGCATAGCAGGACAGGCAGCATCACTGGAAAAGAATAAAGTGTTTCAGGCTGAGACGCTTCATCAATACTCTTGTTTGTCTTGTCCATAGAGCCTGGCTGTTCTTTCTATCTGGTCAGACAATTGAAGTTAAAATTCAGGGCAGAGACAAGTTTTGCACGTGTAAAGTTGTTAGGTTTAAGTGAAATGTAAATCCAGACAGGTGATGTCACCCTACTCCATGTTAAGTAAATGTAACCCATTTAGGAAGATCTTAACTGATGTGTAATGGAAATTCCTTTTACTTTTATCATTCTGATGGACTTGGAGGAATTCACTCTCTGTGTGCTGGTTACATTCACGTTGGGAAAACAGGTTAGGTTCGAGACCACAAGTTAGGCTTCTGAAATATCAAATCAGCACACTGGACCTTCTGATATCTCTTACCTCATAAATGAAAATAAAAATAAATGCAGATGTTAGACATTTCTGTTTCAATATTTTTATTAACTTTCCAATTAACAAACATATCAATATTGGTACTGATACATAGAGATCAGGAATACATTAATAACGGTTAACATGTAAAAGCAAAAATTCCAAGCAGCAAATGGAGTCCAACCTCTCAATATCTTAGTAATTAACCATGAAAATGGTCATTGTAAAAGGAAAAAAAGACAAAAAAAAAGAAACCCCCCAAACTAAAAAAACCTAATCCAAAAAAAAACAAAGGATGATTAGGCTGCTATATTTCGTCTGTTAAAATTATAATTTGTCATTAACTACACTCCTCTGTACATAAAATATAGCTGAAAAGAGGATACAGAAAGGGTCAACTTACATCATATGAAAATGCTGAATAAATGACTTGCAACTTTCTTCAAATTTAACAGAGGGTCCATAGTACTGCTCCTAATTTTTTTCCAAACTTAGACATGCTATCGTTTGGAAAAACCATTGAAATGTGGTAAGTGGGTTTGAATCTTCCCATTTAAATAAGATGGATCTTCTGGCTATTAATGTCACAAAAACAATTAAATGACATGCTGATGAGGATAAATGACTAGATTCTATCACTGGTAGTCCAAAGATTGCAGTAATAGGATGAGGTTGTAAATCAACACGCAGATCTACTGAAATACTATCAATAATGTTTTTCTAATATTTTCTTAACAGAGGACAAAACCAGGACATATGTGTCAAAGAAGCTACTTCAGAATTACATCTATCACAAACAGGGTTTATATGATGGTAGAAAAGTGCTAACTTACCCTTGGACATATGAGCCCTATAAACTGCCTTAAATTATATCAAAGCATGTCTGGCACACATTGAAGAAGTATTCACTGGTTTAAGAATTTTCTTCCATCTCTCTGTAGATAAAGATATTTGAAGTTCTCTTTCCCACTCATTCATAATTTTATCAGAAAAACCTGGCCGTATTTTCATAATTCGATCATAAATAATTGATGTTAAACTCTTCTGAAAGCGGTTTAAACCTAAAACTGTTTCTGCAGGTTCAACTGGATATGATATTGGAAAGGTAGGTAAAGTGGCATTCAGGAAGTTTCTAATCTGTAAATATCAGAAAAATTGTGATCTTGGCAAAGTATATTTATTAGACAACTGTTCAAAAGACATAAAATAATCATTCATAAATATATCACAAAAACCTGCTATAGCAAAAAAGCTTGATCAATTCAAGAAGGTTGGAAAAAATTTAGATATAACAGAGCTTGACAAGATCAATTTATTCAATCCAGATATTTACAAAATTGAAACCATATTCATATTTTATGTTTAACTATTGGATTTATCATTTGTATATTCAGTTTAGTAAATACAATGGGAAGCACAGCTCCTAAAATAGAAGCCAATTAAAGCCCCGGTACAGATTCCCGCTCAAGGTTCATCCATCAGGGGGATTGAGATTCATCCAACTGTTGTGTCCAAAATGTTAAATATCGAATATTAATTCCCCAATAATAAAATGTAAGATTCGGCAAAGCCAAACTGCCTTCCTTTTTTGATTTCTGTCAATAATTCTTACTTAACCTGGGATTTCTATATTGCCATATATATGAAGAAATTTTAGAATCAATAGTATCAAAAAAAGATTTAGGAATAAAAATTGATACTGCCTGAAATAGATACAGATATTTAGGTTAAATAAACATCTTAATAGCATTAATGCTACCTATCAAAGACAAGGACAGAGGGGACCATTTAGTAAACAGTTGTTTAACATGATCAATTAAAGAAAAAAAATTAACTTTAAATATATCTTTATACTTCTTAGTAATTTTAACCTCCAAATAAGCGAAATAATCAGTAGCCAATCGAAATGGTGATTGTCTATAAATAAGGATTTGCATATTTAAGGGGAAAAGCACACTCTTATCAAGATTCAATTTATACCCAGAAAAACTACTAAACTGGGCAAGTAGAGTCATTACTGCAGGAATAGATTTCTTTGGGTTAGAATTATGCAATAACAGGTCATCTGCATATATTGATATTTTATGCGTCCCATTCCCACGAATAATGCCAAATATATTAGGTAAATGATGAATAGCAATTGCCAAGGTCTCCAGGGCATTATCAAATAATAAAGGACTTAAAGGGCAGCCCTGTCTAGTACCTTGAAAAAGCCTGAAGAAAGGGGATCTCTGATTATTGGTAAATACAGCAGCCAAGGCTCATGATTTTTCATGAATCACTTGATTCCGGCATGGTCCCAGAAGACTGGAAGATTCCAAATATCTCTCCACTCTTTAAGAAGGGAGGAAGGCAATAGAAATGAAATCATAGGCTAGTTAGCTTAACTTCAGTGACTGGAAAAGTTTTGCAGTCTATTATTAAGGATGGGGTTGTGGGGTACCTGGAGACTAATGTTAAAATAAGTCCATGTTGGCATGGTTTCTGTGAAGGGAAATCTTGCTTAAGAAATCTGTTAGAATTCTTCAATGAAGTAGCAAGCAGGGTGGACAAAGGAGCGGCAGTGGATGTCATTTACTTGTATTTGTAGAAGGAGTTTGATAAAGTGCCAAACATGAGGCTACTTAATAAGATAAAATCCTGTGGTATTACAGGAATGATACTGTCAAAGATAGAGGAATGGCTGACAGGCAGGAGGCAGTAGCTACCAAGTGGGAATAAAGGGGACCTTTTCTTGTTGCCTGCCAATGACTAGTGGTATTCCTCAGGGGTCAATATTGCAACCGTTATTTCTCACATTATTTGCCAATGATTTGGATAATGGAATTGATGGCTTTGTGGTAAAGCTTGCAGATGGTTCAAAGATAGGTGGAGGGGTAGGTAGTGCTGAGGAAGCAATGCGTTTGCAGCAGGACTTAGACAAGTCAGACTAATGGGCAAAAAGGTGGCAGATGGAATACAATGTCGGGAAATGCATGATAATGCATTTTGGTAAAAAGAACAATAGTGTGGAATTTTATCTAAATGGGGAGAAGGTTCAAACATCAGAGGTGCAGAGAGACGTGGGAGTCCTCGTGCAAGACTCCTAGAGGTTAATTTAAAGGTTGAGTCTGTGGTAAAGAAGGCAAATGCAATGGTGGCATTTATTTGAAGGAGAATAGAATATAAAAGCAAGGAGATAATGCTGAGCCTTTATAAGACACTGGTCAGGCTGCACTTGGAGTATTGTCAACAATTATGGAGCCTACATCTGAGAAAAGATGTGTTGTCATTGGAGAGAGTCTGGAGGAGGTTCACAAGGATGATTCCAGGATTGAAGATGTTAACATATGAGGAGTGTTTGGAGCTTTGGGCCTGTACTCACTGAAAGTTAAAGAATGTGAGGAGACCTTATTGAAACCCACCGAATGTTGAAAGGTCTCCTAGGGTGGATGTGGAGAGGATGTTTCCTATGCCTAAAAACTGAGGGTTGACCTTTTAGAACAGAGGTAAAGAGGAATTCTTTTTAGCCAGAGATTAATATATCTGTGGAATGCAGGCATCAAAGGATATGGTGAGAAGGCAGGTGTATGGGGTTGAGTGGGATTAGGGATCAGCCATGATGGAATGGCGGAGCAGACTCAATGGGCTGAATGGTCTAATTCTGCTCTAATGTCTTTTGGTCTATGGAAAAAATGTCTTAGCCTGTCCAACCTCTCCCTATAACTCAGTTCCTTGAGTTCCCAGCAAAATCCTTGTAAATCATTTCTGCACTCTTTTCCAGTTTAGTAAAATCTTCCTTATATCAGGGTGAACAAAATTCAACACAATGCTCTTAGCAACACACACACAAAATGCTGCAGGAACTCAGCAGGCCAGGCAGGATCTATGGAAAAGTGTACAGCCTATGTTTCTACACTCAGTGGTTTGTTTTATGAAGATGCACGTGCCTAAAGCCTTTTTCACCACACTGTCTACCTGTGACTCCACTTTTTTGAATTCATGCACCTGAACTTCAAAGTCCCTCTGTTCTACAACATCCTCCTCATTCCACCAACAAAAAGCAGAATTTCCCAGTGGTCAACCATTTTAATTACAATCCAACATGTCAGTCCATTGCCTCTTCTACTGCCATGATGAAGCCACTCTCAGGTTAGAGGAGCAACACCTCATATTCCACCTGGGCAGTTTCCAACCGAATAGCATGAACATTGATTTCTCCAACTGCCAGTAATTCTCCCCTTCCCCCCCTTCTTCATTTACCCACTCTGGATGTCCTCTTGCCTCTTCTCTTTTCCTAATCAGCATATCCCCTTCCCTTGGTTTCCCCCCTCCCATTTCCTTCCCTTTCTCCCATGATTCACCCTCCTCTCCTATCAGATTCCTTCTTCTCCAGCCTTTAACTTTCTTCATCAATCACTTCCCAGCTTCTTACTTTACACCCCCCACCCACCCACCTGCTTTACCTTTCACCTTCTAGCTTGTACAATTCCCATCCCTCAGCTTCTTAATCTGGCTTCTTCACCCTTCCTTTCCTGTCCTGATAAGGGGTGTCAATGCAGAAATATCAACTTTTATTCTTTTCCATAGATGCTGCCTGTCCTGCTGAATTCTTCCAGCATTTTGTGTATGATGCCTCAGAAATGCTGTTTATTTCTATCCTTGTAATAGTCTTGATGAAATTAACTCTCCATATGCTGATTCCACTGATACTTGTTCAATTGGAACAAGTACTTGAACAGGTGCACATGCCTTTTCTTCTATCACCATACTCCTCACTGGACCTTCTGGTATCTTTTATCTCATAAATGAAAATAAAAATGAGATGTTAGAAATCTGAAATTAGAACATTAAGTTCTGGAAGCACTCAAAAGTCCAGGTAGTATATATGGAAAGTGAAAATAGCTAAATACTTCAAGACATAGGGTCCATCAGGCCAACTGATACATCAGTATCTCAAAAGTCTTAAGCAAATCCTAAAAAATTCTGGAAAAAGAAACATTGTTAGTAAAAGTGACATTTCAAATTACTCCTCTATTCCTCCAATCTATTGCCCAAAATACCAATTTCAAATTCCAAAGTAATGATTAATTTCCCAGTTGCCAATTGCCATGGTGCTAGAGGACTCGTTTTATACTCAACCAGATTGTACTTAATAGCTGCTTCAATTAACTAAGGTTAATCTACATTCAAGGCTGTTTAATGTCACTTGCAGTACAAAAGCGTAAAGGAGAACAAAATAATTATTACCCTGGATCTGATGCAACACAAATAAAACAATAAGATAAACCTTTTTCCATAGATGCCGAGTTCTTCCTGCATTTTGTGTGTGTTGCTTGGATTTCTAGCATCTGCAGATTTTCTGTTTGTAATAAGATAAAAACACAATAATAAAAAGAATAAATATAAATACACTAGATAGCTGATTCGAATGAATGTACTTAAACTGATGCTATGTAGAGGAGGGTCCATACTTTAGGTAAATCCAACAGAAATGGACGAAGTAGTAGTGGAGGAGGAGTGTGGTGTGATGGGTTGGTGGGTGGAGGTGTTCATCATCTTACTGCTTGGGAAAAGTAATTGTTTTTGAGTCTGGGGTCCTAGCGTGGTTGCTACATAACCTTGTCCCTGATGGGAATTGGATAAACAGTCCGAGAGCTGGGTGGGTAGGATCCTTCATGATATTGCTGGCCTTTTTCCTGCAGCTTACTGTATATACTGTCCCTGATGGCGGATAGGTTGGTGCCATGATGAGTTGGGCAGTCCTGATTACCTGTTGTAGAGGCTTCCTGTCTGCTGCAGTGCAGTTTCCGTACCATGCAGTGATGCAGCATCTATAGAAGGGTATGAGTTTCAATGTCCACAGTCAGAAAATAGAGGTGCTGTGAGCTTTCTTGGTTGTGTAAGATG
This sequence comes from Hemitrygon akajei, assembly GCF_048418815.1. Taxonomy (NCBI): domain Eukaryota; kingdom Metazoa; phylum Chordata; class Chondrichthyes; order Myliobatiformes; family Dasyatidae; genus Hemitrygon; species Hemitrygon akajei. Next base: position 58,805,134 of record NC_133132.1, on the reverse strand, counting down.
TGTTCTAGGACCATGAGAGGTTGTGCAAGATTTGCATTCTCAGGAGTTTGAAAATGCTCACAGCTTCCATTGCTGTGCCACTAATGTAAAGAGGGGTGTGAGTGATGCAAATTCTTCTGAAGTTAATACCCATCTCCTTCGTATTAACATGAGAAAATCTGCAGATGCTGCAAGTCCAAGTAACACACACAAAACGCTGCAGGAACCCAGCAGGCTAGGCAACGTCTATGGAAAAGGGTGAACAGTTGATGTTTTGGGCCAAGACCCTTCATCGGGAGTGAGAAAAAGACGAGAAGGACTTTTCATTTTACACTTGTTCATAGATACTGCCTGGCCTTCTGTGTTCCTCCAGCACGGTGTGTGTGTTGCTGTCTCCTTTACCTTGTGGAATTGAGGGAGAGGCTATTTGCTTGATACCAGGTCTCGAGATCTTCCAGCTCCTTTCTGTGTACCATCTTCCTGACCCTCACCACTTTGAGCCTTTGTAGATAAAAAGACATGTATTCTCTCTGAATCTGAGACTGCTTTTTCAGTATTTCAATTTCCCAATGGCTTTTAGAATATTCTGTTCCCTTCTCTTTCAGCCTCTTTATTTTTATTGTGGATCGTTAGTGCTGCTCACTAACAACTGCATTTGTTTTATAATTATTGGTTTTCATCCTCTAACTGCTCCTGAAGCCTTCCCAATTTACAGCCGAACACCCACACTTTCATCCTCATGCTCGGGTTATTCTACACAATACGCATGCCTCATTGGTTTCTCATTAATAGGGTGAAAAAAATTAAACACCTGTTGACACATTTCAGTTCAATCCTAAAGTACGAATCCATCACCATCTCTTTATCTCATTATAGTCATAGTCATAGCATACTACAGCACAGAAAAAGGCCCTTTGGCCCATCTATTCTGTGCCAAACCATTAACCTGCCTACTCCCATTGCCCTGAACCTGGACTACAGCCTTCCGCACCCTTGTCATCCAAAGTGCAACACCTTACAGTTGTCTGCATTAAATTGCATCTGCCATTTTTCAGCCCATTTTACTATCTGGTCCAGGTGAAACTGCAAGCTTTCATAGCCCTCCTCGCTGTCCAGTCTGCCCCCAGTCTTGGTGTCATCCACAAAGTTGCTAATCCAGTTAACTACATTATCATCTAAGTCATTGATTTAAATGACGAAATAATTAACCCAGCACCAACCCGTGACACTCCACTAATCACAGGCCTCCAATCAGAGAAGTAACTGTGTACTACCACCCTCTGGCTTTTCACACAAAGCTAATATCTAATACAAGTTACTACCTCATCCTGAATGCCAACCAGCTGAACCTTCTTGACCAACCTGCCCTGCAGCACCTCATCGAAAGCCTTGCCAAAGTCCACAACACCCACTGCTTTGTCTTCATCAACTTTCCTGTAACTTCCTTGAAAAACTATGCACTTGGTTAGACATGACATACCACACACAATGCTCTATTAACTATCCCTAGTCTGTCTTATTCAAATATTTATATATCCAATCCCTTAGAATACCATCAAGTGCTGTAAATTATACACTACTGATCTCTGGCTCTCCAGCCGATAAATTCCTAACTGTTTCTTAGAGCCTTCCTTAAACAATGGAGCAACATTAGCTATCCTCCAATCCTCAGGCACTTTACCTGTTGTTAAGGGTATTTTAAATACCTCTTCTAGAATCTCTGCAATTTCTGCACTAGTCCCCCAGAAGGTCCAAGGGAATACTTTGTCAGCCTCTGGGAATTTATCAATCCTAATTTAACTGAAGACTGCAAACACATCCTCCTCTGTGATATATACACAGTTCATGACTTCAGTGCTGTTTTGCCTCACTTCTACAGCCTATGTTTGTCCCTCAAGTGAATACAGATACAAAAAAATCCATTTGAGATCCACTCAATCTCATTTGGCTTCATGCATAGGTGACCACTCTGATCTTCAAGAGGACCAATTTTGTCCCTTGCTATCCATTTGGTCCTACTATATCTTTGTAACCCTTGGGATTTTCCTTTATCTTGTCAGCTGGAGTAACCTCATGCCCTTTTTAAGCCTTTCTGATTTTTTTAAGTCTTCTCTTGCATTTCTTATGCTCCTCTTTTATGCACCACCTTCTTCTTGATCACTTGCTTCTTTTTGCCATTTACACAGCTGTAAATCCAATCCTGATCCATAATGAGTATGTATATCTGCTAACTTCAATTTCATGATTAAGATTCATGACAGACCATGATGGGATGACTGACATTGCTCTATCTCCTACACTTTCCTTTATACTATTCTTACTATACATTGCTCTAACAATTGACCTCCTGAAGTGCAATGCTTTACACTCACACTCAACATCAGCAAAGCAAAAAGCTGATTATTGAATGCTGGAGGAAGAAAACAGATCGATGAGCCAGTCCTCATTGGGGGATCAGAGGTGGAGAAGGTTAGTAAGTATAAATTCCTTGGTGTCATCATTTCAGAGGATCTGTCCTGGGACCAGCACATTAATACCTTTACAAAGAAAGTGCAGCAGTGCCTCTAGTTACTTTGAAGTTTTCACAGATTTAGCATGTCACCTGAAACCTTGGCAAGCTTCTATAGTTGCCCAATGGAGTGTAATCTTACTGTGAACATCAAGGGCAAGTATGGAAACACCAATGACCAAGAATGGAAAAGCCTACACAAAGTGGTGGATACAGCACCGTTCATCAGAAGCAAAACCCTTCATCATTGAGCACATCTATAAGGAGCACTGCCACAAGAAAGCAGCTTCCATTATCGAGGACCCCACCATCCAGGCCATGTTTTCTTCTTGCTGTTGCCAATAAGAAAGGAAGTGCAGGAGCCTTAGGTCCTACACGTACCAGGTTCAGGTACAGTTATTATCCTTCAACTATCAGACTCCTAAACCAGCAGGAACAACTTCACTCAACACAGAAATGATTACACAAACTATGGACTCATTTTCAAGGACTCTATAGATTAGATTAGATTCAACTTTATTGTCATTGTGCCAAGTACAGATACAAAGCCAATGAAATGCAGTTAGAATCTAAGCAGAAATGCAAAGAATAGTGTTATTTACAAAATAACTACAAATAAAAAGTAAGTGCTACAGCACACAAATATAAAAGTACTGAGACATTACAATATGGGTTCAATGCTGCTTAGTACTGTGATGTGAGGTTCAGCAGGGTCACAGTCTCAGGGAAGAAGCTCTTCTTGTGCCTGCTGGTGCAGGAGCAGAGGCTCCTGTAGTGCCTACCGGATGGGGGGGAAGAGTAAAAAATCCATGTTAGGGTGAGATGCATCCTTGATAATGCTTTTCACCCTGCCTAGGCAGTGCTTATGGTAGATTTTCTCAATGGTGGGCAATTGGGTGCCGATAATCCGCTGGGCAGTTTTCACCACAGGCTGGAGTGCTTTGCGGTCCGATACGGGACAATTGCCATACCACACTGAGATGCAGTTGGTGAGTATGCTCTCAATGGTACAGCAGTAAATGTCCGTCAGTGTTGTGGGACAGAGGTGAGATTTCTTGATGCTCCACAGCAAATAAAGGCGCTGTTGCACCTTTTTGATCGGGATGGAGGAGTTCATGTTCTCAGTATCGTTTACTTATATATTTATTTTTATTTGCACAGTTCATTTGATTTTGCAAATTAATTATTCGTCAGTCCGTGTGTGCAGTTTTTCATTGATTCTGTTGTATTTCTTTCATCTACTGTGAATGCCTGCAAGAAAATATTTAGATTGGGACCAGTCATAAACCATTTCCATTAATGACCTCCTTCCTGCTAATTCCATCTTCTGCAGATCTCATCAGTTAATGATGTTTAATAAACCAGTCCATTTAAATATCTCCTGTGGTAACTCAGCGTTCCCCAGAGTTGGAAGAATTAATGAGTGCAGGACACAACATTGTCTTGGCACAAGTGTTGCATAATATAAAAGGTGATGTCATTCCTGAGTGTCTATATTCAAAATCACTTTCATTACACAATATAATTAGGTTTGATCTCACTGCTCAAACAGCAGTTCCACCTGAAGGTCCAGAGAGTAACTGAGTGCATTAAACAGTAATCGGAGCAGAGCCCAAGATGCTGAGACTCCGTGTAACTCTTTCTGTCCTCCTTATGTTCCAGGTTGCAGGAATAAGAGGAACAGATCTTGTGCAAGAATCGTGCGAGAGCATAATCTGTCATCCAGTCTTGAAAGTCATTGAGCATAATGTAAGTACTATTGGGAATTAACATTGGTGGTTGGTGAGGAAGACTATTAAATTCCTGTTTTAGAGTTTAGGGTCAAAGAGCTATAGAGTATGGAAGCAGCATCTTGGATACAACTCATCCAGGCCAACAAGACGTTTACCTGAGCTAATCCCTTGGGATTTTTACCTTTTCATTAGATACATGTGTTCAAATGTCTTTGAGGTATTTGTATCTGTTCAAATGTCTTTGAAATATTGTAATGTTACCTTTATTTATTTCCCTTGCAACTTGCTCAAAATACACTCTATGTTAAAAAAAAAAGAGCAACTCAGATCCTCTTCTATTCTTCCTCTTCTCATCTGTGAGCTCCAGTTTTTGAGTACTCTATGTTGGAAGAAAGATTGAGACTATGCCCCTCATGATCTTATGAACCTTTGTCAGGTTGTCCCTCAGCCCCTTATGTACCAAGGAAAATGCACCAGCCTATCCAATCTCTCCTTTTAGCTGAATCTCCACAGTCCCTGTAATATCTTTATTAATCTTCTCTGCACTCTTTCCAGCTGACACAGTATAAATGGGTGCAGAAGTGTACACAACATTCCATATGCGATTTTACTAATATGATATGTTAACTCTTGTCCTGCGTGTCCTGACAACTGAAATCATGTGTGCCAAATGCTTTCTTCACCACACTAACTGTGTCACCATTTACTGGGAGCTATGGAATTGTACCCCTAGATTTCTTTGTTCTATAACATTCTGCAAAGCGCTGTCATTGACTGTGCAAGTCTTCCATGGTTAAATGCAACACTACACAGTTGTCTAAGTAAAAGTGGTCTTTCGTGAGTCCACCTTCCCAGTTCTACACTAGGTTCTGGTTAAAATTTCTCTGTATTTTAAATCATGTCACTGATAATCCACTGTTGACAAGTTGTGAAACTCAACCATGTAGATCAGAAAGCATCTTGGACTCATTCTGCTGGATGTCTCCACATTCTCACTCCAACCTCCACTATATATTATCCCAGATGGAATGGAAAGTGAGGAATGTTTCTTAATGACATCTGTATTCTGATCGCACAATTATTTCTTTTTTCAGTCTTAAAAATAATGTCACAACAGAAAATTCAAAAAAGTGAAGATCCAGCAACATTTTCACTCAAGAACAGAAGGAAGTTAGTCTATCCACTAATGTGGAACTGGCCAATATATGAAGCATTAGAAAAAACAGGGTAACTATTGCCTGAGGGTAACTGTATGATCGACAAAGTGGGAAGCAGGTGGTGTAGGAATGGGGGAGACAAGAGGGAAGAAGACTAGTAACAACTGGTGGGGCAGTGTGCACTGAGATCCAATTCAGATGTAAAGTTCCATTTCTTCCTGCACTGGATCCTTACAGGTTTATGCTGCTGTTACTTACATTGTACTGAGAAAATTCTTTCAGATTGCAGATGCACTACTCTTCAGATCTTCCAGGTCAGATCTACCTATTTGTCCTGGACATGTTGTACCATAGACAGAGACAGAGCAAAGTCAAATGTAGGACTGCAGCCCAGGGCTCATAGAGTAGCAACTCACTAGTCAGTCTGACCATTCTCTACTCAATCCCATGTTTTTCTTTGATGGCTGTCTGGGAGATGAGCTTAGAAACTTCAAACTCATTCACCATTGGAGACTTGCAGCCAATAAAGGAGCAATTCACCTGGTGTAGAAGGGTGGATAGCATAGAACATAGAACATGGGACAGAACAGCACAGTACAGGCTCTTCAGCCCATGATATTGTGCTGATATTTTAACCTTAATCAATTAAGATCAATCCAACTCTCGTCTCTCAAATAATACCATATTTCTCTCAAACGTCTGCCTATCTAAGAATCTCCTAAATGTCCCTAATGAATATCTCTCAACCACTACCTCGGGCAGTGCATTGTATGTACTTACCACTCTGTATGTAAAATTTCTACCTCTGACATCTCCCCTTTACCTTACTCCAATTACCTCCTATTAGCCATTGACACTCTGGGTAAAAGGTGTTGCTGTCTTATCTGTCTATGCTTCTTATCATCTTGTACACATCTATAAAGTTGCCTCTAATCCTCTTTCACTCTAAAGAGAAAAGCCACAGCTTGCTCAGCCTTTCCTCTAATACAGGGAGCATCCTGGTAAACCTTCTCTGCATCCTCTCTAAAGCTCTACATGCTTCCTGTAATGAGGCGAACAGGACTGAACACCATGTTCCAGGCGTGTCTAACTACAGTTTTATAGAGCTGCAATATTACCTGCGGCTCTTGAAATCAACTACTGAAGGTGACCACACTAGGACACCATGGTAGTGTAGCAGTTAACACAAAGTTATTATAGATCAGAGCATCAGAGTTCGAAATTCAATTCTCAACGTACTCTCTAAAGAGTTTATACGTCCTCATCATGGAATGTATGGGTTTCCTACAGGTGCTCTGGTTTCCTCTCACAGTCCAAAGATGTACCAGCTAGTAGATTAATTGGTCATTGTAAATTGTCCTGTGATTAGGCTGGGGTCAAACTGGAATTTGCTCGTAGTGACACAGCTCGAAGAGCAGGTAGGGCCTAAACTTTAAGAATGGTTCTTTCCTTCTCTTGACTAAATGTTCCATTTTCTCTCGATGCAACAATGGTTCTTTCACCCTGCCATCCTTTCCCTAGCTTAATGGAGCAAGACTATCCAGAACCCCATGCAAGTGTCTTCTAAACAAACTCACAATCAGATATTCCCCGAGAATATCTGTTGCCAATTTAATCTTCCAAATTATAGTATCACTAATAACATCATAATTAGCCTTCCCCAAATTAAATACTTTACCATACAATCTGCTTCTATCTCTTCCAAGACTATGTGAATCTTCAGGTAGTTATGGTCACTGTTTCTGAAATGTTTGTCCACCAAGAGATCTGTCAACTGATCAGGTTCATTGTCTAATACTCGATCTAATATGACCTCTCCTCCCCTCAGCCTGTCCACACTTGTCAGAAATCCTTACTAGACTAAACTAACAAATCTATCCCATCTAAAACTCTTGCACTAATGGGGAGCCAATTAAAATGAAGGAAGTTGATGTCAATAATGACAACAACCCTGTTATTTTAGCACCTTTCCAAAATCTACCTGCAGACTTGCTCCTCAGTGTCGCTGTTGCTATTGGCTATTGCAATTGATAGAATACTCCCAATTGAGTGATTGCTCCCTTCCTAGTCCTGACTTCCACCCACAATGACTCTGTAGACAATCCATTCACAATGTCTTCCCTTGCTGCAGTTATCAGAAGCTATCCTTGATTAGCAATACCACTCCCCTACCTCTTCTAACTCTCTTCCTGTCCCTTTTGAAACATCTAAACCCTGGAACATCTAGCAGTCATTCCTGCACTTATGATAGCCAAGATTCTGTAATGGCCACAACTTCATAGTTTCATATTCTTATCCATGCTCTAAGTTCACCACCTTTATTCCTGATATTTTTCACATTGAAGTAAACATATTTTAACCCATCGAACTGACTTCCTATCCTTCCTTACAGTCTCTCTTCAGATTATATTTACCTTTACATCAACTGCTCCATCATCTGACCTACTGCTCTGGCTCCCATTCCCCTGCCAACTTAATGTACACCCTCCAAAAAAGTTCTAGCAAACCCACCTGCAGCGACATTGGTCCCTCTCAAGTTCACATGTAACCCTTCTTTTTAGTATACATCATACCATCGCCAGAAAAGATCCCAGTGATCTACAAATCTGAAACCCTGCCCTCTGCACCAATTCGTCAGCCACTCACTCAGCTTCCATAACATCCATTCTTACCATTACTGGTGCATGGAACAGGCGGCAATCAAAGGTTTTCTACACTTGTAGTCCTGCTTTTCAGTTTCCTTCCAAGCTCCATATATTCTCTCTCCAGGACTTCATCCCTTTTCCTAGCTACCTTGTTGGTGCCAATATTTAATTTAAATTCTGGCTGCCCAACCCTCCCTTTAAGAATTCAGTGGACTGAATATAAGGTGTCACTGACCCTGGCATCTGGGAATCTTTCATGTCTACAGAATCACCTGTCAGTATCCCTAACGATTGAATCCCCTATCATCAGTGCTCTCCTTTTCTCATCCCTTCCCTTCAGAGCCACAAAGCCAGACTCAATGATCATAAGACCACAAGACAAAGGAGCAGAATTAGGCCATTTGGCCCATCGAGTCTGCTCCACCATTCAGTCATGACTGATCCTTTTTTCCCTTCTTCAGCCACACTCCCTGGCCTTTTCCCTGTAATCTTTGAAGCCATGACCAACCAAGAACCTATCAATCTCTGCTTAAAATGCACCCAATGACCTGGCCTCCACATTAGCTTGTCCTAACAAATTCCACAAATTTATCACCCTCTGGCTAAAGAAATTGCTCCACATCCCTGCTTTAAATGGATGCCCCTCTATCCTATGGTTGTGCTCTCTTGTCCTAGACTCTCCCACCATGGGAAACATTCTTTCCACATCTACTCTGTCTAGGCCTTTCAACATTCAAAAGGTTTCAATGAGATGCCCCCATCTTTCTAAATTCCAGTGAGCACAGATCCAGAACCTTCAGACATTCCTCATGATGATCCTTCCATTCCCAGAATCATCCTTGTGAACCTCCTCTGATCCCTCACCAAAGCCTGCACAATTTTCTCTGATGAGGAGCCCAAAACTGTTCAGAATACTCAAGGTGAGGCCTTGCCAGTGCCTTATAATGCCTCAGCATCACATCCCTGCTCTTATATTCTAAACCTCTTTAAATGAATGCTAGCATTACATTTGCCTTCCTCACCACTGTTTCAATCTGCAAGTTAACCATTAGAGTGTTCTGCACAAGGACTCCCAAGTTCCTTTGCATCTCAGATTTTTGGATTTTCTCCTCGTATAGAAATTAGTCCACACATTGATTTCTACTACATAAGTGCATGACCATGCATTTTCCAACATTGTATTTCATTTGCCAGTTTCTTGCCCATTCTCCTAATCTGTCTAAGTCCTTCTGCATCCTATCTGTTTCCTCAACACTACCTGCACCTCCTTCAATCTTCATATCATCTGCAAACTTCTCAACAAAGCCATCTATTTCATCATCTAAGTTATTTATATACAGCATAAAAAGAAGTGGTCCCAGCACCAACCCCTGCAGAACATCACTAGTTACTGGCAGCAACCAGAAAACGATCCTTTTATTCCCATCGCTGCCTCTTACCAATCAGCCGATTCGCTGACCATGCCAGTAACTTTCCTGTAATACCATGAGCTCTTAACTTGATCAGTAGCCTCATGTGTGGCACCTTGTCAAAAGCCTCCTGAAAATCCAAATATACAACATTCACTGCCTCCCCCTTTAGCTATCCTACCTGCAATCTCCTCGAAGAATTCCAGCAGGTTTGTCAGGTAAGATTTTCCCTCAAAGAAACCCTGATGACTTTGTCTTATCTTGTCCTGTGTCACCAAGTACTCCATATCCTCCTCCTTCCCAATGCCAGAGGCCTTGCTGCTGCAGCCTTCTCTGGTAGGTATGCCTCATCAGGCATCCATCACACAGCCTCAACACAGATGCTGCCAATGAACTTTGCCACTGTTTCTGTGACTATCTATTTATTTTCTTTCCCCTAGGGTTATAAAGAAATAGAGCTCCCAACTCTTCATTGGCTTCAGACGTTTGTTAATGGAACGGATATGGAGACTGCAATAAAATTGGGCCTGGAGAGATTTGTCAATTATTCACGCTTTCATAATGATGCTGGTATGTGAGAAGTTTCTTCAATGTTACAGCACAGAACATACCTTTCGTCATAGTGTGCGACTCATCTGAAAGTCAAAGTCAGATTTATTGTCATATGCAGAGGTCAAATGAAAAACTTAGTTGCAGCAGCATTAATTGCATCTGACAACATAGGTTCAACATAAATTATTTCAAACTTATCCCATAGGGAACAGAGTTAGGATTTTAAAAAAGTACAATGTTTATTAGTGCAAGATTGTCAAAGTTGTCTAGTATTGCTAAGCTGAGGCAGCTATTTGGTTTATGCAGGTTGATTCAAGACCAGATGGTCAAAGGTTTCTGCAGGCTTCTGTATGTTCTGTCCAATGGTAGCTCTAAGAAGATGGCATGGCCCAAAGTGTGGAGATCTTTGTTGGTAGATATTCCCTTCTTAAGATAACTCCTCCTGTAGATAGTGCTATAAAGGGATGTATAGGGATATTATTTCAAACTAGTGAGCAGGCAGGCAGACAAGAGCCATATTTAGTTATACAGGTAGAATTTGGCCAGGTGACCCTTCCTGACCATGCCTGGGCAAAGGAGCAAAGTTGGCTCTTTCCACTTTACATCCTGTTGCTCCTTTCTGTAGTGAGGTGACTAGAACTGCACACAGGTGTCTTTTTGAAACAATATTTGTTACTCACACCATTCCAGTTTCAGATTCCGACTCTTCACTGTTGATTCTTGACTATAGGAACCCTTGAGACCTCAACTCTGCTTAACGGGTTCATCGGGAGTAAATTCAAGAGTGCAGGAATACTGGCTGAAATTCTAATTGGGGAGAGAGTGAGTGAGCGAGTGAGTGAAAATGAGAGACTGACATTGTGTATTTTAGAAAATTACAATGATTTCCCTCTTAAAAGTAGTCTTAATCCTTTTACAGTCGTCAAGAAATTAAGTTGTCCAGAACCTTCTAAATACAATGTAGGTTTCCTTTTTTTTTACTTGACCAGAGTCTCAATACCACTCATCAGCCAAGATTCCATAAACTTGCCAGGTTTATCATTTACCCTCGTAGGAATATGCTGTTTCTGGATTCCTGATATCACACTCTGTGCTTTTTCCATAGATGCTGCCTGGACTGCTGAGTTCCTCCAGCATTTTGTGTGTGTTGCTTGGATTTCCAGCATCTGCAGATTCTCTCTTATCTGCAACATGCTGCCCATTTCCCCCAATATCAGCCCTGCTTCAGTTTAGGGCCCTCACCTATGGATCTTTTCCATTGCTATCTTAAAACCAACATAATTATATTTACTAGAACTAAAGAGCTCCCTGACTACCAGTCCAGTAACTTTTACTGTCTTGTTCCTATAAAAGGAAGGTCCAGGATTGCACCTTCTCAAGTAGTACCCTTTGTACTGTATAGTGATTCAGAGAACATTCCAAGACATATTTCATAAATTCACTTCCCTTTGATTGGTATCTCTTTCCAATCCAGTCAGACCGCTCCCAGACACACTTTTCATCTGTGACAGGTTAAGTGTCGAGATCGCAACATGGCCTCGTAAAATAAAACACTGTGCTGTGAGAAGGACATGAGGGACCACTCACAGAATCTTTCCTTGGAACTTGGGAATACTTGAAGGTGACATGAGAAAGCTTTGGTGAATATGTACTTGGAGTTCGAGGAGGTCATTAATGAATACTTTGCTTCAGCAGAGAGAGAGAGACCTTGACAAATATGAGGCCAAAGTAGAAAAGGTTAATATATTGGAACACGTTGAGGCTAGGGAAGAGGATGTCTTAGAACATTTGAAAAGGAGTAGCATAAATAAATTTCCAGGGCCAGAAGGAATATTCGCCAGGTTACTGTGGAAATTGAGAGAAAAGACTGTTGTGCTGTTGGCAATGATCTTTGAATCCTCAATGACAGTTATAGGAGTAGTACTAGAAAATATGAGGGTGGGCAATGTTATTTGTTTGTTCAAGAAAGGTAATAGGGATAATCTTGGACATTATAGACCAGTGAATCTTGCATCAGTGGTGGGCAAACTATCTGAGAAGATTCTGAGAAATAGGATTTGGAGAAGCATAGAGAGCAGTGGGTGTGGAACATATGGATATTAGTAAGGTTTTCAACTAGGTTCCCCATGTCAGGCTCATTTAGAAAAGTTATTCAGGAGGCATAGGATTGAGGGAAACTTGGCTGTATGAATTCAGAATTAGCTTTCTCAGAGAAGACAGGGGATGGTAGTAGATGGAGCATATTCTGCTGGGAGGTCCATGACTAGTGGTGTTCTGCAAGGAGCTGTTCCAGAACCCCTACTCTTCATGAGTTTGATAAATGTCTTCGAAGAGGAAGTGAAAGGGTGGGTTAAAAGTTTGCAGATGACATGAATGTTGGTGGTGTTGTGGATAGTACAGAAGGTTGTCGTATGTTACATCGGAAATTGGCAGGATGCAGAGCTGGTCTGAGAAGTGGCAGATGGAGTTCAATCTAGATAATTGTGAGGTGATACACTTTGGAAGTCAAACTTGATGGCAGAGTACTAAGGTAATGGCATGATTCTTAGCAGTGTGCAGGAGTGAAGGGATATGGAGGCCAAGTCCATAGATACCTCAAAGTTGCTGCGCGAGTGGATAGGGTGGCTAAGAAAGTATATGGTGTGTTGGCTTTCATTTATTGGGGATTGTGTTTAAGAGCCACAAGATAATGTTGCAGCTCTATAAAACACCTCTGGTTAAACCACACTTGGAGTAGTGTTCTGTCACCTCACTATAGGAAGGATGTGGAAGGTGAGAAGATTTACCAGGATGCTGCCTGGATTAATAAACATGTCTTATGAGGAAAGGTTGAGTGAGCTAGGGCTTTTCTCTTTGGCGTGAAGGACAGTAAGAGGAGACTTGGAAGAAGCATATTAAATGATAAGAGGCATAGATAGAATAGATTGCCAGTGCCTTTTTCCCCAGGGTGGCACTGGTTATAATGAGAAGACATACCTTTAAGCTGATCGGAAGAAAGTTTGTGGATGACGTCAGATGTGGGTTCTTTTACACAGAGAGTGGTAAGTGCGTGGAATGCATTTCCTGGGGAGGTGCTAAAGGCACCATTAACATTTAAGAGACTTAAATGACTCATAGATAGGCACATGGATGAAAGATAAATGGAAGACTATGTTGGAGGGAAGGGTTAGATTGATCTTGGAGTAGTTAAAAGGTTGGTATGACATCACGAGGCAAAGGGCCTTTACTGTATTGTACATTTCAGCCTCATTAGTGACCCAGTCCTCCTTGCTTCTAAATTCTACCCATAATGGGATTATCTCACAGAAGCATTATGTCTAAGAACTGGTAATATGTCCTTCCTTATCAAAAAAGCAACATGCCACCGTCTATTACCTGCACTTCTGTCATGCCTGTAGCATCAATATCCTAGAATATTGAGCTGTTGGTCCTGCCCTTTTCTTAGCCATATTTCCTCTATGGATGTGGTCCAGCACATGAGTGTCATTACAAAGAAGGCACAGCAAGACCTTTACTTTCTTAAAAGCTTGTGAAGATTCAGCGTGTCATCTAAAACATTGGCAGACTTCCATTGATGCAGTGAATAGTATATTGACTGGTTGCATCATGGCCTAGTATGGAAACATTAATGTCCTTCAACAGACACGTCCACAAAATAGTGGATATGGCCCAGTCTATCGCAGGTAAAGCCCTCCCACCATGAAGCACATCTAGAAGGAGCATTGTCACAGAAATGCAGCACCCGTCATCAAGGATCCCCACTATCCAGGCCATGCTCTCTTCTCACCGTTGCCATAAAGACGGGGGTTCAAGAGCCTCAGGCCCACACTGCCATGTTCAGCAGCAGTTAGTATATCTCAACCATCAGCCTCCCGAACCATTGTGGACAATTTCTCTCATCCCAACACTGAACTGATTCCACATCCTATGGACTCACTCTCAAGGACACTAAATATGTTCTCATAATATTAATTAATTATTCTTTGTTTTTCGTTTTGTATTTACACAATCTGATGTCTTTTTTTACTTTAGTCGTTTTTCTGTCTTTGTGTGTAATTTTTTTATTGACTCTGTTGTGTTTCTTTGTATCTACTGTGAATGCCCACAAGAAAATGAATCTCAGTATATGGTGGCATATACTGTAGGTACTTTGGTAATAAATTTACTTTGAACTTTGAACATCTCATTCCTCAGGGCTAATCTATACTCCAAATTTACCTGCCTTTACAGTTAAACTTTGTGGATTAAAACAAATGCAAGTTAACTGATTAAAACAAATGCAGTTTAACTGATTATTAATTTCTATTTATTTACTGTGCCCTTGCCTATCCTTATTACTAAACCTGCTCTTACTGATTACTGCTTTATCCTGTTCAGAGTCCCGTACCCTGCCAATCTAATATAAACTCTCATTTGTAGCATCAGCAAATTTTCCTGAAAGGTTATTGGTCCCTCTGATTCAAGTACTGTACAATCCAACCCTCTTGTACAGGTCTCCTCTACCCCAAAAAAGATCAGAACACCTCACTACTGCCCCTCCACCAATTCCTCAGCCAAAAATTCATCTGCCCTATCTTTATATTTCTGTCTTTGCCGGCACATAGCAGCAGGAGAGATCTAGAGATCAGTACCCACAAGGCCCTCCTTCTTAACTACCTACCTAACTTATTTGGTAGAACCTCATCCATTGTTCTACCCCCATCATTTCAACCAACATGTACAACAACCTCAGGTTGTTCATCATTCCACTCAAGAATTTTCTGAGGATGTTTAGAGACATCCTTCACCCTTGAGGCAACCCATCACCTTGCCATCTCTTCTGCAGTCAAAGGACCTCTGTCTGTCCTCCTCATTGTTTGTCTGCACTCTTTCCCTCTGAGCCTCAGAGCAAGTCACAGTGCCACAGACCTGACTACTGCTGCTAACACCTGAATGAACATCACACTCAACCAGTTACTCAGGGGACTACCACATAGGAATTCTGCAATGACTGTCTATTCACCATACTTTTCCTGGTGGATACCCATCTACCTGAAGCCTGTACCTCAGGTGGAACCACCTCAGTAAAATTCACATTTGTGAAGTCTTCAGCTTCGCAGATGATCCCAAGTACATCCAAACTCTACTGCAGTTCCTTGACCCAGTTTCTCGGTAGCTGCCTCTGGGTGCAATTCCCATAGACATAGTCATCAGGGAAACTGTGAGCTTCCCTGACTTCGCATAACTTGCAGTAGAAGCATTCCACTGCCCTAACTACCAACATGGCTACACTGAATCCAGCACTAGGATCAAAACGAAAATAACAACCTTATCTGTTCTTACCTCTGACTCCGCACCAAAGTATTTTTAAACATAAACAGAAAACAGACAGCACAGTACAAGAAGGAAATCTGCAGATGCTGGAAATTCAAGCAACACACACAAAATGCTGGAGATGCTGCCTGGCCTGCTGCGTTCCACCAGCACTTTGTGAGCACAGTACAAGCCTTTCAGCCCACAATGTTATGCCAATCCTTTAACTTACTCTAAGATCAATATAACACTTCCCTCCCACATAATCCACCATTATTCTCTCATCCATTTGCCTATTTAAGAATGTCTTAAATGTCCCCAAAGCATTTGCCACTTCCCCTTGCTTAAGGTAAAGAAGACGTTAGGAGATAGTTTGAGACAGAAAAGCTAAAATCAGTATTACAATGGAGTTAAGGGAACTACAATGGCACAAGAAATGAGTTGGACAAAATGGATTGGAAGGAGACTCTGGCAGGGATGATGACATATTTGATCGCCTTGGGTCTGTACCTGCTGGAGTCCAGAAGAATAGTGGGGGCGGGGAATCTTATTGAACCCATCCAATATTGAAAGGCCTAGATCGAGTGGATGAGGAGGATATTTCCTATAGTTGGAGAGGCCAGAACCACTGCATACAGCCTCAGAATAGAAGTACATCCCTTTAGAACAGTGATGAAAAGAATTTCTTGAGCCAGAATGTGGTGAGTCAGTGGAATTCATTGCCACAAACAACTGTGGGGACCAAGTGAGTTAAGGTGGAGCTTGATAGTTTCTTGATCAGTGGGGGTGCCAGGGTTAGGTGGGGAAAGCAGGAGTGTGGAGTTGAGAAGGGTAAGAGATCACCCATAATGGAATGGAGGACAGACATAATGTGCCAAATGGTCTTATGGCCAATTGAGTTGATGGGCCTATAGGTGAACTGTATTGCTGTATGACTCTATGACAATGCTGTAACTGTAAACTGTTCTTTCTCCACAGGTACAATAGTTCCCATCTCTGCACCTTGGGCAATTAGAGCCCCACTTGAAAATGGTATTATAAAACCTCAATTTTCAGTCTTCGTTTCATTGCCACTTGAGATCCAAACTCCACCTCTCCCAAAAGATCCGTCAGTTCAAGTAATCAATACTCCTCTAGTAAACACTTATGAGAGGTAAGATTTGTTGTTGTTGACAATGTTGAAGCATTTGTGCATTGTTTTCCTAAGAGCAGTACACTCAGATGTGGTCAGACTGCGGTGAGCAAGCTGGTCACACGGGTAGAGATCTTGACCGGTACTAACAGTGTTAAGAATGATTGGTGCATCTCTCATAACCTACACTTCCATTTCTGAGGCCATGGCTGCTCTCCACACTGACAGCTTCAGGTGGAGCATGGATGTGACTGACACATGAGATCACCTGACATCATCCCGCAATAAAGATTCTGTAGTTGTTAAATGATGTCCCTGTAATTCCTCTCAGATTGTCCTATTAGGTTTGAGGCCCTTGTAGATGAGGCCTACGTTTTCCTGCATCTCCTCATAAATGAAACATCCCCTCACAGGCCCTCTCTACTTTGCAGCCTCTCTAGCACGATCACATTTTTCCTAGGTGCCAAGGTGTCCACATTCTAATGTATGTTTGTTCCTCCCTTCCACTAGCTCCAACAACATTCTCACGTTCCTTCACAGTTTCTTTCAGCATTTTGAAGGGATTGCCCCATTCTCAACTCACAGGTCTGCTCTCCCATCCCTGCCTACTGCTGCTCATGTCTGACAATTTCCCATGCAACTACAGGAGGTGTAACACTTGTCCTTTCACCTCTTCCCTTCCCATCGTCCAAGGACCCAAACAGCCTTCCGACAAAGGGCAATAATGCACTTGCACTTCTCCCAATCTAGTGTACTACACTTGGTGTTCACAATGTGGCTTCCTCACCACTGCAATAACCAAGCACACACAGGATGCAAACTTTGTGCAACACTTGAGCAAAGGATCCTGTCACGAGTCCAACACCAAGTAACACCCAACAGAGGGCAGCAGTCATACACAGGAAGGAGGTTTTGAACATTGTGCTCTTGGAGTTCATCTGTCTCAGGGGAGGATGATGGGGAGAGGGGGGAGAGGGGGAAGAGAAAGAAAGAAAAAAATGAATTCAGAGCCTCCAAATAGGGAGCGATCTCTGATTTTTATTGTCTGGTACTGACTGTGATCCAAGCCCAGAATGGGTATTGCAACTTGAGCAAACAGGAAAGAGTTCATTTAATTTAATGCTTTTTTTTTCAATATTTATTCTGAATTAGTTACTTTGTGACTGAGCAGGAAAATGAAAACTATGGAAGACTTGCCAATGAACTCAAGAAGAAACTGGAAAACGACCACCGTTCTTTTCACCACAGTCGTATTTTCATTACTTGGTACAACACTGCTGGACACGTGAAACTGTCTTTTCTCAAGAAATGAAACAGAATTGTTCTCTCAGAGGCTCTAATACTTATAGATTTCAAACAGTGAGATGTGCTCAACTCTGTTATCACCTTTAGTAGTTTCCTTCCTGGAATAACATGCATTTCAGTGGCATAATGAAGTAAAATATCTCAGGGTGATTTATACACATTAGATTTAATTCTGCATGTCTGCCATTGTTGGGGTTTTCAACAAGCCTTGTGTGCTCTCATGGCAATTGTCAGTTCCTACCTCCCACCCAGATGCCTGCAAGTACAGGGAACTCACACTTCACTCACAATTAACTAGTTGAAACATAGAAACATAGAAAATCTACCGCACAATACAGGCCCTTTGGCCCACAAAGCTATGCTGTACAAATTACCTAGGGTTACCCATAGCCCTCTATTTTTCTAAGCTCCATGTACCAATCCAGGAGTCTCCTAAAAGACCCTTTTGTATCCGCCTCCACCACTGTTGCGGGCAGCCCATTCCACGCACTCACCACCCTCTGCGTAAAAAAAAAACTTACCCCTGTCATCTCCTCTGTACCTACTTCCAAGCATCTTAAAACTGTGCCCTCTTGTGTTAGCCATTTCAGCCCTGGGAAAAAGCCTCTGACTTTCCACATGATCAATGCCGCTCGTCATCAAACAAAGGGTCCAAGGTGAGGCTTTCTTTCCCTTTCATTAATTGTATTTTGCATTCACTGCAAATTACAACTAATCATTCTGATGAATAATTCAGTCATTCTAATGAATTATTCCCACCGAAGGTCCCTACTGATTGTCTAGTGCCCAGTAGTCCTGGTTGTGGAGCTGTGTCTCCATGTCACTCCCTGGATGAAATATGTTGGGGAATCACATGGTCTTCCACCCTCACCTTAACCACACATTCGGCTTTGATACTGACAGATCCAAATGTTCTAGATAGAGGAGGCTGCTGGTCTATTTAATATTGTTAATAATTAACTGCCCTCTGAATTCCAAGTAATTTCCCAGTATCCAGGGACCTACCAGTTGTGCTGAGAAACTACACTGGACAGTAAGAGAGAAACACTTACTCAGCCAATAATAGGAAGCTCCATATTTAAACTTTGCTGGTGAGAAACCTGGGAATCTGAAGAAAGAGCTATCAAGGCAGAAATATTTGTTCAAAGTCTCCACACGGCACAGTTGTATATGGGTGGGTGACTTCTCTGGGTAACAGAATTGATCACTCTGAGAATTTCCCTTTCCTCTTTAAATAATTTGAGTACTTACTGAGACTGAGATTGTACTGAATACAGATACAGTGACATTCTATCTTCACAATGGGACAGATTCTCTGTGTTCACCAAGCAGAAATCAAAAATATGAAAAGAGCTGACTGGAAATGGGAAGTGCTGGGTGCACAGAGCACTGAGGTTGAGCTGGATGAAATCCTGGAGGTGTCAAATGTGGAAGTGTAGGTCTCACTCAGAGCTGGTTCCAGGTTGAAATATAAAATTGTAAGTTAATGCTTAAACTGTAGAGACTGTATTTAAACCAGTTATAAACTATCATAGTTGTTACCACTTCATCTTTCTCATTCACTTTGTTGTCCGTTGAAATATCATGGAATAGAATGTGTGAAACACTGGGTGCTGCAGATCAACTCATTTGGGAGAGAGGCCTGTTCATGGACAATTGCTTTCAGATGTCCTTAGGAAGCTAATAATCAATTGTTTTTAGAGTCTTAGTGTTTTGCTTTGCATCTTGCTGGGAATGTATTCTCACTGTGAAATAAAGAGGTGATGCATCACAACACTCGGTCTCCATTTCAATTCTTACTCAGAAACAGAACTGGTCATTGGTCATATCATTAGATCACAGTTAGCAGCTGGCAGTGCAAGGAAGAGACATGATATGAAACACAATTGAGGAGATACATAACAATGTTAGCCTCTACTGCATGACTGGTGTACAAATGTCAGTAAATCTCTCTGGTTTTGTACACAGCTTAGTGAGATCATACCTCAAATACTGTGACTGAAAACAGAAAAAAAGTTGTTTTCATGAAAGATCTGCAGAAAATAATGGAGATACTGAAATACCAAATGCACGTTCCAAATTGGCAGTGGCCTGATGAGAAAGGAGGACCTTCTGTTGGAGAATGAAGCAGTCCAAGTGACAGGAGTGTCAGTGGGGATCACTTTCAGACCAGTAACCATAATTCTATTAGTTTTTAAATCCTCATAACGACGAATGTAGTCATCTACAGTGTATGTGGAGCTACTAGGGACAGGTGAGGTCTTAAGTTAATTGTTCATACCTGTATTTTCTGTGGAAAAGGACACAGAAGCTAAGGAATTAAGGGATATGAATAGGATGTAGAATTGAGAAGTACAAGAGATTGATGACTTCCCTAATGAGGAATATCAGTAGGGCTTAAAGAGATCATGAGGTAGATCTGTCAGATAACATAAAGAAGAATCCTAAGAGTTCCCATAAGAATACTAAATGCCAAAGAGTAACTAGTGGGAGAATAGGTCATCATAAGTTCAATGTGGTTATCTATATGTGGAGCCACCAAGGATGGGTGAGATCTTAATTTAATAATTCTTACCTGCATTTACCATGAAAAATTGCATGGAAGCCAAGGAATTAAGGGATATGGTTAAGGATGCTTCGGAACATATCCACCTTACAGAAAGCAGGTGCTAGCAATCTTAAATTGGAGAATGGGGAAAAAAAAAGCTTAGCAAATAGCATTTTCCATCATGGCTTTCCAACTGGCAGGTATGTGGGTAGGAAGTCAGTCAATCGGGAGGGCACGAACGGCCGGTGGGATGCTGGAGCGAATTCTCAGGCCCAGACACAGGCAGCTGCTGAAGAACTGGATTCCAACTATCACTACATGGGGAGCTGTGGCTGGTGTACTGCTGGTCTACGCTACAGATTGGAGAGTTGTAGTTAGCCATATCCCATACATAAGAGGAAAGTTCAAGAGTGATTGAAGATTATTGACGGATTTAAGGGAATAATCTGACCAAGTCTGATCGTGTGCAGTTTTGGTCACCAAATTAAAGGAAGGATATTAATAAGATTGAAAGAGTGCAGAGAAGGTTAACCAGGATGTTGCCAGCTCTTGAGAAACTGAGTTACAGAGAAAGGTTGAATAGGTTAGGGCTTTATTCCCTGGAGTGTAGGAGAATAAGGGGTGATTTGACAGAGGTGTATAAAATTATGATGGTATAGATAGAGTGAATGCAAGCAGGCTTTTTCCACTGAGGCTAGGGGAGAAAAAAACCAGAGGACATGGATTGAGTGCGAAGGGGGAAAAGTTTAAAGGGAACATTGGTGGGGGGGAGCTTCTTCACACAGAGAGTGGTGGGAGTGTGGAATGAGCTGCCAGATGAAGTGGTAAATGCAGGCTCACTTTTAACATTTAAGAAAAACTTGGACAGGTACATGCATGAGAGGTGTATGGAGGGATATGGACCAGCTGCAGCTCAGTGGGACTAGGCAGAAAAATGGTTCGACACAGCCAAGGAGGGCCAAAAGGCCTGTTTCTGTGCTGTAATGTTCTATGGTTCTACTGGAGTTAATGTCACTGGATGATAAGAAAATAAAACCTAGGATCCAAATTAGAACATTCTAGATATCGCTTCTGTTACATCATAGTTCATTTATTTTCTCTCTCAACACCATTCTCCTACCTTCTCCCCATAACCTTTGATGCCCTTACTAATCAAGAACCTATCTATCACTACTTTAAATATACCCAATGAATTGGCTTCCACAGCTGCCTGTGGCAATGAATTTCCCATCCCCCCTCTGGCTAAAGAAACTCGGCCTCATCTCAGTTTTAAAGGGATGTCTTTATACTCTGAGGTTGTGCCCTCTGATGCTAGACTCTGACACTATTAGAAATATCCTCTCCAGATCTTTTCTATCCAGGCTTTTCAATATTCAGAAGGTTTCAATGGGATACCTCCTCCTTCTTCTAAAGGTCAACGAGTACAGGCCCAGAGCCATCAAATGCTCTTCATACAACTCTTTCAATCTAGGGATC
This sequence comes from Hemitrygon akajei, assembly GCF_048418815.1. NCBI lineage: Eukaryota > Metazoa > Chordata > Chondrichthyes > Myliobatiformes > Dasyatidae > Hemitrygon > Hemitrygon akajei. Next base: position 58,783,397 of record NC_133132.1, on the reverse strand, counting down.
ATTCTCGTAAACTTCATCTGGATTATCTCCAATGTCAACACACCCTTTCCTAGATATAGGGGCAAATCTGCTCACAGTACTTCAAATGCAGTCAGACCAATGCCCGATAAAACCTTGGAATTACATCCTAACTTTTATATTTTAGTCCTCTGGAAACGAACACAAATATTCCTTTTGCATTCCTTACGACCAACTCAACCTGCAAGTTAACCCTTGCAGGATCCTGTGCTAGGCTCCCGAGTCCATTTGTTCCCTGTTTAGAAAATAGTCTACACCTTTATTCCTTCTACCAATGTGCATGAGCATACATTTCTCTGCACTGTATTCTAACTGCCAGTTCTTTGCCTATTATCCTCATCTGTCCAAGTTCTTCTGCAGACTCCGTGCTTCCTTAACACCACCTGCCCTTCCAACTATCTTTGTTTCACCTACAAACGTGGCCTCAAAACCAATAATTCCATCATCCAGATTATTAACATGCAATAGGAAAACGTGTGGATCCAATACCAACTCCCTGCAAGCACCACTGGTCACTGGCAGCCAACCAGAAAAGGCCCACTTTATTCCAGACGTACAAAAAAGCTGGATGAACTCAGCAGGTCGGGCAGCATCCGTTGGAAGAAGCAGTCAACGTTTCGGTTTGAGACCCTTCGTCAGTTTGTGCTGCCCGACCTGCTGAGTTCATCCAGCTTTTGCACCTCTTGATTTGAACACAGCATCTGCAGTGTACTTTGTGTTTCCCACTTTATTCCCACTCTTTACCTCCTGCCAGTCAGCCAATCTTCTGTCCGTGCTGGAGTCTTTCCTGTAATACCATGGGCCTTTTTTCTTGTTCAGCAGCCTCATGTGTAGCACCTTGTCAAAGGCTTCTGAAAATCAAAGTAAATGACATCTACTGACTCTCCCTGGTCAGACATGCTCTTTCTTCAAAGAAAGGGTCATCCCTTCCTCCACCATCAACACTGCCCTCAACCGCATCTCTTCCATTTCGTGCAAGTCTACCCTCACCCCATCCTTCCGCCACCCCACCAGGGATAGAGTTCCTCTTGTCCTCACCTACCACCCCACTGGCCTCCATGTCCAGCACATTTTTCTCTATAACTTCCACGATCTCCACAGGATCCCACCACGAAGTATATCTTTCCCTTGCTCCCACTGTCTGCTTTCCGCAGGGAGTGCTCCCTGCACGACTCCCGTGTCCATTTGTCCTTCCCCACTGATCTCCCTCCTGGCACTTATCCTTGCAAGCAGAACAAGTGCTACACCCACCCCTACCCATCCTCCCTCACTACAATTCAATATCCTAAACTGCCCTTCCAGGTGAGGAGACATTTATAGGAGTTTATAGGAGTTTATAGGGGTCATCTACTGTATCCGGTGCTCCCAGTTTGGCCTCCTGTATATACAACAGACCCGACGCAGATTGGGAGACCGCTTCACTAAGCACCTACACTCCATCTGCTAGAAAAAACAGGATCTCCCAGTAGCCACCCATTTTAATTCCACTTCCCATTCCCATTCCGACATGACAGTTCATGGCCTCCTCTACTGTCGCGATGAGGCCACACTGAGGTTGGAAGAGCAACACCTTATATTTTGTCTGGGTAGCCTGCACCCTGATGGCATGAACTCGGTAAAGCCCCTCCAACCATTCCCCATTCCAATTTCCCTCTCTCACCTTATCTCCTTACCTACCCATTACTTCACTCTGGTGTTCCTCTCCCTTTTCTTTCTTCCATGACTTCCTATCTTCTCCTAACAGATTCCGCTTTCTCCAGCTCTTTATCTCTTTCACCAATCAACTTCCCAGCTCTTTATTTCATCCCTACCCATCTCCCCACCTTCTTATTTTGACTCCTCATCATTTTTTCTCCAGTCCTGATAAAGGGACTCAGCCCAAAACATCGACTGAACGCTTTTCCATTGATTCTCCCTGGACTGCTGAGTTCCTCCAGCATTTAGTGTGTTGCTTCTAACATCTGCAGAATTTCTCTCCTTTCTCCCTGGTCTATCCTGCTTATTGATAAAGTACTACATGGCAGGCTGATTTTGAAGAATATGTCACATTAATTCAGGATGATACAGCCAAATAGAAACAAAACTGGCTTCATGGAAGAAGCAGAATGTTATTTTGCAGAACTGACGCCATGACTAGCAGTGTACTGCAGGGATCTTTGCTGCATCTACTTGTGCTTGTAATCTATATTAATGATATGAATGACAATATTGTTAACATGGTTGATAAGTTTGCAGACAATCTTCATATTGGTGGTGTATGAGCAGTGAAGAGGATTGAAAATAAATATGGACCAACTTGGGAAAACAGCCAGAGAATGGCAACTGGAATTTAACTCTGACAAGGCAAAGGTGTTGAACGTTGTTATGTTAAACTAGGGCAGGACTTACATAGACCATTGTACACCTCTGGAAAGTGCTGTATAATGGGAAACAGGTACATAGTTCTCTGAAAATAGAAACACGGATAGACAGATTGATGAAGAAGACATATGGCACTCTTACTTTCATTAGTAAGGCCATTGATTACAAGATTTGGGACATCATGTTACAGTCATGCAAGATGCTGGTTGGACCACACTTGGAATACTGTGTGCACTTCCAGTTACTAGGATATTAGAAGGATGTAATTAAGCTAGAGAGCATGCAGTAAAGATTCTTGAGGATGTTACTGGGACTGGAGGGCTTGATTTATAATGAGAGACTGAATAGGCTGGGACACTTCTCAGAAACATAGGAGGGTGAAGGGTGATCTTATAGAGGTTTATAAAATACACGAGGGGCATATATAAGATGAGAGGTCAGTCTTGTTCTCAGGGACTGGGACCTAAAACTAGAAAACATAGGTTTATGGTGAGAAGAGAAAGATTAAAAATAGATCTGAGGGATATACAGCTCTCGTTACATGCTCATGCAGCTCAGCTCTTTGAGTGATTGCAGGAAGTTTGATGTTAATAACTCACCAGGGGTGATTGAGAAGTTCATGACCTAAGGTAGAAGGAGATAAGTTATTAACTTTAAACTTTCTGGATAATAAGCCACAAACTTATCAATCACCCATGCTGTGGACACATTCTGGAGTTCCAAGATCCGTATGCTCCATGACCACTGGACTGTGTGTGCAAATGTAGGAGGGGACTACGTTGAAAAGTAAATGTGCTAGGTTTTCTAAAATTGACTCCTTCTACCCTAGGCCACAAACTTATCAATCACCCCTCGTATATCAAAACTGTTGTGTAAGGCGATTGACATGGATGAGCAAAAGAAAGCCACCACTCTTCCCAGTTAATGGTGTTAAAATGTACAGTCTCTTGTGCAACATAGTAACTCCTGAAAAGCCAGCAAGCAAGGTGTTTGACAAAATTGTTACAATTATAAAAAATCACTTGAGCCCTAAACTGCTGGTACAAGCTGTGAGGTTTAGATTTTACAGAAGGAACCAGACAAAGGGGGAAAGCATTTCTGAAATCATTGCAGAACTGTGCAAGCTTTCCCAATACTGTGACTTTGCAGATGGGCTTCCTGATTCAATAAGGGACAGGCTGGTGTGTGGTTTGCATAGTCAAAGCACTCAAATAAGGCTACTGTCAGAGAGAGACCTGATCTTAGAATGGGCATTGACCATTGCAATATTGGTAGAGACTGCAGCAAAGGAAGCAGCAGAATTCAAGAAAAAGATGTTAGAAGGTGAAATGCACAAGATGTCCCTGAATGGTGCAAAAAACCAAATATTTTATTTTTTTTTTTATTTTATTTTTTTTAAATTTTATTTAATTGCATTTTTAAATGATTACAAGTGTAGAAAAAAAAAGTATGTGTCCCTTCCCCCCTCCCCTTAACCCCTCCCCCCTAACTTCCCTATATAAAAAAAATTAAGAAAGAAAGAAAAAAAAGAAAGAAAGAGTGCCTGGTTGTTGGAAGGTCTCCACATGCTCCATGGAGTTCTTAATAACTTTAGTGTATATATTTACTTCTTTCCCCAAGTAACCATTAATTTCCTCTTCAGAGCACCTATATATTTAATCCTATCTTTTGTAAATAAGGGCCCCAGATTTTCAAAAATGTTTCATATTTATCTCTTAAATTATAAGTAATTTTTTCTAATGGAATACAGCCATAGATTTCTTTTTTCCAACAATCTATACTTAAATATGTATCTGATTTCCAAGTAATTGCAATAGCCTTTTTGGCTACAGCCAGTGCAATTCTTATGAATTCTTTCTGATATTTATTGAGTTTGAGTTTCAGTTTTGTCCCTTCAATATCACCTAGTAAAAGTAATATTGGATTATGAGGAAGTTTTATTCCCGTAATTTGTTCCAATAAAAGTCTTAAATTTGTCCAAAAAGGTTGAATTTTAGAACAAGACCATGTAGAATGTAAAAATGTACCAGTTTCTTGTTTACATCGGAAACACTGATCAGGTAAACTTGAATTTAATTTATTTATTTTTTGTGGTGTAATATATAATTGATGTAAAAAGTTATATTGCACTAATCTTAACCGAACATTTATTGTATTTGTCATACTATCAAGACATAGTCTTGACCAATTTGTTTCTTCAATTTTAATATTCAAATCACTTTCCCATTTTTGTCTTGACTTATGGACTCCTTGTTTAGTTGCCTGTTTTTGAATCAAATTATACATACAAGATATAAATTTTTTAATATTTCCTTTTTGAATTAAAATTTCTATTTCTTTAGATTTCGGCAATAACATTGTTTGACCTAGTTTTTCTCTTATATAAGCCCTTAATTGAAAGTAACAAAATAAAGTGTTATTTGATACTTTATATTTATTCTTTAATTGATCGAATGACATTAATATACCTCCTTCAAAACAGTCTCCTATGTATTTAATCCCTTTTTGAAACCAATTATATAAAAGTTGATTGTCCATTGTAAAAGGAATAAGTCTATTTTGAATTAAAGATCTCTTTGCTAATAAAGATTTTTTTGTCTCATCATCAACACTTATCTTATTCCATAAATCAATCAAATGTTTTAATATAGGAGATTCTTTCTTTTCCCGTATCCATTTAGATTCCCATTTATATATAAAATCTTCTGGTACATTTTCTCCTATTTTGTCTAGTTCTATTCTAATCCATGCCGGTTTATCTTTCTCAAAAAAAGATGCAATAAATCTAAGTTGATTTGCTTTATAATAATTCTTGAAATTTGGAAGTTGTAACCCTCCTAGATCAAATTTCCATGTCAATTTTTCCAACGATATTCTTGACATCTTACCTTTCCAGAGAAACTTCCTCACATATTTGTTTATCTCTTGAAAAAACTTCTGGGGTAATTGTATTGGTAATGATTGAAATAAATATTGTAGTCTAGGGAATATATTCATTTTTATAGTATTTACTCTACCTACTAATGTTATTGGTAATGCCATCCATTTATCAAGATCCTCCTGAATTTTTTTCAAAAGTGGTGAATAGTTTAATTTGTATAAGTTTTTTATGTCATTGTCAACTCTTATACCTAAATATTTTATACCATTTGCCGGCCATCTAAATTGAGTTATTAATCGACATTGACTATAGTCTCCATTAGTAAGAGGTAAAATTTCACTTTTATCCCAATTTACTTTATAACCTGATATTTTCCCATATTCTTCTAATCTATAAGATAATTTACCTAATGAATGTAATGGATCTGTTAAATAAAGTAGAACATCATCAGCAAATAAATTAATCTTATATTCTTCCTGATTAACTCTGAAACCCTTAATATCTGGGTCCATTCTAATTAATTCAGCTAATGGCTCTATTGCCAACACAAACAAAGCAGGTGATAATGGACAACCTTGCCTAGTTGATCTTGTTAACTGAAATGGTGTCGAAATTTGACCATTTGTCACTACTTTAGCTTTGGGATTAGTATTTAAGGTTTTAATCCATCTTATAAATGATGTGCCTAATCCATATTTTTCCAATACCTTAAATAAAAAATCCCATTCCAATCTATCAAATGCTTTTTCTGCATCTAAAGCAACTGCCACACTCATTTCCTCCCTCTTTTGCACTAAATGGATTATACTAATTAACCGGGTTACATTATCTGCCGATTGTCTATTTTTGATAAATCCTGTTTGATCCATATGCACTAATTTTGGTAAGCATTTAGATAATCTATTAGATAAGATTTTTGCTATTATTTTATAATCAGTATTTAATAAAGAAATAGGTCTATATGATGCTGGTTTTAAAAGGTCTCTATCTTTTTTTGGCAATACTATTAAAACAGCTGTTGAAAAAGATTCTGGAAGTCTATGCGTTCTTTCCGCTTGATGTATTAACTCCATAAAGGGAGAAATTAATAAATCTTTAAACTTTTTATAAAATTCAGGTGGAAAACCATCTTCTCCTGGGGATTTATTACTTTGAAGTGATCCTAGAGCTTCTTCAACCTCCTTCACTGTAAAAGGCATACCTAATCCCTTCTGTTCTTCCATATCTAATTTTGGAAGAGTTATCTGTGCTAAAAATCTTTCTATCTTAACATCATCATTTTTTGATTCTGATTTATACAACTCAGAATAAAAGTTCTTAAAAGCCTCATTAATTTCTAGAGGCTTATAAGTAACTTTATTCACTTTTGTTCGGATTGCATTTATTGTTTTAGAAACCTGATCTGTTTTTAACTGCCATGCAAGGACCTTATGTGATCTTTCACCTAGTTCATAATATCTCTGTTTAGTTCTCATAATTGCTTTTTCTGTTCGATATGTCTGGAGTGTATTATATTTTAACTTCTTATTGATAAGTTGTCTTCGTTTTTCTTCTGTCATATTTCTTTGAGATTCTTTTTCTAATTTTATAATCTCTTTTTCCAATTGATCTATTTCTATCATATATTCCTTCTTAATTTTAGAAGTATAACTTATTATCTAACCTCTCAAATATGCCTTCATTGCTTCCCACAATATAAATTTATCATCAACTGAATGTAAATTTGTATCTAAAAAGAACTGAATCTGTTTTTTCATAAAATCACAAAAATCCTGACGTTTTAGTAAAATTGAGTTAAATCTCCATCTATAAATTGATTCCTCTTTATCTATCATTATCATTGTCATTATTAAAGGAGAGTGATCAGACAATATTCTTGCTTTATATTCCACATTTTTCACTCTATCTTGAATATTCGTTGATAATAAGAAAAAATCTATCCTTGAATATGTTTTATGTCTATTTGAATAAAATGAATAATCTCTTTCTTTTGGATTGATTCTTCTCCATATATCAATCAAATTTAGGTCTTTCATCAATGATAGAGTTAGTTTTACTACTTTTGATTTTGTAATAGCCTTTATTGATCTATCTAAAACTGGATCTAGACAAAAATTAAAATCTCCACCTATTAATATTTTATCATGTGCATTAGCCAAATTCAAAAAGACCTCCTGTATAAATTTTACATCATTTTCATTTGGTGCATAAATATTCATAAGAGTCCATAGTTCTGAAAAAATTTGACAATATATAATTAAATATCTTCCTGCCGAGTCAATTAATACATTTTGTATTTTAATTGGTAAGTTTTTATTAACCAATATTGCAACTCCTCTCGCCTTTGAGTTAAATGAAGCTGCAATAACATTTCCAACCCAGTCTCTTTTTAATTTCTGATGTTCTATGTCCGTTAAATGAGTTTCTTGTAGGAAAGCTATATCTATTTTCATTTTTTTAATATATGTTAAAATTCTTTTTCTTTTTACTGGTCCATTAAGCCCATTAACATTAAAACTTTAAAAATTCAATAAATTAGTCATTATTTTTAATTATGTTACTCCAATCTATAATAATACCTAATCTTTCAACTTTCATGGTATCCTGGGAAATCTTTTTAGAAGTCTCCATGTTGCTATGTGTGTCCCCACCAATCATCCAGGCAAAAAAGTAAAAGAAAAATAGAGTATAAGGAAAAAAACAAAATACCCCCCTACTAATGTTGTGAAAGAAAAAAAACACAACATTACCCCCCTCTGTTGTACGGGACATGGCAATCGCCATGATTACACACGTGAATCCCGTAGTAACTGATTCAAAGCTCCCCATCCCCCCCGCAACGTAAAAAGTGTATATATAAGAAAAGGAAAAAAAAAACATATTCTTCTCAATTAACATTTCTAAAATTTTACTTTTCTCCCTTGTATCATCCTTAAATGTCCATCAGTTCCATTCGCTGTCTCTGTCTTCGTCTTTAACCATTACGTTTATAAGTCTCTACGTTTAATTAGTGAGTAGATGGAAGTTTTTGTGCGAACACCTCTGCGTCTCGATAATCGGAAAAAAAAATTTTTCCCTCTTCCAGAAAAATTATCAATGTTGCTGGGTGGCGCATTAAAAATTTATAAACTTTTTCCCATAAGACTTTTTTGCTGAATTAAATTCTTTCTCTTCAAAAGGTTATAACTTATATCAGGATAAAAAAGAACTGGTTTCTCTGCTATCATCAATGGACCCTTTCTTCTTTTGGCACCTTGGGCAGCCGCCCTCAAAATCTTTTCTTTATCCTGGTATCTTAAACATCTTATCAAAATTGATAGCGGGTTTTGTTCATCTTGAGATCTTGGTCTTAAAGCTCTGTGCACCCTTTCAATCTCAATTGAAATTTCTTCCCCCATTTCCAATTTTTCAGGGATCCATTTTTGAAAAAATTTTATTGGGTCTTCTCCTTCAATACCTTCTTTAAGTCCAACAATTTTAATATTGTTACATCTACTAAAATTTTCAAGTTTATCAATTTTTTCCACGAGTTGTTTTCTTTCTGATGTCCAGGCAATATTATCAACTTCCATTTCCTTCATTCTTCCATCCATGTCTTCCATTTTAATTTCCAAATCTGTAATTTTCTTTTCCATTTTTTCTTGTTTCTTTGTCATATTATCAAACATAGCCTCCATACTCATTATTTTTTCTTTAATTACTTTTTGGTTACTTTTAATTACTTTTAATGCATTTAGTTTATGCATTATTTGCCTCAAAGTCTTTTGTATATTTTCAGAGGAATTCTCATCTCCATCTTCACCTGATTTATCCAGAGAGTCTGATTCTCTCTCAGAGTCGCTGTCACTTTCAGTTGAAGTCGCTGTTGGGATTTGTAGTTTTTGTTGCTCTCGTTTGTGCATGCTCGCTCCTTTACGCTTGCGCAGTTCTCGTTGATCTTTTCCTTTCGAAATGGCCGATGTTGCTGCAGTTTCCTGTTCTGTTTCGCCAGTAGTGTGTTGTACCTGAGTCAGCGGTTCTTCGGTAGAAGTAGGCCTTGATTCTTTTCGAACTTGAGCTGTCTTCGCGGTAGTATTTTTCTTCGTCCTCTGTCTATGAGGCATAGCTTAAAACAATCCAGAGTAATTTATAAGTAACCTTATGAAAGCATTGGCTAATTTTTCTTCATTTAAACATTGATTTATTGATTTTTTACGGGAGGGCTGGGTTCCAGCGTCTCGATCCTACGTCATCACGTGACATCCCCAATATTTTATTGCTGTAGCAGATCCTCCCATGATGCAAGTGACTGTTGGATCAAAGAAAAAGTTTACACAAAGTGTCACAGATAAGACCCTATAGCATGTGAAAGGCAGACAAGCATAACTGAGTGAAAAGTTTCAAACACAAAACTAAGCAAATACATAAAGTACCCAAATGTGAAACAGAATCAGACAACATAGAGTCTGACAAAGGTGAACTGCCATGCCTAGAACTGCATAGTATAGCTGAAGCAGATCACAAAATCATCTGGATCACAATAGATGTGTCTGGCGTAAAACTGCAAATGGAGCTGGATACAGAGTCAGCCTTGTCTCTAATACCAGAGGCTGACTACAACAGACTGTTATCTAAGATACTAACAGAGAAAACAGTGATGCTAAAGACCTACACAGGTGAAAAAGTGTCTCCCAAAGGCCATCTGAAAGTGAACGTGATGTATGGAAGCCAAACGCAACAGTTACAGCTCGTGTCTCCACTCTGCGCTGAACTAAAGATCTATGGACGGACTTACTTTGTGGATTTCAGTTCAGAACATTATTTGCTTCATTTATTGTTTACATGACTTTTTTTTTTTGCTTTGCACATTGGGTGTTTGACAGTTTTTTTTAATGAGTTCCTTTGGGTTTTTTTGTTTCGTGGCTGCCTGTAAAGAGATAAATCTCAAGGTAGTATAATGTATACATCCATTGATAATGAATGTACTTTGAGAGAGGTACAGAGAGCTATGGTAGATGGAACGAGGCAGAATACAAGATCAATGTGGACTAAACAGCTCAAAAGCCGTTATCTGTGCTATATGGCTCTATGCCTCAGTGACTTTATGACTTTATGAGAAGGCATGCATTTAAGGTGCGAAGAGGAAGATTTAAAAGCAATGTGTGGGATAAGTATTAGACACTGAAAAAGGTAGGTGCCTGGTACTGGCTGCCATGTATAGGAGTGGAAGTCAATATCATTATAGCATTTAAGAGGCTGTAAGACACAAGAATATGCAGGGAGTTTAGGAATGTGTACCTTTAAATGCCAAAGAGATTTAGTTTAATTCAGAATCATGAGTGATACAGACATTAGGAATAGAAAGATCTGTTCCGATACTGTACTGATCTTAATTCTATACTGGACCCACCTGACTGGCAGCCACTCTCTGAGAAAAGAGAAACACGATCATCGTTACTGCCAACAGGTCTCCCAGCTGTTGCCAGAGTGATAGCCATCATCAGATTCTCCTTACCTGGTTCTTAACAGGATCCTTTTCCTCCCAATGGCTCAAGAACTGATCCCCAAATCCCAGTGCGGTTTCCATCCTTCAGGAAACAGTAGACACTGTGTGCTCCAAGTGAAAACTCTGGGAAAACTATAAGCAATGGAAACAACGATATGGATAGCCTTCCTGACCTCATGAAAGCCTTTGACCCAGTCAAACATGAGGGACTTTGCTGCCTCCTTCTCAGATTCAACTATCCACAAAAATACATCTCCTTCTCACATCAGATTTGTGATTGGTCAGGGCATCAAGGGATTGGCCAGAAGGCAGGTGTATGGGGTTGAGTGGGATCCGGCAGAGCCATCAGCCATGATGGAATGGCGGAGCAGACTTGATGGGCTGAATTGCCTAATTTTGCTCAGTCTGCTCACTGGTATCCCATATTCAGCTCCTTGCACCATCTATACTTGGCTTCTGTGTGCTCTGATTCTGCTATTGGACATGGGAACACATGGCCTGCCCATTGGTTCTAACTGAATGAACTTAGTTCCTCAATGTTGACCTGTTTCTCCCAGCCTCAATGACATTTAATCAAGTGTCTCCACCCAAAGGGGGGAGCAGACAGACAGAACAGAGCACCCCTGTGGCCGTTCCCATCACCAATAAGTATACCGTTTTGGATACTGTTGGTGGGGATGACCTACCAGGAACTAGTTGCTGGTTCCTGTCTCTGGCACTGAGGTTGGACCCTCGAGTAAGAAGGGGAGGAGGGAAGAAAAGAGAGCGGTAGTGATAGGGGAATCAATAGTCAGGGGGGCAGATAGGAGATTTTGTGGGGAAGATCGGGAATCTCGGATGGTATGTTGCCTCCCTGGTGCCGGGGTCTGGGACATCTCAGATCGGGTGCAGGTTATTCTCGAGAGGGAGGGCAAGAACCCAGATGTTGTGGTCCATGTAGGGACCAATGACGTGGGTAGGATGAGTGAGAGGGTCCTGCGTAGTGAGTTCAGGGAGTTACGTGCAAAGCTGAAGGGCAGGACCTCCAAGGTAATAATCTCAGGATTGCTACCTGTGCCACGTGCGAGTGAGGTGAGGAACAGAAGGATTATACAGATTAATACGTGGCTGAGAGGATGGTGCAGGAGGGAGGGCTTCAGGTTTTTAGATAATTGGGCTTTGTTCCACGGAAGGTGGGATCTGTTCCAATGAGCCGGCTTACAACTGAACTGAAGCAGTACTAACATTCTTCCAGGAAAATTTGCTAGTGCTTCTCGGGGGTGTTTAAACTAAATTTGCAGGGAGCAGGGATCCAGAATACGAGAGAGGATAGTGAGATGAAGAATAAAGGACAGGTGGGGACTACACTGTTCCAGAATATTAAATGTATAGTAGAGAAAGGTGAGGCGGAACAAGTGATAAGGAGGACACATGTACAGAGGGATGGTGTGACGGAACATGGAGTTAAATGTGCAGAAAGAATAAGTAGATTTAGGAAGGATAACAAAATTCAAGGGGCGTATAGCCCGATGGGAGTTCGGGGAGCTGGGCTAAGCACAATAGGCAGCGATTTAAACAGAGAGCGGAGAAATGGGCTATAAATTCTATATCTGAATGCACGGTGTCAGAAATAAGGCAGATGAGCTTGAAGCTCAGGTGCGAATGGGTAACTATGATGTTGTTGGGATAACGGAGACATGGCTGCAGGGAGATCAGACCTGGGAAATGAATGCACAAGGGTATACGTACTATCGTAGGGACAGAAATGTGGGCAGAGGGGGTGGGGTGGCCCTGTTGGTGAGGAATGAGATTCAGTCCTCTGCAAGGGGGGACATAGGATCAGGAGAAGTAGAGTCTCAATGGACAGAACTGAGGAACAGTAAGGGCAAAAAGACCCTAATGGGTGTTGTCTGCAGGCCCCCAAACAGTAGCATGGATATTGGATGCAAGTTGAATAGGGAGTTAACATTGGCATGTGGCAAAGGTAATGTCACAGTAGTTATGGGGGATTTCAGAATGCAAGTGAACTGGGAGAATCAGGTTGGTGCTGGACCCCAGGATAGGGAGTTTGTAGAGTGCCTACGGGATGCATTCTTGGAACAGCTTGTACAAGAGCCGACCAGGGACAAGGCTATTCTGGATTTAGTGTTGTGTAATGAACAGGAATTGATAAGCGATCTTGAAGTAAAGGAGCTATTAGGAGGTAGTGACCATAATATGATAAGTTTTTATCTGCAATTTGAGAAGGATAAGAGCAGATAGGAGGTGTCAGTGTTGCAGTTGAACAAAGGAGACTATGGAGCCATGAGGGAGGAGCTGGCCAAAGTTAAATGGACGGATATCCTAGCAGAAAAGACAGTGGAACAGCAATGGTACGTATTCTTGGGAATAATAATCTCATTAATTTCTTCATATTCCCAAGCCAGGGTACCATCCTTTCTACGAATTTTCAAAATTTCTCTTTTGGCTCCAGCCGGTTTTAATTGAGATGCAAGTAGTTTATTATTTTTTTCTCCAAACATAAAAAATTGGCTCTTTAACTTAAGTAGATAACCTTCAATTGGATGAGTTAATAATAGGTTATATTGTGATGGAAGTTCCACCCTTTCTTTAAATAAGTCAATATTAGGGGAAGTCGCACAGATATTATCTAAATCTTTAATTTGTTTTGAAATTTTATCTAATTCTGCTTTAGTCTGTTTTTTAAGTTTAGCTGAATAAGAAATAATCTGACCACGTAAAAATGCTTTGAATGTATCCCATATAATTAATTTGGACACACCTCCTATATCATTAAAAAGAAAAAAATTCTTTTATCTGAGTTTCAATAAAACTGATAACATCAGAGTTTTGCAATAAAGTCTGAGACATGCGCCATGGTGGACGGGCAAAAATGACATCATCAAATTCAAAAGGAAAAACTCAAAGGCGAATGATCAGATATAGCAATAGCGTCATATTCACAGTTTTTAACATTAGGCAAAAGGCGGGGATCAATTATAGCATAATCAATCCTCGAATTTTTTTTTTAGACATGTGCAGAAAAGGAATATTCTCTGTTATCAGGGTGTAAATGCCTCCATAATTCGATCAACCCAAAATCGTTCAAAAAGGAGTTAATAACTGACACAGAACGATTTGGAAGTCACTGATTAGTTGAGTTCTTGTCAATCATAGGATTTAAACAACAGTTAATATCCCCACCCATTATCAACACATATTCATTTAAATCCAGCAATAAAGCAAATACTTTTTTAAAAAAAGAAGGATCATCTAAATTAGGACCATACAACTTTACCGAAACAACCTTTCTATTACAAATCACTCCTTACACAATTAAAAATCTACCATTAGAATCTGATGCAATATCCTTTTGAGTAAATATATTAGATTTAATAAAGATAGATACGCCTTTAGTTTTACTCTGAGAAGTAGCATGGAGCTGTAACACATTCCACCATCCAAGAAACCTATTTTGATCTCCCGCCCTGATATGCGTCTCCTGAGTGAAAATTATATCAGGTTGGAATCGATTAATAATTTTAAAAGTCTTTTTTCGTTTGTTAGGATGATTCCAACTACGTACATTCCAACTTATTACATTAATCCGTTTAACTGCCATGCTATAATTTTATTCTAATTTACTTTATACATGCGCAGAACACATACCAATACGGGATTATCAAAGATGGCAGTGATGAAGAATACTACCATATAGAAAACACACATGCTCCGGAACCACCCAATGGGAAAATACACCGAACTCTAAACCCACCCACCCTCCCAAAAGCCCGAGAAAAAGGCAAGTGAACTAAGATAGAATACAAAGCCTTGGGCCGCTCAGTCGGTCTCGTCTCTCCCTCCCCCCAGCCAGTACACAAAAAAATAAAATGACCTTGCAAGAAAGACAGTAACGTCTCAACAAAGGAGAGTGTTTACATTCCATCATGTATTAAACAAAAAAGAACCAAAATAATATAATCTCTTAGAGAGAAAAACCAGCGCCATCTTAAGTTTAGCTTTAAATCTCTAAGAAAACTTTAAATTCAGTTATAGGATGCAATAACAAAACAGATTAAAATAGTTTAACTGAACTAAATTTACAAAAATATTAATTAGTAATATCATAAGTAACTAAACCCTCCCAGATATATATATATAAAAAGAATCCCTATTAGTAGGAAAAAACTACCAATTAGCAAATTAAGAAACAACAAAAAGAAACATCAAACCAAATATTAGATAAAAGGAACAAATACTTTTATCCTCTTTTCTCAGTCAAACACCTAATTAGCCACTTAAACAGTCAAACTTGAACTGTAAATCTTCTTTCCAAAAAAAATCCATTGGGATGTAATGATGAGCAGGTTTTCTTATCTTCTTTTATTAATCTCTCAATGAAATATCCAAATAGACATCATATATCTTCTTTTCGAAATGTGAATAATATACAGATAATTAAACAGCTTTTCAGATGGTTCATTCAGTAGTAACATCAGTGACGGTGACAGGTACAGCCTGACAAAATCCAGTGCGGCTTTTGGGTCAAAGAAAATGTGTGGAGAAGAATAAGGAGGAAAAACTTTTATTCTTGTCGGGTAACTCAAAGAGGGAAATAGTTTCTTATCATATGCTTGTTTCATTACCAAAACAAAGCTTGATCTTTGTTCCATTACTGCTTTCAGATAATCTTCATAAAAACGGAGCTCAGACTCGTTGAATCTGAAAACTCTTTGTTTTCTTGTCTGTCGCATTATTTGATCTTTAATTTTAAAGTGATGAAAACAAACCAGAATAAATCTTGGTATGCTTGAATCTTTAAATTTCGAAGTAAACGCTCAATATGCTCTTTCAATAGCAGGCGGCTGTGATAAAATAGTCGGAAATAGATTATGAAAGAGCTTACCAAGGTAAAACGTTAAGTCTCCATTTTCAGCTCCTGCTTGCAATCCAACGATTCGTATATTGTTTTGGCGAGACCTAGTTTCCAGGTCTATAGTCTTATTTTGATATTTTTCCAAACGGGTTATATTTCCAGACAATTTTTGCTTAGTTAACTTCAATTCCTTTTCATGTTTTGTAACTTGAGTTTCGACATCTTTAAGTTTTCCCAGAAATAACTTCATTTCATTATTATTCTTTTCCAGTTGATCTTTAATTGCCCTGTTCTGATCTTGAATTGAATTCAGTGCCCGAACGATATCTTCAGCCCATGATGGCACTTCATCAGATCTTTCCTTCAGCATCTTTCCTTTTCCAATACTTTTGTCAGTAGGTTCATGTGGATTCTTCCCACTTCTCGTAGACATAGACATATTACTCCACTTCTCCCATATTACTCAAGAATCAGCAATTAAAAATTTTAAATTCAAAATTTAAACTGGGGGGAGAGAGAAAAAACTAAGAGCAGCACAAAATTACTGCTACTCAATCGACAGACAGAGGTGGTCTCGGTCATCAAATATTGACAATATTATTAGAGTGTTGGGAGCACTGTATTCATAAGGTCTTCAATTTTGGATGGATGGGAAATGAATGGGCACAAAATCTTGTGTTGGTTAATGTGGAATATGATTCCAGTGTACATCATTCTGTCACCTTTCCATGGTTTTTCCCTTTGTCTGTGGTTGATTTGGGCCTTCAGGGAAAAATCAAGATGAGGAGTGATTGCTTATTTGTAGCACAGGAAGTCTGGCAATTTTACAAGCCAGATATTATGGATTCTTACATATCCACACAGAAGGTTCATAGGATCCAGTGACAGGGCGTTCTGGAGTTTCTGTCTATGTTCCGAAGTTTCAGGTGACTATTCAGAAACAACTATCAGATGAAATATCACCATTCATGTCTGAGGTGGTTGCTATCATTTTAGCCTTGGAATGGGTCGAAGAAGTATGCTTTGATTATGTACTTCTGTGCTCTGGTTCGATCTCAGACTTGACAGCTATTGAGATGGGTATTTCAAATTGTAGGCCAGACATTCTTCTTGAGATTGGACAGCCATTGAGGCTGCAGGGTCTAGGCTTGTGTATACATATCATACGGGCTCCTGTCCTTGTTGGGGTTGAAGGAAATGAGGTGACAGACACTCTTGCCAAGCAATCACCTAAATCGAAGGCTATAAAAATAGTGGTGCCTTTGCATAAGGGAGAGGTCAAAGCCATAATTAATAAATTCTATTCAATAACTGTGGCAACAAAGGTAGGACAAGGAAAAGAAAGAATGGGATTTATATAAAATCAGATAACTCAACTGGGAGATGGGTTTAAAAGGAGTGACATATATATATATATGTATTGGACATACTAGGCTAACTAATTCCTTGTTCAGATTTAATATGCGTGATACAGGCATTTGTGGGGAGTGCACTTGTCAAGAAAAGGTGCAGCCGATATTGCTTGAATGCAGATCCTATGAGTTGCAAAGGAAGCATTTAATTACTAAATTGAGATCTTTGGGACAGACAGAGTTAAACATGGAAACTTTGTTAGGATATCACTGCCATTGTAATGTATAGAAGTGCAAATTTGACTTTCTGAAAAGCAAAAGACTTGTTGATATTATTGGAGTTTTATGGTGGGTAGAATTTGCTCCACATTCCAACTCAATAGGTGGTAGTAATACACCTTGTGTTGATCTTCCAACTGCCATTAAACTTTACAAGAAGAAGTGGAGTCACCTTTTGGAGCAGATGATCGGAGAATGGGGAGTTGAGGCCTTGGTGAAAGGACTCAGGTCTTATTCAGTTTTTGCTGCTCATCATTGGTACTTGATTCAGTGCAGGCTGGAGGTAGCTAGGGCAGTGGAATACTTCTCCTACGTGATGTGAAGTCAGGGAACCTCATGAGTACAACTGTGGGAATTGCACACCAGTGTAGTGCCTGACAGACAGCGTCAAGGAAGCGGAACTGGATTTTGATGTAATAGGAATGGAAAGCTGAGAGTTTTATATCTGAGCATTTCACTGAGTGGCAGCATTCAAGGTACAGGCTTCAGATAAATGGGTGACCATCAAGAAAAATTAGGGGAGTCGGAAGTCAGTGCAGGATTCCCCTCACTAACATGCATGTCCCCTCGGATATTGTTGATGACAACAGAGGCTGGTGCAGTGGTCAAATCTTTTGGCACTCTAACTGGCTCTGAGGCTCAGAGGGAAAGGTCACAGTCAGACAGAAACAATACTGACATGAGACTCAGTAGTGAGTAGGACAGGCAAGAGATTCTGAAGCTGCGGAAGAGATGCTAGGATGGTGCTTTGCCTCCATGGTGACATAGTCAAGATGTCTCTAAGTGGCTGTAGAAAATTCTAGAGGAACAGGGTGACCAGCCAGAGGTGTTTTTACATGTCAGCCCAAATGATAATGGGTTCAACAAGGGGTGAGGATTCTGAAGAAGGAGTATAGGGAGTTAGTGTGAAGTTATGAAACAGGGTATTTAAGGTAGTAATCTCTAGATAACTACTGGTGTCATGTACTAGCAAAGGACAGAAATAGGAAGATATGCCAGCTAAACTTGTGGTGGAGGAACTGGTGCAGGGGGCAGTGATTCCGGTTCTTGGATTACTGGGAACTCTACGGGGTGTAGACACAACCTGTAGAAGTCAAAAGGTTGCACCTGAATCAAAGCGGCACCAATATCCTTGCAGGGAAATTCGTTAACGCTACTCGGGGAGAGGATTTAAGTTTTATTGGTGAGGGGAGAAGCTGTTGAACTACAGGTAGGAGCAAGTCATGGGATGAAGCAGAGCCAGTGAGAGCAAGTTCAGTCATTGAGAAAGGCAGGGAAAGGAATACTTACTGCGATTTACAGTATTTCACTTCTGGAGGTTCAACAGGTAAGGGATGATGTCAGGGCATGGATTGGTTCTAAAGGCTGGCATGTTAACAGTGGTTACAGCAACATAGCTGGGACAAGGCCGGACTGGCAGCTCAGTATTCAGTATACAGATGTGACAGGAGTACCAGTAAGGGGGAAAGCACTGTAACCTTTTTGAAAAAGGAGGACAACAGGGTACTTAAAGATAACATTAATGGGATTATGCAGTGAAATCACATGGATAGAACTTACAAACACTCTTGTAGAACTGCATTATAGTTGGAGGAATAATAAGTTTTGTTAGTGGGGGATTTAACTTTTACTGGACTAACCCCACAGCTAAGGACCTGGATGGGAAGGAATCTGAAAAGTGTAGATGAAAGTTTGAGTCAGTATGCTGAGGACCCTACTTAGGAGAGTGATATACTATATCTCCTCCTGTCGAATAAGTCGGGGTAGGTAACTGAAGTGGCAGTCAGGGTGACTTTAGCTTGAGTAACTATAATTCTATTACAATAACAAAAACCTCTCACACAAAATCAGCAAAACTAAAAAAGTAATTATTGAGTACAGGAGAAAGAAACTGGAGGTCCATGAGCCAGTCCTCATTAGGGCAACAGAGGTACAGAGGGTCAGTAACAGAGAATCTGACCTGGGACTAGCAAGTAAGAGTTATCACCAAAGATATGACAAATGCCGCTACCTTCTCAGAAGTTTGTGTAGATTTGGCAGGTCACCAAAATCTTTAACAAACAGCTACAGATGCAGAGTGGAAATTACCCAAACTGGTTGCATCATGACCTGGTATGAAAGCAGCAATTGAAAAGGTGGGCACAGCCCTGTCCATCACAGGCAAAGCCCTCCCCACCATTAAATACATTGATGTGGTTGACGCCATGAGAAAGCAGTATCCATCATCAAAGAAACGGCCCACCAACCCCCACCATCCAGTCCATGCCCCCTTCTCTTCTGAACCTAAGGTCCAGAAGCCTTAGGTCCCACACCATCAGGTTCAGGAACAGATATTACCCTACAACCATCAGTCTGTGGATAACTTCAATCACCATGACTGAACTGATTCTACAACACAGGTTCATATTTAAGGACTCTTTACAACTCTTGTTCGCAGTATATTTTGATTGCACAGTTTGTCTTTTTTTACATTGGTTCTTTGTTGGTCTTTGTCTGTTTATGCCTAATTTTTGATAAGTTCTATTGTAATTCTTTTTCTTGTAAATGCTGCAAGAAAATGAATCTCAAGGGGACACGTGCCTAAATACCTTGACAATAAAATTACTTTGTAGTTGGAGCTTTGAACTAGTTTCCGGATCGTGATGAGAAAGGATAGGACAGGTCCACAGGTTAAGATACTAAACTGCGGCTGGGGTAGTTTTGGGTGGATTAGACAGGATCTAGCAGATGTCAATTCAGTGACCCAGTTTGAAGAGAAAGGAACGAATGGCAAATGGGAGCTTTTCAAAGTGTGATATCAAGAATCCAGGGGCACAGATTCATGTTAGGATGAAGGGAAAGCCTGGCAAACTTAGAGAACATTGGCTAAGAGATAAGAGAGATGGTTAAGAAAAAGGTGGCATACTTTTGATTAGGATGTCAGGGAGGACTGTATCCTTTGACTATAAAACTAAGAGTACTTTAAGGGGGAAATTGGGACGATTGGGATCTTAATTTTTCACTTAATGCAGTGATTTACTATTTTTCGTTAACTTCTGTTCATTACATACATGAGGTCACTTCTCAGAACTCTCTGTGGTGTGCAGTGACCTGTGTATTCCCTGGGAATCTTCACAGCACCTTTCACAATTTTCCATTTGTGACATCATGTCAGTGTTCAGAAAATAATTCGTATTTCGGAAGTTTTCAGGTTTTGGAATTTCAGACAAGGGGTACTCGAACTGTATTTGCTTCAATATTAGCCACTGGAAACTGGACGGTGGCTAATATCATTAAATTTTTAAAGAGTAGCAGCAAAGACAAGCCACAGAACTAGAGACTAGTCATCCTGACATCAGTAGTAGAGAAACGACTGGAGGGAATTCTGAGGTAAAGGATCTACCAGCATCGGGATAGGCAGTCTGATTAGCAGGAGACAGCATGGCTTTGTGTGTGGAAAGTAACCAAAGCGGTAGCATACATACATACATCAATAAATAAATGGGCAATTCAATGAATGAATGGATGAAAGAATAAATAAATAAATACTTACATAGGCACATGGATGACTGAAAAATTAAGGGTCCTGTAGGAGGTAATGGTTAGATTAATTTTACAGTAGGATAAAAAAATCAATGTAACATCTTGGGCTGAATGGCCTGTATTTTGCTCTACTGTTTGATGTTCTAAATCTTGGAGACACAGATTTAGAGTGAGAGGGGAATGATTTGGAAGAGACCTGAGGGGCACCATTGTGCAGAAGGTGCTGAGAAAATGAAACAAGCTGTCAGAGGAAATGGTTGAGGCAGGAACAATAGTCTCAGATTCCTCCATCCTCTGAATGTCATGTTTAAATGCTTCTGTTAGGTTGTTATCATATCTGCTTCCACCACCACTCCTAGTCGCAAGTTCCAGGGATGTACCACTCCTTGTGAAAGTAATGCTTGACTTTAAATATTCCTCCTCTCACATCAAGGCTGTGGCATCTATTTCATATTCCCATCCTGGGAAACTACTCATATTATTTAGTGAATATACACTCAGTTGCCACTTTATTAGGTACCTTATAACTCACAAATATATATCACCAACAATGGAGGTCGAGCACTGATCCTTGTGGAACAGACTTTGTGTCAGAATAACACCCCTCTACTTCTACCCTCTGGTTCCTGTGTCCAAAGCTCATTTTGAATCCAATATACCAATCCCATGTGCTTGATGTTCTCAAGAGTAGGATCTGTTAAAGGGGTTTGTAACATGATTTATACAGCATCTGTAGGGATGTGTTGTAGGATCTCAGACTGACCACCATCATCACCACTGCCACGACTCTGCAATGTAGGGAGACACAAACACTCACTGCCTCCTGGCTAGTTGCTGGGTACTTGTGAGTGGGACAGGAGGGCACCACCCACTGCTCGAGACCTGCCACACTGAATGCCTGCCAGTGTCTTTCACAGAGCCTCCATCCAGGGATATATAGGGAAGCCGAAGTGGAATGTGGGAAACCTTACAGAGTACAGAGGAGACCCTATTGGGGAATGGTCTGGAAAATGACTCTTCTCTGTTAATGGTCTTCTGACCTCTCTTTCCCCTGTGCTTCCTCCACATGGTATAGAGGGTGGGAGTGGGAACCTCATTTACCTGATCCCTCAGAACTCCAGGTCTGAGCAATGCCAAAAACTTTTTTTTTTTTTAAAAATCCAGTCACACGGGGCCCTCTACACCCAAGCAGCTGTCTAATTTGCACACCCAACTACAGGGACCTTCATCCACGTGATGGATCCCTGCGATTAGACCCCATAGGTGAAGAGCTTTGGTCGCTTCCTCCACTATACTCCACTCCTCTCAGGGCTGGATAGATATATCCCAAAGAAGCAGCATTCTAAAGGACACAACCTTGGCTGACACGTGAAGTCAAAGATAAAAACAAAAAGCAAAAGGAAGGGTGTATAATAGAACAAAAATAGTGGGAAGTTAAAGGATTTGGAAGCTTTTAAGAACCTGCAAAAGGTAACTTAAAAGCCATGAGAGGGGGAAAGATGAAATATGAGGGTAAGCTACATAATAATATCAAAGAGGATACCAAAGGTTTTTGCAGATGTATAAAAGAAAAAAAGAGGTGAGAGTAGATATTGAACCACTGGAAAATGATGCTGGAGGGGTAGTCGTAAGGGACAAGGAAAGAGCGGATGAACTGTATTTTGCAGTAATTTACTTATTTTAAAAGTATTTTGCATCAGTCTTCACTGTGCAAGACACTAGCATGCCAGAAGGTCAAAGAGTATCAGGGGCCAGAAGTGAGTGCTGTTGCTTTTACTAGGGAGAAGCAGCTTAGGAATCTGAAAGGTCTGAAGTCAATGTAAATTTATGATGAAAGTACGTACATGTCACCATCCTCAACCATGAGATTCATTGTTTTGTGGGCATACTCAATAAATCCATAGAATAATCATCAAAACAGAATCAACAAAAGACAGTACCAATTTGGGTATTCAACCAGTGTGCAAATAAAAACAACAAACTGCAAATACAAAAAGAAATCATAATAAATAAATAGAGAACCTAAGACAGAGTCCTTGAGAGTGAACCCATAGGTTGTGGGAACATTTCAATGATGGGGCAAGTGAAGTTGAGTGAATTTATCCACTTTGATTCAAGAGTCTGATGGTTGAGGGGTAATACCTGTTCCTGAACATGGTTGTGTGAGTTCCAAGGCTCCTGTATGTTCTTTCTGATGGCAGCAGTGAAAAGAGAACGTGTTCTGGGAAGTGGGGGCCCCATGATGCTGCTTTCCTGCAATGTTTCGTGTGTACCTGTACAATGGTTAGAGGGTACAATGGTTTACCCATGACTGACTGCGCCGTATCCACTACTTATTTGATTTTCCATTCAGGGATATTTGTGTTTCCATACCAGTTCTCATACTCTCCATTACACACTTATAGAAGTTTGTCATAGTTTTAGAGGCAATGCCAAATCTTTGCAGATTCTTAAGGAATTAGAGGTGGTGCCGTGCTTTCTTTGTAATTGCTGTGCTGGCCCCAAGGCAGGTCCTCCAAAATAACAACACTGAGGAATTTAAAGTTTGCTGATCCTCTCCACGACTGGCTCATGGACCTCCGGCATCCTTCTCCTGTATTCAGGAATCAGCTCCTCGACCTTACTGACATTGAGTAGGAGGTTATTGTTCTGGCACCACACAGCTAGAGTTTCAATCACCCTCCTCTATGCCAATACACCACCTTTGATTCAGGCGACGGCAGTGGTGTCATCAGTAAACTTGAATATGGGATCGGAGCTGTGCTTAGCCACACAATCACAAGTGTAAAGCGAGTAGAGTAGGAGGCTAAGCATACAGCCTTGTGGTGTACCCGTGCTGATGGAGACCGTGAAGGACATACTGTCGCCAATCCGAAGAGCCAATGAGATGGCATTTGCTGTAGACCTGTTGCACCAGTAGGCAAATTGGAGCAGATATTCCATACTCCAACTGGATTGTGGATGGCCACAATGGGCATGAAGGACTGGAAAGCCTGTTTCTGTATTGCAAGATAAATACCTCAACTTCCATCTCGGCACACGGCATTTGTCAGGTTTCAGAGCTGCATTGTCTGTCTTTAGGTAACCTATTGTTATTGACTGCATTAGAATCAGTCATTCCTACTGTGATTATGGCTCAGTTTTCTTCCTGCACAACTGAACTCTAACCTGGTGGGCATGTTCCACAGCCCCGAGATCTGCAATATATCACACAGACAAAAAAAAAATCCTAATCGCCCTTCGGCTGACCCATTGACACCTTTTACCCCCTTCTCCTCCAATTCTACATATTACCTTATCACATCTGTCCTTCGCACATATTCTTTGACAGTTGAAGTTACCATAAAACCATAAGATTCAAGATTCAAAAACTTTATTGTCATTCTAACCGTACATCAGCTCTGCAGGGCAGAATGAGACAGCGTTTCCCAGGAGCAGTGCAATCATAAACATAACAAACACAACACTAAATAGTAAACATAACAATAAATAGTAAAACACAACAGCCACATGTCAGTTAAAAACAAGTTATAAGTGTCCAGTGCAAGTTAA
Source organism: Hemitrygon akajei (assembly GCF_048418815.1). Classification (NCBI taxonomy): domain Eukaryota; kingdom Metazoa; phylum Chordata; class Chondrichthyes; order Myliobatiformes; family Dasyatidae; genus Hemitrygon; species Hemitrygon akajei. Next base: position 58,759,092 of record NC_133132.1, on the reverse strand, counting down.
AAGTGTCCCAAGCAGAGTCAGGTAGAGCAGCTATTTAGCAGTCTGACTGCCTGTGGGAGGAAGCTGTTTAGTCGCCTTGTGGTTTTAGTTTTGATGCTCCTGTAACATTTGCCTGATGGCAGAAGAACAAACAGTTCATGGAGAGGGTGTGAGGGGTCTTTAATGATGTACCGTGTCTTCCGGAGGCATCGACTCTGAAAGAGGTCTTGAACAGAAGGTAGGGAGACCCCAATAACCTTCTCTGTTCCCCTAACCACCCTCTGCAAGGCTTTTTTGTCGACAGCACTGCAGCTGGTTGTGATGCAAAAGGTCAGCACACTCTCAAGCATGCCTCTGTAGAATGTAGTTAAGATGTTAGTGGGGAGTGATGCTTGTATAAGCTTCCTCAGAAAGTGCAATAAGAAACAAGAGCAGAACTGGGCTATTTACACCATCTTGTCTACACCATTCAACCTTGGTAGATTATTACCCTTCTGAACCCCATTCTCCTGACTTGTCCCAGCAACCGTCGACATCCTTAATAATCAAGAATCTATCAACATCCATGTTAGAGACACCTATTGACTTGGCGACCCTCAACACCAGTAGCTATGAACTTCATAGATTCATCACACTCTGGCTATACTAATTCTTCCTCCTCTCTGTTCTAAAGAGGTGTCCTAGTATAAGATTCTTCCGCTATTGGGCACATCATCTCCATGCCCAGTCAATCCAAGTCTTCAAATATTTGATAGATTTCAATGAGATTTCCTCCCCCACCATTCTTCCAGAGCCATCAAATGCTCCTCAGAGTAACCCTCTCATTCTCATGAACCTCCTCTTGACACCCTCCAAAGTCAGCACATCTTTTCTTAGATAAGGAGCCCAAAACCTCTCTCAATATTCTATGTGTGAACTGATAAATGCCTTAGAAATCCTCAGATATACATTCCCACTTCTACATTCTAGTGCTCTTGAAAGAATTATTAACATTGGATTTGCCTTCCTCACCTCCAACTCAACCTGCAAGATAACCTTTAGAGAACCCTGCACGAGGACTCCCAAGTCTCTTTGCACCTCTTACTTCTGAACTTTCTCCCCATTTAGAAAATAGTCTAGGTCTTTATTCCTTCCACCAGTGCATGACCATATACTTCCCTAAACTATGTTCCATCTGCCACTTCTTTGACCATTCTCCTAATCTGTCCTTCTGTAGATTCCACTACTTCCTCAACACTACCTGCCCATCCACCCTTCTTCATTTCCTCAGCAAATTGGGCTGCAAAGCCATTAATTCCATCAGTCTAATCATTGATATTCAACATGAAAAGAAGCTGTCCCAATACTGATCCATGCAGAAAACTACCAGTCATCAGCAACTAATCAGAAAAGTCTCCATTTATTCCCACTCTTTGCCTCTTTTCAGTCAGCTAGTTTTCTGTCTACACTAGCATCTTTCCTTAACAGCATGGGTTCTTAAATTGTTTAGCTTGTCAAAAGGCCTTTTGAAAATCTAAGTTAACATCCACTGACTCTCCTTTGTCTACCCTGCCTGTTACTTTCTCAAAGAATTCCAACATATGGTCAGGCGAGATTTTCCATTAAGGAAACCATGCTGCCTTTGGCATATTTTGTTATGTGCCTCCAAGTACCCCAAAACTTCATCCTTAATGATGGACTCTAACATCTTGCCAACTGCTAAAGTCAGCCTGACTGGCCTATAATTTCTTAAATTATTTATACTCTTTAATAATATTTGCAATTTTGCAGGCCTCTGGAGCCATTCCAGAATCTAGTGAATCTTGAAAGAGGGCCGTTAATGCATCCATAATGTCAACAGCTACCTCTTTCAGAACCCTGGAATGTAGTACATCTGCTCCAGGCGACTTATCTACCTTCAGAACTTCCAGATTTCCAAGACATTCTCCTTAGTTATAGTGACTGCACTCACCTCTGCTCCCTGACACTCTTGAATTTCTGGCATTCTGTTGATTTCTTCCATAGTGACAACCGACGCAAAATCATTATTGTATTCTTCTACCATTTCTTTGTCCCCCATTACTACCTCTCCAGTTTCAGTTTCCAGTGATCCAACATCCAGTCTTGCCTCTTTTACTCTTTATATACACTGTCTGGGAAAAAAAAACTTCTGGTATCCTCTTTATTCTCGAGAGTATTGTGCCTATTCTTCTGAATATACTATCCTACAATCTCCAATGAAAATTATATTCCTCTTCCCTACACACCCCCTCCCTAGAATGGCTTGCTACATCACAGTACAGCAGTTTTGGTTACTATAGCCTCATAGTAAGCACCAGTCCGATATAAAGAGCTGAGACCATCCAGCATTATCTCTTGGATACCCGTACCTACCTCACTTGCAGTCACACTCGCTTTAAGTAGTTAATCTAATGGATGTGACTGCCTCATGAAACACATTGTCCAGTTTACTGTTTTCCTCCCTGATGCATCACAGTGTTTGAAGCTCAGATTCCACATAATCAAATTTGAGTCCAAGTTCCTCAAGCAGCAACACTTGCTGCAGACATAGTCACCAGAAAACACAGTGGAGTCCACCAGCTCCCACCATTCAGCTAAAGCACATACCTAATCTTCATCCCTATTTTTCAAAATTTGTTGTAAATTGGTATCTTTTGTAGTTATACAAAACAAATAATAAATAAAAACCCCTGACCTGTTCTTACTTGATACTCACCTGTGACACCTTGCCAAATTTATTAAGTGGAAAGTTGTGGTCCTAGAACTGACCCTTGCAGAACTCCATTGGGAGACATGCTGATAAGGGTACCTTTGCTACCACTCTCTGCCTTCCGCTAATCTGCCAATTTTCTACCCATGCCAGTACCTTACCTCTAAAACCACAGGCATTTCAAAAGATCAAAATACAAAGTACATATATGTTACCGTACACAGTCCTGAGATTAATCTTCTTGTGATCAATCACAATGAATACAACACAATAGAATCAATGAAAGACTGTACCCAAGACAGACAACAACCAGCATGCTACAAAAAACCCCAAAACAACAAGAAACCTCAAATATGAAAAAAGGAAAAGAATAAAAATTAATAATTCTTTAAAATACAAAAGAAACCGTACTGTGCTATAAATACAAGACTGACAGTTTTAGAGTTGGAGCCCCACAACTTGTATAATGATCGAGCCGTTATTACAGATAGCAGAATACATAACAACCTTCTGGATACAATAATACAGTATAAACATGCAAGAACAACTTAATAAATATAGCCATTTCAAAGCAAACATACATACAGAAATCAGTAAGTGAAAAACACCAGAAATATGCTGAAATAAAAGAGGAAATTTAAAGATAATGGAACATGAACATTGTCCCAACAGTAACATCTACTGCCGATATCATCCCAAAGGCATTTCACAATAGCATAAAACAATTAGGTCTACACAGCAATATCTACAGTGCCAATAAAATGTATTCACCACCTCTCCCCCAGAAGTAGACAATAGGTGCAGAAGTAGACCATTCAGCCCTTTGAGCCTGCACCGCCATTCTGAGATCATGGCTGATCATCTACTATCAATACCTGGTTCCTGCTTTGTCCCCATATCCCTTGATTCCCCTATCCATAAGATACCTATCTAGCTCCTTCTTGAAAGCATCCAGAGAATTGGCCTCCACTGCCTTCCGAGGCAGTGCATTCCAGACCCCCACAACTCTCTGGGAGAAGAAGTTTTTCCTTAACTCTATCCTAAATGACCTACCCCTTATTCTCAAACCATTCCCTCTGGTACTGGACTCTCCCAGCATCTGGAACATATTTCCTGCCTCTATCTTGTCCAATCCCTTAATAATCTTATATGTTTCAATCAGATCCCCTCTCAATCTCCTCAATTCCAACGTGTACAAGCCCAGTCTCTCTAACCTCTCTGCATAAGACAGTCCGGACATCCCAGGAATTAACCTCGTGAATCTACGCTGCACCTCCTCTACAGCCAGGATGTCCTTCCTTAACCCTGGAGACCAAAACTGTACACAATACTCCAGGTGTGGTCTCACCAGGGCCCTGTACAAATGCAAAAGGATTTCCTTGCTCTTGTACTCAATTCCCTTTGTAATAAAGGCCAACATTCCATTAGCCTTCTTCATTGCCTGCTGCACTTGCTCATTCACCTTCAGTGACTGATGAACAAGGACTCCTAGATCTCTTTGTATTACTCCCTTACCCAACTCTACACCGTTCAGATAATAATCTGCCTTCCTGTTCTTACTCCCAAAGTGGATTACCTCACCCTTATTCACATTAAACGTCATTTGCCAAGTATCTGCCCACTCACCCAGCCTATCCAAGTCACCCTAAATTCTCCTAACATCCTCATCACATGTCACACTGCCACCCAGCTTAGTATCATCAGCAAATTTGCTGATGTTATTCTCAATGCCTTCATCTAAATCATTGACGTAAATTGTAAACCGCTGTGGTCCCAATACCGAGCCCTGTAGCACCCCACTAGTCACCACCTGCCATTCCAAGAAACACCCATTCACCGCTACCCTATGCTTTCTATCTGCCAACCAGTTTTCTATCCATGACAATGTCTTCCCCCCGATGCCATGAGCTTTGATTTTACCCACCAATCTCCTATGTGGGACCTTATCAAATGCCTTCTGAAAATAGAGCTACACTACATCCACTGGATCTCCCCCATCTAACTTCCTGGTTACATTCTCAGAAAAACTCCAATAGATTAGTCAAGCATGATTTACCCTTGGTAAATCCATGCTGGCTCAGCCCAATCCTATCACTGTTATCTAGATATGCCACTATTTCAACCTTAATAATGGACTCTAGCATCTTCCCCACCACTGATGTATGGCTGACAGGTCGATAGTTCTCTGTTTTCTCCCTCCCTCCTTTCTTAAAAAGTGGGATAACATTAGCCATTCTCCAATCCTCAGGAACTGATCCTGAATCTAAGGAACATTGGAAAATGATTACCAATGCATCCACAATTTCCAGGGCCACCTCCTTTAGTACCCTAGGATGCAGACCATCTGGACCTGGGGATTTGTCAGCCTTCAGTCCCATCAGTCTACTCATCACTGTTTCCTTCCTAATGTCAATCTGTTTCATTTCCTCTGTTACCCTATGTCCTTGGCCCATCCATACATCTGGGAGATTGCTTGTGTCTTCCTTAGTGAAAACAGATCTAAAGTACTCATTAAGTATTCACGCTTTTTTCTACAACATTAAATCACAGTAGATATGATTTGTCTCTTTTGACACTGATCAACAGAAAAGACTCTTGTGTCAAAGTGAAAATAGATTTCTACAAATTGGTCTAAACTTATTACAATTATTAAACAAAATAATTGATTACATAATTACTCACCTCCTTCAAGTCAGTATTTAGTAGTTGCACCTTTGGCAGCAATTACAGCCTTGAGTCTGAGAGGGTAGGTTTTTAATCAGCTTTGCACATCTGGACACTGCAATTTTCCCCCATTCTTCTTTACAAAACTGCTCAAACTCTGTCAGATTGCATGGAGATTGTGAGTGAACAGCTCTTTTCAAGTCCAGCCACAAATTCTTGATTGGACTGAGGTCTAGACTCTGACTTGGTCACTCCAGGACATTAACTTTGTTGTTCTTAAGCCAATCCTCTGTAGCTTTGGCTCTGTGCTTGGGGTTATTTGTCTTGCTGAAAAACAAATCTTCTCCCAAGTCACAGTTCTCTTGCAGACTGCATCAGGTTTTCCTCCAGGATTTCCCTGTGCTTTCTGCATTCATTTTACCCTCTACCTTCACAAGCCTTCCAGGGCCTGCTGCAGTGAAGCATCCCCACAGGATGATGCAGCTGCCACCATGCTTCTCAGTAGGGATGGTGTATTTTTGATGATGTGCAGGGTTTGGCTTCCGCCAAACATAGCATTTGGTCTGATGGCCAAAAAGCTCAATTTTGGTTTCATTAGACTTCTTCCAGCTGACTTCAGAGTCTTCCACATGGCTTCTGGCAAACTCTAGCCAAGATTTCATGTGACTTTTTTTTCCCCAACAGTGACTTTCTCTTTGCCACTCTCCTATAAAGCTGCAACAGTTGCTGATGCAGTCTCTCCCATTTCAGCCTCTGAAGCTTGTAACTCCTCCAGAGTTGCCTTAGGTCTCTTGGTGGCCTCCCTCACAATTTCCCTTTTTACACAGTCACTCAGTTTTTGAGGACGGCCTGTTCTAGGCAGATTTACAGCAGTGCTGTATTCCTTCCATTACTTGATGCTGACTTAGCTATACTCCAAGGGATATTCAGTGACTTGGAAATATTTTTGTATCCATGTCCTGGCTTTGCTTTTCAAAATCTGTTTGTAGAGTTGCTTGGAGTGTTCTTTTGTCTTCGTGGTGTAGTTTTTGCCAGGATACTGACTCAGCAGCAGTTGGACCTTCAAGCCACACATGAATTTTTACCACAATCAATTGAAAAACCTGGATTGCACACAGGTGATTCCATTTAACTAATTACACAACTTCGAAAAACAATTGGCTGCACCAGTGATGATTTTGTGTGTCACATTAAAGGGGGTGAATAATTGTGCAATCATTAATTTTATGTTTTATATTTGTAAGTAATTTAGATCTCTTAGTAGAAATCTGTTTTCACTTTGACATGAGAGAGTCTTTGTTTGTTGATCAGTGTCAAAAAAAGCCAAATTAAATCCACTGTGATTCAATGTTGTAAACAATACAACATGAAAGTATTTCTAGGCACTGTGTATAAGTCTTCAGAAAACCACAATACTACACCCCTGGCATTGTGTGAACGTCCCTGGCAATTGAGAAATGTGTGTGCTTGGCTATGCCCATATATCAGGTTTTACAAGCTTCAGCTGAGAAAAGAATAACAAATAAGCCTGAAGGCTTTGTGTGTCAATGCGAGGAGCATTCAATAGACAATAGACAATAGGTGCAGAAGTAGACCATTCAGCCCTTCGAGCCTGCACTGCCATTCTGAGATCATGACTGATCATCTACTATCAATACCCGGTTCCTGCCTTGTCCCCATATCCCTTGATTCCCCTATCCATAAGATACCTATCTAGCTCCTTCTTGAAAGCATCCAGAGAATTGGCCTCCACTGCCTTCCGAGGCAGTGCATTCCAGACCCCCACAACTCTCTGGGAGAAGAAGTTTTTCCTTAACTCTGTCCTAAATGACCTACCCCTTATTCTCAAACCATGCCCTCTGGTACTGGACTCTCTCAGCATCTGGAACATATTTCCTGCCTCTATCTTGTCCAATCCCTTAATAATCTTATTTGTTGCAATCAGATCCCCTCTCAATCTCCTTAATTCCAACGTGTACAAGTCCAGTCTCTCTAACCTCTCTGCGTAAGACAGTCCGGACATCCCAGGAATTAACCTCGTGAATCTACGCTGCACTTCCTCTATAGCCAGGATGTCCTTCCTTAACCCTGGAGACCAAAACTGTACACAATTCGTAACAAGGTGGATGAATTGAATGTGCAGATAGTTATTAATGAATATGATATAGTTGGGATCACAGAGACATGGCTCCAGGATGACCAAGGATGGGAGCTCAACATCCAGGGATTTTCAATATTTAGGAAGGATAGACAGGAAAGAAAAGGAGGTGGGGTAGCATTGCTGGTTAGAGAGGAGATTAACGCAATAGAAAGGAAGGACATTAGCCTGGAGGATGTGGAATCGATATGGGTAGAGCTGCATAACACTAAGGGGCAGAAAACGCTTGTGGGAGTTGTGTACAAGCCACCTAACAGTAGTAGTGAGGTTGGGGATGGCATTAAACAGGAAATTAGAAATGTGTGCAATAAAGGAATAGTAGTTATAATGGGTGACTTCAATCTACATATAGACTGGGTGAACCAAATTGGTAAGGGTGCTGAGGAAGAGGATTTCTTGGAATGTATGCGAGATGGTTTTCTGAACCAACATGTCGAGGAACCAACTAGAGAGCAGGCCTTTCTAGATTGGGTACTGAGCAATGAGGAAGGGTTAGTTAGCAATCTTGTCGTGCGAGGCCCCTTGGGTAAGAGTGACCATAATATGGTGGAATTCTTCATTAAGATGGAGAGTGACATAGTTAATTCAGAAGCAAAGGTTCTGAACTTAAAGAAGGGTAACTTTGAAGGTATGAGACGTGAATTAGCTAAGATAGACTGGCAAATGATACTTAAAGGGTTGACGGTGGATTGGCAAGCATTTAAAGATTGCATGGATGAACTACAACAATTGTTCATCCCAGTTTGGCAAAAGAATAAACCAGGGAAGGTAGTGCACCCGTGGCTGACAAGGGAAATTAGGGATAGTATCAAGTCCAAAGAAGAAACATATAAATTAGCAAAAAAAAGCGGCACACCTGAGGACTGGGAGAAATTCAGAGAACAGCAGAAGAGGACAAAGGGCTTAATTAGGAAAGGGAAAAAAGATTATGAGAGAAAGCTGGCAGGGAACATAAAAACTGACTGTAAAAGCTTTTATAGATATGTGAAAAGAAGAAGATTGGTCAAGACAAATGTAGGTCCCTTACAGTCAGAAACAGGTGAATTGATCATAGGGAACAAAGACATGGCAGACCAATTGAATAACTACTTTGGTTCTGTCTTCACTAAGGAGGACATAAATAATCTTTCGGAAATAGTAAGGGACCGAGGGTCTAGTGAGATGGAGGAACTGAGGGGAATACATGTTAGTAGGGAAGTGGTATTAGGTGAATTGAAGGGATTAAAGGCAGATAAATCCCCAGGGCCAGATGGTCTGCATCCCAGAGTGCTTAAGGAAGTAGCCCAAGAAATAGTGGATGCATTAGTGATAATTTTTCAAAACTCCTTAGATTCTGGATTAGTTCCTGAGGATTGGAGGGTGGCTAATGTAAACCCACTTTTTAAAAAAGGAGCGAGAGAGAAACCGGGGAATTATAGACTGGTTAGTCTGACATCGGTGGTGGGGAAAATGCTAGAGTCGGTTATCAAAGATGTGATAACAGCACATTTGGAAAGAGATGAAATCATCGGACAAAGTCAGCATGGATTTGTGAAAGGAAAATCATGTCTGACGAATCTTATAGAATTTTTTGAAGATGTAACTAGTAGAGTGGATGGGGAGAGCCAGTGGATGTGGTATATTTAGATTTTCAAAAGGCTTTTGACAAGGTCCCACACAGGAGATTAGTGTGCAAACTTAAAGCACATGGTATTGGGGGTATGGTATTGATGTGGATAGAGAATTGGTTGGCAGACAGGAAGCAAAGAGTGGGAGTAAACGGGACCTTTTCAGAATGGCAGGCAGTGACTAGTGGGGTCCCGCAAGGCTCAGTGCTGGGACCCCAGTTGTTTACAATATATATTAACGATTTAGACGAGGGAATTAAATGCAGCATCTCCAAGTTTGCGGATGACACGAAGCTGGGCGGCGGTGTTAGCTGTGAGGAGGATGCTAAGAGGATGCAGGGTGACTTGGATAGGTTAGGTGAGTGGGCAAATTCATGGCAGATGCAATTTAATGTGGATAAATGTGAGGTTATCCACTTTGGTTGCAAGAACAGGAAAACAGATTATTATCTGAACGGTGGCCGATTAGGAAAAGGGGAGGTGCAAAGAGACCTGGGTGTCATTGTACACCAGTCATTGAAGGTGGGCATGCAGGTACAGCAGGCAGTGAAAAAGGCAAATGGTATGTTGGCATTCATAACAAAAGGATTTAAGTACAGGAGCAGGGAGGTTCTACTGCAGTTGTACAAGGCCTTGGTGAGACCGCACCTAGGATATTGTGTGCAGTTTTGGTCCCCTAATCTGAAGAAAGACATTCTTGACATAGAGAGAGTACAGAGAAGGTTCACCAGATTGATTCCTGGGATGGCAGGACTTTCATATGAAGAAAGACTGGATCGACTAGGCTTATAATCACTGGAATTTAGAAGATTGAAGGGGGATCTTATTGAAACGTATAAAATTCTAAAGGTATTGGACAGGCTAGATGCGGGAAGATTGTTTCCGATGTTGGGGAAGTCCAGAACGAGGGGTCACAGTTTAAGGATAAAGGGGAAGCCTTTTAGGACCAAGATGAGGAAAAACTTCTTCACACAGAGAGTAGTGAATCTGTGGAATTCTCTGCCACAGGAAACAGTTGAGGCCGGTTCATTGGCTATATTTAAGAGGAAGTTAGATATGGCCCTTGTGGCTAAAGGGATCAGGGGGTATGGAGAGAAAGCAGGTACAGGGTTCTGAGTTGGATGATCAGCCATGATCATACTGGATGGCGGTGCAGGCTCGAAGGGCCGAATGGCCTACTCCTGCACCTATTTTCTATGTTTCTATGTAAACTACAAACGTACTAGTTACTAGGTGATTTTCTGTGCTTCATGGAGTTATAGAAGGATACAAGGCTGAAAAAGGTCAGTTGGTCTTCCCACTCTGTATTGGGCAAAAGGACAAACTGGGTGACCAAAACTATACCTATTTGTCATGTTGCCTTTAACTAGTCATTCATATTATTCCAATTTGAGATTTCAACTCATAGACTTTGCTGGATTCTGATGAGTGGAACCTGACACCTCAGTGACTGGGGCAGGAGGTCAACAGGAGGCAATTCAACTGTACATGAACACTGGATGGAGTTCCAATTGGTCAGGTTCACTGTCCGTAATATGTGGTTCTCACCTCACGGCGGAGTGGGATTCCAAAGTCTGTGTGTGTGTGTGTGAGAGAGATTGTGCATGTCAGAAATTAAATTTAAGGCATAAATCAGGTGTATGGGAGGTGATGAGGGATCAAGAGAGGAAATTGGGAAAAGAACCAAGAGCCAATAAGAGTGAATTTTTACCAGGGGACCTGAGCTCAGCTGCAGAGTGTTGGCTGCTGCTGCAGACGTCAACATCTTTCCATGTCTTGTAGATTAATCTTGTAGATTGTGAATGCAAAAAGAGATTTCTGAAGGTTGTGCACTGAACGTGGATGACATTTGCTATGTCCCAAAAATAAAATAAAAATAGAAAATGCTGGAAGTGCTCAGCTGGTCAGGCAGCATCTGTAGAAAGAAGCAGTTAACATTTTAGGTGACTGAAGTTTTGTCAGTACTCTGCCTGTTCGCTGTCCAACCCTGAACAAGGTGGTGAGTGATGTACCAATACAAAGCAGTTACAGTATATGGTTCTTTCTCCACAGATACCATCGTTCCCATCATAGCACCCAGGATAATGGCATTGAACAAGAATTTTCAAGTTATGATTCAGTACCAAATGAGGTCCAAAGTTCACCTAATCCAGTGGATCCAAAAGTCCACATATATAAACTTTTCTCAAACAGAGCCTATGCCAGGTGACAAATATTCATGCTTATTCAGTTGAAGCATTTTCACCTTGTCTTCTTGACATCTTTCAGTTCAGGCACTGTCAGCTTGTTCTGAGTGCTCTAGTTCGCACAGGTAGGGATTTTGACCATCATTAACACTTTTCAAAGGAGGTGCTTCAGATCTCAAAACCTTCACATCCATTTCTGAGGATACGACCATTCTCCACACTGACAATTTCAGGCAGAGCACCGGATATGATGAACACATAAAACTACTTGACACCATCCCTGTTGTTGATTCTGGACCTGGTAATTTACATAATTGGAAATTCATCTATCAGATTTTCCTAATGGCATTGGGTTCCTAACTGGTGCAAAAAATATGCTGCATCATGTCATCACATACACCAAAGTGTACAATTTTGTGGAATACCCTTGTTTGATCATTGTCACATAAGTATGAATTGATTTCATTAAAAATCAAGAAAAACTGGAGGTCAGGAATCGAAACAGAAAATGTTGGAAACACTTAGTTGGTCAGCAGCATCTTTAGAAAGAGAAGCAGATAACATTACAGCTGAAAGTGGTTTCATCAGAATTGACAAAGGGAGAAAATGTGGAAGGTTGGGGGAAGGCAATGGGCGGAAAGAAGGGAATTTCTCTGATGGGGTGAAATAATCTAGCTGCAAATGGCCATTTAATCTTCTTTGTGTAATGCAATGATAATGTTCTATCTGGGTAATGTTGTAAAGTCTAGTTCACTGGGACATACACAGCAAGGCCCCCATGAATCAACTCTGAAATGGTCATTAAACCTAGCCGCCAAACAGGGTGTTGTAGTCTGTTGAAGTGACCTTGATCTTACTGAGGCCGAATGTCAACTCTCAGACATTCACTCATACTTCCTCCTGGACCATAACCCCATCAGTGAACATCAGGCCATGGCCTTCTGCATTGTCATAGTCTTCATTTCCTCAGAAGATCAAGATCAAGGGGTGGGGGAGGGAAAGCAGGGAGGGGATAGGCAGAAAAGGTGAAAAGAAATGTAAGTGGAAAGCACTATGTGTAGTAGAAGAAGGCAGAATCATGAGAGAGGTGATAGGCAGCTGGAAGAGGAGGCAGAGTGAAAGCAGGATGGGGAAGGGAGAGGGAGGGTATTACCGGAAGTTGGAGAATGTATGAACATCGAATTCTCCAACTTTTGGTAATTCCCTCCCCCTCCCTTCCTCCATCTCAGTTTTCACTCTGCCTCCTCCTCCAGCTGCCTATTACCTCTCTCATGATTCTGCCTTCTTCTATTACCTATAGTGTTTTCCCCTTACATTCCTTCTTCACCTTTCCTGCCTATCCCCTCCCTGCTTCCCCTCCCCCACCCCTTGATTTTTCCTCTGATTGGTTTTTCACCTGGCACCTACCAGCTTTCTCCTTCCCACCCTCCCCCCACCTTCTTTATAGGGCCCCTGCCCCCTCCCTCTTCAGTCCTGACAAAGGGTCTCAGCCCGAAACGTTGACTGCTCATTTCCGCGGATGCTGCCCAACCTGCTGAGTTCCTCCAGCGTGTTTCTACATGTTGATATAAAAATTAGTGAGGGTTTTAGGGGACAGGCCAAATTTCTTCAGCTTTCTCAGGAAGTAAAGGCACTGGTGAGCCTTCTTGGCAGTGGACTCTGCTTGGTTAGACCAAGTCAGGTCATTTGTGATATTCACCCCGAGGAACTTAAAGCTTTTGACCTGTTCCACCTGCGCACCACCGATGTAGATGGGGTTGTGTGGTCCGCTACTCCTTCCAAAGTCAACAACCAATTCCTTCATCTTGCTGACGTTGAGGGATAGGTTATCGTCTTTTCACCATGCCACCAGGTTCTTAATTTCCTCTCTGTACTCAGACTCATCATTACCCAAGATACGGCCTACAATTGTGGTGTCATCAGCAAACTTATATATTGAGTTTGATGGAAACTTGGCTACACAATTATGGGTGTACAGTGAGTACAGCAGGGGGCTGAGTACACAGCCTTGTGGGGCACCGGTGCTCAGAGCAATTGTAGAGGAGAGCTTGTCCCTTATTTTTACAGCCTGGATATAAAAAGCCATAAATTACATATTTATGTAGGAAATATGGAACATTCATTGTTCCAGTCAGCACGGGCACCTCCATACAACTCTTTTTCCAGTGTGTCCACATTGTTGCTGGCTTCAGCACTCGTGTGGAACTCAAAAAGTTCATCACATTTACGGTCAATTTCCCGTCTGCTCTCTCATTTACAACACCCATCACTGACTCTTTATTTCCCTTTCTGTACCTTAGGGAATATGCTAGTCGCAACATCCAATACAAGCCCACAGATTCCCACAACAGCATTGATTATACCTCCTTTCACCCTGCCCCCTGCAAGTTCTCCACTCAGGTGCATCTTTACTACGCTTCCCTTCGCCCACTGAGCCCATCACCACATCTCATATACTCCCCGCATCTCTGTTCCCACCCAGTCTCCTCCTGGACAGAGAAAGATCAGAGATCCCTTGGTCCACACCACCAAACAGTCACACAAAATAGAACAAGGCCACTCAGCCCAGCTCATCCACACTGACCGCTGGGCAATGTTAATCCCATTTTCCAGCACTGGACCTAAGTAATTTTATTGCATAACCAGACATTTCTTAAATCTGTCAGCGACTCAGTCCTCTCAGGCAGTGTAAAACCTTCTCTGCGCCAGGGTAAATAGACCAAAACTCACCAGCTCCTCTCATAATTGAACACTCTATCCCAGGCAACATCCTGGAGGAGCTTAGCTGCAGCCTCTCCAGCCCTATCATATCTTTCATATCGTGTGGATGTCTCCACATTTAGTATGTCATCCATCGCAATTTCCACCAGCTCCAACAAAATTCTATCGCCAGGCTCATTGACCCTCACCATCTTCAGCATTTTGAAGGGATTACCCCATTCTTGATACACTGGTCTGCTCTCCCATCCCTGCCTAATGCTGTCTGCATCTGACACTTTCCCAGGCAACTCCAGGAGTTGTGACACCTGTCCTTTCAACTCATCCCTTCCCACCATCCAAGGACCCAAACAGCTTTTCCACATACGGCAGTAATCACACTTGGACATCTCCCAGTCAAGAGTACCACATTCAGTGTTTATTATGTGGTCTCCACTGCACTGCAGCAACCAAACAGAGAGACTGGGTGCCGACTTCATGAAGGACTTGCGCAAAGGATTCCTGATATAAGTCCTACACTCCTACACCATGTAAATTCCAACAGAGATCAACAGTCACACAGAGGAGGGAGGCTGTGAGTGTTGTAACCATGGAGTTCATCTGTCCAAGGGAAGGGTGGTGAGCACGGAGGTAAAAAAGGGCTGAGGGAGAAAGAGTGAATTCAGAGCTTCGCTATGTGGAGCACCAGAGAGGGTGATGAAAGCAGCTCCCTTTCCAACTGAATGATTGGGTGATTGCTCTTCCATAAAATAAACTTTGTTTTCAATGTTTTTAATATCTATTCCAAATTGTCACAGGGTAATCAAGCAGATAGACAATGAGCATGGATGTCTCATTAGTGAATTCTAAAGGAATTGGAAAATTACCAACAATCCTTTGACAGAACTCACGTCTACATCACACGGTACATCACGTGTGGGTTTCTGAGAATTGGATTTATCAGTAATTGAAACAGAATTTCTTTCTCAGAGATTTTGTTACACTTTCAGATATCAGACAGTGAGATATGCTTACCTTTAACACAATCTCCCACATATAAAAACATATATTTCTGTGTCATCTTAATGTAACAAATGACGTTTTGGTGATATACACACATTGATTCCTTAGGGTCATCATAGCTTGAGGAGGTAGTTGCCTCGTGGCTAGACCCACTCACGGGGAAAGCTTCAGGAGTAAACCCCAAGAGACAAATCCAGAGCTGCAGACCCAACGGCAGTTTTATCTTGAGTTCAATGTTGGCCGGCAGCTCCTGCAATGCCACTAGTGACAAACTATGTTGGTCACTGCCATTTCGCTGCATTCACCAGCTGTGTGGAGAGGGAGAGCGGCTGCATGGACGTCAGCTTGCTCTCTATATCATACTGCCTTACCATTCCCGACCAGCAGAGGGTCTCATTAAACACATTGAATTTAACTTTGTTCATCTGCCACTGTTGAGGTTTTGAATGGTCCCTGGGCCCTGTGAATGAATACTGCCCTCTAATGGCTGCTGTCAGTTCCTACCCTCCCACCGACATACGTCAAGTGTAGAGAGCTCACAGTCCATTCACAATTAACAAGCGACATTGATATGTCGGGGAGTCGCATTGTCTACCGCCCTCCTGATAAGCAGACATTTGGCTTTGATGCTGACAGGTCCAATTGCCCCGGAGCAGAGCAGCCATAGCGGTCCCTGTTCTGCTTATTATCATTTATAATTAATTACTCCTGAAACCCAAGTCATTTCCCAGGGTCCAGAGACCTACCAATTGTGTAGGAGGTCAGAATTCACACTGAAGTTGAGAGAGAATCACTCAGACATAATTGGAAGCTCCACATTTAAACTTTTCTGGTGAGAAATCTGGGAGCTTGGGGAAAGATTTGTTCGAAGTCTCCGCACTACTCAGTTTTACGTGAGTGGAGTCCTCTGGTAGGCAACAGGGATTAATCACTCTGAGAATCTCTCTTTCCTCTAATATTGCTTTAAACAGTTTGTACACAGACTGAGAATGAGATGGTTTCAGGACAGACTCTGTTGCAGAGCATTCCATCTTCACACAAGGACAAATTCTGAGTGTGTTTATCCTAGTCACACTGAGCAGAACAGATAAAGATGTGAAAAGAGTTGACTGAAGTGGGAAATGCTTGGTATGCAGTGCTCTGAGGATGTGGTGGGTGAAACCCTGGAGGGGAATATATCTGGGACTGTAAACCTCACTCTGAGTTTGTTCCAGCCTAAAACACGAAATAAAGAAACGCTGAAACTTGAAAGATGTCATGTGTTCATGGTTTGAAAAGTTTTTTTTTAATGAATACAATATTCCTGTTCAATGTCCTGTCCTCCAGAATATGTAAGGGTGATACACTGGGAGCAGAAGGACAAACACCTCATTGATTGGAGGAGCCTGGTCATGGGCCTCTGTTCCTGTTCACAGGCGGCTGTTCTTGAGGATTTGGTAAACATTTGTCTTCTGGGGCTTTGCTTGTCTTTTGCTGGGAATGGATTCTCACTGTGAAATAAAGAGGGTGATGCATCACAACACTTGGTCTCTGGGTTGATTCTTACTCAGAAATGGAACTGGCCTCTGTTCACAACAGTGGTCTCACAGTTGGCTCAGTGGACACCTGGGAAGGACACTACTGGCCATTTTTGCAAGATTCAGAGTTCCTTCTGGGACTCTTTCTCGAGACAAAGGAACAGATGGAGCCAGCCATCTGCTCCATGGACAGCGGCTGATCGAGACTCCCCCGCTTGCT
This sequence comes from Hemitrygon akajei, assembly GCF_048418815.1. Taxonomy (NCBI): domain Eukaryota; kingdom Metazoa; phylum Chordata; class Chondrichthyes; order Myliobatiformes; family Dasyatidae; genus Hemitrygon; species Hemitrygon akajei. The sequence continues at coordinate 58,742,331 of NC_133132.1, read as the reverse complement.
GTCATGTGACACCTCAGTGACAGAGGACAGGAAGATCTGGGAGGCTGTGCTCTCTGTGACCTTGCTGTCATACAGACTGGCATAGAAGAATCTCCTTACTGAGAACATTAGGGTCACAGACCTATAATTACCCGGCTTTTCACTGCAATTCTACTTCAATAGTGGTGCACTGTTGCCACATTACTATCATCTGGTCCTCACATGTGGCTAGCAAAGATTTAAAAATCAAAACTAGATCCCAAGTATTCACTTTCCTTGCCTCCCTTAGCAACCTGGGATAAGATTCCCCCTTTAAGCATGCAAACACATTGATTACTTCCTCCTTATTTATGGAGAGTTGCACAAAAATTTCACCATCTCATTTGCTGCATCCTTGAAATGTGTGTATTGTGGCTACCAGTGATCTCACCTACACATTCTGGCTTTATGCACAGATTGTCCCAGTGGTCCTTAAAGGGCCCTACTATTTCCCTGGTTATTTCTTTGCCCCGAATATACTAACAAAATATATTTGGGTTTACCTGAATCCAGTCTGCTAGTGATATTTCATTACTTCTTTTTGCTTTAAGTGTTCCTTATTTCCCTTTATACACTTGTTGAGCATCTCCCTTTATCAGTTCTCTATGTCTGCCATCCACTTCCAATTTCCTCTTTATCCACCTACTCGACATCCCACGTTCACTGTACCTTTGGCTTTCACCCTTGCAGGAATATGTTGGCTTTGAACTCTCACTGTCTCTATGAGATGGAGACTTAACTGCAAGTAAATGTTCCCATTTTACTTTTGCTGTGGTCTGTCTTATTTTAGAGAAATGATTCATCCCCCAAATCTGGTCCTTTCTTCCTGGTCCTTGCATAACTTTTCCATGAATGCTCTGAAACACACTAGCTTTAAAATCTTCTATCTATACACCATCCACACGGCCGGTTAGATTCCCCAAGGAAATGTTGAGTAATGGTTCTTACTTTGATTCACCTACATGCTGTGTTCAGTAATCCTTCTGGACATACCTCCAAACCTTCTTCATTAAGACAATCTTGGCTAGTATTTGAGACATTGAGATCCCAAGTCATTTCACTCAGTTTTTAGTGGATCTCTCTGCACCTTACCCACACTTTCATTCCACAATCTGCTGTTGATTATTAGCACATCTGCAATACCTGTCTTGCGATGTGGGCAATGCCCATTTTGTTCGTAACCTCTACCCATTGGTTCTCATTTGAGAAGCCTTCCAGGATAGTTTGGATCAACGACTATCCCTATTGGAGCAGAACATCTCCATCCATCTCCCTGGCCCATGAAAAATTCCCAGATACAACGACCTATCCACAGAATTGTACTCTGCTCCGTTGGATTGGATGGACTTGGACATGCTGGAAGTTTGCAATGTTCTCTCTCTGGCTGGCAGTGTGTCAGAGTTCATGAGAAAATGCGTCGTTACCTGCAGCAACATTCACATGAGGGAGAGAGAGAACTTTAGGAATTGGATACTAATTTCACTCTAGAATGTGGATTATAAGATCCCATTGATGGGCATTGCCAGACAGGTCAAGTCTGCTCAGAATCAGGTGATCCCTGGGGAGAGTATGAAAATGGGATCACCAAAAACGGCAGATGGATAAAGCTGCCGTTTTTCTTCGGATTCACGATCAGTTTCCTGACTGACCGGCATCTACAACCGGTTTGAATTGGCATCAGGGGCCAGAGTCCAACACACTAAGAATGGCGATGTACTTGGCGGCAACTGGCCCGACCGATCCAACATCACCTTCACCATCAGGTCTGAACATGCTGGGGTCCTGGTTTAGAGGAGATTGAGAAGGTCAAACAAAATATTAGGTTGGTGGAAATGACACTGTCAATATCGAGGGAGAACTTGGTCTTCAGATGAGCAGTTGCAGGGCTTTAAGAGAAATATTGACAATTCCTTTCCTTCCACAGATGCTGCTTCACCTGCTGAATTCCTCCAGAACAGTGTCCGTTGTTCCAGATTTCAGAATCTAGTCTCTGGTGTGTCCATATCCAAGAGCACATTCTTGTACCTTGTGCACTGTTGTCACAAACAAATCTTAAATAATTGTTTGGGAAAAAAGTTCAAATTTCTTTATCTCTGGCAAGACCTCTCATAACATAATATAAAATTAACCTGACAGCCCAATTTCCCCTTGATCACTATTATAACTTATGAAAATGGATGTCTGCATTTCCAGCACAGACAGATCTCCCCATATTACGTTCTCCCAGGGTCGAAGGAAAACTTTATAATTTTTTGTGTCTTTCAATATGCAGATTACATGAGCTCTCTGAAGTAGGAGGGAGAGTCAAAGTGTGTGAAGTTCCACTTGAAAACTTCTACAGATTACTGTAGAGAGCATCCTGACAGGCTGCATCTTGGGTACCAGCATCTGAAGACATCTTCAAAGAGTGGTGCCTCAGAAAGGTTGTGTCTATGTCTAAGGACCCCCATCACCCAGAATATGCCCTCTTTTCATTATTACCATTGGGTAAGAGGTACAGTAGCCTGAAGGCAAACACTCAGTGATTCAGGAACAGCTTCTTCCCCTCTGACATCTGATTCCTAAATGGGCATTGAACCCATGAATACTACCTCATTTTTTAAACATATATTATTTATGACTTTCTGTCTCATCAACATCATGTACAGTTTTAACATGACATCCCAACAGATGACTTTGAAGCCCTCACCAATGAACACATATGTGTCAAATGCCTTATTCACCACCCAGCCCTCCTGGTCTCCATTTTCAGATAATTACAGTATGTACCTATTCACGTTGGTTCCTCTTTCTTACAACGCTTACCAGGGCCTTACCATTTACTGTAATTCCTGCCCTGCTATGACTTACCTAAGTGCAACTTCATTTACCGCAACTGGAACATTTGCCTTTATTTCCTTCAGTACAGTCTTCACCACCAATTTTCATGTTGTCAGCAAACTTACGTACAAAGTTAACAACATTGTCTTCCAACTTGCTAATATAAATGAGAAGCAACAGTAGACCCAGCCCTGATCCTTCAGCACACCTTTGCTCACAGGCCTTCTACTTCTACACTCCACTCCACCTACCACCACCCAGCCCATCTTTCATCCAATTGGCTAGTTCACTGTGACGATTCCATGGCATTCACAGATTCCATGACGTCTAACCTTACAGACCAAGCTATCATGTGAAACTTGACAGAAGACTTGCTAATGTCCAGGTAGATAATCTCTACTGCCCTGCCCTCATCAATCCTCTTTGCCAACTCTTCAAAAGAAAACCCATTTTGCATACACATAGCCATGCTGACTATTCCTAATGAGGCTACATCCTATCCCTTGGGATCCACTCCACTGATTTTCCCACCTTTGATGATTGCCTCACTGGCCTCTACTTCCCCAGCTTGTTCTTGCAGTTTTTCTTGGACAATGGTCAACAATTAGCTCCATTCAGATTTTCAGTACTGACTAAGAAAAACACGAGTACCTCTACAAGGGCCCTTGGAATTTTTTCACAAACTTCCTTCAATCTTTTCAGTCTCTGGGGATGTGTCTATGTTAATGCGCTTTAAAACAGCCATCGTCTCAATTTTTTTTAATGCAAACATGCTCCAAATCATCACTAACCATATCCCTGATCTTTTCTACACTGAATTGAGATGAGAAATATGCATTATTTAAAACCTCATCCATCTCCTCTGGTTCCACACACAGATGACCACAATGCTCTTCACGGGTACTTATTATCTCCCTACTAACCCTATTGTTATTGTAATACTTGCAGAGTCCTTCAGGATTTCCTTTCAACCATATTTACCAGAGCTGGCTTATGTTGGCTTTCTGCATTTCTGATTTTCCGTTTAAGTGTACTCCTATACAATCCTATATGTGTACTCCTATCAAATTTGTATCAAATTTGCTGATGATACAAAGTTTGGAGGTGTAGTGGACAATGAGGAAGGTTTTCAAAGCTTGCAGAAAGATTTGGACCAGCTGGAAAAATGGGCTGACAAATGGCAAATGGACGTTAATGCAGACAGGTGTGAGGTATTGCACTTTGGAAGGACAAACCAAGGTAGAACATACAAGGTAAAACGGTAAGGAACTGAGGAGTGCAGTAGAACAGAGGGATCTGGGAATACAGATACAAAATTCCCTAAAAGTGGCGTCACAGGTAGACAGGGTCATAAAGAGAGCTTTTGGCACACTGGCCTTTATAAATCAAAGTATTAAGTATAAGAGTTTGAATGTTATGGTGAGGCCAAATTTGGAGTATTGTGAGCAGTTTTGGTCATCTAATTACAGGAAGGATATTAATAAGGCTGAAAGAGTGCAGAGAAGGTTTACAAGGATGTTGCCGGGACTTGAGAAACTGAGTTACAGAGAAAGGTTGAATAGGTTAGGACTTTATTCCCTGGAGCATAGAAGAATGAGGGGTGATTTGATAGAGGTGTATAAAATTATGATGGGTATAGATAGAGCGAATGCAAGCAGGCTTTTTCCACTGAGGCTAGGGGAGAGAAAAAAAACAGAGGATATCGGTTAAGTGTGAAAAGGGAAAAGTTTAAAGGGAACATTAGGGGGAGCTTCTTCACGCAGAGAGTGGTGGGAGTGTGGAATGAGCTGCCAGTTGAAGTGGTGAATGCGGGGTCACTTTTAACATTTAAGAAAAACTTGGACAGGTATATGGATGAGAGGGATATGGAGGGATATGGACCAGGTGCAGGTCAGTGGGACTAGGCAGAAAAATGGTTCAGCACAGCCAAGAAGGGCCAAAAGGCCTGTTTCTGTGCTGTAATGTTCTATGGTTCTATGGTTCTACATCCCTTGTGCTCTACAAAGCATTTCCTTGTTTGCAGTTGCCTTTACATGTTATGTGCATCCTTGTTTTTCGTGACCTGACTCTCAATATGTATTGAGATGCAGGGTTCCCCAAACATGCCAGTCTTTCTCTTCAGACTAACAGGAACATGCTGTCCCTGAACTCCAAGTATATCCGCTTCAAAAGCCAGTAACTTTCCAGCCATTCTTTTCCCTGCAAACAGCCCCAGTCAGTCAACATTTGCAAGCTGAATACTTTGAAAATTTGCCTTGCCCTAATCTAGGACTTTAACTTGTAGGTCAATCATAGAGTCATAGAAAACTACAGCACAGAACAGACCCTTTGGCCCTTCTAGTCCCTGCTGAACCATTTAAACTGCCTTGTCCCATTGTCTCATTGACCTGCACCTGGGCTATAACCCTCCATATCCCTCCCACCTATCCAAACTTTTTGGATTTTCTTCTCATGCTCCTCTCAAATATTTCACCTTTCAATTTGAATTCATGGCCTCTAGTTGTAGTCCCACCCGACCTCAGTGGCAAAATCCTGCTTGCATTTACCCTATCTATACCCCTCATTATCTTGTATACCTCTGTCAATCCTAGGAAATAAAGTACTAACCTATTCAATATTTCCTTATAACTCAAGTCCTCCAGTCTTGGCCATATTCTTGTAAATTTTATCTGTAATCTTTTTTACATCTTTCCTGTAGGTAGGTGATCAAAATGTGGTTAAAATGCACGTGATAAAATAGGCTGCAACTGGCATTGTTTCCTCAAGGGAAAAACTTGCCTGACAAATCTGTTGGAATTCTTTGAAGAAATAACAAGCAGGATAGCCAAATGAGAACTGGTTGATAATATGTACTTGTATTTTCAGAAGGTCTTTGACAATGTGCCGCTCATGAAACTGCTTAACAAGCACCAAGCCCATGGTACTACATGGAAGATTCTAGCATAGATAAAGCACAGGCTGGTTGGCAGAAGGCAAACAGTAGGAATAAAGGGAGCCTTTTCTGGTTGGTCAGGCTCCACAGGGTCTATGCTGGGACAGATTCTTTTTACATCATATGTCAATGATTTGGATGATGGAATTGGTGGCTTGCTGCCAAGTTTGCAGATGATATGAAGATAGGAGAAGGGACAGGTAGTTTTGAGGACATAGAGAGGTGTTACGTATTCAGGCAACAACAAATATATGTGAGTTAGGCAAGGGTTTATATAACAAACAACACTTTTATTAAACACTGAAAACAAACCCCCCAAAAGTAAACAAACACTAACGTAACTGGAAAACAGCTGCTGTGCAGCAGCTTAAACAGTCCTTAAAACGATACAGCTCAAACAGTTCTTAAAGCGATGTTGCAAAAACAGTTCTTTAAAGTGGTATTGCCAAAAGTTCAAAATGCTCACAGTCCATTTAAAAGGAGAGACTTTTTAAGACGATTTAAATTCTCTTTCACGTCGCTTTGCTTCGATCCCCAGCGTCAAACTTTTCCCACGAAGAATTTACGAAACAAAACGGCTTAAAGGCACTGACCTTTCCTTTATCACACTGTCCTCAATCTTCTGCTATCCCGCAGAGATTAACACGAGAACAGTCAATGAATTCCTTTCGAATAAGGATCAAATAAGGTTGAACCTGTTTCACCGTCGAAATTCGATTCTCCTCGATCTTTAACTCCCGAACTCCTAACTTCACTCTCCACTAGCAGTATTGTAAAGAAACTGCTGGCAATGACCTTTTAAACTTTAGGCATTAGATAAAACTTCATCTTTCCACTAAACTGCATCATCACATTAAATCACGCAGTGACATGAAGTCAACTTGGCAAATCCAGCCACGAACTGCCCCCCCCCCCCCTCACAGGGTGGGGTCCTCCTCTTATACCCTGTAAAAAAAACCTGTCACATGATCTCTACTGGCGGGAAAATGACATCACTCCACCATCACAAGACCATTACCTCAAGTCCAGTATAGCTTCAACCCCAGTCACGTGACAAGGGTACCACTGTCACGTGTCACGAGTACATAACAGAGGCTACAGAAGGACTTAGACAGATCATGAGAATGGGCAAAGAAATGGCAGACGTAATATCGTGTCGGGAAGTGTATAGTCAGCTTTGGCAGCAGAAATGAAAGGGTTGACTATTTTCTAAATGGAAAAAAAGATACAAAAAGCTGAGGTGCAAAGGAACTTGGGAGTCCTTGTGCAAGATTCTTTAAAGGTTAATTTGCAGATTGAGTCTGTGGCGAGGAAGGCAAATGCAATATTAGCATTCATTGCAAGAGGACTAGAATATAAAAGCAAGGATGTAGTGTTGAGGCTTTATAAAGCACTGGTGAGCCCCCACTTCAAGTATCGCGAACAGGTTTGCACCCTCATCTTAGAAGGGATGTGCTGAAACTGGACAGGGCTCAAAAGGAGGTTCATAAAAATGATTCCGGGATCGAATGGCTTGTCACGTGAAGAACATTTGATGCCCCAACTATGTTTGTATTGTCTGCAAACTTGTCCACAAACCCATTAATTCCATGATTTACTGGGTCATATTCACTACTTATCCTTCATGGAGTGGCAGAAGGATATGGGACAGAAAGAAGACTGCAGCCTCTCCTGTTTCTGACCACGCTGGGTAAACAGGGGTAAGCGCATCTCTTCCCGCTTTTCACCTCGTCACTCCCTCCTGCAGTGGGGTGAGCAGAACTGCAACAGCTGCAACAGCATCTGTCACTCGTACAGAGCCAGCTTCAACCATTCAATGCTGTTTCCTGACTACTGAAGCCCAGGGCTGACAGCACTTCTGATTTTTGTTTGATGAAGTGGAATGGAAATCTTACTTACCCAATGTTATTCGCTATTTCACCCACCCTGCAGTAAAATCAGAGGAAGTGGGAAATACTCACATATCAGCCAGCATCCGTGGAGGAAAAAAAGAACTAAAATTTAATTTCAGTGAATTATTGTCAGTATTCTAGCTGTAACCTGTTCTACCTTCATCAGTGTGGGGAATGATCTGCTAATATAATGCTGTTATTGTAAATGGCTGTTTGACCACATATACTATTGTTCCCATTTCGGCACCTTGGGTGGTTTACCTCCCATTGGAAAATGGCATTTTAAAACCAGAATTTATAGCTTTAATGTTATTGCCACTTGAGGTCCAAAGTCCACCTGAACCAAGAGATGCAAGAGTTCAAACAGATGTAAAGGATTCATTAACAGGTTTTGAAAGGTGAGATTTGGTGTTATTTGTATAACTTAAGATCACACACAGGAGGGAGGATGTGAGTGCTGAAACCCTGGAGATCATATGTCTAGGGGGAGGATGATGAGGGTGGAGCATGAAAAGGACTGAGGGAGGGAGAGTGAGTTCAGAGCCTCCCGATGAGGAGTAGCTTCTGCTTTTCATTGCTGGAGGTCTCTGGTCTTCCAAGCCCAGAGAGAGTAATGAGAGCACCTCCCTATCAACCTCAGTGACTGGAAGAGATTTTATTTGTGTGAATAATTTAATGGTGAAATTGTTTGATACTTATTCCAAATTAGTTACTGGACAACGGAGCAGCAAAATGCAAACTGTTTGGGACTCGCCAGTGAATTAAAAAACACTTAGAAGATGACCAACGTTTCTTTGACAGCAATGGTTTCTACATCAAATGGTTCAATACTTGTGGATGTATCAAAATTGTATTTATGAAGACGTGAAGCACAATTTCTCTCCCAGAAATTCTGTTACATTTGTAGTTTTCAAACAGTGAGACTTGCTAAACTCTATTCTTATTTTTAACCCTTTCTCCCACCTACAACAAAGTGCATTTCTGTGGCATCTTAATGCATCAAAATAAGCTCAGGGTGATTTACGCACTTTGGATTTAACCCAGTCTACCGCTGCTGAGACTTTGAACAACCCCCTGGGCCTTGCGTATAAACACTGCCCCCTAATGGCAGATGTCAGTAGCTACCTCCCATCCAGATGCCTGCTGTGCAGGGAGCTCACACTTCCTGTAACAGCCTAGGTGAAATATTCTGGGGAGTCACCTGGTCTTCCATCCTGACCTTAACCAAACATCTGGTCCCAATCCTAACAGATCCAACCACCCAGCTTGCAGATGTTCTGTTTAATTAACAACCCCCCCCCCCACCCCGAATCTCAAGTTACATCCCACTGCACAGTGACCTACCAGTGTGCAGGTGCTCACAAGTCACAGGGGCAGTGACAGGGAATCATTCAGTCAAGTTGCACATTCAACCATTTCTCCTGGGAAATCTGGGAGTTTGGAAACAGGATATCAAGGCAGAGATATTTGTTGAAAGTCTCCACACTGCACAGTTGCACATGTGTGGGGCCCTCCTCTGGGCAACAGGATTAACCAGTCTGGGAATTCTGCTTTTCACTAATCTTGCTTCAAACAATTTGTGCATAGACTGAAAACCAGGTGGTTCTCAGTAAAGATACAGCTACAGAGCATCCTATCTTCATAGTGTGGTGGATTCTCTGTGTCTTTGCCCTTTCACACTGAGCAGACCAGTAAAAGACAATGTGAAAAGAGCTGAATGAAACTGGGAGGTGTCGGGTGCACAGAGCACTTGAGGTTGCGGTGGGTGACATCACGAAGGAGACATATATAGGACTAGAGGCCTCACGCTGAGCTGGTTTTAGACTGAGTGAAGAAAGATAAGTTAATGCTTAAACTGAAAAGAGACTGTATGGAAACCATTTATAAAATATAAGAGCTGTCTCCATCTTCCTCGTTCAATGTCCTGTGCTCTGAAATCTAATGGAGTGGAGAGTGTGATATACTGGGTGCTGCAAGATGAGCTACCCACTGACTGAAGAGCCTCCTCATGGACCATAGCTGCTGCTCCTATGGAGATGACTTCATTTTTTTCCCAAGCCGTGATTTTTCTTTCCCCGACTGGAAATGTACTCTGACTGTGAAATAAAGAGGGCGATGCATCACAACGTTTGGTCTCCAGGGATATTCTTACTCATAAACAAGACAGGTCACTAATCACATCACATGCCTCACAGTTATAAGGGCACATGAGAAAATGTCTAGATGCTGGAAGGCTGAAGCAATACACACAAAATGCTGGAGGAACTCAGCAGGTCAGGCAGCACCTATGGGAAAGAGTGAACAGTTGCCATTTCAGGCCGAGACTTTTCCTTAAGGAGGGTGCTGAAGAAGGTTTCGGCCCAAAACGTGACTGTTTACCCTTTCCCATACATGTCGCCTGGCTTGCTGAGTTCCTGCAGCATTTAGCGTGTGTTGACAAGGACACTTACTCTCTGGATTTCAGTTCGGCATTCATACTATTATCTCACAGATATCAGTGAACAAACATCTGCTCCTCAGTCTAAATACACCACTGCGCAACTAGGTGTTGGACTTCCTAATCAACAGACCTCAAACAGTCAGGATGAAGAACCACTCGTCCCTCCCCATCCTCAACGCGCGTGCCCCCCTGGGCTGGGTGCTGAGCCCATTGCTGTACATTCTGTTCACTCGTGGCTTCACAGCCAAACAGCCAAGTAATCACATTGTCAAGTTCACAAATGACATGACAATGGTGGGGCTCATTACCAACAGTGATGAGATGGTTTGAAGGGAGGAGATGGAGGAGATCGAGGTCTGGTGCCAGCAGATAACCTCTTCTTTAATGCCAACAAGAAAAAGGAGATAATTATCAACTTCAGAAGAACTTGCACAGCTCACACCCCACTTCACACCGGCAGCAGAGCAGTGGAAACTACAAGCAGGTTCAAACTCCTGGGAGTGCACGTCACACACAACCTCTCATGGTCACATCCTACGCAGTCAAGACAGCTCACCAATGTCTCTGCTTTCTGAGGAGGCTGAAGAGAGCTGGACTTGGCACATCATACTCATGTCATTCTACAGATGCCTAGTAGAGAGTATCTAAACAAGCTGTATTACTGCTCGGTACAGAAATGTCCTGCAATAAGCAGGAAGGCTCTAAAACGGACAGTCAAAACTGTCCAATACATCACTGGCACCAGTCTACCTGCGACTATGACATATATATTGACAAGTGCCGGAAAAGGGCCAGTAACATCATGAAGGAGCTCACACACCCTGTTCATGGACTGCTTGTCCCACTCACATCAGAATCAGAATCAGAATCAGAATAAGATTTAATATCCCAAGTCAAGTCCAAGTCCGTCTCTATGTCAAGTCTCCATGCCTGTGTCCTGCTCTTCGGTCCGCGTTGAGCCGCTCACTGTTACAGGAGCATGATCTGTCATCCAGTCTTGAAAGTATGATGTAGGTACTGTTAGAAATCAGCCAAGGTGGATTGTGGGATGATTGGATATTTGTTGTTATGGAGTCATTGGGTCATAGAGTTGTATGTCATAAAAACAGGTTCTGTGGTCCTGGCAAAATCTTCATCAATCTTCTCTGCACCCTTTCTAGCTTAATGACTTCCTTCCCATATCTAGCTGACCAGAGGTGCACACAGCACTGCACACAGATTTCAAGTTTGGTCTCACCAACATCATATACTGCTGTAACATGACATCCCAACACACGGTTTTGATACCCTCTCCAATGAAGGCAAGTGTGTCAAATTCCTTATTCTCCACTCAGCCAAACAGCGTCTCCATTTTCAGATAATTATAGTATGTAGCTCTTCCCTTTAGTTCCTCTGTTTTACAAAAATTATCAGGGCCTTAACTTTTAATGTAATTGCTGCTCTGGAATAATTTGTCAATGTGCAACTTTGTTTGCTGTAATCTGGAACATTTGTTGATTTGGCCCTTGTATACTTGCTTCACCACTAATTTTCATGTTGTCAGTAAACTTGTGTGCAGTGTTAACAGCATTGCCATTCAGATTGTTAATATAAATGAAAGACAACAGTAAACCCAGCCCTGATCCTTCAGCTTACAGGCCTTCCATGACCACACCCTGCCTACTTCCACCAAGCCAATTTTTTTCATCCAGTTGGCTAGCTCATCCTGGATCCCACATCATCTAACCTTCCAGACCAATCCGTCCTGCTGAAATGTGTTAAGACTTACTAATGTCCATGTAGATCATCTCTACTGCCCTACCCTCATCAATCCTCTTCGAAAAACCCATTTTGTTTGCACAAAGCCATGCTGATTATTCCTAATCAGTCCTTGCCTTTCTAAATACGGCTTGATCCTATCCCTTAGGATCCACACCCCAGACTTTCCCACCATTGACGATAACCTCTCTAGCTTCTATTTTCCCAGCTTGCCCCTCTAGCTTTTATTGGATAAAGGCCAAAAAGTAGTTGCATCCAGTGTTCCAGTACTGCACCCATGGCTAAGGAAAGCATGAATATCTCTGCCAGGGCCTTTGCTGGTGTCCTTCAACCTGTTCACTCTCGGGGGGTGAACTGAGACAGAGGCTTTGGGTCTAATCTGGCTGTTCCAGGCTCCATGTCCATGGACTCAGTGTGATTCTGAATGCTGTCGCTTGCTCTTATTATTTGCAGGAATTGTGTTTCTCTCTCTCTCTCTCTCTCTCTCTCTCTCTCTCTCTCTCTCTCTCTCTCTCTCTCTCTCTCTCTCTCTCTCTCTCTCTCTCTCTCTCTCTCTCTCTCTCTCTCTCTCTCCATGCATTGGGTGTTAGTCTTTTTTTAAAATTGGGTTCTTTCGGGTTTCTTGTTTTGTGGCTGCCTGTAAGCAGGCGAAACCCAAGTTTGTAGATTTTATAGATACTTCAATAATAAATGTACTTTGAGATTTATTCCTCTCCATAAAGGGACAGGGAAAGTGAACAATCGCATCTCTACCATTGCCAAGGTCACACAGACCCAGGGTTACCATGAAAACCAGTTACTCCTTTCAGCCTCCTCACATCGTTGTAACACAGAAAATGACCAAGGCTTTTACTAAATACAAAGATGTTGAGGTGTGACCACTCGGGGACAGTTCAAACACTAACAGCACATGGCCATTGTGACGCCAGTGGGACACATCACAATGAAATGCATCATCACAACAGGATTTAAACTCTGGTCACCTAGCAACCAGAGGCAGATATAAACAAGGGAGATATTCTGTTTTTAGACTTATCTACATGGGTGTTTCAAAAGACGGAGGGTTAAAGTACAGAGTTCTGTATAAGTGGTGACAGAGGTAGACTGAGTAATGAAGCAGGTGGGGGCAGGTTCTCAGGCTGTGTAAATCTGTGACTCGAAGTGTAAGTGGCCCTGTCATTGTCTAGTTGTTCGCCAGTGGATTAATTTTTTCTTTCTTCTGCCAGAGGGACAAGACTTCCAGAAACCATGGCATCTGAGTGAACAAACACGAGGAAATCTGCAGATGCTGGAAATTCAAACAACAACACACACAATATGCTGGTGGAACACAGTAGGCCAGGCAGCATCCATAGGGAGAAGCGCTGTTGACATTTCAGGCCGAAACCCTTCGTCAGGACTAACCAAAAGGAAAGATAGTAAGAGATTTGAAAGTAGTGGGGGAAGGGGGAATTACAAAATGATAGGAGAAGACCGGAGGGGGTGGGATGAAGCTAAGAGCTAGAAAGGTGATTGGCAAAAGTGATACAGAGCTGGAGAAGGGAAAGGATCATGGGACGGGAGGCCTCGGGAGAAAGAAAGGAGGGGGGGGGGGCACCAGAGGGAGATGGAGAACAGGCAAACAACTAAATATGTCAGGGATGGGGTAAAAAGGGGAGGAGGGGCATTAACGGAAGTTAGAGAAGTCAATGTTCATGCCATCAGGTTGGAGGCTACCCAGCCGGTATATAAGGTGTTGTTCCTCCAACCTGAGTGTGGATTCATTTTGACAGTAGAGGAGGACATGGATAGACATATCAGAATGGGAATGGGACGTGGAATTAAAATGTGTGGCCACTGGGAGATCCTGATTTTTCTGGCGGACTGAGCGTAGGTGTTCAGCGAAACTGTCTCCCAGTCTGCATCGGATCTCACCAATAGGGAGCGATCCCTGCAAAAAGCAGAAAGAGGGGGGGAGGGAAAGATGTGCTTGGTAGTGGGATCCCGTTGGAGGTGGCTTAAGTTACGGAGAATTATACATTGGACCTGGAGGCTGGTGGGGTGGTATGTGAGGACAAGGGGAACCCTATCCTGAGTGGGGTGGCGGGTGGATGGGGTGAGGGCAGATGTGCGGGAAATGGGAGAGATGCGTTTGAGAGCAGAGTTGATGGGGGACGAAGGGAAGCCCCTTTGTTTAAAAAAGGAAGACATCTCCTTCGTCCTGGAATGAAAAGCCTCATCCTGAGAGCAGATGCAGTGGAGACGGAGGATTTGTGAGAAGGGGATAGCATTTTTGCAAGAGACATGGTGGTTAGAGGAATAGTCCAGGTAGCTGTGAGAGTCTGTAGGCTTATAGTAGATATCAGTAGATAGGCCGTCTCCAGAGATGGAGACAGAAAGATCAAGAAAGGGAAGGGAAGTGTCGGAAATGGACCAGGTAAATTTGAGGGCAGGGTGAAAGTTGGAGGCAAAGTTAATGAAGTCGACGAGCTCAGCACTGGTTTGGAGGAAGTGGGAGGAGCCAAAGGAGAAATTATTGAGAGTAAGAACTAGTTCCACTAGATGGAGGAGAGTGGTGGTAGAGGGGAATTGGTTAGGTCTGGAATCCAAAAAGAAGCGAAGAGCTTCGAGACCATCTCGGTGGGGGATGGAGGTATATAGGGACTGGACGTCCATGGTGAAAATAAGGCGGTGGGGGCCAGGGAACTTAAAATCATTGAAAAAATTCAAAGCATGAGAAGTGTCACAAACATAGGTGGGAAGAGATTGAACAAGGGGGGATAAGACAGTGTCAAGGTATGCAGAAATGAGTTCAGTGGGGCAGGAGCAAGCTGAGACAATAGGTCTACCTGGACAGGTAGGTTTGTGGATCTTGGGTAGGAGGTAGAAACGGGAAGTGCGGGGTGTGGGAACTATGAGTTTGGTGGCAGTGGATGGGCGATCCCCAGAGCTGATAAGGTTGGTGATGGTATAGGAGACAATGGCCTGGTGCTCCTTAGTGGGGTCATGATCAAGGGGTAAATAAGAGGAGGTATCAGAGAGTTGTCGCTGTGCCTCGGCCAGGTAGAGGTCAGTACACCAGACAACAACAGCTCCCCCCTTATCAGCAGGTTTTATAGTGAGGTTGGGATTGGTGCGGAGGGAGCGGAGAGCAGAGCGTTCGGAAGGAGTGAGGTTGGAATTGGAACAGTGTGTGGTGAAGTCCATGTTCCAAGTCTATACAGGTATCCATCCCCCTCTTTTCCTTCGCTACATCGAAGACTGCATTGGCGCTGCCTCCTGCACGTATGCTGAGCTCGTCGACTTCATTAACTTTGCCTCCAACTTTCACCCTGCCCTCAAATTTACCTGGTCCATTTCCGACATCTCCCTCCCCTTTCTTGATCTTTCTGTCTCCATCTCTGGAAATGGCCTATCTACTGATATTTACTATAAGCCTACAGACTCTCACAGCTACCTGGACTATTTCCTCTTCCCACCCTGTCGCTTGCAAAATTGCTATCCCCTTCTCACAATTCCTCTGTCTCCACCGCATCTGCTCTCAGGATGAGGCTTTTCATTCCAGGATGAAGGAGATGTCTTCCTTTTTTAAACAGAGGGGCTTCCCTTCTTCCACCATCAACTCTGCTCTCAAATGCATCTCTCCCATTTCCCGCACATCTGCCCTCACCCCATCCACCCGCCACCCCACTCGGGATAGGGTTCCCCTTGTCCTCACATACCACCCCACCAGCCTCCAGGTCCAATGTATAATTCTCCGTAACTTCCGCCACCTCCACTACCAAGCACATCTTTCCCTCCCCCCCTTTCTGCTTTTCGCAGGGATCACTCCCTATGTGACTCCCTTGTCCAGTCGTTCCCCCCATCCCTTCCCACCGATCTTCCTCCTGGCACTTATCCTTGTAAACGGAACAAATGCTACACCTGCCCTTACACCTCCTCCCTCACCACCGTTCAGGGCCCCAGACAGTCCTTCCAGGTGAGGCAACACTTCACCTGTGAGTCGGCCGGTGTGATATACTGCATCCGATGCTCCCAGTGCGGCTTTTTATATATTGGTGAGACCCGACGCAGACTAGGAGACCATTTCGCTGAACACCTATGCTCAGTCCACCAGAAAAAGCAGGATCTCCCAGTGGCCACACATTTTTATTCCACATCCTATTCCCATTTTGATATGTCTATCCATGGCCTCCTCTACTGTTAAAATGAATCCAAACTCAGGTTGGAAGAACAACACCTTATATACCGGCTGGGTAGCCTCCAACCTGATGGTATGAACATTGACTTCTCTAACTTCCGTTAATGCCCCTCCTCCCCTTTTTACCCCATCCCTGACATATTTAGTTGTTTGCCTGTTCTCCATCTCCCTCTGGTGCTTCCTTCCCCTTTCTTTCTCCCGAGGCCTCCCGTCCCATGATCCTTTCCCTTCTCCAGCTCTGTATCACTTTCGCCAATCACCTTTCCAGCTCTTAGCTTCATCCCACCCCCCTCCGGTCTTCTCCCATCATTTCGCATTTCCCCCTCCCCCCACTACTTTCAAATCTCTTACTATCTTTCCTTTTGGTTAGTTCTGACAAAGGGTCTCGACCCAAAACGTCGACAGTACTTCTCCTATCGATGCTGCCTGGCCTGCTGTGTTCAACCAGTATTTTGTGTGTGCATCAGAGTGAGTCCTTGTCTGGTACTAGCTGGTCCACCCGTGCCAGGATCAGGCTGGTTCACTCAAGTGCCAGGAGTTACATCTGGTGTGTCCTTCAGTAAGGGCACACATCATGCTCTCTTGTGGCACCTGGTTTCCAGTTAGCATCAGCTCATTTGGGGGAAGAACCCCTACAGACTCCACCCACTCTGGGGTAACACTGTTGTGGATGGGTTAAACTCTGGGGAGGGCAGTAACAGATCTCCATTGACCCTTTATGTGACTCCCCACTCTCCAATCTGGACCTATCAGTAACCTCTCTCCACAATTCCTTTGGGGGGCATCTTTGTTCCTCTGGCTGGCACGCCCAGGGATTGTACTTGGGCCATTGTGGCACTTCCACCGAGTGGTCAGGGTTCACTGCAAGGATTAAACTCCTTCGGCCCCTGTAATCATGAGCTAGGAGCTGGATAGCAGCCACCATTGTAGGATTTTGTGAATAAAACGTGCGAGTCCTTTTATGTGCTTAACAAAAACCGAGCCCTTTACTTCTATTGCAAAAAAACAAAATCAATTGGCTTACACTGACATCGTTACCTCAGACACCATCTCTTAAAGTGATCATAACAAGACAATGATGATGTTTGTGAATTAGAACAGTTTCTGTTATGAGGGTGTGGGGTGTAAGTATTAGTTTGAGGTGTCAGTAGTAATGGCTATAGATGTGTTGGGAGGTGGATACACCAGTAAGGTTGTGTTTGAAAGGGCTCGTTTGGTGTCATCAAGTGCTCTGGCCACATCCACTGACCTCTCAACCTTGCAATTTAGGGCACTAACAGTCCTTTGGTGCACAGGAGATGTGTGCCAAGCAGAGGCCTAGCAACTTTATAGAAGGCAAAATCCCATGTGTAGTGTCATGCACTGAAGCAGAGTTTCCCCCACATGTTCACCTTATTATAATGAGTAAGAGTGAGAAGACTTGGCTCACTCAGGTCCACCAATTAAATACATAAGGTATCGAGTCACACCAGTTTGATGTTTTAAGTACCAGCCAAGCAATGATTGGGATTGATTGGTAAGGACAAATTAAAACAAAAGGAATGATGTATGACTTTTGTTGGAGAGGACAATGTTAGAGTGGTTATTTGATGCTTTAGCTCTTTGAGGCTTAAGTGAGAGGTGAAAAGTTGCAAGTAGATTTTTCTTTACCCCCAGGCTATTTATTTTCTGTCATTATACTTCGACATTTAGAACAGCACGAATGCCAGGCAGGATAGTGGAATGCTCCTCTTGTGGGATGTGGGAAGGCAGAGAGACCTCCAATGCCCCTGACGGCTTTACCTGGCAGAAGCACATCCACCTATACCTCAAGGAGTTGGAGCCAAAAGAGTTGTGAAGACCGATGTTAAGATCTCAGACAAAGTAAAGAATCAAAAGGTTGATCATGGTGTGACTAACGTTCTGAGGTGCATATATTTTAATGGAAAATGTATTGTAGGACAGACAGATGAGCTCTGGGCATGGATTAACACATGAAATTATGATATTGTAGCTATTAATGAGAATGGTTTCAAAAGGGGCAGGACTGTCAGCTCAATAGACCAGGGTTCCGTTGTTTTAGATGCGGCAGAGCAGGCGGGATTAAAGGGGAAAGTGTGGGGAAAATGCTACTGCAGTTCTCAGCCAGGACCGACTGAAGAACTCACCTAATGAGGCACTATGGGTGTAAATGAGGAATAAGAAAATTATGATCAAGTTAATAGGCTACATAATAGATCACCCATCAGTCCATGGGATTCAGAGGATAAACTTGTAGAGATCGCAGAGTGTTGCAAGAAATATTAGGTTGTTATAGGTGGTGATTTTAATTTTCAACATTTTGACTGAGACTCCAATATTGTAAAAGGACTAAATGGGTTAGAGTTTATGAAATGTGTTCAGTGAAGTTTCCTTAATCAGTACAATGAATTCCCAATGAGAGAGAGTGGGATACTTAAACTGTTTTTGGGGAATAAGAGAGGGCAGGTGACAGAAGTTTGTGTAGGGGAACACATTGCACCTACTGATTATAATGGCATTAGTTTCAAAGTGAATATGGAAAAAGATAGATCTGGTTGATGGGTTGAGATTCTAAATTGGTTAAAGGCCAATTTTGATGGTATCAGAAATGATCTGGCAATTGTGGATTGGCGCAGGTTATTTTCTGGCAAAGGTATACTTGGTAAGTGGGAGGCATTCAAAAGTGAAATTCTGAGAGTACAACGCTTGTATTTGCCTGTTAGAATAAAAGATAAAAATAACAGGTTTAGGGAACCTTGGTTCGCAAGAAATATTGAGGCCCTGGTTAAGAAGATTCATTGCAGATATAGGGAGATAGGAAGAAATGAGGTACTTATGAAGCGTAAGAAATGGAAGAAGACACTCGAGAAAGAAATCAGGAGGGCTAAAAGTAGGCATGAGTTTGAAGGAGAATCCTAAGGGATTCTGAAAAATATGTTAAGAGCAAAAGGATTGGAAGGAACAAAATTGTTCTGCTAGAATGTCAGAATGGTAATCTATGCCTAGAGACAAAAGAAATGGGGGAAATCTTACATGGATTTTTCACATTTGTATTTACTTGGAGGATGGACGTGGCGTCTATAGAGGTGACAAAAAACACCCTATAGAGGTTACAGAGGAGGAGGTGTTTGCTGTCTTGATGCAAATTAGGGAGGATAAATCCTTAGTATTCCCTCAGACCGTTTGGGATGCAAGTGCAGAAATTGCAAGTGCCCTAGCAGAGATATTTAAATAATCTTTAGTAACCAGTGAGGTACTGGAGGATTGGCGTATAGCTAATGTTCTGCTTTTAAGAAAGGCTTTAAAAATAAACCAGGAAATTATAGGCCAGTGAGCCCAACAACAGTAGTGGGAAAGTTACTTGGAAGGTGTTCTAAGGGACCAGATATCTGATTATTTGGGTAGTCAGCATGGTTTTGTGCGTGGTAGGTTATGTCAAACCAATCTTTGAGTTTTTCGAGGAAGTTGCCAGGAAAGCTGATGAAGGCAAGGTAGTGGATGTTGCCTATGTGGTCTTTAGCAAGGCATTTGACAAGGTCAAGCATGGGAGGTTAGTCAATAATATTCACTAGCTTGGCATGCAAGATGAGGTAGTAAATTGGATTAGACATTGGCTTTGTGGGAAAAGCTAGAGTGTGGTTTGTAGATGGTTGCCTCTCTGACTGGAGGCCTGTGACTAGTCCAGCGCCACAGGGATTGTTGCAGGGCCAGTGGGTGGTTGTTTGTCATCTATATCAATGATCTGGATAATCATACAGTTAACTGGATCAGCAAATTTGTGAATGACATCAAAATTGGAGGTATTGTGGACAGCGAGGAAGACTAGCAAAGCTTGCAGCAGGATCTCAACCGGCTGGACAAAATGGGCTGGCAAATGGAATTTAATGTAGACAAGTGTGAGGTGCTGCACTTCGGTAGGACCAACTAGTGTAGGTCTTGCATGGTGAACGGTAGGACACTGAGGAGTGCAGCATAATGAAGGAGCATACAGGTCCATATTTCATTGAAAGTGGTGACAAGCTAGCTAGGGTCGTAAAGAATGCATTTGGAAAAATTGGTCTTCATAAATTGAAGGATTGAGTACAGGAGATGGGATGTTATGTTGAAATTGTATAAGACACTTGTGAGGCCTAATTTGGAGTATTGTGTGCAGTTTTGGTCACCTACCTACAGTAAGGATGTAATAAAGACAGGCTGCATCACTGTCTGGTATGAAGGGGCTACTGCACAAGACTAAAAGAAGCTGCAGAAGTTTGTAAATCTAGTCAGCTCCATCTTGGGTACCAGCCCGCGAAGTACCCAGGACACCCTCAGGGAGTGGTGTCTCAGAAACGGCAGCGTGCAGCACCCAGGGCATGCCCTTTTCTCACTGTTACCATCAGGTAGGAGATACAGAAGCCTGAAGGCACACACTCAGCAATTCAGGAACAGCTTCTTCCCCTCTGCCATCAAATTCCTAAATGGACATTGAATCTTTGGATACTACATCACTTTTTTTTTAAAAAATACAGTATTTCTGTTTCTGTACATTTTTAAAATCTATTCAATATATGTATACTGTAAATTTTTTACTACTTTTTAGTATTATTTTTATTTTATTATTTTTTCTCTGCTAGATTATGTATTGCATTGAACTGCCGCTGCTAAGTTAACAAATCTCACGTCACATGCCAGTGATAATAAACCTGATTCTGAACAAGGCTGAAAGAGAATAATGGAAATTTACGAGGATCTTGCAGGGACTGGAGTTCCTGAGTGATAAGACTGAATGGATCTGAACTTTATTCCTTGAAACAGAAGACTGAGGGGAGATTTGATAGAGGTATAAAAATTTATGAGGAAAGGATAGCGTAAATGCAAGCAGGTTTTTTTTCTGCTGAGGTTGGCTGGAAAATCTGTAGGAATTTTTTGAGGAAGTAGCAGGCAGGATAGACAAAGGAGAGTCAGTGGATGTTGGATTTTCAGATGGTCTTTGACAAGGTGCTGCACATGAGACTGCTTAACAATACAAGAGCTCATGGTC
Organism: Hemitrygon akajei; assembly: GCF_048418815.1. NCBI lineage: Eukaryota > Metazoa > Chordata > Chondrichthyes > Myliobatiformes > Dasyatidae > Hemitrygon > Hemitrygon akajei. The sequence continues at coordinate 58,721,268 of NC_133132.1, read as the reverse complement.
AGGGAGGACACTAGCATTGCTAGAAGATTGGCTGACTGGCAAAAGGCAAAGAGTTGGACTATTGCTGGTGTTGTTCGGTAGGGGTTAGTATTGGGACCGCTTCTTTTCATGTTGTATGTATGGTGAACTACATATACCTGTCTGGACACGCCCCCCCCCCCCCTATCGCCTTTATACCGGGGTCCGTGGGAGGAGCCACAGGAGCAGTCAGCAGGGGGGCATGTCCAGACAGGTATATGTAGTTCACCACATTCACCCCCCCCCCCTTTGTTTTAAAAGAGAGTCCCCATGGGGCGAAGTTTCTTACAAGTATATTTACAGGTTAAGTCTATCAGGTGGTCGAATCTGTCTGTGCTGCTCTGGAAACATGTGAGGAGCAATAAATACTCCCCGCTGGTCGAGAGGGTTCACCTTCTACATGCGAACCCCCAGTATGCCTACGTGGTCTTACCTGATGGGCGGGAGGACACGGTCTCCATCCGCGACCTGGCGCCCGCAGGAGCAACAGACCACTACCCCGAACAGTCCACAGTAACTATGAATCCTGTACCCGATGTGACACCGCGCACACCGAGCCCTACACAGACTCCTCACGACACTCATATATCAGGCGTCTTGCACGCGCATATACCAGGCGCCTCACACACGCGTGAGGGATCACTGACGCCTAGTGGGCTGACACCTCCAGTCAGGCCGGAACCAGCACAACCACCGTCTCCGGTGCAATCACCACCGGCACCTGTGCAATCACCACCACCGGCACCTGTGCAATCACAGCCGGCACCTGTGCAATCACCACCACCGGCACCTGTGCAATCACAGCCGGCACCTGTGCAATCACCACCGGCACCTGTGCAATCACCACCACCGGCACCTGTGCAATCACCACCGGCACCTGTACAATCACCACCCCCAGCACCTGTGCAATCACCACCGGCACCTGTGCAATCACCACCACCGGCACCTGTGCAATCACCACCACCGGCACCTGTGCAATCACAACTACCAGCACCTGTGCAATCACCACTACCAGCACCTGTGCAATCATCACCACCGGCACCTGTGCAATCACCACCACCGGCACCTGTGCATTCACCACCGGCACCTGTGCAATCACCACCACTGGCACCTGTGCAATCACCACCGGCACCTGTGCAATCATCACCACCAGCACCTGTGCAATCACCACCACCGGCACCTGTGCAATCCCCACCACCGGCACCTGTACAATCACCACCACCGGCACCTGTGCAATCACCACCGGCACCTGTGCAATCATCACCACCAGCACCTGTGCAATCATCACCACCGGCACCTGTGCAATCACCACCACCGGCACCTGTGCAATCACCACCGGCACCTGTGCAATCATCACCACCGGCACCTGTGCAATCATCACCACCGGCACCTGTGCAATCACCACCGGCACCTATGCAATCACCACCACCGGCACCTGTGCAATCACCACCACCGGCACCTGTGCAATCACTACCACCGGCACCTGTGCAATCACCACCACCGGCACCTGTGCAATCACCACCTCCGGCACCTGTGCAATCACTACCACCGGCACCTGTGCAATCACCACCACTGGCACCTGTGCAATCACCACTACCAGCACCTGTGCAATCATCACCACCGGCACCTGTGCAATCACCACCACCGGCACCTGTGCAATCACCACCGGCACCTGTGCAATCACCACCACCGGCACCTGTGCAATCACCACCACTGGCACCTGTGCAATCACCACCGGCACCTGTGCAATCATCACCACCAGCACCTGTGCAATCACCACCACCGGCACCTGTGCAATCCCCACCACCGGCACCTGTACAATCACCACCACCGGCACCTGCGCAATCACCACCACCGGCACCTGTGCAATCACCACCGGCACCTGTGCAATCATCACCACCGGCACCTGTGCAATCATCACCACCGGCACCTGTGCAATCACCACCGGCACCTATGCAATCACCACCACCGGCACCTGTGCAATCACCACCACCGGCACCTGTGCAATCACTACCACCGGCACCTGTGCAATCACCACCACCGGCACCTGTGCAATCACCACCTCCGGCACCTGTGCAATCACTACCACCGGCACCTGTGCAATCACCACCACTGGCACCTGTGCAATCACCACCACCGGCACCTGTGCAATCCCCACCACCGGCACCTGTGCAATCAGCACCACCGGCACCTGTGCAATCACCACCGGCACCTGTGCAATCACAGCCGGTGCTACGTAGATCGTAGCAACAGATTCGACCACCTGATAGACTTAACCTGTAAATATACTTGTAAGAAACTTCGCCACATGGGGACTCTCTTTTAAAACAAAGGGGGGTTGAATGTGGTGAACTACATATACCTGTCTGGATACCCCCCCCGCCGCTGACTGCTCCTGTGGCCCCTCCCACTGACCGTGGCTCCTCCCACAGACCCCGGTATAAAGGCGATTGGGGCCTGAGCCCTGCCTCTCAGTCTCCAGGATGTAGCATGGTGGTCAATTGCTGCCTGTTCTTTCTTCCAGTCAATAAAAGCCTATATCTCGCCTCACGTCTTGGAGAGTTATTGATGGTGCATCAGTATGTCAGTGATTTTGGATGACAAAATTGATTTTTGTAGCCAAGTTTGAAGATGATACAAAGATAGGTGAAGGGGCAGGTAGATTAGAGCAAGCAGGGAGTCTGCAGAAAGACATGGACAGACTGAGAAAATAGTCAAAGGAGTAGCAGATGGAATATAGTTTAGGGGAGTGCATAGTTTATGGCTATGCACTTTGGAAGAAGGATTAAAGGTGTTGATTATTTTCTAAATGGAGAGGAAATTTAAAAAGTCAGAGGTGCAAAGGAACTTGGGAGCCCTTGTGCAGGCTAACTTCAAGGCTGAGTTGATTGTAAGAAAGGCAAATGCAATGTTGACATTCATTTTGAGAGGACCAGAATATAAAAGCAAGATATAATGCTAAGGATAGGGTCGAACTATATTTGGATATTGTGAGCAATTTTGAGCCACTTCTCTGAGGGGGAGAAAAGTGGTGGCATTGCAGAGGTCCAGAAAAGGTGTAGAAGAATAATTCCAGGAATGAAAGGGTTTTAAATATGAGGAGCGTTTGACGGCTCCAGGCTTATACTCGCTGGATTTGGAAGAACGAGTGTGCATCTCATTTAAACCTATCAAATATTGAAAGGCCTAAATGGAGTGGATGTGAAGAGGATTTTTGGTATAGTTTGTGAGTCCAGGACCAGGGGACATGGCCTCAGAATAAATTTCAAGCAATTTTCAAAGAATGAAAATCCCAAATAAATTTAGAAAAGAGATGAGGAAGTTCTTTAGCCAGAGGATGGGGAATCTGTGGTAATTTTTACCATGGATGGCTGTGGAGGCCAAAGTCATTCAGTATACTTAAAAAGGGGTTTGATAGGTTCTTGGTTAGCCAGCATGTCAAAGGTTATGCAGAGAAGACAGGAGAATGGGTTAAATTATTAACCCAGAGGGGTGGTCCATATATGGAACAAGCTGCAAAAGGAAGTGGTTGAGGCAGGTATGTACATTAATAACATTTAAAAGATGCTCACACAGGTACATGGATAGGAAAGGTTTTGAGGGATACAGGCCAAATGCAGGCTGATGGGACTGGTTCAGATGGGTATCCTTGCAAATCCCTCACCCTCACCCATAAGCCACACTGCCCTACATTAGTACAGATCTAATTAAACAAATATAAATGGTCAACAGAGATTTTCGTGTTGCACCCCAAGAATACCCACATAGACATGCAAGGTTTAATGCCCCTTTACATTTATTAATTTCCTTACTGATATGGGTGCTTCCATGTCAGCTTATTATCCAGCCACAGGCCAAGAAATCTTCCCAAGTTACTTCATTATTCGATCCTGTTTTGCAGGGGTCCTGATGGACTGTGCCAATTTGTCAGGGAGTTTTAAAAATAAAGCACAAATTCAGACTTCAAATGCTGAATCTTTTATTTTAGCATGATATTATGGAGAGTTCAAGTGTGAACTCTGAGGTAGAGAGAGAAAGCTTGTCTTTATGCCTGGTAGCCAACAAGTGAGCAAAAACACCCACCCACATCAGCAAGACAAAGAGTTGATCTGTGGTTCATCCACCTTCTATCTGTGCAGCTTTAATTATCACTTTAATGAGGGATTTGGCCAAATCTATATTCTCTGGTATGCAAATGAGAAGCTTTAATTAATCCTGTTCTCAGGGACACCAAGCCTTTAGCAGTCGATGCAGCTCTTTTAACTCTTTATTGGAAATAGTCTTACACAGCAATGAATAAACCAATCAAAGGTTGCACAGCTATATCCAGTGGGGTTTGTGATAATATTCAGCCAATGAAAAACAGGGAAGGTGATAGCCTGCTATATGGACTGCTATACCACTTTCTGCATGGAGAAATTATCACCATGTACCGTGAACAATACATTAGTTTGTTAAAAACGTACAAATCATTAAACTACAACTTTGGTCTTGCATTAATTCATCAAATATCTTATTACAATATTTTTTTTAAAAACTGTGGTTTCTGACAATTTTCTTCAGAGATTGCCTGGTATGAGTGGTCGCCTAACCAGGACTTGTGATGTGCACCAGCTGATTATACAACCATCTACCATCTACCATGGCTTTACGTGATCGCGGAGAGGCGGGACTGGGGCTAAGCAGATGCTACACCTTGCCCAAAGGTGACCGGCAGGCTAGCAGATGGAAGGTACACCTTACACCTCCTTCAGTAGCAATGCATCTCCACCCCACCACCTCCACTGAGCCATGGGCATGAATACTTCTCGACTGTTGACATTTCAGTTTTTGAATAAGTGTTTCATCCTTTACAGTTTTCCATTTTTTTTGGTTCTGCTGTGGGGGGAAAAAAGGAGCATGTGATCCACAAATAGAAGTTCTCATTTTAATTGATCAAAATCCCTGATTGTAATAGTCATTTATGTGAATCAAGGGTTGGTTGCTGAATACTTTTACAAGGCTCTGAATGTACTTTGATTTCTTCCCCGGATTGAAGCAGACTAGTAATGCAAACCCTGTCTTTTTAACTTCCCTTCTCAGCTCTGGAATATCAAAACTCTAGAATATTAAACAGGTCCAAAATTGTCACAAAAAACACCGTTCCATTGCTGATCCATGTTTTAAATTCCTTACCCGTATTCTGCTTACTCCTTGCACTGAGGAAGGGAGAGAGGCATATGAAAGGAAATTATAGGATAGTTAGCCTGACCTCAGTAGTCGGAGTCAATAGTTAAAGAAGTATCTTATGTTACCATTTCCTTGACCTTTTTGAAAGCCGCCTTATACAGCTTTGTCCATTGCAATTTCTTACCAATTTATCATAATGAATTCAGAGGTGGAGCCCAGTAGTCAGGTTTGGCAGGAACCTATTATATTAATCGTCAAATCCTAAAAAGGATCACAACTGTGACACATCTTTTGTCTTTGGGGCATCTACAACTGCTTGAATTTTCTCAGCACACTTGTGTAATGCTGGTGTGTCAATAGTGTGACCGCAGTAAGTGATGTTTGGTTTAAAGAATTCATACTGTCACATCACACTCAGAGCCCATAATCTTCTAATCTTTTCAATACTGTCCAGTCTCTTCTGCCCTCCAGGATAAAGTAGCTGCTGATCAAGATCACAGGGAGATGGAAGGGATCCTTTCCAAGGCTGAGTGGACCCAATGGGCAGCACCAGTGGTTCTCACTCTCAAAACATCTCAAAACCAGCCAAGAAGAATGGGGCTGAGAGGATCTGTGGTGATTTTAAGGTTACCATTAACTCAGTACTGAAAATAGATTAATAATCTTTGCCCAGGATTGAGGGTAACTTTGCAAACCTTTCTGAACGAAAACACTTCAGCAAAGTGGACTTGCCTGAGGCCTACATACAGATGGAGATGGAAGAAGAGTCCACAGTGACTCTACCATAAGTAAAAAGGTTTTATTGCTATAATAGGCTTATTTTTGCAGGAGCATCTGCACCTGCACTCTGGCAGAAAGCTATGGACCAGGTGTTACAAGGTTGCTGAAGCACTCAATGTTACCTGGCTGACATCATTGTTACTGGTGAGGATGACAAGGAATATCTCAAAAACCTCAAGGCTTTGCAAAAGTTGGGTGTGGCATTGTCATTTCACACAATTTTACCCTTGATATGTTTGAGTTTACTATTGCCACCATTGAACAATGCTGAGGCATCACCCCTGTACCTTCCTTAATTAATTTTCAGTTATCTTCATTCCAGGGGATATGGCATGCAAATGCTGGATGGAACTCCAATTAGGTTGCAGTTGTCTCAATCAAATACACCCCAAAAATGCTGGCTCTCTTTTTACCACATAGAAGCCCAATGTGGCTTATTGGTTAAAAACACAAAATGCTGGCAGAACTCAGCAGGCCAGACAGCATCTATGGGAGGAGGTAGTGGCGACATTTCGGGCCGAAACCCTTCATCAGGAGTGAAACGTCATCACTACCTCCTCCCATAGATGCTGTCTGGCCTGCTGAGTTCTGCCAGCATTTTGTGTTTTTATTTATTTCCAGCATCTGCAGATTCACTCATGTTGACATATTGGTTGTTGTATTTCATTGCTCTGAAGGTCATTCCCACAGAAGTTATGTTTTCTCCAGTATAGGTTCTTAGTTAGATAACTGCAGGCCTCGGTTCCATTTCTTTGAAATGCCATTCAAACACATTTTGTGGAATGAATGAAACAGCCGAGCCAGTGTCCAATTCCATTTTAATTAATTTGCCATTCACTTCTGGTATAAGCCTCATTGCTTGTTTATTAGTAGTTTGGAGAATATAAATCTCAAAGCTACCCAGTCCTGTGGCACTCTCATTATTATCAAAGTTTTCAGCAACAGCGTGCGGATGGTTCTGTTTGAAACTGCAATTTGACTTTTTATCTTTTGCTCTTCTCTGAAGTAGTCCATTCATTTTTGTCTGCCCAATGTACTCATTGCATGTGTCCTACTTTGTTGCATTTTCTACAAGTTTCACCTTCAAACCTGCATTGGTGTGGAGTATGTGAGCCTCTGCCATGGCTGTAACACAATTTGTTCAGCCAGGCTGGTTTCAGTTTGGTCATTGTACTTCTGTTCACATTCACTTTCATTCCTGACTGCAACTCAGTTATGTCTCTATCTGTTGTTTACATTACAGCAATCTCAACAGCTCTTTAAATGGAACTTGTGTTTCCATTAGGGGCCATTCTTAAACGCTTCCTTGTAAGATTGCACAACTGCTGTGTTCTGCAACTCAAAGTTTAATTGTGTTCATTTGGTTCTTTTTTCTCCATAATCTTATTGACAATTTGATAACAAACCTTATGACTTGACACATTAAAAATAATTATGTGAACTCAACTGCCTTTATCTCCAGAGTCACATCATTCCCTTTGTCTTTTCTACTTCTCTCCTTTCTGCAATTTAACCCACAGCTGTTTTCTCACTTTCCAGTTTTGATGAAAAGTGTCAGGAGTGGACATGGAATGGACCCAAATGCAGGACACAGGCACTGAAGTACTAGGGGTAGGACAGAATGGGGATGCCATGGCATGCAAGGGGTAATGCAGGCAGAGTAGGATCCCAGAGGTCAGGCAGGGCAGGCACATAACTCCTGGGTAGGGCCACCTCCCAGGCAGGAACAGAGGACCGGGCAAAGCACAGAACACCTAGGCAGGTGCGAGGCGCAACCCGTAGGGAGCAAGAGGTGGAAGGGGTCGGAGTCCTCAGGGCAGGCCGCATGGATCCTGGGCAGGGCCACCTCCCAGGCAGAAACACAGAGGCCTAGGCAAGGCACGGACTCCTGGGCAGGTGCAGGGCACAACCCACCTGAGGTGAGGGGTAGGAAGGGGACTGAGTCCCCCCACCAGGCAACAGCAGACAGCCTGGCTTCCCAGACAGAGGAAAGGGACAGGAAGGGACAGAACCACCCAAGGGGTAACAGCAACAGCCTGGCTTACCCAATGGAGGCAAGGGAACAGAAGGGAGCTGGGTCCAGGGTGAGCAGCAGGACAACCAGGATACACCAGTAAATAGGGAGAAGCAAGCAGACAACACAACAGCATAGGCAAGGCAAATACAGCAGCACCAGCACACACTAGAGAAGCAGGAAAACAAGACAAACCTGGACAGAACCAATACACAGCAGGTCAGAACCCAGGCAGAACAGAATTCAGAGTAGGCCAGCAACCAGGGTAGAACAGGATACAGAGTAGGCCAGCAACCAGGGTAGAACCCGATTCAGAGTAGGCCAGCAACCAGGGTAGAACCCGATTCAGAGTAGACCAGCAACCAGGGTAAAACCCGATTCAGAGTAGGATAGCAACCAGGGTAGAACCCGATGCAGAGTAGACCAGCAACCAGGGTAGAACCCGATTCCGAGTAGGCCAGCAACCAGGGTAAAACCCAATTCAGGGCAGAACAGGACAATCCCCAACTAGGCTGAGTCCCCGAGCCCCTAATAGGTGACAGGTGTACCTCCTTAAGCCAAGATGATCCAGTGGCTCTGGGTGACAGGAGGGCTGGCTGCAAGGCCCAGAGTCTGGAGTCCGCGGACCAGAGCAAGACCCAGAAGGCGGGCTCCGGACCGGACCCTAACAAAAAGTTATTAGCATGAAATGTTATCTCAATTTCTTTCTTCACAGATGCTGCCTGACGTACTGAGTGTTTGGACTTCTACTGTTTTCACTTCTGATCTGTTGACTGCCTTTGCAAAATTTCTTCCTTTTAGGTCTAATATTATCTTTAACTTCTTTAGTTAATCACTAACCATCACAGAACTCAGTCATGTTAAAGTGCCTATAAAAAGTATTCGCCCTCCCCCTTGAAAGTTTTCATGCTTTATTGTTCTACAACATTGAATCACAGTGGAATTAATGTGGCTTTTTTGACAACGATCAACAGGAAAACTTAAACTAGAGTTGCAGGGGGTTGGGAACCAGAGTCCCGGCAGATAGTGGACTGGTTGTGAGGAAAGAATATGTTAAGCCTACATACAAAGACAGGAGGTGAAAGGTTAAGCACAGTGGGTATAATGTTCTGAGTTGTATCTGTTTCAATGCAAGGAGCATTGTAGGTCAAGTGGATGGGCTTAAGCATGGATCAGGTCCTGGAATTATGACAATGTAGTTATTAGTGAGACATGGTTACAGAAGGGGCTGAACTGCAGTTCAGTGTTCTGGGGTTTCATTATTTCAGACGTGATCAAGAGGGAAGGATTGAAGGGGGATGAGTAGCATTAGTAATTAGAGAAAATGTCACAGCAGTGCTCAGACAGAACAGACCGGAGGGCTCTTCTGAAGCTATATGGGTGGAACAGAAGACTAAGGAAGGGGTGAGCAGGTTAATTGGATAGACCACCCAATACTCAGTGGGATTTCAAGGAGCATATGTGTAAAGAGATTGCAGGCAGTTGCATCAAACATACTGCAAGGTTTTGATAGTAGGTGGTTTTAACTTTCTACATATTGACTGGGATTCCCATTCTGTAAAAGGGCTGGATGGGATAGAGTTTGTCAAATGTGTTCAGGAAAGTTTCTTTGAACAGTTTATAGAGGTACCAACTAGAGAGAGTGCGATACTGGATCTCCTGTTGGGGAACAATATAGGGCAGGTGAGAGAACTGTTTACAGGGGCACACTTTGGACCGAGTGTTCATAATTCCATTAGTTTCAAGATAATTATGGCGAGGATGGGTCTGGTCCTTTAGGCTATAAATTGGAGAAAGGCTAATTCTGATGGTATTAGAATGGATCTGGCAAGTGTGGATTGGGACAGGTTGTTTTCTGACAAAGGTGTACTTCATAGGTGGGAGGGGAAAGGCCCCATGTATACCTTGCGATGGCCAGTTAAAATCTACCCCCCTCCTAATAGTCACCCAGTTACTGGTGTCCTGCACTTTAGATGTAACTACCTCCCTGTATATTCTAACAATCAAGCTCTCCGCCTCCCAAATGATCTGGAGTTCAAACAACTCCGGCTCCCTATCATGCTTTGGAAGAGCATGTAAGAAATGCAGTTGTATGCATTTCTTGCAGGTGCAGTCAACATAGACACTGAGACATAGAACATAGACACTGGAGGTCTCCCTGCTCTCCCACATCCCACCAAGGAGCATTCCACTGTTTTAACTGTCATTCCCCCTGCTTGGAATGTACAATAAGAAAGAAAGAAACATACAAGTAAATTACCTGGACCTCCATCTCTCTTGGCCGAAGCCTCGAACCAAAGTCTCTAGCTCCCCAATCTAACTCTGACCACTCATGCCATGACTACTCCAACAACGGCCATTCTGCTTGAAACTAACTTCTTTTTATTGTCTCTTGTCATTTGGCTAATAAACCAATCAATCTCAAGCCTGTTGTAAGCTTCAACAGACCCCAATGGCATTTTTAGATATCAAGCTCACTCATCACAGGCAATACCCTACATGATCTCAAGCCCACTGAAAGTCCTGGTGATCTGTTCTTCACCCTAACAAGCACAACCATATGCTTCCCATGGTGTGGATATATCCACACTCAGCGTAACGTTGTTCCCAGTTTCCACCTCCTCCAACGAGATTCCTCCACCAGACATATGTTCACTCACCATCTCCTTCAGCATCGTTGACCCTCTGGTCTGCTCTCCCATTCCACCTACAGCTGCCCATGTCAGGGACTTTTCTTGCAAATGCAGGAAGTGAAACATCTGTCCCTTCACCTCTTCGCTTCTCATCGTCCAAGGGCCCAAACAACCTTTCCACATAGGGCACCAATTCACTTGCACTTCTCCCAATCTTGTGTATTATACTCAGTGTTCACAATGTGGCCTCCTCTGCTAATCTAGTTTACTATATTATCATCCAGATCGTTGATATAGATTTAATATTTTTAAAATTAACTACCCTCTGAATACCAAGCTATTTCCATGAGCCCAGTGACCTTCCAGTTGTGTAGGAGGTCAGAAACAACACTTGACAGTGAGAGAGAAGCACTCAGCCCGTAACAGGAAGCTTCACATTTAAATTCCTCTGGTGAGGAATCAGACAGTGAAAGAGCCATCAAGCCGAGATATTTGCCGAAAGTCCCCATGTACAGTTGTACATGGGTGGGAGCTCCACCGAGCAACAGGAATTAATCACTCTTCAAATCTCCCTTTCCTCGAATCTTGCTTTAAACAACTTGTGCACAGACTGAGAATGAGATGGTTCTGAGGACGGACGCAGTTACTGTCACATCTCAAACTGGCCACCAGAGGGAGGCACAGATGACAAGGTCAACCCCTTCTTGTTCCACTGCCTAAATCAAGTCTTGCTTTTGTTTGTAGAAATCTCTGTTTTTGAAACTCTAGTTAAAGTTTCTTTGGGGATTTTGACTTTGCTTGTGAGCTTTTTTTGGACCTTCTGCCTGTACCTTGTCTGCTAAGGAATCCAGTAAAGACTTGTTGGATTGTTTCCTCTAATTTTGAGTAGTGAATTGTCTCTGCAATTGGGTTCACTGCTGTTCTGTGTGAAGGAAGTTAAAACTGAAAAAGTGTTACAGCAAGAATGAGCCATTAAGGTGGACACAGCAGAAACGGAACAGCTCTGCTCTGTTGGTGCTAAGCAGGGAATCTTGCTTGGAACATATCAAGACAGTGCGTGAGGGAGGAGAAGCAGGTGATAGAGAAGGGACGCGCTCAGACCAATGGTTTGAGATGTGTCTATTTTAACATAAGGAGTGTTGTGAACAAAGCGGATGAGCTTAGAGCGTGGATCAGTACTTGGAGCTATGATGTTCTGGCCATTACAGAGACTTGGATGGCTCATGGACAGGAATGGCTACTTAGAGTGCCAGGTTTTAGAGGTTTCAGAAAGGACAGGGAGGGAGGCAAAAGAGGTGGGGGTGTGGCACTGTTGGTCAGAGATACTGTCACAGCTGCAGAAAAGGTGGTCGTCACGGAGGGATTGTCTACAGAGTCTCTGTGGGTGGAGGTTAGGAACAGGAAGGGGTCAATAACTTTACTGGATTTTTTTATAGGCCGCCCAATAGTAACAGGGACATTGAAGAGCAGATAGGGAAACAGATCCTCTAAAGGTGTAATAATAACAGAGTTGTTGTGATGGGCGATATTAATTTCCCAAATATCGATTGGCATCTCCCTAGAGCAAGGGGTTTAGATGGGGTAGAGTTTGTTAGGTGTGTTCAGGAAGGTTTCTTGACACAATATGTAAATAAGCCTACAAGAGGAGAGACTCTACTTGATTTGGTATTGGGAAATGAACCTGGTCAGGTGTCAGATCTCTCAGTAGGAAGGCATTTTGGAGATAGTGATCATAATTCTATCTCCTTGACAATAGCATTGGAGAGAAATAGGAACAGACAAGTTAGAAAGTGTTTAATTGGAGTAAGGGGAATTATGAAGCTATCAGGCAGGAAATTGGAAGCTTAAATTGGGAACAGATGTTCTTGGGGAAAACTATGAAAGAAATGTGGCAAATGTTCAGGGGATATTTGTGTGGAGTTTTGCATAGGTACATTCCAATGAGACAGGGAATTATGGTAGGGTACAGGAACCGTGGTGTACAAAGACTGTTGAAAATCTAGTCAAGGAGAAAAGAAAAGCTTACAAAAGGTTCAGAGAGTTAGATAATGTTAGAGATCTAGAAGATTATAAGGCTACTAGGAAGAAGCTTAAGAACGAAATTAAGAGAGCCAAAAGGGGCCATGAGAAGGCCTTGGCTGACAGGATAAAGGAAAACCCCAAGGCATTCTACAAGTATGTGAAAAGCAGGAGGATAAGACGTGAAAGAATAGGACCTATCAAGTGTCCTATCTAATGCCCTTCCCTTGGACAACAATGGTGGCTTGGAGAGGGGAGACTTGCAGCTACGGCAACTGCCGGTCTTCCATAAAAAAGGAAACCTTGCCCAGGCTTGCGCCCTGGAAACTTTCCAAGGTGCAAATCCATGATCTATCAAATCTAACAGAGGCCTACTGTTACGTACCCGTGACGTGACAGTGGTACCCTTGTCACGTGACTGGGGTTGAGGTTATACTGGACATGAGGTAATGGTCTTGTGATGGTGGAGTGATGTCATTTTCCCGCCAGTAGAGGTCATGTGACAGGTTTTTTTTTACAGGGTATAAAAGGAAGACCCACCCTGTCAGGTGGGGCAGTTCGTGGCGGAATTTGCCAAGATGACTTCATGTCACTGCGTGATTTAATGTGATGGCGCAGTTTAGTTAAAAATGAAGTTCTATATAATGCCTAAAGTTTAAAAGGTCATTGCCAACGGTTTCTTTGCCGTGGAGAGTGAAGAAAAGTTTGGAAGGTAAAAATCGAGGAGAACCGATTTTCGAAGGTGGAAAAGTTTGACCTTATTTGATCCTCATTCGGAAGGATATCGTTGACTATTCTCGCTGTTAATCCCTGGGATGACCAGAAAGGATTGAGAATAGTGTGGGAAGAAAGGTCAGTACCTTTAAGCCGTTATATTTTATAAAATTCTTCATGGGAAAGTTCGACGCCGGGGAATCGAAGGACAACGACGTGGAAGAGAATTTAAATCGCCTTAAAAAGTCTCTCCTTTTAAAAGGACTGTGAGCTTTTGAACTTTTGGCATATCGCTCTAAAGAACTGTTTTCTTTCGGCATACCGTTTTAAAGAACTTTTTTTTTCAATACCGCTTTAAAGAACTGTTTGAACATGCCACGCTATTAAGAACTGTGACTGTGTCGCACAGCAGCTGAGTTCCGATTACGTTTGGGTTTGTTTACTTTTGAGGGTGTTTGTTTCAGTGTTTAATAAACGTGTTATTTGTTATAAAAACCCTTGCCTATCTCATCTATATTTATTGTTGCCTGAATACGTAACATTAATTATGGGGGCTGCGTCCGGAATTGGATCGTTTGAGTTTAAAGTGCTTTTTGAATTTTGAATCGGTGTTTTGGTAACGGGGATTGCTCGATTTTTTTTTGTTTGTTTGGCTTTTGAGTGGTATTCGGCAACGATGAATATTGATGAGTTTCTGGATTCGCCAGACGCGGATTTGTTAGCGACGGCGAAAAAAACTGAAGTATCTGAGATTGCTAAGAGATTGCAACTTAAAGGTATTTTGGCGACTACATCAAAGGCTGTAATACAGAGAAAGATCGCATCACATTTTGTGGCTTCGGGTCATTTTGATGAATCGATTTTAGAATCGTTTCCAATAAGTAATCTGGAGATGCAGTTGCAAATTGAACAAATGATGTTAGAGAGGTGTAAAATGGAAATTGAACAAAAGCAGAGAGATTTTGAATATGCAATGGCGAAATTAAGGTCTGGGAATCAGTCTTCTGATTTTAAAAAACCGTTTGTTGCTAGTCAAGAAATTAAATTGGTCCCTCCATTTAGTGAAACAGAAGTGGAAAGATATTTTCAACATTTTGAAACTATTGCTCGGATGTCAGAGTGGCCGAAAGATAAATGGTCAGTGTTGTTACAGAGTGTGATTAAAGGCAAGGCACAACGGGTTTACACAGCTTTAACTGCTGCGCAAGCATTAGATTATGATATTGTGAAAACGAATATTCTCAAAGCATACGAATTAGTCCCAGAAGCGTATAGGGAAAGATTCAGGAGTTTGAAAAAGTCTGTGGAAAAGACTTATGTGGAATTTGCCTATGATAAAGCTATGTGTTTTGAGAGATGGGTTTCTTCTAAAAATGTAAATGAGGACTATGAGACATTGAGAGAGCTGATTTTAATGGAGGAATTTAAAAGAAGCATTCCTGTTGAAGTAAGGACCTACTTAAATGAGAGGGATACTGATAAATTGCAGGACTGTGCTAGATTAGCTGATGAGTATGTTTTAATCCATAAGAATAAATTTCCTCAGGGTAGAATGTTCAAGAGGAAAAATAATATGGAGACTCCAGGTAAATTAGAAATTAAATCAGAGGTTAATGAGAGAGGTAAGGAGGAAGGAAAACCTGTGAAGGAAAGACAGTTTGGTCTTATTTGTAACTATTGTAAGAAGCCTGGCCATGTAATAGCTAACTGTTTCAAATTGAAAAAGAAAGAGAAGGAAGCAGTTCCAGATGCTTGTGTGCAACATACTGAAGCACCTGTAAAGTTACAGGGTTTGGTAAACACAAATGAGGATTTGTTAGAGTCTGACAAAGTTAGAAAGGGATATGATCATTTTATAACTGAAGGGTTTGTATCCTTGAAAGAAGGATCTACTCTGGTGCCAATAAAAATTCTTAGGGATACTGAAGCTTCTCAATCATTGATGTTAGATAGTGTGTTGAAGTTTAATGAAGAGAGTGATACTGGTGAGGTAAATTACATAAGAGGTGTTGGAAGTGATTTTATGCCTGTACATTTACATAAAGTAAATTTAAAGTCAGGGTTAGTTACAGGATTTGTTAAAGTAGGATTACAGCATAGCTTACCTGTGAAGGGTATTTCTTTATTGTTAGGTAATGACTTGGCAGGTGGACAAGTTTTTCCTGAAGTGCATTTGACAATGGAGTCAGAGGAACCAGAGATGAATTCTAACACAGATTTTTCCTGTGTTGTGACTAGAGCTATGGCTAAAAAAATTGATGTGCAGAATGAGGTTGTTACTCATGACTGTTCAACTCAGGATTCGAGTTTTGAGGATGTGTCAGAGACTTTCTTACCTTCGTTGTTTGAACAAGATTCTGGGAGTAAGTTTGACTATGAAGATTTATCTCTGTCTCGGAAGGAGATGATAGCAGAGCAGAATAGAGATCCTGAGATTGTAAAATTAAGGGAACAAGCTTTACTAGGTAGTGAAATTGAGAAGGTGTCAGTAGGATATTACTTGGAAAAAGGAGTGTTGATGAGGAAGTGGAGGTTGCCTACAATTCCTGCAAGTGAGGAATGGAATGTTGTTTATCAGGTGGTTGTTCCTAAAGTTTATCGGAATGAGATTTTGACTTTAGCTCATAGTGTGCCTTTAGGTGGACATCAAGGGGTAAGGAAAACTGTGGACAAGATTTTAAAACATTTTTACTGGCCTGGTTTAAGAAAAGATGTGGCGATGTTTTGTAAGACGTGCCATACTTGTCAAATTGTGGGTAAACCAAATCAGGTTACACCAGTAGCTCCATTACAACCTATTCCAGCATTTGGTGAACCGTTTTCTAAAGTTATTGTAGATTGTGTTGGTCCATTACCAAAGACAAAAACTGGTTATCAGTATTTGTTGACTATCATGTGTACTTCGTCTAGGTTTCCAGAGGCAGTACCACTTAGGAATATAAAAGCTAAAACTGTGACGAAGGCTCTTATAAAATTCTTTACTTATTTTGGATTGCCTAAGGAAATACAAACTGATCAAGGTAGTAATTTTATGTCTGGATTGTTTCAACAGATAGTTTATAAATTGGGAGCTAAGCAAATCACTTCGTCTGCATACCATCCAGAATCGCAAGGTGCCTTGGAGAGGTTTCATTCTACTCTCAAGAATATGATTAGGACATATTGTGTGGAAAATGAAAGTGACTGGGATGAGAGTATAAGCTTACTTTTATTTGCAGTAAGGGAATCGGTACAGGAATCTTTAGGTTTTAGTCCATTTGAACTTGTGTTTGGGCATAGAGTTAGAGGACCTTTAGCTTTATTGAAGGAACAGTGGATTAGTAAGGAAGTGCATACTAATTTGTTGGACTATGTTTTGAAATTTAAGGACAGGTTACATAGAGCTTGTAGTTTAGCCAAGGAAAATTTAAAGTTGGCTCAGGAGAAAATGAAAACTTGGTATGATAAGGAAGCTAGGATGAGGATGTTTAAGCCTGGAGATAAGGTGTTGGTTCTTTTCCCAGTGCAGACAAATCCTTTACAAGCTAGATTTCATGGACCTTATGAAATTGTGTCTAGAATCAATGATGTGGATTACGTAAAAAAACTCCAGATCGCAGAAGGTCAACACAACTTTGCCACATAAATATGATTAAACCATATTTTGAGAAACAATCTGATACTGTGACTGTTGTGGTTAGTGAGAATGAGTTTGATTTAACTGGGAACATGATAGATGATTCATCTGACTTTCATTCTAAATCTAACATTGTTTCTGTTAGGTTACCTAATTCGACCATTCTGGAAAATATGGATGAAAAATTAGCACATTTACAGCTAGAGCAGAAACAACAGATGAAGGAATTGATTTTTAAGTATAAGGATTTGTTTCCAGATGTTCCGAGAAGGACTACTATAGCTTCACATGATGTAGATGTTGGAGATGCCAAACCTATTAAACAACATCCATATAGGATGAACATGGAAAAATGTGAACTTGCTGAGAAGGAAATTGAATACATGTTAGAGAATGATATTATTAGACATTCTAACTCGAATTGGAGTTCGCCATGTGTTATGGTGCCAAAACCTGATGGTAGTATTAGGTTTTGTACAGACTATAGGAAGGTGAATGCTGTAACAAAAACAGATGCATATCCAATTCCTAGAGTAGATGATTGTGTAGATAAAGTTGGGAAAGCAAAGTTCCTTACAAAGATTGATTTATTGAAAGGGTATTGGTGTGTTCCATTAACGGACAGAGGTAGAGAGATTTCTGCATTTGTAACTCCATCTGGGTTATATGAGTATAATGTTCTTCCATTTGGGATGAAGAATGCCCCAGGTACTTTCCAGAGGATGATTAATTCTGTGATTCAGGGATTGAAAGATACTGATGCTTATATTGATGATTTAGTGACAGGAAATGATACTTGGGAAGCACACATAATTGCGGTGGAGAAATTGTTTGAAAAGCTTTCAAAAGCTAACTTGACTATTAATTTAGCCAAGAGTGAATTTGGACATGCCACTGTGACTTACCTTGGTTATGTTGTAGGTCAAGGTAAGGTAGCTCCTGTTCAGGCAAAAGTTCAGGCAATTTTAGAGATTCCCACTCCGACGGGGAAAAAAACTCTCAGAAGATTTTTGGGAATGGTAGGATATTATAGAAAATTTTGTAAGAATTTTGCTAATGTTGCTCTTCCATTAACTAATCCTGCAGAAGAATGTAAAGTTTGTGTGGACAGTGCCTTGTCAGGAAGCATTTGAAAAATTGAAAACAATGATATGTCAACAACCTGTGCTTAAGGCACCTGACTTTGAAAAACCTTTTTCATTAGCTGTAGATGCTAGTGATGAAGCTGCGGGAGCAGTATTGATGCAAAGGAATGAGGGTGATGAGGTTGATCATCCAGTAGCTTACTTTTCTAAGAAATTTAATAAGCATCAAAGAAACTATTCAACAATAGAGAAAGAATTGTTATCTCTTGTTTTGGCTTTGGAATATTTTGAGGTATATGTTGGTACAACTCAAAAACCACTTATTGTTTACACTGATCATAATCCGTTAGTTTTTCTGAGTAAGATGAAAAACAAAAACAGAAGATTGTTAAATTGGAGTTTGATGTTACAAGAGTACAATATTGTGATAACTCATATTAAAGGTAAAGATAATGTGGTTGCTGATTGTCTATCGCGATGTTGAATGTACAATGTAATTTTTTTTTTGGAGTGGTTTTTTTTATTGTAACACTCCTACTGTATTGTATGTTGTGTATGTTATATAATTTATACATTTGTTTTTCTTGTAAGTGATTGTTAAAATTTTTGTTCTTGTCAGACCAAAAATGTTTTTTTTGGAGGGAGGTGTTACGTACCCGTGACGTGACAGTGGTACCCTTGTCACGTGACTGGGGTTGAGGTTATACTGGACATGAGGTAATGGTCTTGTGATGGTGGAGTGATGTCATTTTCCCGCCAGTAGAGGTCATGTGACAGGTTTTTTTTTACAGGGTATAAAAGGAAGACCCACCGTGTCAGGTGGGGCAGTTCGTGGCGGAATTTGCCAAGATGACTTCATGTCACTGCGTGATTTAATGTGATGGCGCAGTTTAGTTAAAAATGAAGTTCTATATAATGCCTAAAGTTTAAAAGGTCATTGCCAACGGTTTCTTTGCCGTGGAGAGTGAAGAAAAGTTTGGAAGGTAAAAATCGAGGAGAACCGATTTTCGAAGGTGGAAAAGTTTGACCTTATTTGATCCTCATTCGGAAGGATATCGTTGACTATTCTCGCTGTTAATCCCTGGGATGACCAGAAAGGATTGAGAATAGTGTGGGAAGAAAGGTCAGTACCTTTAAGCCGTTATATTTTATAAAATTCTTCGTGGGAAAGTTCGACGCTGGAGAATCGAAGGACAACGACGTGGAAGAGAATTTAAATCGCCTTAAAAAGTCTCTCCTTTTAAAAGGACTGTGAGCTTTTGAACTTTTGGCATATCGCTCTAAAGAACTGTTTTCTTTCGGCATACCGTTTTAAAGAACTTTTTTTTTCAATACCGCTTTAAAGAACTGTTTGAACATGCCACGCTATTAAGAACTGTGACTGTGTCGCACAGCAGCTGAGTTCCGATTACGTTTGGGTTTGTTTACTTTTGAGGGGGTTTGTTTCAGTGTTTAATAAACGTGTTATTTGTTATAAAAACCCTTGCCTATCTCATCTATATTTATTGTTGCCTGAATACGTAACACTACTATCAAGTGTGACAGTGGGAAAGTGTGTATAGAACTGGAGGAAATAGCAGAGGTACTTAATGAATACTTTACTTCAGTATTCACTATGGAAAAGTTATGCTAGAATTTCTTCCTGTTTTAAACTACTATGCATCTGAACATTATCTGCTCTCATAGCAAGTGTATTGTCTGTGTTGTGGATAAAAAAAACTATAGCAGAGAAGGATCCCAGATGTATCAAGAACCCCACTTGCCACACTGCTGATTCCACTTCCCCAAACTTCACCATCTATTTAAATGTCTATTGTGGAAACTCAGACTTTCTGCGAGTCAGCACTCCCGGGGTTAATAACTGAAGGGTACAACATCATCTTGGCAAAGGTTTTGTATTATATATAAGCTGACATCATTCCTAAGCTATTATATGCAAATTGCCTTCAGAAAACGATATAAAAAAGGTTCAAACTCACGGCTCGAACAGCAGATTCACCTGGAGGTGCTGAGAGTCACTGGGTGCATTCAACAGTGATGGGAACAGAGCACAAGATGCTGAGACTCTGTGTAACTCTCTGTGTTCTCCTCAGGCTGCAGGCAGCAGTAACAGGAGGAAGAGATCTTGTGGAAGAATCGTGCCAGAGCATTATCTGTTATCCGATCTCGAAAGTCGCTGTGTATGATGTAAGTACTGTTGGGAACCAGCAGAAGTATTTTGTGGGAAGGTTCTGTATTTCTTGTTGTGGGTTCTTTAGGTTATAGAGTCGTACATCATCAAAACAGGTTCTGCTGCCCTGGTAAAATCCTCATCAATCTTTTCTGAACCCTTTCCAGCTTGATGACATTCTTCCTATAGATAGCTGACCAGACGATATATGTATATCCCTTGTATACACCTTTTCCAAAGTTTCAAAGTTTCCTGAAATGCTTTTTCTTCCCAACCATCCATGAAAACAGAGGAGTGCCCCAAAGAATGAATGACAGTTAAATATTAGAACCCCAAAGTCCCCCCCCAAACCCCCCTCCCTCCCGCACGCAAGTGGCAGCAAGCAATGATCCCCACTTCCCTCACCAAAAAAAGCATTGGCGCCCTTAGCATGTCGAATAATGGCCAGTTATGAAACTCTGAGGGCGGGTCCCATTCCCACAAAGAACAGAGGTCAGCTTGTAACTCCAGGCCAGGGTCTTCAAAGAACCCTGAAAGGGAAAAATAGAGATAATTAAAGATGGAAGTAGAGCTGTTTCCAAAGATGCAAGCAAAGGTGTTGCCATTAGGTGCCATTGACTCTCCTAAGCTTCACGCACCACCAATTTTCATGATGTCAGTAAACTTACATGCCACGTTAACAACATTGCAATTCAGATAGTTAATATAACTGAAAAACAACAGTAGACCCAGCCCTGATCCTTCAGCACACCATTGCTCACAGGCCTTCTACTACCACACTCTGCCTACTTCCACAAAGCCCATTTTTCATCCAATGGGCTAGCTCACTCTGGATTCCATGACATCTAACCTTACAGACTAAACTCTCATGCTGAAACTTGTCAAAAAACTTGCTAATGTCCATGAAGATCACCTCTACTGCCCTTCCCTCATCAATCATCTTTGACAACTCTTCAAAGGAAACGTCATTTTGCATGCTCAAAGCCATACTTATTATTCCTAATCAGTCCTTGCCTTTCCAAATGATGCTAAATCTGTCCCTTAGGATCCAGTCCCTGGACTTTCCCATCACTGATGATAACCTCACTGGCCTCTATTTCCCCAGCTTTTTCTTGGAGCTTTTCTAGGATAAAGACCATAAACTAGTTGCGTTCGGTGTTCCAGTACTTCACCCACAACTAAGCAAAACACAAGTATATCTGCCAAAGCCCTTGTAGTGTTTTCACTAGCTTCCTTCAACCTCTCGAGTCTCTGGGGATCTGTCTATCTTAATATGGTTTTAAACTGCCAGCACCTCCCATTCTTCTAATGTGGATATGTTCTAAATCATCACTAACCATATCCCTTAATTCCTTACTTTCCATGATCTTCTCTGTACTAATCAGAGATGAGAAACATTCATCATTTAAAACCTTGTCCATCTCCTCTGGTTCCACACATAGATGATCACAATGATCATCATAGGTGCCTATTGTCATTCTCTCCCTATTGTTATCATTATACTTGGAGAATCTTTCAGGATTTTCCTTCAACCACATTTACCAGAGCTAGCTCTTGTTCTCTTTGTGCTTTTCTAATTTTCCACTTTACTCTTACATCCTTTATGCTCTGCAAGGAACTTACATGTTTATAGTTGCATTTATATGTTATGAAATCCTTGCTTTTCCTGACCTGATCCTCAACATACGTTAACATGCAGGGTTCCCCAATCCTGCCCATCTTCCTTTTCAGACTAACAGGAACATGCTGCCCCTGAACTCCAAGTATCTCCACTTCAGAAGTCTGTCACTTTCTAGCCATTCTGGCTACAAACTGCCCCCTGTCAGTCAACCTTTGTGAGTCCATGCCAATGCTTTCAAACTGTGCCTTAGAGATTCCATTTCAATGCCTGCCTGGTGATGTTTTTAATTGGCTTCCATAAGGTGTGGCCAATCCACCTCCATTTCTGTTTGCATATTTGTATCTCTATAGGTTCCTGGTTGGTATTTTCCCACAGTCGTGGTTACTTTGTCCGTCTGACTGATGTTCAGGATCCTTCTCTGGCACTGGCTGTTAAAGGCCTACAGTTTTTGTAGTGTCTTTTTTTTAATTGTTCTCCAGGTTTCGGAGCCATATAGGAACATTATTTTAACATTTCAGTTGAAGATTCTGATTTGGTTTTCCTTGATATGACACTGGATGTCCACATTTTCTTCAAGATGTTCAAATCTACTTGAGCTCTGTAAATCCTGGCTTTGACATCCTCATCCATTCCACCATATATACTCACAATGCTTCCAAGATAGACAAAGGAAGTCACTTCTTCCAAGGTTGTATCTATCATCACTATGGGTCAATTGTGGTTGCAGTTCATCTTCATCACTTTGTTTTATCTACATTTAATCTTAGACCCAGCATGGTGGAGTTAGCAGTCAAGAGTGTTGATTTCTCTTACATCTGTTGCTTAGAGCTAGACAGTAGAGCAATGTCATCTGCAAAGTACAGGTCATCAATTTGCCATCATATAGTCCACTGAATTCCATTTCAATTTTCACTTGTCCATTTCATAATCCAGTCTATTGAAAACAGGAATAGAAAATGAAGCAACATACATCCCTGCTTCACCCACTGTTGACAATCAAGTTTTCTGACGGTTTCCTTGTAGGTATGACATGTTGTTGGAGTTTCTGATGATCTTGATAAATTTCTGAGGTCGTCCGTAATGTTTCATATATTTCTACAGGGTGTTTCTGTCTAAACTATGGAAGGCTTTCTCATGGTCAGTGAAGTTGATGTAGAGAGAAGACTGACTCTTCTATGATTATTCTTAAGGTATCTATCTGGTCTGCGCAGGAGCGATCTTTCCTAAATTCTACTTGCTAGTTCCTTAATATTGTGTCAACAACTTTTGAAGGTGTTGCAGAATAATTCTGTTTCGCACCTTTCTGTCCACAGGCATAAAGGACATACCTCTGTAATTTTTACAGTCTTATGAGTCACCTTTCTTTGGAAGCTTCATTATGGGACTTTCTTTCCATTCTTGTGCCATCTTTTCTTTGTCCCAGATGTTGCAGAACGAAGTGTCTAGTATATCTGCTTAAAGTTTAGGGTCTGCCTTCAATGCTCCTGGTTGTATGCTGTCTAGGCCAGTTGCTTTTCCTGACTTTAGCCTCTTGATTGTCTGTATGATTTCCTTCTTTGATGGCTTGGCACAGTTGACATCTAAGTCTGATGGTGCTTCTGGAATTAAAGGAGATTCCAGAGGAGGTGGTCTGTTCAGAAACTCATCAAAGTACTGTTCCCAGGGTTGGAACTGTTTGTCTTCTTTTTTTGGACATTTCCATCTTGTGTTGTACCAGCAAACCTTCCCCCCTCCAGTTTAGGTGGAAGCTGCCTCTTCTGTTTGGGTCCCATCTTCCCTGGAAGAGCGCCCAATATCCCAAAAATCTGAAGGCCTCCCCCCTACGCTAACTACCTAGCCAGAAGTTAAACTGTACAATCTTCATATGTTTGGCCTAACTAGCACATGGCACAAGTAACAATCATGAGATCACAAACATGAAGGCTCTGTTCTTTAACTCAGCAAGTAACTTCCTGAACTCAGTTTTCAGCAGCCTGTTGCTCTTCCTACCTGTGTTAGGACTACAGTCTCTGGCTGCACATCCACCCACTTTAAAAATGCTGAGGGTTCAATCTGAGATGTTCTGGACCCTGGCACCCAGGAGGCAACATGCCATCTGGGAACCTTGATCTCATCCACAGAAACTCCTTTCTGTTCCCCTAAGTAACAAATCCCATGTCACTATTGCTCGTCTTTTCTCCTTTCTGAGCCACAGAGACAGTTTCAGTGCCAGAGACCTGACTGCCGTGACTTTCCTCTGCAAGGTCATCTCCCCACCCCATCCAAACAGTAGGCAAAATGGTATACCCTTTTTTGAGGTGGATGGCCACAGTGCTACTCTGCATGGACTGCTTAATCCTTTTCATCCTCCTGACTGTCACCCAATTTCTTGTGTCCTACACCTTGGGCGTAACTACATCTCTACATGTCCTGCCTATCGTCCCCTCAACCTCTCAACTAACCTAAAGTTAGAAGATCCAGCTGGTGCACTTCTTGCAGGTGACGTTGTCAGGGACACTGGAGGTCTCCCTGCCTTCCCACATCCTGAAAAAGGAGCATTCAGCTATCCTACCTACAGCTTTTGCTTTCTCTCACACAAGCCTCTCATCAATGAAGCCTCGAAGACCTCAAGCCTCAAATCCCCACTTTAATACTGTCCACTCGAACAAAACCTGCTCTGTTTGCTCCTGCCTTATTTATATTTCCCCTTGCTAATGAATCCCGATCTCTGATTGGCCACTGTCCAAACACTGAAGTTTCCATGAACTGCAGTACTTTAATGCACAGTCGCCAACTTGTGTGAGCCACATACTCTGTTGCTTCCAATCTCTGATTAGCTGCTTTTTTAAAGTCAAGACTTCTGCAAAGCGCTGCTTTTAAAATGCACTTTCACCTCTTCTCTTACTCCCAATCTCTGACTGGCTGCAGTTTAAACTTATCTTTTTCCATGAATGTTATGGTCACTGGTCCCAAAGTGATCCCTCGTTGCTTCTTCAGTCACTCAGCAGGTAACATAGGAGGTCCAATGTTTCCCACTTTCAGTATGTTTGCCTGTGTATTTGGAGTTCAAGTATATAGTTGACCCTATTAGTTTCCAAGGTTCTTCCATGTGAACAGCTCCACCAGGTTTTGCTTTTACTAATACATTTGCATCTTCAATCGAAGCAAAGAACAAAAATGTAGTGAAACTTTCTGATGCTGGTTCAACAACCATACAGTGACTGCTGTGACCAGTTATGAGTGTATAAACCTCTATAGGAGCATCTCTCAGCCTCCCTCCTCAGAGGATGGATGAAGCGTTGGGGGAACAAAACCAGAGATAACTGTTTGGACAGTATGGTTAGGGGTCCAACAGCATCTCATTCCTAACTCCATCCCATCTTTTCTTATTGTGAGTACAGTCCCTATTCCCTCCGGTGAATGGGCTCAGAGTCCTTAAACTCAGCCTTCAGTGGAGCGCTGCTGCTGAGAGCAGCGTCTTTCACCCAGATTATTTGATTGGAAGGTAAAACTATTCAATGAACAGCAGTTCCTTTAAATTCGGCAAATTCTTTCAGGAACTCATCATGGTCACAACATCATGAGGATGCCACCTGAAGGCGCCAACACAGATAATGCCCATGTGTTTTACCAATGTTCCTGTGACGCATCTGTTTTTGTTCATTGCCACAGGAGTACGAAGAGGTAGAGGTCCCGTCCCTTCATTGGCTGTATACATCTGTGAATGGAACGGATTTAGAGACTGCAGCAAACATCGCACTGGACAGACTGTTAGATTATTCATATCTTAATAATGCTGCTGGTATGTGAGATGTTTCTTCAACGTAATGGAACATTTCTTGTGTCTCAATGTATGACTCGTCTTATTTCAAACTAGTGTCCAGGCAGACAGACTTGATCCATGTTTAGCTATCGGGAGGTTTTCAAAGTTCAAAATAAATTTACTACCAAAGTATATCTATTCACCGTACGCATACACCCCTGGGATCTGTTTCCCTGTTGGCATACTCAGTAAATCCCTGAACCACAATAGAATCTATGTAAGACTGCGCCCAACAGGATGGAAAAACAACAAATGTGCAAAAGACAGCAAGCAATGCAAATGGAAAAGAAAAAGAGAATAGATAGAGAGATATCGCAAGCAGGAAAGTGAATCCAGAGGTTGTGGGAACATTTCAGTGACGGGGCAAGGGAAGTTGAGTGAAGTTATTCCCACTGGTTGAAGAGCCTGACGTTTGAGGGGTAATAACTGTTCCTGACCCTAGTGCTGTGAGTCCTGAGTCTCCTGTACCTTCTTCCTGATGACAGCGCGCGAACAGAGCATTCCCTGAGTGGTGGGAGCCCTTGATGATGGATGCTGCTTTCCTGTGACAGTGCTCCATGTACATGTGCTAAAAGGTGGGGATACTTTACCCATAAGACCATAGGACACAGCAAATTAAGACATTTGACTCATATTGTCTGCTCTGCCATTTAATCATGGATTCTCCACTTCCCTCTCAACCCTGTTCTCCTGGCCTCTTCCTATAACCTTTCAAGTTATCAAGAACCTATCAACTGCTGTCTTAAGTACACCCAGTGACCTGGCTTCCAGAGCCCCCTGTGGCAATGAATGCCACAGATTCACCATTGTCTGGCTAAAGGCATTCCTCATAAACTCCTTTTTAAATAGATGTCTCTCTTCTGATGTTGGGCCCACTGCTCCAATACTCCCTTCACTATAGGAAACATCCTCTCCACATCCTTTCAACATTTGGTAGATTTCAATGAGATTCCCCCTCCCCTTCATCTCTATTCCAGTGAGTACAAACCCAGAACCATCAAACACTCCTCATATGACAAGCCTTTCTTTCCCAGAATCCGCTGTCATTACAGCACATCCTTTCTTAGATAAAAGGCCGTAAAATGTTCACAATACTGCAAGTGATGCCTCCAAGTGCCTTATAAAACCATAGCATTAAATCCTTGTTTTTACATTCTCATCCTCTTGAAATGAATGCTAATATTGAATTTGCCTTCCTCACCACTGACTCAACTTGCAAGTTAGCCTTTTGGGAAGCCTGCATGAGGATACCCAAGTCCCTCAAATTTTTGAAATGTCTCCCCAATTTTAAAGAAAATAGTCTATGCTTTTATTCCTTCTATCAAAGAGCACGACCACGCACTCCATGGCACTGTATTATTTCTGCCATTGCTTAATACTCTTAATCTGTCCAATCCTTCTGCAGACTCCCTGCTTCCTCAACACTGCCTGCCCCTCCACCTATCTTCCTCTCATCATCAAATTTGGCCACAAAGTCATCAATTCCATGAGGGATTGGTCCTTATCCACTACTTTGGCCCTTCATGACAAAGCTGGGCAAAGAGGGGTCAACTCTTCCCATTTTTCACCTCGTCACTCCCTCCTGCAGTGGGGTGAGCAGAACTGTGCAGAGTTGTCCAGCTGCAACAGCATCTGTCACTCGTACAGAGCCAGCTTCAACCATTCAATGCTGTTTCCTGACTACTGAAGCCCAGGGCTGACAGCTCTTCTGAGTTTTGTTTGATGAAGTGGGATAGAATTCTTACAAAACACAGAGTCATTTGCCATTTCGCCCCCAGCCTGCAGTAAAATTAGAGAAAGCTGAAAATACTCATAGGTCAGCCAGCATCTGTGGAGAAAAACAGAATTAATATTCAGCGAAGTTTTGTCAGTACTCCGGCTGTAACCTGGCCCATCTTGATCAGTGTGGTGAATGACCTGCTAATATAATGCTGTTATTGTAAATGTCTCTTTCTCCACAGAAACCATTGTTCCTGTCTCTGCACCTTGGTCGGTTTACATCAATTGGCAATTGGCAAATGGCATAGCAAAACCAGAGTTTACATTTTATATCTTGTTGCCACTTGAGGTCCAAAGTCCACCTGAACCAAGAGATCCAAGAGTTCAAATAGACATCATGCCTCAAGAAGCAGGTTATGAAAGGTGAGATTTGTAGTCATTTAAACTATTTAACAATTTTGGACTGTCTTCCATCCCTAAACTCAGATTCTGGCAGATTACTGCAGATACTACATTTCCCAGTGTCTCCTCACATCGGAAATGCCTAAATCCAGAGGCCTATCACATGAATTTGCTCTATCACCTTCACTAGGTCTATCACATCTTTCCAACTGTGTGGATGTCTCCACATTCAATGTATCATTCTTCATAGTTTCCCCCAGCTCCAGCAATGTTCCACCACCAGACACATGTTCCCCCACCACCTTCTTCAGCATTTTGAAGGAATTGTCCCACTCTCAACTCCCTGGTTTGTTCTCTCGTTCCTACCTATTGTTGTCACATTTGACACTTTCCCACATAACTACAGGAGGTGCAACATTTGCCTCCTTCACTTCTTCCCTTCCCACCATCCAAGGACCCAAACAGCCTTTCCACACAGGGCAGTAATTCTCGGACACTTCTCCCAATCTGGTATACTGCACTCGGTATTTCCAATGTGGTCTCCACTGCAATGCAGCAACAAACAGAACTGGGGTGCCTGGTTTGTTCAGAACTTGTGCAAAAGATCCTGCCATGAGTCCTACACTAATAAAGCTGAAGGAGACACAAGTGATTCTGCAGTTGCTGGAAATCTTGAACAGCACACACAAAATTCTGGATCAAAATCAGGCAGAATCTATGAAGGACAATAAACAGGTTGATGTTTCTGTCTGTGACCATTCATCAGGACTAGAAACAACGGAGGCAGAAGCCAGAACAAGAAGGTGGGAGGAGGGGAGGAGTAAAAGCTGGCAAGTGATAGGCGAGACAAGATGAGGGGAAGGTATGTGACTGGATAGATGAGATGATGTAAGAATCAAAGAAAAGGTAGTTCGAAGCAGTTAAGTGGTGAAGAAGAAGAAGAGGAAGGCGGAATCAAATAGGAGAGGAAAGAGGTCCATGGAATAAAAGGAAGGAGGTTGGTATGCCCAGATGGAGGAGTGGAAAGAGTAATAAGGACTGGTGGTGTTGGGGGGGGGGGTGGTAGAACTGTGGGAAAAGAAGAAAAAATAATCCCAACAGAGGGCAGCAATCACACAGAGGAGGGAGGGCGTGAGTGTTGAAACCCGGATCATCTCTCTAAAGGAAGAATGATGAGGGTGGAGCATGAAAAGGACTGAGGGAGGGAGAGTGAATTCAGAGCCTCCCGATGTGGAGTACCCCTGCTTTTCGTTGCTGGAGGTCTCAGTCTTCCAAGCCCAGAGTGTGTAGTGAGAGCACCTCCCTATCAACCTGACCGATAGGAAAAGAGTTTATTTATGTGAATAATTTAATGGTGAAATTGTTTAATATTTATTCCAAATTAGTTACTGGATAACAGAGCAGAAAAATGAAGACTACTTGAAGCTTGCGAATGATTTAAAAAGACACTTAGAAGATGACCAACGTTCCTTTGACAGCAGCGGTTTCTACATCACATGGTTCAACACTCGTGGACATTTTAAAATTATATTTTTGAAGAAATGATGCACAATTTCTCTCCAAGAAGTTGTTACATTTGCAGTTTTCAGTGAGATTTGCTAAGCTCTTAACTTTAACTCTTTCTCCTGCCTACAACCCTGTGCAAATCTGTGGCATCTTAATACATCAAAACAAGCTCAAGTGATTTACACACATTGAGTTTAATCCTGCCTCTCTGCGGCTGATGGAATATTGAATGAATTCTTGGTCCCTGTGTATGAACACTGCTCCCTAATGGCAATTGCCCGTTCCTACTTCCCACCCACAATTTATCAGTGACATTAACAGCAAGGTGAGGTTTTCTTCCTGATTCACCTGTTTATACTTTCCATCTATTATTCACAGCTTTGGTACTGTTCAAGGGTATTGATCAATGACTCCTACCTGAGGTCACCTTTGATTATCTGGTGAATAATAGTCCCTCATTATGGAGCTGTCTTCCTCTAAGTCCCCAGGTGAAATAATTTGGGGGTCTCCTGTTCTTCCAACCTGACCTTTACCATACACTTAGTCCTATTCCCGTCAGATCCAACTTGCATATGTTCTGTTTAGTTAACAAAGCTCTTGAATCCCAAGTGATATCCCACTGCACAGTGACTTACCAGTGTGCAGGTGGTCAAAGCCACAGGGGACAGTGACAGGGAATCATTCAGCCAAGTTCCACATTTAAACATATCTTCTGGGAAATCTGGGAGTTAGGGAATGAGATATCAAGGCAGAGATTTTTGTTGAAAGTCTCCATACTGCACAGCTGTACGTGTGTGGGGCCCTCCTCTGGGCAACAGGATTAATCTGGGAATTCTGCTTTCCACTAATCTTGCTTTAACTCATTTGTGCATAGACTGAGAACCAGATGGTTCTCGGTAAAGACACAGATATGGCATTCTATCTTCATAGTGGGATGGATTCTGTGTGTCTTTACCCCTTTCATACTGAGATGAGTGAAAATGTGAAAAGAGCTGATTGAAACTGGGAAGTGTTGGGTGCACAGAGCACTAAGGATGTGGTGGGTGATATTATGAAGGAGACATATATAGGACTATAGGCCTCCCTTGAGCTGGTTCTAGACTGAGCGAAGAAGTTAATGCTTAAGCTGAAAAGCGGCTGTATGGAGACCCTTTCTAAAGTATCCAAACTGTTACCAATGTCCTCATTCAGTGTCCAGTCTTCTGAAATATAATGAAATGGTGAGTGTGATGTATGATGAGCTCCTCATGGATTATTACTGCTGTTCATAGCCCTGTCACATGGAGATGCTCTCATGGTGATAATAGTTTGTTGTTTCTACAGCCTTTGTTTTTTCCAACCTGCTGGGAAATATTCTCACTGTGAAATAAAGGGGGTGATGCATCAAAACAATGCCTCTCTGGATATATTCTTACTCATAAACAAGACAGGTCGCTGATCACATCACACGCCTTGCAGTTACAAGGACACTTAAAGGAGAAAATCTGCAGATGCTGGAAATCTAAAGCAACACTCGTAAAATGTTGGATGAACACAACAGGCCAGGTCTCATCTATGGAAAAGAGTAAACAATCAACGTTTTAGGCCAAGGCCCTTCTTCAAAACACCTCAAATGCCACCTGGCCTGCTGAGATCTTCCAGCATTTTGTGATTGTTGACAAAGACACTCACGTCAGAATGCTTTTTCTGGATTTCAGTTCGGCATTCGTCAGTATTGTCCCATGGAAATCGGTGAACAAACTCCTACTCCTCGGTCTAAATGCACCATGGTGCAACTGGGTGTTGGACTTCCTAACCAACAGACCTCAGACAGTCAGGGGGCACTAACTGTCCTCTCTCCCCACCATCCTCAACAGGGCAACCCCCCGCCCGCAATCTGTGGGCTGAGCCTATTGCTGTACATGCTGCTCACACACTACTGCATGGCCAGACACCCCAGTAATCACATTGTCAAGTTCGCTGGTGACATGACAGTGTGGGGCTCATCAGCAGCACCATTGAGATGGCCTAAAGTGAGGAGCTCACGGCCTCATGACAGGCCTCTTCTTTAATGCAGGAAATCCAAAGCAACATACATGAAATGCTGGAGGAACTCAGCAGGCCAGGCAGCATCTATGGGAATGAGTAATCAGTCGATGTTTCATGCTGAGACTTTTCCTTAAGGAGTGGCCTGAAGAAGGTCTTGGCATGAAACATCAACTGTTTACTGTTTCACATAGATGCTGCCTGGCCTGGTGAGTTCCTCCAGCACTTTGTGTGTGTTGATGTCAGAATGGTGTTCTGGGTTTCACTTTGGTATTCATCATCACTGTCTCACAGAGGCTGGTGAACAAACTGACCTTCCTAACCAATGGACCTCAAACAGTCAGGATGCACAACCGCTCACCCCTCCTCATCACCCTCAACGTGCGCGCCCCCCTGGGCTGGGTGCTGAGCCCATTGCCATACACTCTGCTCACACATGACTGCATGGCCAAACAGCCAAGTAATCACATTGTCAAGTTCACAAATGACACGACAGTTCTGGGGTTCATCAACAATGATAAGATGGCCTACAGGGAGGAGATGGAGGAGCTCAAGGTCTGGTGCCAGGCAAATAACCTCTTCTTTAATGCCAACAAGAAAAAGGAGATAATTATCAACTTCAGAAGAACTTGCACAGCTCACACCCCACTTCACACCGGCAGCAGAGCAGTGGAAACTACAAGCAGGTTCAAACTCCTGGGAGTGCACGTCACACACAACCTCTCATGGTCACAGAACTCCTCCTACACAGTCAAGAAAGCTCACCAGTGTCTCTAGGAGGCTGAGGGGAGCTGGACTTTGCACATCATACTCATATCACTCTACAGATGCATAGTAGAGAGGATCTAAATAAGCTACATTACTGCTTGGTACAGAAATGTCTTACTGTGGGCAGGAAGGCTCTAAAGCAGGTAATCAAAACTGTCCAATGCATCACTGGCACCAGCCGACCTGCCACCGAGGACAGATATATTGACAGGTGCTGGAAAAGGGCCAGTAACATCATGAAGGAGTTCACACACCCTGTTCATGGACTGCTTGTCCCACTCACATCAGAATCTGATTTAATATCATCAACATGTTGTGAAATATGTTGACTTTGCAGCAGCAGTACAATGCAATACATAATAACAGAAAAAACTGAATTACATGAAATACACACACACATATTATATATATATAAAGATTTATATTAAATGAGAAATGAGTAGTGCAAAAATAGAAGTTAAAAAGTAGTGAGGTAGTTTTCATGGGTTGAACACCCATTCAGAAAACGGATGACAGAAGGGAACAATCTGTTCCTACATCATTGAGCGTGTGTCTTCTCACTTCTGCACCTCCTTCCTAACGGTAGCAATGAGAACAAGAACTGGGTGATGGGGTTCTTAGCGACATACTGAAACTCTTAATTCTGCTGTGCCTGTGGTGGTAGCTCATCAGGGAGGAGGCTATGTAGCATTCACCCCAGGACCACCAAACTCAAACACAGCTCCTTTCCCCAAACAGGTTCAGCAGCACATCTGCCCAGAAAATCCACCACTATTTTATTAATTTCTGTCAGTCTCCTTATGTATAGCCTAGTGAGTGAGACTTTATGGACATTTGGTCAATCTATATATGTAGACTACCTTATGTTCTGGATTTATATGTATAATGATTTTTTTATGATTATGGTTACTATTATTATTATTGTGTTCTTTATCATTTGTGTTATTTTCTGTATCTGAGCCAAAGTAACAATTATTTCATTCTATTTACACTTGTACACAGGAAATGACATTAATCAGTCTTGAATTTGATTAGTTATTGGCTCTGCAAACAATTGGGAAGACACCTGATATGTCACTCTTTTCCACACGACTGACATATAAACATTAGAAAGTCTCGATACATTTGAGTACAGCTTTGTAAAACCAGACCTCAAAACTGTGACTGAAAACTACTGATGGTGTCAGCATGAAAGGTACGGATAATAGTGGAATTCCTGCAGTACCAAGTGCAAGTTCTGTCCCTGTTCTCAAGATCAGAAACAGGCTTATTATCACTGCCTTATATGACACAAAGTTTGTTGTTTTCTGACAGCAGTACAGGGTGAACGTACAAACGACTTCAAATTACAATGCATATAAATTGTGCAAAAGGAAGAAAGAATGGGCTAGTGTCCATGGGTTTATGGACCTTTGAAAAATGTAATAACAAAAGGAAAGAACCTGGTTTCAGAATCTGCTGGTCTTCAGATTCTTGCTGTTCCTCCCCAGTAGGCAATAAGGAGAAGGGGGCAGAACCATGAAGGTGAGGCTCATTAGTGATGGATGCTGACTTCTTGAGGCACCACCTTTTGAAGAAGCCCTGAATGGTGAAGAGGGATGTATGGGTCACACATCTGGCTAAGTCAAAAACCACCTGCAGTCTGTTGCAATCCTAATCATTGGACCCTCCATACCAGGCAGTGTTGCAAACAGTTAGAATGCTCTCCACCGTACACCTACAGAAA
This sequence comes from Hemitrygon akajei, assembly GCF_048418815.1. Taxonomy (NCBI): domain Eukaryota; kingdom Metazoa; phylum Chordata; class Chondrichthyes; order Myliobatiformes; family Dasyatidae; genus Hemitrygon; species Hemitrygon akajei. The sequence continues at coordinate 58,687,481 of NC_133132.1, read as the reverse complement.
TATGCAAGAAATTTGCTGCATCGTCCATATCACCCTCAAAACTCCAGCCTGTGGTGCTCCACCATCTTTTTTGCTTGCGCACCTTCCAATCAATTCCAGCCAACTCTTTCCTCGTGCCTGTAATTACCCTTACTCAAATGTAAGGCAATTGCTTTCCTTGTTCTCCAGTACCAAACTGATTTTCCCCATCTAGTCACATGATGTTGTCCACTGTGATCTCTGTAACCTCTGTAACATTGCCTTTCTTACATATGCTCTATTTCCTGGTGTATTTTGCACCCCATAACCTGACAACTATTTAGAACCCTGTACGTAACTCCCATCAGGACTTTTATTGTATTTGCAGTTACTCAACTCCACCAATAAATATTATACATCTTCTCATTTTGTCAAAAACACTACTTTACAGAAAGAGGTCCTGCAGCCCATCTTGTCCATGTTGAACTATTATGCTGCCTAGTCCCATCAACCTGCACCTGCAACATAATCCTCCCATCCATGTACGTTTAAAAATTTCTCTTAAATGGTGAAATTGAACCCACGTCCACCTATTCCGCTGGTAGCTCATTCAACATGCTCCCCACCTTCTGAGTGTAGAAGATCCCCCTCATGTTCCCCTTGAGCATTTCACTTTTCACCTTTTGTTTTACATTTAATATTTGAGTCATATTTAAAATATATTGCTAGATTAAGCATTCTTTGTTGTTTACATTGTGGGTTATATGTAAAAGTACATAAATGGCCTACGTCATTATGCCACCAGGTCGTATGTATGCATCTTGTTTAAAGTAACATAAAAGAAGGTAAGATACACTTAAAAGAACAAAGACATGCTTACAACCCAGCTTCCTTGATTTCCTTTCAATTTGTTTAATGTTTTGGAATTACAAATATAACCAGTGCAGTGAGGAAGTTTTAAAAGGACCCAAGATGACTATCTGCCTGTTGAAGCACAGCAAAATGTTCCAGTTTAACAAAAAGCAGAGCAGCATGTTTTCTTCACAAAAGAAAAGATGATCAAGTAAAAAAAAATGCAGAAAATGACGGAATTCATGGGTTCATAAACAGTGCGTACCAGGTGATAATAATCATTAAAAAAGCAGAAATGGTTGACTACATGCAGAGGCCCTGTCAGCGGCAGGAGCAGAGCACTACAATCTGAATAAAATACAGGAGGGACAAGCGGGGCAGCCATTGTCTGGAGTTGGCCCGTGGCGAGTGTAGAAGTGTCAGGCTTTGGCTCAGAAAAGGAGTTGGCTCTGGGTAAGCTTTTTGTTTCCTTTTTGTTTTTTTCTTACTGTACCTGGTATGGCAAATGGCTGTTGTGTGTTCTTCATGCCGGATGTCAGAGGCCTGGGAGACCCAGATTCTCCTAGGGATCTACATCTGCGTGAAATGCATCTGTCTGCATCTCCTTGAAGACCGTGTTAGGGATCTGGAGCAGCAGCTGGATGACTTTTGGCTTGTACAGGAGAATGAGGAGATAACTGATCAGAGCTACAGAGAGATAGCCACTGCGAAGTTGCAGGAGGAGAGTAGCTGGGTGACAATCAGGAGGAATGGAAATATAAATAGGCAGTTAGAGGAGAGCACACCTGTGGCCATTTCCCTCAAAAATAAGTATACTGCTTTGGGGGATGACCTACCGAGGGAATGCCATGGCGACCGGGTTACAGGCACTGAGCATGAGTCCGTGGTGCAGAAGGGAAAGAGGGAGAAGAAGGGAGTGGTAGTGATAGAGGACTCAATAGTGAGGGGAACAGACAGAAGATTCTGTGGACGTGAACGGGACACCCGACTGGTATGTTGCCTCCCAGGTGTCAGGGTCAGGGAGATCTCAGATTGCATTCACAAATTTTGGAGAGGGAGGGAGAGCAGTCAGATGTCTTGGTACGTATTGGTACCAATGACATAGGAAGAAAAAGCAAGGAGGTCCTGAAAAGAGATTTTAGAGAGCTAGGTAGAAAGCTGAGAAGCAGGACCTCCGGGTAGTAATTTCTGGACAGCTACCTGTGCCACATGATAGTGAGGGTAGAAACAGGATAATTTGGCAGATAAATGCGTGGCTGAAAAGCTGGTGCAGGGGCAGGGTTTCAGGTTCTTGGATCATTGGGATCTCTTCTGGGGAAGGTATGACCTGTACAAAATTGATGGGTTGCCCTTGAACCAGAGGGGGACCAATGTTCTCGCAGGTAGGTTTGTTAGAGCTGTTGGGGAAGGTGTAAACTAATTTGGCAGGGGAGTGGGAATCGGAGTGATAGGATTCAGGATAGGACGGATGATAAAAAAGTAAAGATAGTGTGCAGTGAGACTGTCAGGGATGGCAGGCAGGTGATGGGACATAGACGCAGCCAACAGAGTGAGTATCAGTACATTAGGGACGCAAAATCAAAAAGGGTAGCAAATATGGTACTCAAGGTGTTCTATCTCAATGCACGGAGTATAAGAAATAATCTGGATGATTTTGTTGCACTATTACAGATTGCCAGGTATGATGTTGTGGCCACCATTGGCCAAAGGATGGTTGTAGTTGGGAGCTGAATGTCCAAGGTTAAACGTTGTATTGGAGGGATAGGAAGGTAGGCAGAGGGGGTGGCGTAGTTCTACTGGTAAAGAATGGCATCAAATCAGTAGAAAGATGTGACATAGGATCAAAAAATGTTGAATCCTTGTGGGTTGAGTTCAGAAACTGCAAGGGTAAAAGGACCCTGATGGCAGTTATATACAGGCCTCCCAAAAGTGGCTTCGAGATGGATCGCAGATTACAACAGGAAATAGAATAGGTGTGTCAAAAGGGCAATGTTATGATAGTCACGGGAGATTTTAACATGCAGGTCAATTGGGAAAATCAGGTTGGTAATGGATCTCAAAAGACTGAGTTTGTTGAATGTCTAAGAGATGGCTTTTTAGAGCAGTTTGTCATTGAACCAACTAGGGGATTAGCTATACTGGATTGGGTGTTATGTAATGAACCGGAGGTGAATAGGGAGCTTAAGATAAAAGAACCCTTAGGAACCAGTGATGACAATATGATTGAGTTCAACTTGAAATTTGATAGTGAGAAAGTAAAGTCTGATGTAGCAGTATTTCAGTGGAGGGAGTAAGGGAAATTACAGTGGTATGAGAGAGGAGTTGGCCAAAGTAAATTGGAAGGAGTTGCTGGCAGGGATGTCAGCAGAGCAGCAATGGCGTGCATTACTGGGAAAAATGAGGAAGGTGAAGGACATGTGTATTCCAAAAATGAATAAACATTCAAATGGCAAAATAGTACAACCATGGCTGACAAGGGAAGTCAAAGCTAATGTAAAAACAAAAGAGAGGGTATACAACAAAGCAAAAATTAGTGAGAATATAGAAGATTGGAGAGTTTTTAAAAACCTACAGAGAGCAATTAAAAGAATCATTAGAAGGGAAATGATGAAATATGAAAGCTAGCTAGCAAATAATAGCAAAATGGACAGTAAAATCTTTTTTAAGTATGTCAAAAATAAAAGAGAGATGACAGTGGATGTAAGACTGCTAGAAAATGAGGCTGGAGAAATAATAATGGGGTCAAGGAGATGGCAGATGAACTAAATAAATATTTTACAACAGTCTTCACTGTGGAAGACATTTGCAGTGTGCCTGATGTTGTGGTGTGTGAAGGAAGAGAAGTGAGTACAGTTACTGTTACAAGGGAGAAGGTGCTCAAAAAACTAAGACCTAAAGGTACATAAGTCACCCAGACCAGATGAATGACAACCTAGGGTTCTGAAAGAGGTAGCATTAGAGATTGTGGCTGCATTAGCAATGATCTTTCAAAAATCATTGGACTCTGGCATGGTGCCAGAGGACTGGAAATTTTCAAATATCACTCCACTCTTTAAGAAAGAAGGAATGCAGCAGAAAGGAAATTATAGACCAGTTAGCCTGACCTCAGTGGTTGGGAAGATGTTAGAGTCAATAGTTAAGGTTGAAGTGGTGGAGTACTTGGTGACACAGGACAAGATAGTACAAAGTCGGCATTGTTTCCTTCACGGAAAATCCTGCCTGACAAACCTGTTGGAACTCTTTGAGGAGATTACAAGTAGGATAGATAAAGGGGATGCAGTGGATGTTGTATATTTGGACTTTCAGAAGGTCTTTGACAAGGTGCCACACATGAGGCTGCTTACCAAGTTAAGAGCCTGTGGTATTATAGAAATGTTACAAACATGGTTAGATGGTTACAAACTTGGGAGTCCTTGTGCAGAACACCTTAAAAGTTAACTTGCAAGTTGAGTCAGTGGTGAAGGAAGGCAAATGCATTCATTTCAAGAGGTCTAGAATACAAGAGCAGGGATGTGATGCTGAGGCTTTATAAGGCACTGGTGAGGCCTCACCTTGAGTATTATGTACAATTTTGGGCTCTTTATCTTAGAAGAGATGTATTGGCATTGGAGAGGATACAGGGGAGGTACACAAGGATGATTCCAGGAATGAAAGGGTTATCATACGAGGAACATTTGTTGACCCTGATTCTGTACTCGCTGGAATTTAGAAGGATTGGGGGCCGGGGGGGGGGGGGTGTTGGATTTCATTGAAATATTCTGAATGTTGAAAGGCCTAGACAGAGTAGATGTGGAAAGGATATTTCCCATGGGGGGGGGGAGTCTAGGACAAGAGGGCACAGCCACCGGATAGAGGGGCGACCATTCCAAACAGAGATGCAAAAAAATGTCTTTAGCCAGAGGCTGGTGAATTTGTGGAATTTCTTGCCACAGGCAGCTGTGGAGGCCAGGTCGTTGGGTGTACTTAAGGCAGAGATTGATAAGTTTTTGATTGGACATAGTATCAAACGTTATGGGGAGAAGACTGGGAAATGGGTTTGAGGACAAGAAAAAAAAAGGATTAGCCAAAATTGAATGGCGGGGCAGATTCAATGGGCCAAATGGCCTAATTCTGCCCCCGTGTCTTATGGTCTTATGTAAATATTGATAGGTTTATTACACAAAAGGAACATGGTCACTCTGCTTTACAGGTGAGACTTGTGATTGTGAAACCAATCTCATCTTCACTGAATATCACAATTCATTTGAGTATTCTCTTATTAATCCTTCTATTGCTCCCTTTATGATCTGAGCTCTCCTGTTGGTTTGCTCATCCACAATATTATCGGACAAATTTTCTGTTTTCATATCTGCATTGACTCCACCAGCAGTGAAGACCAAGAAGGTATGGACAAGGGAAGCACAGGAGCACCTACAGGACTGCTTTGAATTGGCGGACTGGACTGTATTCAGGGATTCATCTTCAAACCTGGATGAGTATGCTGCAGTTGTTACCGACTTCATGGATGGATGAGTGTGTGCCTACAAAGACTTACTGTACATTCTCAAACCAAAAGCCGTGGATGAACCAGGAAGTACATCATTTACTGAAGGCTAGATCAGGCAACCCAGGCCTGTACCAGAAAACCAGGTATGATTTGCAGAAGGCTACTTCAAGGGCGAAAAGACAATTTCAAATGAGGTTGAAGGCGATATCGGATGCACGGCAATTCTGGCAGGGTCTACAAGACATTACTTCCTACAAAGCAAAACCCAATAGCATGAATGGCAGCAATGCTTCACTACCAGTTGAACTCAATGCCTTCTATGCACGCTTTGATAGGGAGAACACAATGATACCTGCTGCACCTGATGACCCTGTGATCTCCATCTCAGAGGCTGATGTTAGACTGCCTTTAAAGAGAGTGAACATTCACAAGGCTTAAGGTCCCGATTGAGTACCTCGTATGGCTCTGAAAACCTGTGCCAACCAACTAGGGGGAGTATTCAAGGACATTTTCAACCTCTCAGTGCTTTGGGTGGAAGTTCCCACTTGCTTCAAAAAAACAACTGTTATACCACTGCCTAAGAATAATAATGTGGGCTGCCTTAATAACTATCTCCCGGTAGCACTCACATCAACAGCAATGAAATGCTTTGAGAGGTTGGTCATGACTAGACTGAACTCCTGCCTCACCAAGGACCTGGACCCATTGCAATATGCCTATCGCCACAATAGGTCAACGACAGATGCAATCTCAATGGCTCTTCACATGGCTTTAGACCGCCTGGACAACACAAACACCTACATCAGGATGCTGTTCATTGACTAACTCAGCATTTAACACCATCAATCCCAAAATCCTGATTGAGAAGTTGCAGAACCTGGGCCTCTGTACCCCCCTTTGCAAATGGATCCTCGACTTCCTAACTGGAAGACCACAGTCTGTGCGGATTGATGATAACATCTCCTCTTCACTGACGATCAGCACTGGCGCACCTCAAGGGTGTGTGCTTAGCCCATTGCTCTACTCTGTACATACACATGACTGTGTGGCTAGGTATAGCTCAAATACCATCTATAAATTTGCTGACAATACAGCCACTGTTGGTAGAATCTCAGGTGGTGACGAGAGGGCATACAGGGGTGAGAAATGCCAAATGGTGGAATGGTGCTTCAGCAACAACCTGGCACTCAATGTCATATGTCTCAATGTAAATCTCAAGGGCATATGTACAAAATTAAGGGAGGGAAGTTTAGGGGAGACATCAGGGGTAAGTTTTTTACACAGAAGGTTGTGAGTGCCTGGAATGACTTGCCAGGGATGGTGGTGGAGGCTAAAACATTAGGGGTATTTAAGAGCCTCTTGGACAGGCACATGGATGAAAGAAAAATGGAGAGTTATGGGGTAGTGTGGGTTTAGTACTTTTTTTTAAGAATTATATGGGTCGGCACAACATGGAGAGCTGAAAGGGCCTGTACTGTGCTGTAGTGTTCTATGGTTCTATGGTTAGTAAGACAAAAGAACTGATTGCGGACTTCAGGAAGGCTAAGTTGAAGGAACACATACCGATCCTCATAGAAGGATTAGAAATGGAGAGAGTGAGCAATTTCAGGTCCTTGGGTGTCAATATCTCTGAGAATCTAACCTCATCCCAACATATCAATGGAGTCATAAAGAAGGCAAGACAGCAGCTATACTTTATTAGGAGTTTGAAGAGATTTGGTATGTCAACAAATACACTCAAAGACTTCTGTAGATGTACAGTGGAGAGCATTCTGACAGGCTGTATCACTGTCTGGTATGGGGGTAGGGGGCTACTGCACAGGACCGAAAGAAGCTGCAGAGGGTTGTAAATCTAATCAGCTCCAACTTGGGTACTAGACTACAAAGTACCCAGGACATCTTCAGGGAGCGGTGTCTCAGAAAGACAGTGTCCACTATTAATGTTCTCCAGCACCTAGGGCATGCCCTTTTCTCACTGTTAACAACAGGTAGGAGGTACAGGCATACACTCAAGGATTCAGGAACAGCTTCTTCCCCTCTGCCATCTGATTCCTAAATGGACATTGAACCCTTGGACGCTACTTCACTTTTTTAAAATATACAGTATTTCTGTTTTTGCGCTTTTTAAAATCTATTCAATATACATATACTGCAATTGATTTACTTGTTTATTTATTATTATTGTTATTTTATTTATTATTTTCTCTCCCTCTCTCTCTGCTAGATGATGTATTGCATTGAACTGCTGCTGCTAAGTTAACAAATCTCACATCACATGCCGGTGATAATAAACCTGATTCTGATTTGATTTGTCTCCTTTTGGCTTTCCATTCATCTAGCTGAGCTTTGGACTTGCATCTACTTTTACAAGCAGCTTCTTGTCTCCTACATGAAATTCATGCAATGACCTTAACGCACGCAGGCTGGATTCTGGTTCTTTTTACTCACATAAGCTGAATACTTGCAAATTTCCTGAAGCTTTTCAAACTGCCGTCTAGCTTAAAACCAAGTCACATTTCACAGGTAACTACCTCATTAGCTTTCTCAGATAAGTTGCCTGCAGAAACTATTGGGTCAAACCATTGCTTCTGCCACTTTCACAATTCCTTTGAGCAGCATGGTCCTTCTCTGGTCCAATGTGCTTTCCAACCAGAGGCACAGAGGTTTGCACCAACACCTGTTTGCCCCCTGCTGGGGAACAATTTATGGTGTACAGCATGGAGACAGTTGTGACATCATCCTGTACCTTTCCCAAATGGCATGTGGCATGCAAATGTTGGAAATATTTCCAGTCAAGTTGTAGTTGCCTCTGCCAATTACACTCCCACAATGCTGGCTGTATATGGCTTGATGGCTGTTAAATTTCACTGTTACAAATGTCATTCTGACAGGATATACTTTTTCTACAGTTTAAGCTTTTAGTTGGATATCTAGAAACATAGAAAGTCTACAGCACATTACAGGCCCTTCGGTCTACAATGTTGTAACCTACTGTAGAAGCTGTGAAGAATTTCCCTAGTGCATAGCCTTCTATTTTTCTAATATCCAAGTACCTATCTAAGAGTCTCTTAAAAGACCCTGTTGTAGTCGCCTCTACCACATTCACTGGCAGTGCATTACATGCACCCACCACTCTCTGTGTGAAAAACTTACCTTTGACATCCCCTTTGTACCTACTTCCAAGCACCTTTAAACTGTGCCCTCTCATATTAGCCATTTCAGCCCTGGGAAAAAGCCTCTGGCTATCCACACGATCAATGCCTCTCATCATCTTATACTCCTCTATCAGGTCACTTCTCATCCTCTGTCGCTCCAAGGAGAAAAGGCTGAGTTCTCTCAAATTCTACATGGTGAATTTTAGTATCTTTGAAATGCCATTCAAGCTCACTTTATGGAATGATGGACCAGGGTCCTACCCAGTTTAATTAATTTTCCTTTCACTTCTGGCATAAACCCATACTGTTTGTCTGTTGCTAGTTTTCACATTTTAAATATCAAAGCTGCACAGCACAGTCCTGTGTCACTCTCATCATTGGTCATCAACAGCATGCAGATTAGTGCTCTTTTTTTGACTATTATTTCTTTTCCTCTTCCCTGTACTGTCCGTTTATTTTTGTCCACCTGACATACACTTTGTTTGTGTCGTACTTTGTTGCATTTTTTGCGAGTTTTGCTTTTAAATCTCAATCGGTCTGTTATATGTGAGACTGTGCCACAATGTTAACACAATTTGTATGGCCTGACTAGCTTCTGTTTCAATGCTGCAATTTTGTCTACACTCATTTCCATTACTAACTGCAACTTAATTGCCTCTTTATTTGTTGCTTCCATTAAAGCAGTGATTTCAACTGCTCCTTTAAATGTAAGCTGTGTTTTTGTTAGAAGGCGTTTATAAATGCTTTCTTGTAAAATTCCACAAATTAAATGATCTCTTAGTGCATCATTAAGCCCATAATTGAACTGACAATGCTCAATCTCTTCAATTGAGCCACGTATGCTGAAATTGATTCCTCTTCCTTTTGATTCCGCATATGAAGCTTAAAGCATTCAGCAAATGATAGTGGTTTTGGTTCCAAATGTTCCTGCATAACTTTCACAATATCAGCAAAGCTCATTTCTGCTGGTTTGGTTGGAACAGTCAAATGTCATAGCAAACCGTATGCCTTTAAACCCAACGTGCTCAGCAAAATTGGTACTCGTTTGTCATTGGTTATTTCATTTGCTTCAGTATACATGAGCCAGTTATCTCTTAAGGATTCAAAGACCATAAGACATAAGACATAGGAGCAGAATTAGGCCATTCAGCCCATCAAATCTGCTCCACCATTCCATCATGGCTGATTCCAAATCCCACTCAATCCAATGCACCTGCTTCTCACCATATTCGTTGATGCCCTGACAAATCAGGAAACTATCAACTTCCACTTTAAATATACCCATGGACCTGGCCTCCTCTGCAGTCTGTGGCAAAGCATTCTACAGATTCACTACTCTCTGGCGAACAAAAGTCCTCCTTAACTCTGTTCTAAAAGGTCGCCTGTTAATTTTCAGACTGTGCCCTCTAGGTCTGAATACCTCCCCCCCCCCCCCCCCACCTCCCTGCAATAGGAAAAATCCTCTCCACATTCACCTTATCTAGGCTGTTCAACATTTTGGTAGGTTTCAATGAGATCCCCCCACATTCTTCTAAATTCTAGTGAGGACAGGCCCAAATCAGCCCAAATTAGCTGAATTCAACTAATCAGCTGAATACTAAAAAATATTCAGGCCCCCACTACAGTTATTTTCACATTTTACTGTGTGTTACGTACCCCGTAACTGGGTGTCTTACCAGCAAAGATAGAAGTGTCCGTTGGAGTCTGGTACTATTTTCAAAACAGTGTTTATTAGTAAAATATACAAATCAATATCAACAATGCAAATATACAGATAATACATGTTAGCAATACTAAACCTAAAAGTGTGGGTATAATAATAATCAATAATAAACAAGCTCTATCAATGTCTAGGGGATAATGAATTGTAATATGTGAATATAAAGTTCAGTTCAGTTTATACAGGCTGAGGTAGTTGTTGGTCGATGTGTTGTAATTGTTGGAGAGAGAGAGAGAGAGAGAGAGAGAGAGAGAGAGAGAGAGAGAGAGGGGAGGGAGCAAACAGTGACAGCCAGTCAAACCTTCCTTTACGTTCTTGATCCGTCGATGTGTTGTTGTGGCCATTCAGGTATGACCCCTCTGTCCTTTAGCTAGACTGGTCTTCTACGGTGGACTCGTCACCCAGGCAAGGGTGGACACACACACAAGCCCCCACCGGCCTCGCTATAAACACTGAGAATTAAAATTGACCGATCCTTCTTTCAGTCTCCGATGCCCCACACCTTCACGTGGGTTCCAACACTTAAGTAGTGCTTACTAGTGTGTCTCTTGGTGCATCTGAGGGGTGTCTCCCCAGACCTCACTTTTATCCCCACTCACGGGGTCTCAGGTGTCAATCAGTTTTGAATGGCTTAGCCCATCAAACCAGACCACTCCGGCTGTCCACTGAGGAATTTTAATGAACAGAATAGTACCAAGTAAACAGCCCTCTCCGGAGCCATAAGTCTTACAGGAGGCATAATATGGTGGAACAACAATTCTCTTCCTCCCTGTGTTATCTCTCCCTTATCTGAAGCAAATGTTCCAGTCCAAGTATGTTTTTGTTCCATCTCTTTCTCTCTCATTAGCAGCCTGGCAACAGTAACGGTTTGTAATTCTCCCAGGGGAGGGGGACATGGGCAACCTTGCACCTTTCTGCCCATCAGAGCTGTTCATCCTTCGTAACATGTGTCATTTTCTAAATTTAAAATATATTGAAGTAGAATTTTTCTGCTAATCTACAAAACATTGTGTATCATGTCAAATTAAAGGAAAAATTCTAAAACTTGTCAACAATTTCCTAAAAGTTAAAAACCAAAATAGTGAGGCTGCAAAAATGTTCATCCTTTCTGCATAACTGTACTAACTTCCCTCAGACGCAGTATATTACCTTACCAACTTACTCAATCTATTGATGTCAAAAATTAATAAATTCATCAGAAGGTCCAACAGTATGCTAGATTTTCTGCAAAATGAAGAGAACAGAGCATTAAAGTTCAGATTCAGATTCAGTTTATTGTCATTTTTAAACCACAAATACAATGCAGTTAAAAAATGAGACAACGTTCTCCGGAATGATATCACGAAAAAGCACAAAACAGACCACACAAGAAAAACCACATAATGTTTGGTAATCCCCAATCCAGAGTCCGGAGAGGCTGCTGCGTATCGATATCACGCTACCGTCTTAGCACGTTCCCTGGAAAGGAACTACAAACCCAAAATGTCGACTGGCTGAAATGTCGTAACCAGGTAGATATCTCTTCCTCAAGTGCTGATTTAATCCAGCTAAAGAAACCCCAAACCTTAGGAGAAGCCTGGGAATTTAGAATAGCCTCTGTATTTTTCTTTGTTTTTAGGCATCCGTCAGTCTCATGAGACCATGGATTTGCGCCTTGGAAGGTTTTTTTTTCCAGGGTGCAGGCCTGGGCAGGGTTGCATGGGAGACCGGCAGTTGCCCAAGCTGCAGGCCTTCCCCTCTCCATGCCACTGATGTTGTCCAAGGGAAGGGCACTAGGACCCATGCAGCTTGGCACCGGTGTCGTCGCAGAGCAATGTGTTGTTAAGTGCCTTGCTCAAGGACACAAACACGCTGCCTCAGCTGAGGCTCGAACCAGTGACCTTCAGGTTACTAGTCTGATGCCTTGCCCACTAGGCCACGTGCCAACACGCCTCTGGCATTCATTTGCAATCGAGTTATATGTTCCAATAGATGTGTGATTTTTTTTGGAACATCTGGTGTATACTGCACTCTTACGTGCAACCATCTTTCTCAACTAGCGCACCAACCCCACCTTCTTTTGCTTAGACAAAGTCCAGGGTAATCCTGTTTTGCAAAGCGACTACTCGGAGTGTTTGCATTCACCAATTCATAATAGAGAACCCTTCTATAGTTTAATTAGCTAGTCATTCTAAGTTAAAGAACACAATAATTAAAAGCAGCAAATATAAATACATAAGATAGCTTAAGTACATTGTTATGATCCAGCAACAATGAATATATGATTGAGACAGGTTTTTATAACAAATAAAACATATATAAAACACTGCTAAAAAAAAACCAAAAGTAAACTAACGACTAACTTAACCGGAAGTCGGCTGCTATGCGGCAGCTTGAAAAGTTCTTAAAGCGATAATGCATAAACAGTTCTTAGAAGTAGTAATGCGAAAGTCCAGATGTTTACACAGTCACTTAGGAGAGGCTTTCCTTGGGATAATAAATTCTCTTTCGTGGCATTACTGCTGATCCCAGCCGAAGTATGCTTTGCCGAGGGATTTACAATTGAAGGAAATAAAACTGCTTAAAGGCACTGACCTTTCCTTGGCGAAACTCTGCATCCAACTCTTTCTGCTCTTTTGGCAAAGCAGGAGTTAACACGGACACAGGTTACTAATTCCTCGTGCAAAGATTAAATAAAGGTCGAACCAGCTTCACAGCCGACATCAACTTTCCTCGATCTTTCAACTTCCTGAACTTCAACAAATCTTCACTCTCTGACTGGATTTTAACTGGCAGTATTGTAGCAAAACTGCCGGCAATAACCTTTGACTTAAGGCAGAAAGTAAAACTCCACTTTAAAATAAAACTGCGTCATAACATCAAATATGCAGCAACATGGAGTCACTATTGAATTCAACCATGACTGCCCCACCTCAAAGGGAGGGGTCCTCCTTTTATACCCTGTTGAAATAATTTATCACATGACCTCTCACTGGCAGGAAAATGACATCACTCCACCATCACAAGACCATTACCTCATGTCTAGCATAGCCTCAATCACATCATGGTCATGTGACAGGCACAAGACCCCACGGGTATGTAACAACATAGATTGGTTGTATGTCTATAAAGTGACGCTGGCATCTGTACATAAGAGGGCTGATGGGGAATAATGAAGTAGTGGTGGTACTGTGGTATGGTGGAGGTGTTTAGCAGTCTTACTGCTTGGGGAAAGTATCTATTTTTTTTGTCTGGTGGTCCTGGCGTGGATGGTAGGTAGCCTTGTCCCAGATAGGAGTGGGACAAACAGTCCATGGGCAGGGTGGCTGGAAACTTTCATTATATTACTTTTCTATATATATATATATGTAGTTGATGGTGTGTTGGCTAGTGTCAGTGATGCCTTTCACAGTTTTGACTACCCTTCCTGTCTGTCGCTGTGTTTTCCATATCATAAGGTTATACAGTATATTACTGCACATTTGTAGAATGATTTAGATCTGCAGAAAGACGAGTATCGATGTACATAGTCCAGGTCTTTTCAGCCTCATCAGGAATTAAAGGCATTGGTGGGGTTTCGTGTTTGTGTGGAATGTGTTCTGAGACCATGAGAGGTTGTGTGAAATGCACTCCCATGAGTTTGAAATTCCTTGCAGGAAAAAATCTGCAGATGCTAGAAATCCAAAGGAATTCAACAGCATTTATGGAAAACAGTAAACTGTCAATATATCAGAGTGAGACCCTTCTTCAGAAATCCTAGTAGTTTTCCAGTTGTATAGCTGATGTAAAGTAGGTTGTGAGTGATGCAAGTTCTCCTAAAGTTGATAACCATTATCCTTGGCCTTTGTTAACACTAAGAAATAAGTTATTTGCCTGGCACCAGACCTCGAGCTCTTCCACCTCCTCTCTGTAAGCTGTCTCATCATTGTTGGTGAAGAGCCCCACTACTGACATATCATCAGCGAACTTGACATTAGGCCACGTAGTCATTTGTGAGCAGAGTGTACAAAAATTGGCTCCACAGTCATCCCTGGCGGACACCTGTGTGAGGCTGATTGGGAGGGAGGAGCCGTTGTGCACCGAATATATAAGGTCTGTTGGTTAGGAGGTCCAACACCAAGTTGCACAGTGGTATATTTAGACTGAGGAGTAGGAGTTTGTTCACCAAGGCTTGTGGAACAATGGTTTTGAAAGCCAAACTGAAATCTAGAAATAATGTTCTGACATAAAGTGTCCTTGTTTTCTAGGTGTGTCAGGACCAAGTGTATGTCAGATGCAATGACATCTGTTGTCATCTGTTGTAAAGTGGTTCTGCTGATGTACATATTGGTGAGTATCCAATTCAGCAGGAATGGAATTTTTTGAAATGTGCAATTACCAGTCGTCCAAAGAATACATGATGATTGGTACATCCCCACATGCTTCAAATCAGTTGTGTCTACATTGATCTGTAGCCTCTTGAAATCCTGTGCATTGGAGCCATCAGACCAGGCGGTGATACAATCAGTTAGATTGCTTTACACTGTACATCTATAAAAATTTGCAACGCAAATAAATGAAAAAAGCAATAGGTATTGAGAATATGAGATGAAGAGTCCTTGAAAGTGAGTTCACTGGTTGTGGGAGAATATCACTGATGTTGGGGCAAGTGAGGTTGAAAGAAGTTATCCCCTTTGGTTCAAGAGCCTAATGGTTGAGGGATAGTAGCTGTTCCTAAATTTGGTGCTGTGAGTCCAGAGACTCAATGCCTGTACTTCCAGAAGCTCGTTTGTCGTTGCTCCACTGGTTACTCTGCTAGGGTTCACTTCCAATCAATTCGACCCAGCTTGTCTTTCATGCATCCTGACTCACTTTTAAACTAAAATGTTCATTCAATCATAATATGATCATTGCCTCCTAATGGTTGAGTCAGCTTAAGCTCCTCAATCAAATCTGTCTCACTTCAGAACATCAAATCCAGAACTGCTCCTTTACCTTGTTTCGTATACTGCATGCAATGAAATACCCCAACCTCAGTCCCATATTCATAGCTTCCCCTCTCAAAGTCATCTTCGTGTTACTGTAAAGTAGGTTCCTGGGCATTTTGAAATATTGTCCTGCTTTTCATTCTGGAGTGTTTGATAACTTCTCCTGTTCTCTCTTTCCCTTTGACTGCTTTCTCACTATTCCATGACTTTGAAACCGCTCGTCCACCAACTGGTTAGCTTAAAACTCACTCCGCAATTCACCAGGACTCCAGTCCCGGCATAATTCAGTTGGAGTCCATCTCAGGAGTACAGAACTGGTGCCAATGATCAATGCATTCAAACCCGCTTCTCCTACACCAGTCTTTGAGCCAGACATCCACCTCTAATCTTGTTACCTCTGTGTTAGTTAGTATGCGATGAAGTTAGAATCACAAACCAATTGGAAAACCTCTGACAGCCTTGTGCTGCTCAGGGATATCATTGTGCATGTGCAGGTCAGATGGGTGGATGCCAGTCTGAATAGCTTGGACCAACAGAAAATCTTCAGTCAAGTACACGTCCTTCTGTTTTATTTGTGTGTTCCATCGGAATTCATCAGGAAGGGCAAAAGCTTTATGAGGTGTTGTCTCCCAGGTTAAGATATCCCTGTACATGGACGATGTTGTGGCCCTTTCTTTGAATCCACAGTCATTTTGCAGATTGATCAGCATCTGCAGTCAGTCTCCGTTGGCATTAGTAGCCAGAGTCAAGCACACTAAGAGCAAGGCGATACTTGTTGACAGTGGCCTGACCAATCAGGTCTCATGAACTGAAATAGTGGTTCAGAGGTTCTGAGCTGAGTTAACAAGGATTGATTGGAGCAGATTGAGAAGGCAAACAAAATATTGGCTCTGTTGAAGCAGCTTTCTCTGTCCATAATGGGAAAGAACTATGTCATCAGGTGACTTGATGCAGGGCTCTGAGAGAAATATTGGCAATTACTTTCCTTCCACAGATGCTGTTTGACATGCTGACACTCTCCAGCACCGTGTTTGTTGTTCTTGATTCCAGCATGCAGTCTCTTGTGTCTCTACATTCAAGAGCATGTTCTCGTACCTTGTGCACTGTTGCACAAAGTAAAATCTTAATTACTTAATGAGGGAAATTCACTTTTCTGTAACACAGTGCTGTCTTCTGGTAACATAAATTGTAATTAATCAGACAGCCAAATTTCCCCTTGTTCACTTTTATACAATCTCAAGATGAATATCTGTGCTGGAAACACAGACAAATGTCCCCAGAATAATTTCTGCCAGGACTGAAGGAAAAAGGTTTACGAAATTTTGTGACTTTCAATATGTTATTTACATGAGCTCTCTGATGCAGGAGTGAGACACAAACTGTGAGAAGTGTCAGAAACTGGGAACTAAGAACTAAGAAACTAAATTGTGCTTTGAAATTCATTAGGTAACACAGTCAAGGTACACTCGCAACATCAAACGACACATCACAGAGCAGACAAAGAAGGCAGTTGAAATGCTGGTCCCGTAACAGCACAGTTTCAAGGAACGTGGCTTGCAGAGGTCTGGCTGTTCTTTGCCTCATTATTCAGAGATAGATTTCAGAGATGAGACAGGTACTGCATGCGTACTGTCATTCATTTTCTTTAGAATTTGTACGATGGAAAATAAGATGCAAATGAAGCAAAGCAAAAACCAGCTGAACTGTCAAGGTGAATTGACAGGTGATATCACTCTGTCACAGGGTTAAGCAAATTAACCCATTTGTAAAAAACATTTTGTGATCCAATGTCCCCCATGTAGGGATATTTGACACCAGAAGAAAGAACAAACAGGAGTGTTATGGAAATGCTGTTGAGTTCCATTGCTATGATGGAGGGTGGAATTAACTCTGTGCAGATTGCATTGATGTCTGTTCAATTGGGACAAGTACTTGAGCAGATACAGATCCACTTTCTCCAGTCACCATACTTCTGCTATCTCTTATCTCATAAATGAAAATAAAATATGCAGATGTTTGAAATCGTAGAAAGATGCACAAAATTCTTGAAACACTCAGCAGGGCAGGCAGTATCTGTGGAAAGTAAAACTACCAAAGTGATTCCGGTCATAAAGACAAAGCTATACATATAGGATGGACCACGATCTCTTCAGCCCACTGTTTCATGTTTTCGATAGATTTGCCCACATCTGGTCCAAATCCCTCTGATCTTTTCTTATCTATATACTGTGTGTGCCCAAGAATCTTGCCTCAAGCACATACTTTGGTGGTTTATTCAATGTACAAGCACCTTCTGGGTGCAATGGTCCTTATTCTGACCCCTGACAAATACTACTGGTACTGACCTGCACTGCATAAAATGATCTTGTACTACCATCGTCTGCTCTTTCTGCTGTTGTGTATTTAATATTTCAGTAATATTTGAGTAACCTTGTATATATATATATATATATTGTTTGATTAAGCCTTGTGATTTATATAAATAATTCCCGTGCAGTGGTGCACGCACTTGACAGAGTCGTTGTGTGGAACTTACTGAGGGAGCAGGATAATGACCCAAGGTCCTTAAGAACGGGCAGTTCTTAAGATTGATTAACAGTCCTTGGGTACCCATGAAATCCAAACCAAGCAAACCCCTTTAGCCAGGAAGAAGTCCCACATGTACTGTTGTCTACTGAAGCAGAGCGTCACCTGCCCTGTCCTGTAAGTCTGGATCCTGCGGCCGTTAGCATCCTCCAGTGAAGCTTCATTGCTTTTTGCCTTCTCATCAATAAGCGATGCTGGCAGCACGTTCACTTGAGCACCTTTGTCGCACAGGAAACGTTGCCCTGAAAGGGTGCCGTAGTGAACAGGAGACATACCTGGGCAGCTGGAACCCACAGCGTTCACAGATCTCTGAGGGCCTAATGCGCCGGCACTGTTGAAGCGGCAAGGCGGCCGGCACTTCCCAGTATTTGTTCCAAAGCCAGCATGGTAAAAACACAGATTGTCTGTTTCGCCCTTATGTTGGATGCCTTGCTGACTGGGCTTATTGAGGCAGGAAAGGAGGAGGAATGATGCACCGCTGCCTAGCTGAGTGTAGATTGTCAGCCATTTTATCAAGCTACTTGTAGATCTTCAGGGGTGTATTAGCAAGGGCTATGCAAATTTGATTAGGCATTTGCTGCATAAAGAGTGCTTTAAAAAGAAAACAGGGATGGTGATTTCCCAGGAGAAACAGCAAATACTACATTAGCTCCCGTGGCTTACCATCACAAGGCTGGGCAAGGGGAGCAACTGTCAGGCACGGTCAGACTCCAACAGTACAGAAGTGTGCGGAAGTTGAGTTTTCAGCAATCAGCATTTATAGTGTTCAGGCGGGTGTTCTGGTAGGCTCACCACTCTCACATCTGTAGAGTTGCTGAGTGACGCTTCCACATAGTAAAATTTGGTGTCATTGATGGAGCTTTCTCACAGCACAAATTGGGCCTCGGCTTGTACAAACCAGAAAAAAACAGATATTTTGCTCTCAAAATCTCGGCATATTCAAAGCAACTGTGTTAGCCGACATGTTCAATAACTCTGGAATTGCCCGAGAGCACCAATGTAGTTTTTTCCCCAAATAAAACAGCATGAGATGTTTTATGCTTAAGGAAAACTGTGAGTGACTTCCGGTAAGATGGCGATTGTTTAGTCGCTTAAAACTTTCGCTCCATTACATTTCTTACCGTCGCACTATGTATCTCCCTTTTTTTAATTTCAGTTTGTTAACTTTTTTGTCTTTCTCATCTGCCTGTAAATACGCTTATCTCACAATGGCTACAAAGCTTCCTAAATCTGGGATAAAAGAAACCTCCACGTCTCTGTCTGCTGAGATTCTCTCTGTCCTGGAACAGAATCAACAAGACATTCTAACTGATTTCAAGTCTGAATTTAGGTCTTTTATCAGTCAGTCAGAGTCAAAATTGGATCAGATTAACGCTAGAGTGGATGAACATGCTGAACGTTTATCTCGCATCGACTTAACATCTGAAGATTTAAAACGCCACGTTCAGCAGCTGGAAGCTGCTCCAATTTGACGGAGCAAAACAGCAAACTTACTTTCAAAATGACGGATCTTGAAAATTGGAGCAGACGTTATAACCTACGAATTCTCGGTTTGCCGGAGGCCATCGAAAGGGGATCTCCTGTTGAATTTTTCTCTTCTTTACTTTGTGAGATTTTCGGGGAAGAAATTCTTCTGACTCCACCTGAGTTAGAAAGAGCCCACAGGATATTCATTCCTCGAGTTGTCCTGGCTTCTAGGTCAAGCCCAATAATTCTCTGTTTTCATCTATATCAGGTGAAAAACCTTCTGATCATGGAGGCACACCGGAGAGGTAATTCATATTGTTGAAGACTATGAAGATGTGAAGATTTTGAAGATGTGCACTGAGTTCAAAGGTGTTATGAAAGAGTTCTTTAATCGTGGACTCAAACCTTCCCTCTGTAATCCCGCTGATCTCCGAATTACTCTTACTACTGGGGACTACAAATGGTCCAAGTTGGTCAAGGAGGCTCAGAAGTTTATTGAAGGTCTCCCAGCCATTTCAACTTCTTTGGACTTGGTTTGACTTTCTAAAATGGCCAATAAGTACTTCCTTTAAAAAAAAAGCCTTCTTGTGGACTCCGATTTTATTTGTGTAATCTAGCTCACTTTCGAATAACTTTAACTACTGAGAACCACAAATGGCTTCAATGGGTTTGGGAAGCTTAGAGTTTTATTGAAGGTCTCCCTGCCAATTTACTGCATCAGATTTGCTTTTTTTAAAACGGCTGATAAGTACTTTTTTTATATATAAAATTTTTCTTCTCTTTTTTTTCCCTTTGTTTTCTTTTCAAATTTACTTTTTTTTCTCTCATTTTTTTATAGTTTCTCGCAGGTGGATTATTTCTCAGTTATTAAATCCGTATTAACTTTTATTTTTTTTCATGGTATTGTTTCTTTTTATCTGCAATCTTGATTTGCAGTGCATAAATTAGCTAGTTTTTGTTATATTATTTAAACGGAGCCTATGTCAATGTTACAAAACTAGAAGTTGGTTTTTGGGGTGTCTTTTTTCTTGTAGAGCTAGCTGCTTTTTTGGGTAGCCATCTAGTTTTGGGATTTGAGGGTGGGGTAGGTTCTCCAGTGCCAACACTATTTAATGCTTTTTTTTTTGCTTTTCCTTGTTACTCAGGACTTTTTTTGTTCTGATTTTATTGATTTATATTTATATTTTTGCTCCCAAACTGTTATTTGAATGTTGGACCTTATATATGCCTACTACATTTTATGTTTTATCAATTGATAATGGTTAGTCCATTGAAATTTATAAGCTGGAATGTAAAGGGATTGACTCATCCTGTTAAAAGAAGGAAGGTCTTCTCCCATCTTAAGCAACTTAAAGCTGACATTGCCTTCCTGCAAGAAACTCATATTCATAGTTTTGATCATTCTCATCTTATGTCAAGGTGGGTGGGTCACCATTTCCGTTCCTCCTTCCCGGCCAAAGCTAGGGGGGTTTCTATCCTTATCAATCCAAATGTTCCTTTTGAACTCCACAGTAAGATATCTGATACAAATGGCCATCTTATTATAGTTTCTGGCAAATTGTATAACACTAAGGTAGTATTAGCTAATTTGTATGCTCCCAATTCAGATGATGTGAACTTTTTTTCCCCTCATTATCGGATCTGAATCTATATTCTCTTATACTGGGTGGTGACTTTAACTGTTGGTTAGATCCAGCTTTGGATCTATCATCCTCTGTTCTTAGATTACCTACTAAATCTGCTTTAGCTATTCATTCTTTTCTTAATGGTATCTCCAATGTATGGCATTTTTTGCATCCTACTGAGAGAGATTATTCCTTTTTTTCACATGTCCATCATACTTTCACTAGAATTGATTATTTTTTAATTGATTATCAACTTATTTCATTTGTTCACTCTTGTGATTATCAGAGTATATTGATCTCGGATCATGCTCCAGTTACTTTGTCTTTAAATCTTCCCAGTCTCCCTCAAATGAATAAACATTGGCATTTTAATCCGACTTTGTTATCGGATGATGATTTTGTAAAACTTATGAAGGATCAGATAACTTTTTTCCTAAACACCAATACGTCATCTAAAATTTCATCCTATATTGTCTGGGATGCTATGAAAGCATATCTGAGGGGTCAAATAAGTTCATATACAGCGAATCTTAAAAGAAAGTTCCAATTAGAGCGATTAGATTTGATTAATCAGATTAAAGTACTAAAAACGTTTGTAGATCAACTATATGCTCAGACTAAAAACCCTGAATTGTACAAGAAACGTGTAGAATTCCAAACTAAATTTGACCTTCTCTCCACTCAACCAGTTGAACGTCAACTTCTTGAAAGTAAGAGCCGCTTTTATATTCATGGTGATAAATCTGGTAAGTTTCTAGTTAATCAGTTGAGACGGTCTAAAGCTAAGCAACATATTACAAAGATTCTGAAGGAGAATGGGGATATTATATTGAATCATTCTGAAATTAATGACTCATTCAAGAATTTTTATTCTCATCTTTATACCTCCGAATCCTTGAATGATAATATTTCTGTTGACCTTTTTTTAAATAGTTTGAATATTCCTTCCCTCTCATCTGACTTTAAAGCAAAACCTAATGAGCCAATACCACTAGAAGAAGTATCTTTTGCCATTTCTGCACTGTTGTTGGGCAAATCTCCTGGACCTGATGGGTTTTCTGCAGAATTTTGTAAATCATATTCCTCACTTCTTTCATCTCAGTTATTTTCAGTTCTATCTGATTCGTTTAAACATGGTAAATTGCCACCATCATTTAATGAGGCATGTATTATCCTTCTACTCAAAAAAGGTAAAGCTCCAACAGAGTGCTCCTCTTATAGGCCAATTTCTTGGCTAAATGTTGATGTTAAAATTTTGGCCAAAGTTTTGTCCCACAGATTGGAAAATATTATACTTTCTATTATTTCTGATGTCCAAACTCGTTTTATTAAAAATTGTCTTCACTTTTTTGATAAATGGCATTTATTCAATATTTTATACTCACTTTCAATTGGGACTCCTGAATGTGTTATTTCTCTTGATGTGGAGAAAGCTTTTGATCATGTAGAGTGGAATTACCTTTTTGCGGTTTTAGGAAAATTTGATCTCTGTCAAAGTTTTATTTCTTGGATCAAATTGTTATACCTATATCCTACCCGCTTCTGTTCTGACTAACTCTCAGCAATCCCAGTCGTTTAGCCTTAAACATGGCACCCGTCAAGGATGCCCTTTAAGTCCCTTCCTTTTTGATTTGGCTATAGAGCCACCGGCGATTGCATTTCAAAGCTGTCCTGAACTGACGGGGATCTGGAGGGGAGGTGTTGAGCATAAAGTTTCTTTTTATGCCGACGATTTATTACTTTTTCTATCAAATCCGTCCACTTCCTTACCCCAAGGTTTTTACTTTTTGATCAATTCAGCCAGTTTTCTGGCTATAAACTTAACCTACTCAAGAGTGAACTTTTTCCAATTAATAAAGAAGCACAAGTATCAGCATTTTGTGACCTCCCTTTAAAATAGTTAATAATCAATTTACTTATCTTGGTATTACAGTTACAAGGAATTTCAAGGATCTTTTTCGTGAAAATTTTGCCAATCTTTTGAAATCTACAAAACAGAATTTGTCACAACGGTCACCCTTATCTATGTCTCTGGTAGGTTGTGTTAACGTTATTAAAATGTGTATCTTTCCTAAATTTTTATGCTTATTTCAATCTATTCCAATTTTTATTTCTAAAACCTGTTTTGATTCCTTAGACTCATATTTTGTCCTATCTATGGAAGGGTAAGCGTTCTAGACTTAATAAAGCTTACCTCCAAAAATCTAAAAAAGGTGGCCTGGCTTTACCTAACTTCCGTTTATACCTCTGGGCAGCTAATATTCACTCTTACTTTCTGGTCCTTCATTCATAGCCAGTCTGATTGTCAAAAATGGGTGGCAATGGAGTTGAACTCCACTAAGGATCTCTCTATTTCTGCACTTCTTGGATCTGCACTCCCTAGTTGCTTGCCTAGACTAATTGTTAATCCTCTTGTTAGACATACTCTGAGAATATGGGCCCAGTTTAGAAAATTTAATGATCTTCATGGTTTCTCCCTTTCTAGTCCTATCTTGGATAAATTGCCACTTAGAACCTAACCCTCTGATTGCTCATTTTGATATCTTGGGTGCGGCAGATATACCGTACATCTGAGTCCGACTAAACGTCAATCATAATCTTTTGCTTCTCTTTTGGTTAGATGTTTAATTCTTCTTAGTTGGAGAGATGTTGCCCCACCCACCCATGCTCAATGGCTTAATGATATTATGTCCTGTTTAGATCTTGAAAAAATTCACTACTCACTTCTTAATTCGGACATAAGGTTTCATAAGGTGTGGGGACCTTTTCTTGAATATTTTCATAACTCCTCTTTAGATTGTCTTTTTTTCAGTCCCTTACTTTCAGCTTTTTTTCTTTCTTTCTTTGGTAGTAGGCATTATTATCTTTTGTTCTTATTTTCATTTACAGTTTTGGGGGTTTGAATGCTCCGATTTATATTTCCTACATCTTGCAGGGGTTGGTCTGGAGTTTTTTTTTCTCCGTGGGGGGGAAGGATACTAACTTTACATGTCTTTATTTTGGGTGCTTTTTCATCATTATTTTGAACCATATTATTGTATGTTTATCTTGCACTGTATTAATCTTTATATTGTAGTGGTAAAAATGCATAAAAAATTAATTAAAAAAAGAAAAACTGTAACAACTCATTTCTTGTACTCCAAACACTGAACACAAAGCGCGGTAACAATACAACCAGTCAGAATGCTTCACACTGCATACCTGTAGATATTTGCAATAAGTTTTATGCATCTGCCATATCATTCAAAGTTCAAAGTGCAAATGTTTTAAGTAAATTTAATATCAAAGTACATATCACCATATACAATTGTGAGAATCATTTTCTTGTAGGCCTGCTCAATAAATCCATAGGCTAATAACCATAACAGTT
Organism: Hemitrygon akajei; assembly: GCF_048418815.1. NCBI lineage: Eukaryota > Metazoa > Chordata > Chondrichthyes > Myliobatiformes > Dasyatidae > Hemitrygon > Hemitrygon akajei. The sequence goes on along the minus strand of NC_133132.1, from coordinate 58,663,316 downwards.
ATCCCCTTTAGTTCAAAAGCCTGATGGCTGAGGAGTACTAAATGTTCCTGAACCTGGTGGTGTGAGTCCTGAGGCTCCTGTACTCCCAGAAGCTCCTTACATTACCGCTCCACAGACTACTCTGCTAGTTTCCACTTCCAATCAATTCTACCCTGCTTGTCTCTCATGCATCCTGCTTCAAATATAACAATTACATCTGATTTCTCTCTTTCAAACTGAAATGTTGATTCTATCATATTATGATTATTGCCTAACCTTAAGCTGCTCGATCAGATCTGCCTCCCTTTATAACACCAAATCCAGAATTGCTTATTCCCTAGTGGGCTCTACCACAAGCTGCTCTGAAAACCCTCTCATTGAGTGATCATTGAGCTGCTGCTGTACAAGTTCCTTCCCGTTATGCACAGAGAAAGCCATTTCAACAGTGCCAATATGTTGTTTGCCATCTCAATCTGCTCCAATCAATCCTTGTAACTTACCTGAACCACTACTTCAGGTAGCGAGACCTGATGGTGAAGGGGATGTTGTATTGGTCGGACCACTACCAACAAGTGTGGCCTTGCTGTTAGTGCACTTGACTCTGGCCACTAATGCCAACTTAGACTGGCTGCAGATGCTGAACAATCTGCAAAATGACTGGATTCAAAGAAAAGGCAACAACATCATCTGTGTAAAGGAATATTTTGACCTGGGTGACAACACCACGTTTTCAAGCTTTCGACCTTCCTGATGAATTCCTATGCAAAATTCCAACAGAACAGAAGGAAGTGTGTCTGATGATAGGCTTGATGGAGAGGCTATGAGTCTTGAATATTTCCTTGAGTACCACTTCCAAACTAATTTTCCAACTACACCCATGTATTGTAGCCCACTGTGATCACTGTAATATTGCCTTTCTCAATGTATTCTCAGTCTCCTGGTGTATTTTGTATCTCACAGCCTGTCTACGATTCAGAGGCTGATATGTTACTGCCATGAGGATCTTTTCATTTTATTGTTTCTCAAATTTACCCACAAATATTCCATGTCTTCTGATCTATCTCCTTGCTATTGAATTTGTCTTGTTCATTTTACCAACATCCCAACGTTCTGCCCACTTCCCTACCTTTTTGACAGAATGTACATCCTTGGGTAACTAGCTCCCTGCTCTGATGCTCTTTGAGCCATGTCTCCATGAAGCCCACTACAAAGTTCCCAAAGTTTACAATCTGCACTGTAGCTCATTTACCTTGTTATGTATACTTTGTGCAATCAAATACAGCACCGTCAATGCTGCTCTGCTCAAGGATATAGCTGTCAATGAGCAGGTTAATGGGTGGATGTCATTCTGGTTAGCCTGGCCGAGCAGTCCTTCAAAGGATTTCGCACACAAACAGTATATAATAGATATGAGTTTTGAGGAAGGGATCAGAAAGTGAATCCCACTGCTTTACACGGATATCTGTCATAAAGTGGAAGATTGCTTGGAGCAGCTTGAGAAGGCAAACAAAATATTGACTCTGTTGAAACAGCTTTCTCTATTCATAACAGGAAAGAACTTGGTCAGCAGCTGTCCTGATCAGATTTCTGAGAGAAATATTGATAATTCCTTCACTCCCATGGATGCTGCTAAACCTACTGAGTTCCTCCAGCACAGTGTTTGCTGTTCCAGATTCCTGTATCTACAGTCTCCGGAGTCTCCATATCCAAGAGTACATTCTTGTACCTTGTGCACTGTTGCACAAAGTAAATCTCAATAACTTGCTGGGGCGGGTGGGGGGAGACAGTAATTTTACTTTTCTCTGACACTATGCTGTCTCATTTTAACTTAACTTCTAATTAATCTGACAGCCCTATTTCCCATTGTTCACTTTCAAAACGAATGTCTGTGCTCAAAGCACAGCCAAATCTCCCCATACTACCTTCCACCAGGTCTGAAGGAAAGGTTTATGATGTTTTGTGACTTTCAATATGTGACTTGCATGAGCTCTCTGACGCAGGAGTGAGAAATAAAATGTGGGAAGTGGGAGAACTTTGGAAACTAAGAGCAATTGTGCTTTGAAATTCATTAGGGAATACAGTCAAGGTACACTTGTGTCACTAAAAGACACATCACGAAGCAGCCAAAGAAGGCAGTTGAAATGCTGGTCCTGTATCAGCACAGTTTCAAGGGACCTGGTTTGCAGAGTTTGGCTGTTCTTTGCCTCGTTATTCAGAGATGAGACAGGTTTTGCATGTGTACTGTTGTTCAGGTTATTTAGAATTTTAATGATGGAAAAAAGGATACAAATGAATTGACAGGTGATATCACTACTCCAGGGTTAAGGAAATTTACCCTCTTTAAAAAGATACATTTTGATCGAGGATTTGCATTCAGGGACATTTGATGCCAGAGGAAAAAATGAGGTACGAAGGTAAACTAGCCAAGAATATAAAGGAGGATAGTAAAAGCTTCTTTAGGTATGTGAATAGCAAAAAAATAGTTAAGACCAAAATTGGACCATTGAAGACAGAAAAGGGTGAATTTATTATGGGGAACAAGGAAATGGCAGATGAATTGAACAAGTACTTTGGATCTGTCTTCACTAGGGAAGACACAGACAATCTCCCAGATGTAATAGTGGTCAAAGGAACTAGGGTAAAGGATGAACTGAAGGAAATTTATATTAGGCAATAAACGGTGTTGGATAGACTGTTGAGTCTGAAGGCTGATAAGTCCCCGGGACCTGATGGTCTGCATCGCAGGGTACTTGGGAGGTGGCTCTAGAAATCGTGGATGCATTGGTAATCATTTTCCAATGTTCTATAGATTCAGGAACAGTTCCTGCTTACTGGAAGGTGGCTAAAGTTGTCCCACTTTTCAAGAAAGGAAGGAGAGAGAAAACAGGGAATTATAGACCGGTTAGCCTGACGTCAGTGGTGGGAGAGATGCTAGAGTCAATTATAAAAGATGAAATTACGACACATTTGGATAGTAGTAGAAGGATCAGTCTGAGTCAGCATGGATTTATGAAGGGAAAATCATACTTGACTAATCTTCCGGAGTTTTTTGAGGATGTAACTATGAAAATGGACAAGGGAGAGCCAGTGAATGTAGTGTACCTGGACTTCCAGAAAGCTTTTGAGAAAGTCCCACATAGGAGATTAGTGGGCAAAATTAGGGCACATGGTATTGGGGGCAGAGTACTGACATGGATTGAAAATTGGCTGGCTGACAGGAAACAAAGAGTAGCGATTAACGGGTCCCTTTTGGAATGGCAGGCTGTGACCAGTGGGGTACCACAAGGTTCAGTGCTGGGACCGCAGCTGTTTACAATATACGTTAATGATTTAGATGAAGGGATTAAAAGTAACATTAGCAAATTTGCTGATGACACAAAGCTGGGTGGCAGTGTGAAATGTCAGGAGGATGTTATGAGAATGCAGGGTGACGTGGACAGGTTGGGTGAGTGGGCAAATGTATGGCAGATGCAGTTTAATGTGGATAAATGTGAGGTTATCCACTTTGGTGGCAAGAACAGGAAGGCAGATTACTATCTAAATGGAGTCAAGTTAGGAAAAGGGGAAGTACAACGAGATCTAGTTGTTCTTGTACATCAGTCAATGAAAGCAAGCATGCAGGTACAACAGGCAGTGAAGAAAGCTAATGGCATGCTGGCCTTTATAACAAGAGGAATTGAGTATAGGAGTAAAGAAGTCCTCCTGCAGCTGTACAGGGCCCTGGTGAGACCCCACCTGGAGTATTGTGTGCAGTTTTGGTCTCCAAATTTGAGGAAGGACATTCTTGCTATTGAGGGAGTGCAGCGTAGGTTCACAAGGTTAATTCCCAGAATGGCGGGACTGTCATATGTTGAAAGATTGGAGCGACTGGGCTTGTATACACTAGAATTTAGAAGGATGAGAGGGGATCTGATTGAGACATATAAGATTATTAAGGGATTGGACACGCTGGAGGCAGGAAGCATGTTCCCGCTGATGGGTGAGTCCAGAACTAGAGGCCACAGTTTAAGAATAAGGGGTAGACCATTTAGAACTGAGATGCGGAAAAACTTTTTCACCCAGAGAGTGGTGGATATGTGGAATGCTCTACCCCAGAAGGCAGTGGAAGCACAAGTCTCCGGATGCATTCAAGAGAGAGTTAGATTCAGCTCTTATAGATAGCGGGGTCAAGGGATATGGGGAGAGGGCAGGTACGGGGTACTGATTGTGTATGATCAGCCATGATCACAGTGAATGGCGGTGCTGGCTAGAAGGGCTGAATGGCCTACTCCTGCACCTATTGTCTATTGTCTATTGTCTATTGAAAGAACAGGTAAGAATCTTACGGAAATGCTGTTATGTTCCGTCACTGTGATGGACTTGATGGAATTAACTCTCTATGTGCTGATTCCATTGATCTGTTCAATTGGGACAAGTACTTGAGCAGGTACAGACTTGCTTTCTCCAGTCACCAATCTCCCCACTGGACCTTCTGGTATCTCTTACCTCATAAATAAAAATAAAATATGCAGATGTTGGAAATCTGAGAAAGATAAATAAAATTCTTGAAACATTAAACTGACCAGGCAGTATCTGTGAAAAGTGAAATTAACAAAATAATTCATGTCATAAAGACCAAGACTTACATACAGTATGGAACATGATCCCTTCAGCCCACTGTATCGTGTTGTCGATTGATTTGCCAATGTTAGGTCCATATTTTTCTGAACCTTTCCTATCTATATACAGTACATGCCCAATAATCTTTTATATGTTGTTCATATACCTGCTTCAAGTACATACTTTGGATGTTTATTCAATGTACAATCATTGTCTGGATGCAATGGTCCTTATTGTGACCCCTGGCAAACACTACTGGTACTGACTTTCAGTGCAAAGACAATCTTGCACTATCATTGTAAGATCTTCCCACTGTTGTGCATTTAATATTTCAGTAATCTTTGAGTAATCTTGTATATATTTTTTTGCTTGATTAAGCATTCTGATTTTTTTAAATAATTCATTATGGGTTATGTATATAAATATGTGAATCGCAGCTGTCATTATGCTACCACATGATATATGTGCGCCTCACTTGACATAAGCGCATATTTACCACCTGGATCTCAATGCCCTGCTTGGTTATTTCTTCAGAAAACACAAATTCATGGAACACCATTTCTCATGCACAAATCCACACGGACTATCCCTGAACAACCACTGTCTTTCCAAATGCTCATCACTTTGAATCTCCTCCAGTAACTTAAGTACCACAGTTATTAGTGTGGTATATTTAATATTTCAGTTGGATTTGAGACATTTTGTAAATGTATTTAAAGATATATTGTTTAATTGAACATTCTTATTTATGTAAGTATATGCTGGTTATATGTAAAGATAAGTGAATTGCATATATCACGAGGCTACTACGTGATCATTGTGTGCCTTGCTTACAGTAAAGACAAAGTTACCTGCATTCTGGCCTGCCCTGTTTTCCTTCCAATTAGTTTTCCAATTTGGTGTTACGAAACATTACTGGTCTATAAACAAAGTTTTTCTTTGCAGCTCTTCTTGAATAGGGGCAAATATTGGCCATCCCTAGTCCTTTGGCACCTTCTTGTTGTTCAGTCATTAAGTCGAGTCCAACTCTTCGGTATCTCATGAACCATAGGGTTTTCATGGCAAGACACGGAAGCAGAGTGGCAGGTCTTTCTTCTCCACAGATACTGCAGCTGCCCAGCTGGGACCTGACTAGATTAGAACTCAGGACTGTCTGTCTTGAAGTCCAGTGCTGATGTGACTAGACCACAGGCTGACACCTTAGCTGTGCTTAATAATAATGTGAACAGTTTATCTCAGCCAAGGCTCCCAAAGTGTTTTTTTTCCAGCATCCCCGGTGTCCTTGCATATACCTAACTGAAACTTGGAGATTTATCCACCTTCATACATTTTAAGACATCCAGCATCTTCTCTGCTGTAATACAGATAATCCTCATCGACTAACTAGAGTTCCAAAGTATTTAGATCTTCCTCTGCTGTAAAAACAGAGGAGGAACATTCATAAAGGATCTCACCATTTCCTGCAGCTTCACAAGTGGATGTTCATTTGATCTTTGAATGGTCCTAATCAACCTGTAGTTACTTTTACCCTTCTTGCTTTTACAAAATCTCCTTAGTTTCTCCTTAATCTTCTCTGCCAAAGCTATCTCATTTTTCTTTCTGATGTTCTGATTTCATTCCTGCCCTATACTCCTGGGGTCATTTATTTGATCCCAGGTGCCGGTACTGACCACGTCTCTTTCATTTTGGGGCAGCACAGTAGCAAAGTGGCCAGCACAAAGCTTTAGTGTACAGGTGACCCAGGTTCTATTCCCTCCACTACCTGTAAGGAGTACACCCCATGACTGCCTGAGTTTCCTCCCACAGATGTACCCATTGGTAGGTTAGTTGATCTTTGCAAATTGTCCTGTGATTAATCTGGGATTAAAGTGGGGAATTGTAGGTGGCATGGCTCAAAGGGCTAGAAGAGTCTATGCTGCATTGTATCACAATAAATAAATAAAATATCCTTACCAGAGCCTCAATAACCTTAGGCATTGAGATCAAAACCCCTAAATCAGATTTGGGAAAACAATTTAAAGAAAGACAGTTTTATGTTGGAGAGAAGGTGAAAGGAAGTAGGTTTTGGACACATGGAATATATGCTTTTGTGTGAAACAAGGTGAAGTGGGTTAACAGGAATATTTGAAATGTGTTTATTCTTCTTTGTCTCTGTTCAGTTTTATCAGGTGTATAGAAGATGTCCAGATTTGCTTCCGGTACAAGACCCAGGCTTTGGAGTTGTATAGCAGCGAAGTGATGATGGCAGCGCTGTACACCTGGATTTTTGTGAAGAGACACAGCTGCTGGTTCTTCCATAGATGTTTTTGCAAGCCCTCGAAGGCACTGGTGGCTTTGGCAATCAAGGCAAAACCGACCAGATACGTGGACATCAGCGGGTAAGAACGGCGGGAAGAATTTGAAAGGAGTGCATTTTTTCTTCAGTGGTTTGATCGAAGCATGACTACGCAAGCACGTGGTTATCAGCGAGTTAGACCGGCAGGAAGAATTTAAAAAGAAGGCAGCTTTATGGAATGGGCACTGGAGTAGAGGGAGTCAGAGTAGGAGGGCTTTGGCTCAATGGGTCGAGGTGAGGTCAGTTACTTGTGAAGACTAGGAATAGGAAGTATGTCTGCGAGGCCAGTGTTCCGTACTGGGTGTCAGAGGTGGGATGTCTAGGAGAATCCCAGCCTCCTGGACGGCCACATCTGCGCCAGGTGCATTAAGCTGCAGCTCCTTAGTGACCGCGTCAGGGAACTGGAGATGCAGCTTGATGACTTTCATCCGGTCAGGGAAAGTGAGGAGGTGATAGAGAGGTGCCATAGGCAAGTAGGCTCAGAGGTGCCTCGGGAGACACGTAAGTGGGTAACAGTCAGGAGAGGGAAGGGCAAGGGTCAGACAGTAGACAGTAACCCTGTGGCTGTCCCCCTTAACAATAAGTACTCCAGTTTGAGTACTGCTGGGGGTGGGGAACGGCCTACCTGGGGGAGGCAACAATGACTGCGCCTCTGGCACAGAGTCTGGCCCTGTGGCTCAGAAAGGGTAGGGAAAGGAAGAGAATGGAAGCAGTGATTGGAGACTCTATAGTTAGGGAGTCAGACAGGCGATTCTGTGGACGCAGGAAAGAAACACAGATGGTGGTTTGCCTCATAGGCACCAGGGTCCAGGATGTTTCTGATCGCATCCATGATATCCTGCGGTGGGAGGGTGAACAGCCAAGAGGTCCTGGTACATATTGGTACCAATGACATAGGTAGGAAAAGGGAGGAGATTCTGAAAACAGACTACAGGGAGTTAGGAAGGAAGTTGAGAAGCAGGACCACAAAGGTAGTCATCTCAAGATTACTGACTGTGCCATGCGACAGTGAGTATAGGAATAGAGTGAGGTGGAGGACGAATGTGTGACTGAGCCGTTGGAGTGGGGGCAGGGATTCAAATTTCCGGATCATTGGGACCTCTTTTGGGGCAGGCATGACCTGTACGAAAAGGACGGGTTGCACTTAAATCCGAGAGGGACCAATATCCTGGTAGGAAGGCTTGCTAAGGCTTTTGGGGAGAGTTTAAACTAGGATTGCTGGGGGGTGGGAACCAAACTGAAGAGACAGAGGAAGGGTTGTTTGGCTCACAAACTGAGAAAGCTTAGAGACAGTGCAAGAGGGAGGATAGACAGGTGATAGAGAAGTGATGTGCTCAGACTGATGTTTGGAGATGTGTCTATTTTAATGCAAGGAGTGTTGTGAATGAAGTGGATGAGCTTAGAGTGTGGATCAGAACTTGGAGCTATGATGTTGTGGCCATTACAGAGACTTGGATGGCTCAGGGGCAGGAATGGTTACTTAGAGTGCCGGGCTTTAGATGCTTCAGAAAGGACAGTGAGGGAAGCAAAAGAGATAGGGGCGTGGCACTGCTGATCAGAGATAGTGTCATGGTTGCAGAAAAAGTGGAACACATGGAGGGATTGTCTACTGAGTCTCTGTGGGTGGAAGTTAGAACAGGAAGGGGTCAATAATTCTACTGGGTATTTTTATAGACCATCCAATAGTAACAGGGACATCGAGGAGCAGATAGGGGGACAGATTCTGGAATGGTGCAGTAATAATAGGGTTGTCATGATGGGGGATTTTAATTTCCCCAATATTGATTAGCATCTCCATAGAACAAAGGGTTTAGATGAATGGAGCTTGTTAGGTGTGTTCAGGAGATTACTGAGTCTCTGGCAATGATCTTTGCATCATCAGTGGGGATGGGAGAGGTTCCGGAGAATTGGAAGGTTGCAGATGTTGTTCCCTTATTCATGAAAGGGAGTAGGGATAGCCCAGGAAATTATAGACCAGTGAGTCTTACCTCAGTGGTTGGTGAGTTGATGGAGAAGATCCTGAGAGGCAGGATTTATGTATATTTGTACAGGCATAATATGATTAGGGATAGTCAGCATTGCTTTGTCAAAGGCGGGTTGTGCCTGACAAGTCTGATTGAATTTATTGAGGATGTGACTAAGCACATTGATGAAGGTAGAGCAGTAGATGTAGTGTATATGGATTTCAGCAAGGTATTTGATAAGGTAGCTCATGCAAGGCTTATTAAGAAAGTAAGGACATTGCTTTGTGGACCCAGAACTGGCTTGCCCACAGAAGGCAAAGAGTGGTTGTAAATGGGTAATATTCTGCATGGAGTTTGGTGACCAGTGGAATACCTCAAGGATCTGTTCTGGGACCCCTTCTCTTTGTGATTTTGATAAATGACCTGGATGAGGAAGTGGAGGGATGGGTTAGTAAATGTATCGATGACACAAAGGTTGGGGGTGTTCTGGATAGTGTGGAGGGCTGTCAGAGGTTACAGCGGGACATCAATAGGATGCAAAACTGGGCTGAGAAGTGGCAGATGGAGTTCAACTCAGATAAATGTGAGGTGGTTCATTTTGGTAGGTCAACTATGACAGCAGAATATAGTATTAACGGTAAGACTCTTGGCTGTGTGCAGGATCAGAGGGATCTTGGGGTCTCAGTCTACAGCACGCTCAAAGGTGCTGCGCAGGTTGACTCTGTTGTTAAGAAGGCATTTGGTGCATTGGCCTTCATCAACCATGGGATTGAGTTTAAGAGCCGAGAGGTAATGTTGCAGCTATATAGGACCCTGGTCAGACCCCACTTGGAGTACTGTGCTCAGATCTGGTCACCTCACTACAGGAAGTATGTGGAAACTATAGAAAGGATGCAGAGGAGATTTACAAGGATGTTGCCTGGATTTGGGAGCATGCCTTATGAGAATAGATTGAGTGAACTCGGCCTTTTCTCCTTTGAGCGACGGAGGATGAGATGTGACCTGATAGAGGTGTATATGATGAAAGGCATTGATTGTGTGGATAGTCAGAGGCTTTTTCCCAGGGTTGAAATGGCTAACACGAGACAGCAGAGTTTTAAGGTGCTTGGAAGAAGGTCTAGAGCAGATGCCAGGGGTAGGTTGATTTTATTAAAAATGCAGGGAGTGGTGAGTGCATGGACTGGGCTGCCGGCAACAGTGGTGGAGGCAGATACGATAGGGTCTTTTAAGAGACTCCTGGATAGGGATTATTGCCTCACCTTAAGCTGCTCGATCAGATCTGCCTCCCTTTACAACACCAAATCCAGAATTGCTTATTCCCTAGTGGGCTCTACCACAAGCTGCTCTGAAAACCCTCTCATTGACTGATCATTGAGCTGCTGCTGTACAAGTTCCTTCCCGTTATGCACAGAGAAAGCCATTTCAACAGTGCCAATATGTTGTTTGCCATCTCAATCTGCTCCAATCAATCCTTGTAACTTACCTGAACCACTACTTCAGGTAGCGAGACCTGATGGTGAAGGGGATGTTGTATTGGTCGGACCACTGCCAACAAGTGTGGCCTTGCTGTTAGTGCACTTGACTCTGGCCACTAATGCCAACTTAGACTGGCTGCAGATGCTGAACAATCTGCAAAATGACTGGATTCAAAGAAAAGGCAACAACATCATCCGTGTACAGGAATATTTTGACCTGGGTGACAACACCATGTTTTCAAGCTTTCGACCTTCCTGATGAATTCCTATGCAAAATTCCAACAAAACAGAAGGAAGTGTGTCTGATGATAGGCTTGATGGAGAGGCTATGAGTCTTGAATATTTCTTGAGTACCACTTCCAAACTAATTTTCCAACTACACCCGTGTATTGTAGCCCACTGTGATCACTGTAATATTGCCTTTCTCAATGTATTCTCAGTCTCCTGGTGTATTTTGTATCTCACAGCCTGTCTACGATTCAGAGGCTGATATGTTACTGCCATGAGGATCTTTTCATTTTATTGTTCCTCAAATTTACCCACAAATATTCCATGTCTTCTGATCTATCTCCTTGCTATTGAATTTGTCTTGTTCATTTTACCAACATCCCAACATTCTGCCCACTTCCCTACCTTTTTGACAGAATGTACATCCTTGGGTAACTAGCTCCCTGCTCTGATGCTCTTTGAGCCATGTCTCCATGAAGCCCACTACAAAGTTCCCAAAGTTTTCAATCTGCACTGTAGCTCATTTACCTTGTTATGTATACTTTGTGCAATCAAATACAGCACCGTCAATGCTGCTCTGCTCAAGGATATAGCTGTCAATGAGCAGGTTAATGGGTGGATGTCATTCTGGTTAGCCTGGCCGAGCAGTCCTTCAAAGGATTTCGCACACAAACAGTATATAATAGATATGAGTTTTGAGGAAGGGATCAGAAAGTGAATCCCACTGCTTTACACGGATATCTGTCATAAAGTGGAAGATTGCTTGGAGCAGCTTGAGAAGGCAAACAAAATATTGACTCTGTTGAAACAGCTTTCTCTATTCATAACAGGAAAGAACTTGGTCAGCAGCTGTCCTGATCAGATTTCTGAGAGAAATATTGATAATTCCTTCACTCCCATGGATGCTGCTAAACCTACTGAGTTCCTCCAGCACAGTGTTTGCTGTTCCAGATTCCTGTATCTACAGTCTCCGGTGTCTCCATATCCAAGAGTACATTCTTGTACCTTGTGCACTGTTGCACAAAGTAAATCTCAATAACTTGCTGGGGCGGGTGGGGGGAGACAGTAATTTTACTTTTCTCTGACACTATGCTGTCTCATTTTAACTTAACTTCTAATTAATCTGACAGCCCTATTTCCCATTGTTCACTTTCAAAACGAATGTCTGTGCTCAAAGCACAGCCAAATCTCCCCATACTACCTTCCACCAGGTCTGAAGGAAAGGTTTATGATGTTTTGTGACTTTCAATATGTGACTTGCATGAGCTCTCTGACGCAGGAGTGAGAAATAAAATGTGGGAAGTGGGAGAACTTTGGAAACTAAGAGCAATTGTGCTTTGAAATTCATTAGGGAATACAGTCAAGGTACACTTGTGTCACTAAAAGACACATCACGAAGCAGCCAAAGAAGGCAGTTGAAATGCTGGTCCTGTATCAGCACAGTTTCAAGGGACCTGGTTTGCAGAGTTTGGCTGTTCTTTGCCTCGTTATTCAGAGATGAGACAGGTTTTGCATGTGTACTGTTGTTCAGGTTATTTAGAATTTTAATGATGGAAAAAAGGATACAAATGAATTGACAGGTGATATCACTACTCCAGGGTTAAGGAAATTTACCCTCTTTAAAAAGATACATTTTGATCGAGGATTTGCATTCAGGGACATTTGATGCCAGAGGAAAAAATGAGGTACGAAGGTAAACTAGCCAAGAATATAAAGGAGGATAGTAAAAGCTTCTTTAGGTATGTGAATAGCAAAAAAATAGTTAAGACCAAAATTGGACCATTGAAGACAGAAAAGGGTGAATTTATTATGGGGAACAAGGAAATGGCAGATGAATTGAACAAGTACTTTGGATCTGTCTTCACTAGGGAAGACACAGACAATCTCCCAGATGTAATAGTGGTCAAAGGAACTAGGGTAAAGGATGAACTGAAGGAAATTTATATTAGGCAATAAACGGTGTTGGATAGACTGTTGAGTCTGAAGGCTGATAAGTCCCCGGGACCTGATGGTCTGCATCGCAGGGTACTTGGGAGGTGGCTCTAGAAATCGTGGATGCATTGGTAATCATTTTCCAATGTTCTATAGATTCAGGAACAGTTCCTGCTTACTGGAAGGTGGCTAAAGTTGTCCCACTTTTCAAGAAAGGAAGGAGAGAGAAAACAGGGAATTATAGACCGGTTAGCCTGACGTCAGTGGTGGGAGAGATGCTAGAGTCAATTATAAAAGATGAAATTACGACACATTTGGATAGCAGTAGAAGGATCAGTCTGAGTCAGCATGGATTTATGAAGGGAAAATCATACTTGACTAATCTTCCGGAGTTTTTTGAGGATGTAACTATGAAAATGGACAAGGGAGAGCCAGTGAATGTAGTGTACCTGGACTTCCAGAAAGCTTTTGAGAAAGTCCCACATAGGAGATTAGTGGGCAAAATTAGGGCACATGGTATTGGGGGCAGAGTACTGACATGGATTGAAAATTGGCTGGCTGACAGGAAACAAAGAGTAGCGATTAACGGGTCCCTTTTGGAATGGCAGGCTGTGACCAGTGGGGTACCACAAGGTTCAGTGCTGGGACCGCAGCTGTTTACAATATACGTTAATGATTTAGATGAAGGGATTAAAAGTAACATTAGCAAATTTGCTGATGACACAAAGCTGGGTGGCAGTGTGAAATGTCAGGAGGATGTTATGAGAATGCAGGGTGACGTGGACAGGTTGGGTGAGTGGGCAAATGTATGGCAGATGCAGTTTAATGTGGATAAATGTGAGGTTATCCACTTTGGTGGCAAGAACAGGAAGGCAGATTACTATCTAAATGGAGTCAAGTTAGGAAAAGGGGAAGTACAACGAGATCTAGTTGTTCTTGTACATCAGTCAATGAAAGCAAGCATGCAGGTACAACAGGCAGTGAAGAAAGCTAATGGCATGCTGGCCTTTATAACAAGAGGAATTGAGTATAGGAGTAAAGAAGTCCTCCTGCAGCTGTACAGGGCCCTGGTGAGACCCCACCTGGAGTATTGTGTGCAGTTTTGGTCTCCAAATTTGAGGAAGGACATTCTTGCTATTGAGGGAGTGCAGCGTAGGTTCACAAGGTTAATTCCCAGAATGGCGGGACTGTCATATGTTGAAAGATTGGAGCGACTGGGCTTGTATACACTAGAATTTAGAAGGATGAGAGGGGATCTGATTGAGACATATAAGATTATTAAGGGATTGGACACGCTGGAGGCAGGAAGCATGTTCCCGCTGATGGGTGAGTCCAGAACTAGAGGCCACAGTTTAAGAATAAGGGGTAGACCATTTAGAACTGAGATGCGGAAAAACTTTTTCACCCAGAGAGTGGTGGATATGTGGAATGCTCTACCCCAGAAGGCAGTGGAAGCACAAGTCTCCGGATGCATTCAAGAGAGAGTTAGATTCAGCTCTTATAGATAGCGGGGTCAAGGGATATGGGGAGAGGGCAGGTACGGGGTACTGATTGTGTATGATCAGCCATGATCACAGTGAATGGCGGTGCTGGCTAGAAGGGCTGAATGGCCTACTCCTGCACCTATTGTCTATTGTCTATTGTCTATTGAAAGAACAGGTAAGAATCTTACGGAAATGCTGTTATGTTCCGTCACTGTGATGGACTTGATGGAATTAACTCTCTATGTGCTGATTCCATTGATCTGTTCAATTGGGACAAGTACTTGAGCAGGTACAGACTTGCTTTCTCCAGTCACCAATCTCCCCACTGGACCTTCTGGTATCTCTTACCTCATAAATAAAAATAAAATATGCAGATGTTGGAAATCTGAGAAAGATAAATAAAATTCTTGAAACATTAAACTGACCAGGCAGTATCTGTGAAAAGTGAAATTAACAAAATAATTCATGTCATAAAGACCAAGACTTACATACAGTATGGAACATGATCCCTTCAGCCCACTGTATCGTGTTGTCGATTGATTTGCCAATGTTAGGTCCATATTTTTCTGAACCTTTCCTATCTATATACAGTACATGCCCAATAATCTTTTATATGTTGTTCATATACCTGCTTCAAGTACATACTTTGGATGTTTATTCAATGTACAATCATTGTCTGGATGCAATGGTCCTTATTGTGACCCCTGGCAAACACTACTGGTACTGACTTTCAGTGCAAAGACAATCTTGCACTATCATTGTAAGATCTTCCTACTGTTGTGCATTTAATATTTCAGTAATCTTTGAGTAATCTTGTATATATTTTTTTGCTTGATTAAGCATTCTGATTTTTTTAAATAATTCATTATGGGTTATGTATATAAATATGTGAATCGCAGCTGTCATTATGCTACCACATGATATATGTGCGCCTCACTTGACATAAGCGCATATTTACCACCTGGATCTCAATGCCCTGCTTGGTTATTTCTTCAGAAAACACAAATTCATGGAACACCATTTCTCATGCACAAATCCACACGGACTATCCCTGAACAACCACTGTCTTTCCAAATGCTCATCACTTTGAATCTCCTCCAGTAACTTAAGTACCACAGTTATTAGTGTGGTATATTTAATATTTCAGTTGGATTTGAGACATTTTGTAAATGTATTTAAAGATATATTGTTTAATTGAACATTCTTATTTATGTAAGTATATGCTGGTTATATGTAAAGATAAGTGAATTGCATATATCACGAGGCTACTACGTGATCATTGTGTGCCTTGCTTACAGTAAAGACAAAGTTACCTGCATTCTGGCCTGCCCTGTTTTCCTTCCAATTAGTTTTCCAATTTGGTGTTACGAAACATTACTGGTCTATAAACAAAGTTTTTCTTTGCAGCTCTTCTTGAATAGGGGCAAATATTGGCCTTCTTGTTGTTCAGTCATTAAGTCGAGTCCAACTCTTCGGTATCTCATGAACCATAGGGTTTTCATGGCAAGACACGGAAGCAGAGTGGCAGGTCTTTCTTCTCCACAGATACTGCAGCTGCCCAGCTGGGACCTGACTAGATTAGAACTCAGGACTGTCTGTCTTGAAGTCCAGTGCTGATGTGACTAGACCACAGGCTGACACCTTAGCTGTGCTTAATAATAATGTGAACAGTTTATCTCAGCCAAGGCTCCCAAAGTGTTTTTTTTCCAGCATCCCCGGTGTCCTTGCATATACCTAACTGAAACTTGGAGATTTATCCACCTTCATACATTTTAAGACATCCAGCATCTTCTCTGCTGTAATACAGATAATCCTCATCGACTAACTAGAGTTCCAAAGTATTTAGATCTTCCTCTGCTGTAAAAACAGAGGAGGAACATTCATAAAGGATCTCACCATTTCCTGCAGCTTCACAAGTGGATGTTCATTTGATCTTTGAATGGTCCTAATCAACCTGTAGTTACTTTTACCCTTCTTGCTTTTACAAAATCTCCTTAGTTTCTCCTTAATCTTCTCTGCCAAAGCTATCTCATTTTTCTTTCTGATGTTCTGATTTCATTCCTGCCCTATACTCCTGGGGTCATTTATTTGATCCCAGGTGCCGGTACTGACCACGTCTCTTTCATTTTGGGGCAGCACAGTAGCAAAGTGGCCAGCACAAAGCTTTAGTGTACAGGTGACCCAGGTTCTATTCCCTCCACTACCTGTAAGGAGTACACCCCATGACTGCCTGAGTTTCCTCCCACAGATGTACCCATTGGTAGGTTAGTTGATCTTTGCAAATTGTCCTGTGATTAATCTGGGATTAAAGTGGGGAATTGTAGGTGGCATGGCTCAAAGGGCTAGAAGAGTCTATGCTGCATTGTATCACAATAAATAAATAAAATATCCTTACCAGAGCCTCAATAACCTTAGGCATTGAGATCAAAACCCCTAAATCAGATTTGGGAAAACAATTTAAAGAAAGACAGTTTTATGTTGGAGAGAAGGTGAAAGGAAGTAGGTTTTGGACACATGGAATATATGCTTTTGTGTGAAACAAGGTGAAGTGGGTTAACAGGAATATTTGAAATGTGTTTATTCTTCTTTGTCTCTGTTCAGTTTTATCAGGTGTATAGAAGATGTCCAGATTTGCTTCCGGTACAAGACCCAGGCTTTGGAGTTGTATAGCAGCGAAGTGATGATGGCAGCGCTGTACACCTGGATTTTTGTGAAGAGACACAGCTGCTGGTTCTTCCATAGATGTTTTTGCAAGCCCTCGAAGGCACTGGTGGCTTTGGCAATCAAGGCAAAACCGACCAGATACGTGGACATCAGCGGGTAAGAACGGCGGGAAGAATTTGAAAGGAGTGCATTTTTTCTTCAGTGGTTTGATCGAAGCATGACTACGCAAGCACGTGGTTATCAGCGAGTTAGACCGGCAGGAAGAATTTAAAAAGAAGGCAGCTTTATGGAATGGGCACTGGAGTAGAGGGAGTCAGAGTAGGAGGGCTTTGGCTCAATGGGTCGAGGTGAGGTCAGTTACTTGTGAAGACTAGGAATAGGAAGTATGTCTGCGAGGCCAGTGTTCCGTACTGGGTGTCAGAGGTGGGATGTCTAGGAGAATCCCAGCCTCCTGGACGGCCACATCTGCGCCAGGTGCATTAAGCTGCAGCTCCTTAGTGACCGCGTCAGGGAACTGGAGATGCAGCTTGATGACTTTCATCCGGTCAGGGAAAGTGAGGAGGTGATAGAGAGGTGCCATAGGCAAGTAGGCTCAGAGGTGCCTCGGGAGACACGTAAGTGGGTAACAGTCAGGAGAGGGAAGGGCAAGGGTCAGACAGTAGACAGTAACCCTGTGGCTGTCCCCCTTAACAATAAGTACTCCAGTTTGAGTACTGCTGGGGGTGGGGAACGGCCTACCTGGGGGAGGCAACAATGACTGCGCCTCTGGCACAGAGTCTGGCCCTGTGGCTCAGAAAGGGTAGGGAAAGGAAGAGAATGGAAGCAGTGATTGGAGACTCTATAGTTAGGGAGTCAGACAGGCGATTCTGTGGACGCAGGAAAGAAACACAGATGGTGGTTTGCCTCATAGGCACCAGGGTCCAGGATGTTTCTGATCGCATCCATGATATCCTGCGGTGGGAGGGTGAACAGCCAAGAGGTCCTGGTACATATTGGTACCAATGACATAGGTAGGAAAAGGGAGGAGATTCTGAAAACAGACTACAGGGAGTTAGGAAGGAAGTTGAGAAGCAGGACCACAAAGGTAGTCATCTCAAGATTACTGACTGTGCCATGCGACAGTGAGTATAGGAATAGAGTGAGGTGGAGGACGAATGTGTGACTGAGGGGTTGGAGTGGGGGCAGGGATTCAAATTTCCGGATCATTGGGACCTCTTTTGGGGCAGGCATGACCTGTACGAAAAGGACGGGTTGCACTTAAATCCGAGAG
The DNA here is from genome assembly GCF_048418815.1 of Hemitrygon akajei. Lineage (NCBI taxonomy): Eukaryota > Metazoa > Chordata > Chondrichthyes > Myliobatiformes > Dasyatidae > Hemitrygon > Hemitrygon akajei. The sequence continues at coordinate 58,645,386 of NC_133132.1, read as the reverse complement.
GGACCAATATCCTGGTAGGAAGGCTTGCTAAGGCTTTTGGGGAGAGTTTAAACTAGGATTGCTGGGGGGTGGGAACCAAACTGAAGAGACAGAGGAAGGGTTGTTTGGCTCACAAACTGAGAAAGCTTAGAGACAGTGCAAGAGGGAGGATAGACAGGTGATAGAGAAGTGATGTGCTCAGACTGATGTTTGGAGATGTGTCTATTTTAATGCAAGGAGTGTTGTGAATGAAGTGGATGAGCTTAGAGTGTGGATCAGAACTTGGAGCTATGATGTTGTGGCCATTACAGAGACTTGGATGGCTCAGGGGCAGGAATGGTTACTTAGAGTGCCGGGCTTTAGATGCTTCAGAAAGGACAGTGAGGGAAGCAAAAGAGATAGGGGCGTGGCACTGCTGATCAGAGATAGTGTCATGGTTGCAGAAAAAGTGGAACACATGGAGGGATTGTCTACTGAGTCTCTGTGGGTGGAAGTTAGAACAGGAAGGGGTCAATAATTCTACTGGGTATTTTTATAGACCATCCAATAGTAACAGGGACATCGAGGAGCAGATAGGGGGACAGATTCTGGAATGGTGCAGTAATAATAGGGTTGTCATGATGGGGGATTTTAATTTCCCCAATATTGATTAGCATCTCCATAGAACAAAGGGTTTAGATGAATGGAGCTTGTTAGGTGTGTTCAGGAGATTACTGAGTCTCTGGCAATGATCTTTGCATCATCAGTGGGGATGGGAGAGGTTCCGGAGAATTGGAAGGTTGCAGATGTTGTTCCCTTATTCATGAAAGGGAGTAGGGATAGCCCAGGAAATTATAGACCAGTGAGTCTTACCTCAGTGGTTGGTGAGTTGATGGAGAAGATCCTGAGAGGCAGGATTTATGTATATTTGTACAGGCATAATATGATTAGGGATAGTCAGCATTGCTTTGTCAAAGGCGGGTTGTGCCTGACAAGTCTGATTGAATTTATTGAGGATGTGACTAAGCACATTGATGAAGGTAGAGCAGTAGATGTAGTGTATATGGATTTCAGCAAGGTATTTGATAAGGTAGCTCATGCAAGGCTTATTAAGAAAGTAAGGACATTGCTTTGTGGACCCAGAACTGGCTTGCCCACAGAAGGCAAAGAGTGGTTGTAAATGGGTAATATTCTGCATGGAGTTTGGTGACCAGTGGAATACCTCAAGGATCTGTTCTGGGACCCCTTCTCTTTGTGATTTTGATAAATGACCTGGATGAGGAAGTGGAGGGATGGGTTAGTAAATGTATCGATGACACAAAGGTTGGGGGTGTTCTGGATAGTGTGGAGGGCTGTCAGAGGTTACAGCGGGACATCAATAGGATGCAAAACTGGGCTGAGAAGTGGCAGATGGAGTTCAACTCAGATAAATGTGAGGTGGTTCATTTTGGTAGGTCAACTATGACAGCAGAATATAGTATTAACGGTAAGACTCTTGGCTGTGTGCAGGATCAGAGGGATCTTGGGGTCTCAGTCTACAGCACGCTCAAAGGTGCTGCGCAGGTTGACTCTGTTGTTAAGAAGGCATTTGGTGCATTGGCCTTCATCAACCATGGGATTGAGTTTAAGAGCCGAGAGGTAATGTTGCAGCTATATAGGACCCTGGTCAGACCCCACTTGGAGTACTGTGCTCAGATCTGGTCACCTCACTACAGGAAGTATGTGGAAACTATAGAAAGGATGCAGAGGAGATTTACAAGGATGTTGCCTGGATTTGGGAGCATGCCTTATGAGAATAGATTGAGTGAACTCGGCCTTTTCTCCTTTGAGCGACGGAGGATGAGATGTGACCTGATAGAGGTGTATATGATGAAAGGCATTGATTGTGTGGATAGTCAGAGGCTTTTTCCCAGGGTTGAAATGGCTAACACGAGACAGCAGAGTTTTAAGGTGCTTGGAAGAAGGTCTAGAGCAGATGCCAGGGGTAGGTTGATTTTATTAAAAATGCAGGGAGTGGTGAGTGCATGGACTGGGCTGCCGGCAACAGTGGTGGAGGCAGATACGATAGGGTCTTTTAAGAGACTCCTGGATAGGGATTATTGCCTCACCTTAAGCTGCTCGATCAGATCTGCCTCCCTTTACAACACCAAATCCAGAATTGCTTATTCCCTAGTGGGCTCTACCACAAGCTGCTCTGAAAACCCTCTCATTGAGTGATCATTGAGCTGCTGCTGTACAAGTTCCTTCCCGTTATGCACAGAGAAAGCCATTTCAACAGTGCCAATATGTTGTTTGCCATCTCAATCTGCTCCAATCAATCCTTGTAACTTACCTGAACCACTACTTCAGGTAGCGAGACCTGATGGTGAAGGGGATGTTGTATTGGTCGGACCACTGCCAACAAGTGTGGCCTTGCTGTTAGTGCACTTGACTCTGGCCACTAATGCCAACTTAGACTGGCTGCAGATGCTGAACAATCTGCAAAATGACTGGATTCAAAGAAAAGGCAACAACATCATCCGTGTACAGGAATATTTTGACCTGGGTGACAACACCATGTTTTCAAGCTTTCGACCTTCCTGATGAATTCCTATGCAAAATTCCAACAAAACAGAAGGAAGTGTGTCTGATGATAGGCTTGATGGAGAGGCTATGAGTCTTGACTATTTCTTGAGTACCACTTCCAAACTAATTTTCCAACTACACCCGTGTATTGTAGCCCACTGTGATCACTGTAATATTGCCTTTCTCAATGTATTCTCAGTCTCCTGGTGTATTTTGTATCTCACAGCCTGTCTACGATTCAGAGGCTGATATGTTACTGCCATGAGGATCTTTTCATTTTATTGTTCCTCAAATTTACCCACAAATATTCCATGTCTTCTGATCTATCTCCTTGCTATTGAATTTGTCTTGTTCATTTTACCAACATCCCAACATTCTGCCCACTTCCCTACCTTTTTGACAGAATGTACATCCTTGGGTAACTAGCTCCCTGCTCTGATGCTCTTTGAGCCATGTCTCCATGAAGCCCACTACAAAGTTCCCAAAGTTTTCAATCTGCACTGTAGCTCATTTACCTTGTTATGTATACTTTGTGCAATCAAATACAGCACCGTCAATGCTGCTCTGCTCAAGGATATAGCTGTCAATGAGCAGGTTAATGGGTGGATGTCATTCTGGTTAGCCTGGCCGAGCAGTCCTTCAAAGGATTTCGCACACAAACAGTATATAATAGATATGAGTTTTGAGGAAGGGATCAGAAAGTGAATCCCACTGCTTTACACGGATATCTGTCATAAAGTGGAAGATTGCTTGGAGCAGCTTGAGAAGGCAAACAAAATATTGACTCTGTTGAAACAGCTTTCTCTATTCATAACAGGAAAGAACTTGGTCAGCAGCTGTCCTGATCAGATTTCTGAGAGAAATATTGATAATTCCTTCACTCCCATGGATGCTGCTAAACCTACTGAGTTCCTCCAGCACAGTGTTTGCTGTTCCAGATTCCTGTATCTACAGTCTCCGGTGTCTCCATATCCAAGAGTACATTCTTGTACCTTGTGCACTGTTGCACAAAGTAAATCTCAATAACTTGCTGGGGCGGGTGGGGGGAGACAGTAATTTTACTTTTCTCTGACACTATGCTGTCTCATTTTAACTTAACTTCTAATTAATCTGACAGCCCTATTTCCCATTGTTCACTTTCAAAACGAATGTCTGTGCTCAAAGCACAGCCAAATCTCCCCATACTACCTTCCACCAGGACTGAAGGAAAGGTTTATGATGTTTTGTGACTTTCAATATGTGACTTGCATGAGCTCTCTGACGCAGGAGTGAGAAATAAAATGTGGGAAGTGGGAAAACTTTGGAAACTAAGAGCAATTGTGCTTTGAAATTCATTAGGGAATACAGTCAAGGTACACTTGTGTCACTAAAAGACACATCACGAAGCAGCCAAAGAAGGCAGTTGAAATGCTGGTCCTGTATCAGCACAGTTTCAAGGGACCTGGTTTGCAGAGTTTGGCTGTTCTTTGCCTCGTTATTCAGAGATGAGACAGGTTTTGCATGTGTACTGTTGTTCAGGTTATTTAGAATTTTAATGATGGAAAAAAGGATACAAATGAATTGACAGGTGATATCACTACTCCAGGGTTAAGGAAATTTACCCTCTTTAAAAAGATACATTTTGATCGAGGATTTGCATTCAGGGACATTTGATGCCAGAGGAAAAAATGAGGTACGAAGGTAAACTAGCCAAGAATATAAAGGAGGATAGTAAAAGCTTCTTTAGGTATGTGAATAGCAAAAAAATAGTTAAGACCAAAATTGGACCATTGAAGACAGAAAAGGGTGAATTTATTATGGGGAACAAGGAAATGGCAGATGAATTGAACAAGTACTTTGGATCTGTCTTCACTAGGGAAGACACAGACAATCTCCCAGATGTAATAGTGGTCAAAGGAACTAGGGTAAAGGATGAACTGAAGGAAATTTATATTAGGCAATAAACGGTGTTGGATAGACTGTTGAGTCTGAAGGCTGATAAGTCCCCGGGACCTGATGGTCTGCATCGCAGGGTACTTGGGAGGTGGCTCTAGAAATCGTGGATGCATTGGTAATCATTTTCCAATGTTCTATAGATTCAGGAACAGTTCCTGCTTACTGGAAGGTGGCTAAAGTTGTCCCACTTTTCAAGAAAGGAAGGAGAGAGAAAACAGGGAATTATAGACCGGTTAGCCTGACGTCAGTGGTGGGAGAGATGCTAGAGTCAATTATAAAAGATGAAATTACGACACATTTGGATAGCAGTAGAAGGATCAGTCTGAGTCAGCATGGATTTATGAAGGGAAAATCATACTTGACTAATCTTCCGGAGTTTTTTGAGGATGTAACTATGAAAATGGACAAGGGAGAGCCAGTGAATGTAGTGTACCTGGACTTCCAGAAAGCTTTTGAGAAAGTCCCACATAGGAGATTAGTGGGCAAAATTAGGGCACATGGTATTGGGGGCAGAGTACTGACATGGATTGAAAATTGGCTGGCTGACAGGAAACAAAGAGTAGCGATTAACGGGTCCCTTTTGGAATGGCAGGCTGTGACCAGTGGGGTACCACAAGGTTCAGTGCTGGGACCGCAGCTGTTTACAATATACGTTAATGATTTAGATGAAGGGATTAAAAGTAACATTAGCAAATTTGCTGATGACACAAAGCTGGGTGGCAGTGTGAAATGTCAGGAGGATGTTATGAGAATGCAGGGTGACGTGGACAGGTTGGGTGAGTGGGCAAATGTATGGCAGATGCAGTTTAATGTGGATAAATGTGAGGTTATCCACTTTGGTGGCAAGAACAGGAAGGCAGATTACTATCTAAATGGAGTCAAGTTAGGAAAAGGGGAAGTACAACGAGATCTAGTTGTTCTTGTACATCAGTCAATGAAAGCAAGCATGCAGGTACAACAGGCAGTGAAGAAAGCTAATGGCATGCTGGCCTTTATAACAAGAGGAATTGAGTATAGGAGTAAAGAAGTCCTCCTGCAGCTGTACAGGGCCCTGGTGAGACCCCACCTGGAGTATTGTGTGCAGTTTTGGTCTCCAAATTTGAGGAAGGACATTCTTGCTATTGAGGGAGTGCAGCGTAGGTTCACAAGGTTAATTCCCAGAATGGCGGGACTGTCATATGTTGAAAGATTGGAGCGACTGGGCTTGTATACACTAGAATTTAGAAGGATGAGAGGGGATCTGATTGAGACATATAAGATTATTAAGGGATTGGACACGCTGGAGGCAGGAAGCATGTTCCCGCTGATGGGTGAGTCCAGAACTAGAGGCCACAGTTTAAGAATAAGGGGTAGACCATTTAGAACTGAGATGCGGAAAAACTTTTTCACCCAGAGAGTGGTGGATATGTGGAATGCTCTACCCCAGAAGGCAGTGGAAGCACAAGTCTCCGGATGCATTCAAGAGAGAGTTAGATTCAGCTCTTATAGATAGCGGGGTCAAGGGATATGGGGAGAGGGCAGGTACGGGGTACTGATTGTGTATGATCAGCCATGATCACAGTGAATGGCGGTGCTGGCTAGAAGGGCTGAATGGCCTACTCCTGCACCTATTGTCTATTGTCTATTGTCTATTGAAAGAACAGGTAAGAATCTTACGGAAATGCTGTTATGTTCCGTCACTGTGATGGACTTGATGGAATTAACTCTCTATGTGCTGATTCCATTGATCTGTTCAATTGGGACAAGTACTTGAGCAGGTACAGACTTGCTTTCTCCAGTCACCAATCTCCCCACTGGACCTTCTGGTATCTCTTACCTCATAAATAAAAATAAAATATGCAGATGTTGGAAATCTGAGAAAGATAAATAAAATTCTTGAAACATTAAACTGACCAGGCAGTATCTGTGAAAAGTGAAATTAACAAAATAATTCATGTCATAAAGACCAAGACTTACATACAGTATGGAACATGATCCCTTCAGCCCACTGTATCGTGTTGTCGATTGATTTGCCAATGTTAGGTCCATATTTTTCTGAACCTTTCCTATCTATATACAGTACATGCCCAATAATCTTTTATATGTTGTTCATATACCTGCTTCAAGTACATACTTTGGATGTTTATTCAATGTACAATCATTGTCTGGATGCAATGGTCCTTATTGTGACCCCTGGCAAACACTACTGGTACTGACTTTCAGTGCAAAGACAATCTTGCACTATCATTGTAAGATCTTCCTACTGTTGTGCATTTAATATTTCAGTAATCTTTGAGTAATCTTGTATATATTTTTTTGCTTGATTAAGCATTCTGATTTTTTTAAATAATTCATTATGGGTTATGTATATAAATATGTGAATCGCAGCTGTCATTATGCTACCACATGATATATGTGCGCCTCACTTGACATAAGCGCATATTTACCACCTGGATCTCAATGCCCTGCTTGGTTATTTCTTCAGAAAACACAAATTCATGGAACACCATTTCTCATGCACAAATCCACACGGACTATCCCTGAACAACCACTGTCTTTCCAAATGCTCATCACTTTGAATCTCCTCCAGTAACTTAAGTACCACAGTTATTAGTGTGGTATATTTAATATTTCAGTTGGATTTGAGACATTTTGTAAATGTATTTAAAGATATATTGTTTAATTGAACATTCTTATTTATGTAAGTATATGCTGGTTATATGTAAAGATAAGTGAATTGCATATATCACGAGGCTACTACGTGATCATTGTGTGCCTTGCTTACAGTAAAGACAAAGTTACCTGCATTCTGGCCTGCCCTGTTTTCCTTCCAATTAGTTTTCCAATTTGGTGTTACGAAACATTACTGGTCTATAAACAAAGTTTTTCTTTGCAGCTCTTCTTGAATAGGGGCAAATATTGGCCATCCCTAGTCCTTTGGCACCTTCTTGTTGTTCAGTCATTAAGTCGAGTCCAACTCTTCGGTATCTCATGAACCATAGGGTTTTCATGGCAAGACACGGAAGCAGAGTGGCAGGTCTTTCTTCTCCACAGATACTGCAGCTGCCCAGCTGGGACCTGACTAGATTAGAACTCAGGACTGTCTGTCTTGAAGTCCAGTGCTGATGTGACTAGACCACAGGCTGACACCTTAGCTGTGCTTAATAATAATGTGAACAGTTTATCTCAGCCAAGGCTCCCAAAGTGTTTTTTTTCCAGCATCCCCGGTGTCCTTGCATATACCTAACTGAAACTTGGAGATTTATCCACCTTCATACATTTTAAGACATCCAGCATCTTCTCTGCTGTAATACAGATAATCCTCATCGACTAACTAGAGTTCCAAAGTATTTAGATCTTCCTCTGCTGTAAAAACAGAGGAGGAACATTCATAAAGGATCTCACCATTTCCTGCAGCTTCACAAGTGGATGTTCATTTGATCTTTGAATGGTCCTAATCAACCTGTAGTTACTTTTACCCTTCTTGCTTTTACAAAATCTCCTTAGTTTCTCCTTAATCTTCTCTGCCAAAGCTATCTCATTTTTCTTTCTGATGTTCTGATTTCATTCCTGCCCTATACTCCTGGGGTCATTTATTTGATCCCAGGTGCCGGTACTGACCACGTCTCTTTCATTTTGGGGCAGCACAGTAGCAAAGTGGCCAGCACAAAGCTTTAGTGTACAGGTGACCCAGGTTCTATTCCCTCCACTACCTGTAAGGAGTACACCCCATGACTGCCTGAGTTTCCTCCCACAGATGTACCCATTGGTAGGTTAGTTGATCTTTGCAAATTGTCCTGTGATTAATCTGGGATTAAAGTGGGGAATTGTAGGTGGCATGGCTCAAAGGGCTAGAAGAGTCTATGCTGCATTGTATCACAATAAATAAATAAAATATCCTTACCAGAGCCTCAATAACCTTAGGCATTGAGATCAAAACCCCTAAATCAGATTTGGGAAAACAATTTAAAGAAAGACAGTTTTATGTTGGAGAGAAGGTGAAAGGAAGTAGGTTTTGGACACATGGAATATATGCTTTTGTGTGAAACAAGGTGAAGTGGGTTAACAGGAATATTTGAAATGTGTTTATTCTTCTTTGTCTCTGTTCAGTTTTATCAGGTGTATAGAAGATGTCCAGATTTGCTTCCGGTACAAGACCCAGGCTTTGGAGTTGTATAGCAGCGAAGTGATGATGGCAGCGCTGTACACCTGGATTTTTGTGAAGAGACACAGCTGCTGGTTCTTCCATAGATGTTTTTGCAAGCCCTCGAAGGCACTGGTGGCTTTGGCAATCAAGGCAAAACCGACCAGATACGTGGACATCAGCGGGTAAGAACGGCGGGAAGAATTTGAAAGGAGTGCATTTTTTCTTCAGTGGTTTGATCGAAGCATGACTACGCAAGCACGTGGTTATCAGCGAGTTAGACCGGCAGGAAGAATTTAAAAAGAAGGCAGCTTTATGGAATGGGCACTGGAGTAGAGGGAGTCAGAGTAGGAGGGCTTTGGCTCAATGGGTCGAGGTGAGGTCAGTTACTTGTGAAGACTAGGAATAGGAAGTATGTCTGCGAGGCCAGTGTTCCGTACTGGGTGTCAGAGGTGGGATGTCTAGGAGAATCCCAGCCTCCTGGACGGCCACATCTGCGCCAGGTGCATTAAGCTGCAGCTCCTTAGTGACCGCGTCAGGGAACTGGAGATGCAGCTTGATGACTTTCATCCGGTCAGGGAAAGTGAGGAGGTGATAGAGAGGTGCCATAGGCAAGTAGGCTCAGAGGTGCCTCGGGAGACACGTAAGTGGGTAACAGTCAGGAGAGGGAAGGGCAAGGGTCAGACAGTAGACAGTAACCCTGTGGCTGTCCCCCTTAACAATAAGTACTCCAGTTTGAGTACTGCTGGGGGTGGGGAACGGCCTACCTGGGGGAGGCAACAATGACTGCGCCTCTGGCACAGAGTCTGGCCCTGTGGCTCAGAAAGGGTAGGGAAAGGAAGAGAATGGAAGCAGTGATTGGAGACTCTATAGTTAGGGAGTCAGACAGGCGATTCTGTGGACGCAGGAAAGAAACACAGATGGTGGTTTGCCTCATAGGCACCAGGGTCCAGGATGTTTCTGATCGCATCCATGATATCCTGCGGTGGGAGGGTGAACAGCCAAGAGGTCCTGGTACATATTGGTACCAATGACATAGGTAGGAAAAGGGAGGAGATTCTGAAAACAGACTACAGGGAGTTAGGAAGGAAGTTGAGAAGCAGGACCACAAAGGTAGTCATCTCAAGATTACTGACTGTGCCATGCGACAGTGAGTATAGGAATAGAGTGAGGTGGAGGACGAATGTGTGACTGAGGGGTTGGAGTGGGGGCAGGGATTCAAATTTCCGGATCATTGGGACCTCTTTTGGGGCAGGCATGACCTGTACGAAAAGGACGGGTTGCACTTAAATCCGAGAGGGACCAATATCCTGGTAGGAAGGCTTGCTAAGGCTTTTGGGGAGAGTTTAAACTAGGATTGCTGGGGGGTGGGAACCAAACTGAAGAGACAGAGGAAGGGTTGTTTGGCTCACAAACTGAGAAAGCTTAGAGACAGTGCAAGAGGGAGGATAGACAGGTGATAGAGAAGTGATGTGCTCAGACTGATGTTTGGAGATGTGTCTATTTTAATGCAAGGAGTGTTGTGAATGAAGTGGATGAGCTTAGAGTGTGGATCAGAACTTGGAGCTATGATGTTGTGGCCATTACAGAGACTTGGATGGCTCAGGGGCAGGAATGGTTACTTAGAGTGCCGGGCTTTAGATGCTTCAGAAAGGACAGTGAGGGAAGCAAAAGAGATAGGGGCGTGGCACTGCTGATCAGAGATAGTGTCATGGTTGCAGAAAAAGTGGAACACATGGAGGGATTGTCTACTGAGTCTCTGTGGGTGGAAGTTAGAACAGGAAGGGGTCAATAATTCTACTGGGTATTTTTATAGACCATCCAATAGTAACAGGGACATCGAGGAGCAGATAGGGGGACAGATTCTGGAATGGTGCAGTAATAATAGGGTTGTCATGATGGGGGATTTTAATTTCCCCAATATTGATTAGCATCTCCATAGAACAAAGGGTTTAGATGAATGGAGCTTGTTAGGTGTGTTCAGGAGATTACTGAGTCTCTGGCAATGATCTTTGCATCATCAGTGGGGATGGGAGAGGTTCCGGAGAATTGGAAGGTTGCAGATGTTGTTCCCTTATTCATGAAAGGGAGTAGGGATAGCCCAGGAAATTATAGACCAGTGAGTCTTACCTCAGTGGTTGGTGAGTTGATGGAGAAGATCCTGAGAGGCAGGATTTATGTATATTTGTACAGGCATAATATGATTAGGGATAGTCAGCATTGCTTTGTCAAAGGCGGGTTGTGCCTGACAAGTCTGATTGAATTTATTGAGGATGTGACTAAGCACATTGATGAAGGTAGAGCAGTAGATGTAGTGTATATGGATTTCAGCAAGGTATTTGATAAGGTAGCTCATGCAAGGCTTATTAAGAAAGTAAGGACATTGCTTTGTGGACCCAGAACTGGCTTGCCCACAGAAGGCAAAGAGTGGTTGTAAATGGGTAATATTCTGCATGGAGTTTGGTGACCAGTGGAATACCTCAAGGATCTGTTCTGGGACCCCTTCTCTTTGTGATTTTGATAAATGACCTGGATGAGGAAGTGGAGGGATGGGTTAGTAAATGTATCGATGACACAAAGGTTGGGGGTGTTCTGGATAGTGTGGAGGGCTGTCAGAGGTTACAGCGGGACATCAATAGGATGCAAAACTGGGCTGAGAAGTGGCAGATGGAGTTCAACTCAGATAAATGTGAGGTGGTTCATTTTGGTAGGTCAACTATGACAGCAGAATATAGTATTAACGGTAAGACTCTTGGCTGTGTGCAGGATCAGAGGGATCTTGGGGTCTCAGTCTACAGCACGCTCAAAGGTGCTGCGCAGGTTGACTCTGTTGTTAAGAAGGCATTTGGTGCATTGGCCTTCATCAACCATGGGATTGAGTTTAAGAGCCGAGAGGTAATGTTGCAGCTATATAGGACCCTGGTCAGACCCCACTTGGAGTACTGTGCTCAGATCTGGTCACCTCACTACAGGAAGTATGTGGAAACTATAGAAAGGATGCAGAGGAGATTTACAAGGATGTTGCCTGGATTTGGGAGCATGCCTTATGAGAATAGATTGAGTGAACTCGGCCTTTTCTCCTTTGAGCGACGGAGGATGAGATGTGACCTGATAGAGGTGTATATGATGAAAGGCATTGATTGTGTGGATAGTCAGAGGCTTTTTCCCAGGGTTGAAATGGCTAACACGAGACAGCAGAGTTTTAAGGTGCTTGGAAGAAGGTCTAGAGCAGATGCCAGGGGTAGGTTGATTTTATTAAAAATGCAGGGAGTGGTGAGTGCATGGACTGGGCTGCCGGCAACAGTGGTGGAGGCAGATACGATAGGGTCTTTTAAGAGACTCCTGGATAGGGATTATTGCCTCACCTTAAGCTGCTCGATCAGATCTGCCTCCCTTTACAACACCAAATCCAGAATTGCTTATTCCCTAGTGGGCTCTACCACAAGCTGCTCTGAAAACCCTCTCATTGACTGATCATTGAGCTGCTGCTGTACAAGTTCCTTCCCGTTATGCACAGAGAAAGCCATTTCAACAGTGCCAATATGTTGTTTGCCATCTCAATCTGCTCCAATCAATCCTTGTAACTTACCTGAACCACTACTTCAGGTAGCGAGACCTGATGGTGAAGGGGATGTTGTATTGGTCGGACCACTGCCAACAAGTGTGGCCTTGCTGTTAGTGCACTTGACTCTGGCCACTAATGCCAACTTAGACTGGCTGCAGATGCTGAACAATCTGCAAAATGACTGGATTCAAAGAAAAGGCAACAACATCATCCGTGTACAGGAATATTTTGACCTGGGTGACAACACCATGTTTTCAAGCTTTCGACCTTCCTGATGAATTCCTATGCAAAATTCCAACAAAACAGAAGGAAGTGTGTCTGATGATAGGCTTGATGGAGAGGCTATGAGTCTTGAATATTTCCTTGAGTACCACTTCCAAACTAATTTTCCAACTACACCCGTGTATTGTAGCCCACTGTGATCACTGTAATATTGCCTTTCTCAATGTATTCTCAGTCTCCTGGTGTATTTTGTATCTCACAGCCTGTCTACGATTCAGAGGCTGATATGTTACTGCCATGAGGATCTTTTCATTTTATTGTTCCTCAAATTTACCCACAAATATTCCATGTCTTCTGATCTATCTCCTTGCTATTGAATTTGTCTTGTTCATTTTACCAACATCCCAACATTCTGCCCACTTCCCTACCTTTTTGACAGAATGTACATCCTTGGGTAACTAGCTCCCTGCTCTGATGCTCTTTGAGCCATGTCTCCATGAAGCCCACTACAAAGTTCCCAAAGTTTTCAATCTGCACTGTAGCTCATTTACCTTGTTATGTATACTTTGTGCAATCAAATACAACACCGTCAATGCTGCTCTGCTCAAGGATAGAGCTGTCAATGAGCAGGTTAATGGGTGGATGTCATTCTGGTTAGCCTGGCCGAGCAGTCCTTCAAAGGATTTCGCACACAAACAGTATATAATAGATATGAGTTTTGAGGAAGGGATCAGAAAGTGAATCCCACTGCTTTACACGGATATCTGTCATAAAGTGGAAGATTGCTTGGAGCAGCTTGAGAAGGCAAACAAAATATTGACTCTGTTGAAACAGCTTTCTCTATTCATAACAGGAAAGAACTTGGTCAGCAGCTGTCCTGATCAGATTTCTGAGAGAAATATTGATAATTCCTTCACTCCCATGGATGCTGCTAAACCTACTGAGTTCCTCCAGCACAGTGTTTGCTGTTCCAGATTCCTGTATCTACAGTCTCCGGTGTCTCCATATCCAAGAATACATTCTTGTACCTTGTGCACTGTTGCACAAAGTAAATCTCAATAACTTGCTGGGGCGGGTGGGGGGAGACAGTAATTTTACTTTTCTCTGACACTATGCTGTCTCATCTTAACTTAACTTCTAATTAATCTGACAGCCCTATTTCCCATTGTTCACTTTCAAAACGAATGTCTGTGCTCAAAGCACAGCCAAATCTCCCCATACTACCTTCCACCAGGACTGAAGGAAAGGTTTATGATGTTTTGTGACTTTCAATATGTGACTTGCATGAGCTCTCTGACGCAGGAGTGAGAAATAAAATGTGGGAAGTGGGAGAACTTTGGAAACTAAGAGCAATTGTGCTTTGAAATTCATTAGGGAATACAGTCAAGGTACACTTGTGTCACTAAAAGACACATCACGAAGCAGCCAAAGAAGGCAGTTGAAATGCTGGTCCTGTATCAGCACAGTTTCAAGGGACCTGGTTTGCAGAGTTTGGCTGTTCTTTGCCTCGTTATTCAGAGATGAGACAGGTTTTGCATGTGTACTGTTGTTCAGGTTATTTAGAATTTTAATGATGGAAAAAAGGATACAAATGAATTGACAGGTGATATCACTACTCCAGGGTTAAGGAAATTTACCCTCTTTAAAAAGATACATTTTGATCGAGGATTTGCATTCAGGGACATTTGATGCCAGAGGAAAAAATGAGGTACGAAGGTAAACTAGCCAAGAATATAAAGGAGGATAGTAAAAGCTTCTTTAGGTTTGTGAATAGCAAAAAAATAGTTAAGACCAAAATTGGGCCACTGAAGACAGAAAAGGGTGAATTTATTATGGGGAACAAGGAAATGGCAGATGAATTGAACAAGTACTTTGGATCTGTCCTCACTAGGGAAGACACAGACAATCTCCCAGATGTAATAATGGTCAAAGGAACTAGGGTAAAGGATGAACTGAAGGAAATTTATATTAGGCAATAAACGGTGTTGGATAGACTGTTGAGTCTGAAGGCTGATAAGTCCCTGGGACCTGATGGTCTGCATCGCAGGGTACTTAGGAGGTGGCTCTAGAAATCGTGGATGCATTGGTAATCATTTTCCAATGTTCTATAGATTCAGGAACAGTTCCTGCTGACTGGAAGGTGGCTAACGTTGTCCCACTTTTCAAGAAAGGAGGGAGAGAGAAAACAGGGAATTATAGACCGGTTAGCCTGACGTCAGTGGTGGGAGAGATGCTGGAGTCAATTAAAAAAGATGAAATTACGACACATTTGGATAGCAGTAGAAGGATCAGTCTGAGTCAGCATGGATTTATGAAGGGAAAATCATGCTTGACTTATCTTCTGGAGTTTTTTGAGGATGTAACTATGAAAATGGACAAGGGAGAGCCAGTGAATGTAGTGTACCTGGACTTCCAGAAAGCTTTTGAGAAAGTCCCACATAGGAGATTAGTGGGCAAAATTAGAGCACATGGTATTGGGGGCAGAGTACTGACATGGATTGAAAATTGGCTGGCTGACAGGAAACAAAGAGTAGCGATTAACGGGTCCCTTTTGGAATGGCAGGCTGTGACCAGTGGGGTACCACAAGGTTCAGTGCTGGGACCGCAGCTGTTTACAATATACGTTAATGATTTAGATGAAGGGATTAAAAGTAACATTAGCAAATTTGCTGATGACACAAAGCTGGGTGGCAGTGTGAAATGTCAGGAAGATGTTATGAGAATGCAGGGTGACTTGGACAGGTTGGGTGAGTGGGCAAATGTATGGCAGATGCAGTTTAATGTGGATAAATGTGAGGTTATCCACTTTGGTGGCAAGAACAGGAAGGCAGATTACTATCTAAATGGAGTCAAGTTAGGAAAAGGGGAAGTACAACGAGATCTAGGTGTTCTTGTACATCAGTCAATGAAAGCAAGCATGCAGGTACAGCAGGCAGTGAAGAAAGCTAATGGCAGCTGGCCTTTATAACAAGAGGAATTGAGTATAGGAGTAAAGAGGTCCTTCTGCAGCTGTACAGGGCCCTGGTGAGACCCCACCTGGAGTATTGTGTGCAGTTTTGGTCTCCAAATTTGAGGAAGGACATTCTTGCTATTGAGGGAGTGCAGCGTAGGTTCACAAGGTTAATTCCCAGAATGGCGGGACTGTCATAAGTTGAAAGATTGGAGCGACTGGGCTTGTATACACTAGAATTTAGAAGGATGGGAGGGGATCTGATTGAGACATATAAGATTATTAAGGGATTGGACACGCTGGAGGCAGGAAGCATGTTCCCACTGATGGGTGAGTCCAGAACTAGAGGCCACAGTTTAAGAATAAGGGGTAGGCCATTTAGAACTGAGATGCGGAAAAACTTTTTCACCCAGAGAGTGGTGGATATGTGGAATGCTCTACCCCAGAAGGCAGTGGAGGCCAAGTCTCTGGATGCATTCAAGAGAGAGTTAGATTCAGCTCTTATAGATAACAGGGTCAAGGGATATGGGGAGAGGGCAGGAACGGGGTACTGATTGTGTATGATCAGCCATGATCACAGTGAATGGCGGTGCTGGCTAGGAGGGCCAAATGGCCTACTCCTGCACCTATTGTCTATTGTCTATTGTCTATTGAAAGAACAGGTAAGAATCTTACGGAAATGCTGTTATGTTCCGTCACTGTGATGGACTTGATGGAATTAACTCTCTATGTGCTGATTCCATTGATCTGTTCAATTGGGACAAGTACTTGAGCAGGTACAGACTCGCTTTCTCCAGTCACCAATCTCCCCACTGGACCTTCTGGTATCTCTTACCTCATAAATAAAAATAAAATATGCAGATGTTGGAAATCTGAGAAAGATAAATAAACTTCTTGAAACATTAAACTGACCAGGCAGTATCTGTGAAAAGTGAAATTAACAAAATAATTCATGTCATAAAGACCAAGACTTACATACAGTATGGAACATGATCCCTTCAGCCCACTGTATCGTGTTGTCGATTGATTTGCCAATGTTAGGTCCATATTTTTCTGAACCTTTCCTATCTATATACAGTACATGCCCAATAATCTTTTATATGTTGTTCATATACCTGCTTCAAGTACATACTTTGGATGCTTATTCAATGTACAATCATTGTCTGGATGCAATGGTCCTTATTGTGACCCCTGGCAAACACTACTGGTACTGACTTTCAGTGCAAAGACAATCTTGCACTATCATTGTAAGATCTTCCTACTGTTGTGCATTTAATATTTCAGTAATCTTTGAGTAATCTTGTATATATTTTTTTGCTTGATTAAGCATTCTGATTTTTTTAAATAATTCATTATGGGTTATGTATATAAATATGTGAATCGCAGCTGTCATTATGCTACCACATGATATATGTGCGCCTCACTTGACATAAGCGCATATTTACCACCTGGATCTCAATGCCCTGCTTGGTTATTTCTTCAGAAAACACAAATTCATGGAACACCATTTCTCATGCACAAATCCACACGGACTATCCCTGAACAACCACTGTCTTTCCAAATGCTCATCACTTTGAATCTCCTCCAGTAACTTAAGTACCTCAGTTATTAGTGTGGTATATTTAATATTTCAGTTGGATTTGAGACATTTTGTAAATGTATTTAAAGATATATTGTTTAATTGAACATTCTTATTTATGTAAGTAATTCACTGCTGGTTATATGTAAAGATAAGTGAATTGCATATATCACGAGGCTACCACGTGATCATTGTGTGCCTTGCTTACAGTAAAGACAAAGTTACCTGCATTCTGGCCTGCCCTGTTTTCCTTCCAATTAGTTTTCCAATTTGGTGTTACAAAACATTACTGGTCTATAAACAAAGTTTTTCTTTGCAGCTCTTCTTGAATAGGGGCAAATATTGGCCACCCCTGGTCCTTTGGCACCTTCTTGTTGTTCAGTCATTAAGTCGAGTCCAACTCTTCGGTATCTCATGAACCATAGGGTTTTCATGGCAAGACACGGAAGCAGAGTGGCAGGTCTTTCTTCTCCACAGATACTGCAGCTGCCCAGGCTGGGACCTGACTAGATTAGAACTCAGGACCGTCTGTCTTGAAGTCCAGTGCTGATGTGACTAGACCACCGGCTGACATCTTAGGTGTGCTTAATAATAATGTGAACAGTTTATCTCAGCCAAGGCTCCCAAAGTGTTTTTTTTCCAGCATCCCCGGTGTCCTTGCATATACCTAACTGAAACTTGGAGATTTATCCACCTTCATACATTTTAAGACATCCAGCATCTTCTCTGCTGTAATACAGATAATCCTCATCAACTAACTAGAGTTCCAAAGTCATTAGATCTTCCTCTGCTGTAAAAACAGAGGAGGAACATTCATAAAGGATCTCACCATTTCCTGCAGCTTCACAAGTGGATGTTCATTTGATCTTTGAATGGTCCTAATCAACCTGTAGTTACTTTTACCCTTCTTGCTTTTACAAAATCTCCTTAGTTTCTCCTTAATCTTCTCTGCCAAAGCTATCTCATTTTTCTTTTTGATGTTCTGATTTCATTCCTGCCCTATACTCCTGGGGTCATTTATTTGATCCCAGGTGCCGGTACTGACCACGTCTCTTTCATTTTGGGGCAGCACAGTAGCATAGTGGCCAGCACAAAGCTTTAGTGTACAGGTGACCCAGGTTCTATTCCCTCCACTACCTGTAAGGAGTACACCCCATGACTGCCTGAGTTTCCTCCCACAGATGTACCCATTGGTAGGTTAGTTGATCTTTGCAAATTGTCCTGTGATTAATCTGGGATTAAAGTGGGGAATTGTAGGTGGCATGGCTCAAAGGGCTAGAAGAGTCTATGCTGCATTGTATCACAATAAATAAATAAAATATCCTTACCAGAGCCTCAATAACCTTAGGCATTGAGATCAAAACCCCTAAATCAGATTTGGGAAAACAATTTAAAGAAAGACAGTTTTATGTTGGAGAGAAGGTGAAAGGAAGTAGGTTTTGGACACATGGAATATATGCTTTTGTGTGAAACAAGGTGAAGTGGGTTAACAGGAATATTTGAAAAGTGTTTATTCTTCTTTGTCTCTGTTCAGTTTTATCAGGTGTATAGAAGATGTCCAGATTTGCTTCCGGTACAAGACCCAGGCTTTGGAGTTGTATAGCAGCGAAGTGATGATGGCAGCGCTGTACACCTGGATTTTTGTGAAGAGACACAGCTGCTGGTTCTTCCATAGATGTTTTTGCAAGCCCTCGAAGGCACTGGTGGCTTTGGCAATCAAGGCAAAACTGACCAGATACGTGGACATCAGCGGGTAAGAACGGCGGGAAGAATTTGAAAGGAGTGCATTTTTTCTTCAGTGGTTTGATCGAAGCATGACTACGCAAGCACGTGGTTATCAGCGAGTTAGACCGGCAGGAAGAATTTAAAAAGAAGGCAGCTTTATGGAATGGGCACTGGAGTAGAGGGAGTCAGAGTAGGAGGGCTTTGGCTCAATGGGTCGAGGTGAGGTCAGTTACTTGTGAAGACTAGGAATAGGAAGTATGTCTGCGAGGCCAGTGTTCCGTACTGGGTGTCAGAGGTGGGATGTCTAGGAGAATCCCAGCCTCCTGGACGGCCACATCTGCGGCAGGTGCATTAAGCTGTAGCTCCTTAGTGACCGCGTCAGGGAACTGGAGATGCAGCTTGATGACTTTCATCCGGTCAGGGAAAGTGAGGAGGTGATAGAGAGGTGCCATAGGCAAGTAGGCTCAGAGGTGCCTCGGAAGACACATAAGTGGGTAACAGTCAGGAGAGGGAAGGGCAAGGGTCAGACAGTAGACAGTAACCCTGTGGCTGTCCCCCTTAACAATAAGTACTCCAGTTTGAGTACTGCTGGGGGTGGGGGGGGGGACGGCCTACCTGGGGGAGGCAACAATGACTGCGCCTCTGGCACAGAGTCTGGCCCTGTGGCTCAGAAAGGATAGGGAAAGGAAGAGAATGGAAGCAGTGATTGGAGACTCTATAGTTAGGGAGTCAGACAGGCGATTCTGTGGACGCAGGAAAGAAACACAGATGGTGGTTTGCCTCATAGGCACCAGGGTCCAGGATGTTTCTGATCGCATCCATGATATCCTGCGGTGGGAGGGTGAACAGCCAAGAGGTCCTGGTACATATTGGTACCAATGACATAGGTAGGAAAAGGGAGGAGGTTCTGAAAACAGACTACAGGGAGTTAGGAAGGTAGTTGAGAAGCAGGACCACAAAGGTAGTCATCTCAAGATTACTGACTGTGCCATGCGACAGTGAGTATAGGAATAGAGTGAGGTGGAGGACGAATGTGTGACTGAGGGGTTGGAGTGGGGGCAGGGATTCAAATTTCCGGATCATTGGGACCTCTTTTGGGGCAGGCATGACCTGTACGAAAAGGACGGGTTGCACTTAAATCCGAGAGGGACCAATATCCTGGTAGGAAGGCTTGCTAAGGCTTTTGGGGAGAGTTTAAACTAGGATTGCTGGGGGGTGGGAAACAAACTGAAGAGACGGAGGAAGGGGTGTTTGGCTCACAAACTGAGAAAGCTTAGAGACAGTGCAAGAGGGAGGATAGACAGGTGATAGAGAAGGGATGTGCTCAGACTGATGTTTGGAGATGTGTCTATTTTAATGCAAGGAGTGTTGTGAATGAAGTGGATGAGCTTAGAGTGTAGATCAGAACTTGGAGCTATGATGTTGTGGCCATTACAGAGACTTGGATGGCTCAGGGGCAGGAATGGTTACTTAGAGTGCCGGGCTTTAGATGCTTCAGAAAGGACAGTGAGGGAAGCAAAAGAGATAGGGGCGTGGCACTGCTGATCAGAGATAGTGTCATGGTTGCAGAAAAAGTGGAACACATGGAGGGATTGTCTACTGTGTCTCTGTGGGTGGAAGTTAGAACAGGAAGGGGTCAATAATTCTACTGGGTATTTTTATAGACCATCCAATAGTAACAGGGACATCGAGGAGCAGATAGGGGGACAGATACTGGAATGGTGCAGTAATAATAGGGTTGTCATGATGGGGGATTTTAATTTCCCCAATATTGATTAGCACCTCCATAGAGCAAAGGGTTTAGATGAATGGAGCTTGTTAGGTGTGTTCAGGAGATTACTGAGTCTCTGGCAATGATCTTTGCATCATCAGTGGGGATGGGAGAGGTTCCAGAGAATTGGAAGGTTGCAGATGTTGTTCCCTTATTCAAGAAAGGGAGTAGGGTTAGCCCAGGAAATTATAGACCAGTGAGTCTTACCTCAGTGGTTGGTGAGTTGATGGAGAAGATTCTGAGAGGCAGGATTTATGTATATTTGTACAGGCATAATATGATTAGGAATAGTCAGCATTGCTTTGTCAAAGGCGGGTTGTGCCTGACAAGTCTGATTGAATTTATTGAGGATGTGACTAAGCACATTGATGAAGGTAGAGCAGTAGATGTAGTGTATATGGATTTCAGCAAGGCATTTGATAAGGTAGCCCATGCAAGGCTTATTAAGAAAGTAAGGACATTGCTTTGTGGACCCAGAACTGGCTTGCCCACAGAAGGCAAAGAGTGGTTGTAAATGGGTAATATTCTGCATGGAGTTTGGTGACCAGTGGAATACCTCAAGGATCTGTTCTGGGACCCCTTCTCTTTGTGATTTTGATAAATGACCTGGATGAGGAAGTGGAGGGATGGGTTAGTAAATGTATCGATGACACAAAGGTTGGGGGTGTTCTGGATAGTGTGGAGGGCTGTCAGAGGTTACAGCAGGACATCAATAGGATGCAAAACTGGGCTGAGAAGTGGCAGATGGAGTTCAACTCAGATAAATGTGAGGTGGTTCATTTTGGTAGGTCAACTATGACAGCAGAATATAGTATTAACGGTAAGACTCTTGGCTGTGTGCAGGATCAGAGGGATCTTGGGGTCTCAGTCTACAGCACGCTCAAAGGTGCTGCACAGGTTGACTGTGTGGTTAAGAAGGCATTTGGTGCACTGGCCTTCATCAACCATGGGATTGAGTTTAAGAGCCAAGAGGTAATGTTGCAGCTATATAGGACCCTGGTCAGACCCCACTTGGAGTACTGTGCTCAGATCTGGTCACCTCACTACAGGAAGTATGTGGAAACTATAGAAAGGATGCAGAGGAGATTTACAAGGTTGTTGCCTGGATTTGGGAGCATGCCTTATGAGAATAGATTGAGTGAACTCGGCCTTTTCTCCTTTGAGTGACGGAAGATGAGATGTGACCTGATAGAGGTGTATATGATGAAAGGCATTGATTGTGTGGATAGTCAGAGGCTTTTTCCCAGGGTTGAAATGGTTAACACGAGACAGCAGAGTTTTAAGGTGCTTGGAAGAAGGTCTAGAGCGGATGCCAAGGGTAGGTTGATTTTTTTAAAAACGCAGGGAGTGGTGAGTGCGTGGACTGGGCTGCCGGCAACAGTGGTGGAGGCAGATACGATAGGGTCTTTTAAGAGACTCCTGGATAGGGATATGAAGCTTGGAAAAATAGAGGACCATGGATAACCCTAAGTAATTTCTAAGCT
The DNA here is from genome assembly GCF_048418815.1 of Hemitrygon akajei. Taxonomy (NCBI): domain Eukaryota; kingdom Metazoa; phylum Chordata; class Chondrichthyes; order Myliobatiformes; family Dasyatidae; genus Hemitrygon; species Hemitrygon akajei. Next base: position 58,623,509 of record NC_133132.1, on the reverse strand, counting down.
AAGTATATGTTCAGCACAGCATTGTGGAGCAAAGGGCCTGTATTGTGCTGTAGGTTTTCTATGTTTCTATGATAGTCAATGTTGCATCTCTGGAGGTGACACTGCCCAGGTAGGTGAACTGCTCAATTGTAGTGAGAAGGTGGTTGACAACGATGATCCGAGGTATGGTTGACAATGATGATCTGAGGTATGTTGTAAATGCTATGCTGGAGGATCACTGTTTTCTTCAGACTGACCGTTATCCTGAAAACCCTTGCAGCTTTGGCAAACTGTGTGACTGCGGTCTGTAGCGCGTCTTCTGTGTGCGTGAGAAGAGCACAGTTGTCTGCATATATAGCTCGAGAATGGGGTCTTGCATGGGACCGCAGCTGTTTACAATATACGTTAATGATTTAGATGAAGGGATTAAAAGTAACATTAGCAAATTAGCTGATGACACAAAGCTGGGTGGCAGTGTGAAATGTCAGGAAGACGTTATGAGAATGCAGGGTCATTTGGACAGGTTGGGTGAGTGGGCAAATGTATGGCAGATGCAGTTTAATGTGGATAAATGTGAGGTTATCCGCTTTGGTGGCAAGAACAGGAAGGCAGATTACTATCTAAATGGAGTCAAGTTAGGAAAAGGGGAAGTACAATGAGATCTAGGTGTTCTTGTACATCAGTCAATGAAAGCAAGCATGCAGGTACAACAGGCAGTAAAGAAAGCTAATGGTATGCTGGCCTTTATAACAAGAGGAATTGAGTATAGGAGTAAAGAGGTCCTTCTGCAGCTGTACAGGGCCCTGGTGAGACCCCACCTGGAGTATTGTGTGCAGTTTTGGTCTCCAAATTTGAGGAAGGACATTCTTGTTACTGAGGGAGTGCAGCATAGGTTCACAAGGTTAATTCCCGGAATGGCGGGACTGTCATATGTTGAAAGATTGGAGCGACTGGGCTTGTATACACTGGAATTTAGAAGGATGAGAGGGGATCTGATTGAGACATATAAGATTATTAAGGGATTGGACACGCTGGAGGCAGGAAGCATGTTCTCGCTGATGGGTGAGTCCAGAACTAGAGGCCACAGTTTAAGAATAAGGGGTAGGCCATTTAGAACTGAGATGCGGAAAAACTTTTTCACCCAGAGAGTGGTGGATATGTGAAATGCTCTGCCCCAGAAGGCAGTGGAGGCCAAGTCGCTGGAAGCATTCAAGAGAGAGTTAGATAGAGCTCTTATAGATAGCGGGGTCAAGGGATATGGGGAGAGGGCAGGTACGGGGTACTGATTGTGTATGATCAGCCATGATCATAGTGAATGGCAGTGCTGGCTAGAAGGGCCGAATGGTCTACTCCTGCACCTATTGTCCATTGTCTACAGAGAAACCATTTCATTATAACAATACAGAGAAGCCATTTTGTTAGCTTGAACAGTTAACACCACAGTTAATGGTACTAAGAGCCCTACACAGTGTTAACATCACACTCACCAGGTACATCAGACCAGATCCTCCCGGCTGCCTTCGTAATTAAACACTAATCCCAATCTAGTGTCCTACACTCAAGTATTCACGACATGGTTTCTACAGCAATGCAGCAACCAAACACAGATGGGGCGTGAGCTTTGTGCAACTCTTGTACAAACGATTCCTGCCATGAGTCCCACACCAAGTAACTCCCAACAGCGGGCAGCAGCAGTCACATAGGAGGGAGGCCATGAGGGTTGTAACCATGGAAATCATCTGTCTGGGGGGAGGATGATGAGGGTGGAGAGTAAAAAGGACAGGGGGAGGGAGATGTGAATTCCAAATCTCAGAATGGTGAACAGCCTTTGCTTATCATTTTCTGGGATTGACTGTGTTCCAAACCCAGAGGCAGTGATAATCACAGCTCCCTTTCAACCTGAGAGATTTAGACTGTGTTCTTCTGTAAATTTAACATTAAAATTGTTTAAAATTTATTCCAATGTGTCACAGGGAATTTCAACAGGCAGATGCTGACTACGAGAAGCTTGTCAAAGAATTTAAAACAGAATTGGACAAAGACCAAAGACGCTATGACAGCAGTGGTGTTTATATCGCATGGTATAACACTCGTGGACTTTTTGAAATTGTATTTTTTTAAAGAATGAAACAGAACTTCTTTCCCAGACGTTCTGTTACATTTACAGATATCAAACAGTGAGATGAGCTAAACTCTGTTCTTAACTTTTACACATTCTTTCACCTGCACCAACATATCTGTGGCATCATTAGTGATTAAACCAAGCTCAGAGTGATTTACACACACCAGATCCAACCCTCTCTGCAACGTTTGCGATTTTGAAAAGTTCCCTGGGCTATGTGTATAAATGCTGCCCTCAAGTGGTAGTTTCCAGTTATTAACATGAACCAACAAATCAAAAGCCAGCAGCAGGTCATTCAGCAATGGAAGGCTTACTTCTCCATTCAGTGGTCACGGATTTTGTCCTGCCAGAGGTCCTGATCAATCATTCTCAATTGAGGTCCCCTCTGATTATCTAGTGTCCAATAGTGTTGGGTTCTGGGGCTGCAACTCCCAGTCATCACACCTTTTCCTGGAGAAATATCATCTGAAGTCACGTTTTCTTACTCCCTCCCATTTCCCAGATATTACTTTCCAACCCTTACTGGAGCCCTGGCTGTAACTGTGTTTAATACTGTTAATAATTAACTACCACTGAATCCCAAATTATTTCCCAGTGCCCAGTGACCTACTAGTTGTTCTGTGAAGCTACAATAAACAGTGAGAGAATCATTCAGTCGGCTCCACATTTAAGACTTTCTGGTGAGAAATCCACCAATCCAGTGAAAGAGCCATCAAAGCAGAGATGTTTGTTGAAAAACTCCACACTGAGCAGCTGCACATGGGTGGGGGCCCCCTCTGGGCAACAGGATCAATCACTCTGGGAATTCCCCTTTCCTTCAATCTTGCTTTAAACAATCTGTGCACAGTCTGAGAATGTGATGGTTTTGAGGACAGACACTGCTACAGAGCATTCTCTCTCCAGACTAGGACCGATTCTATGTGTGGTTCACCCAGACACACTGAGCAGAACAGATAAAGATGATGTGAAGAGATCTGATTTAAACTGTTAAATGATGGGTGCACAGAGCACTTGTGATGTAGTGCATGAAATCCTGGAATGGAACAGATCGGGGACTGTAGACCACACTCTGAACTTGTTATTGTCTAAAATACAAAATAAGGAAATATTGAACCTTCAAAGAGCCAAAGTCCGCATCAATTGCCCCAATGAGATCACTCAGAAACATTGAAAAAGTGTAACCAGAATCCAAAAGCACATGCAAATGATCCTCAAATTCCCCCAACACAAGTCCACAGTGACAAGCCACGCTGATCAATCCTTGCAACATGGACAGCAACACTCCTGTTCTCTCTTCTGACAGCAGCTATTGCAAGTGATACAAAGACCATTTAAATGCGAGGGGACAGTGCCAAATACCCTCCTGTCTTCTGCACTTATTTTTGTTGAATTCAACCTTGCTTGGCATCTCAGTTGGAGAGGATCGATGGAGTTGATCATTGTCTCACACCCTGTCTCCAGCAATCCAGGCCTCCAGGCCTCATGCTCAACTCCCAACCTCTCCGAACTCCCTGGGAGACAGCAAAGTATCAGATCACTCAATCGGCCCAAAAACTCATCAGCAAAATGTAAATCACAGGCTCCAATTCACAGCTTAGTAACAGAATCAAATTTGAAAAAGAAGTGAAAGAACTAATTTTGTCAATTGTCGGCAAGACGGCACCATTCATCACATAGTTTGCTGTTGCCATCTTGAAAGATGGTTTATAGCTTGAAAAATATTGTTTTCATAAGTTCAATATTCCTGTTCAATGTCCTGTCCTCTACAAGATGGAGAGTGTGATACTCTGGATGCTGAAGGACAAAAAACTAATTGACATTTCCTGTTCACAGACGGCTATTTTTGGGGATTTGATAAACATACGCCTTTTGGGGCTTTGTTTGTCTTTTGCTTTCCAACCTGCTGGGAATGTATTCTCACTGTTAAATAAAGAGGGTGATGCATCACAAAATTGGTCTCTGGGTTTATTCTTACTCAGAAAATCAACTGGTCTTGGAAAAGTACATCTACATTGGGGATTTTTTGCAAAATGCTTGGATTTCAAATGAGTCTTACTCCAATTGTATATGGTTTTGTTGAGACCACACCTTTTGCTCTTTGTATACAAGCCTGTCCTCAACAACTTGTTCCATACTCCATTTTGCCCCACTCTAACGTGCAACTGCTGAACCAAGCAATAGGTCCAATATGAAGCCCATTTGCAGGCACTAGAGATCTAAAACACTAACAGAAACTGCTGGAAATACTCTGCAGATCAGTCCACATCTGTGAGCTAATGTTTGAAGCCAAAAACCCTTCGTCAGAACTGAAAAGGAGATAGAAGAAATCTTCCTCTTATATTTGAACTCCCGTTGTGAAATACCTCAAACTTACCTGGATTAAACTTGATCTGCCCACACTGCCAGCTGGTCTATATTCCACTGAATGCCTTGACAACTTTCCTCACTAGCTAGAGCTCTGCCAATTTTTGTGTCATCTGCAAGCTACCTAAATTTTGATCCAAATTGTTTATTGTTTATTTCTAATGGTAACTGAGGTACCAGCATTGATTCTTTTAGAACATCATTGGTCACAGACCTCCAGCATTACCTATGGCCATTCCAATTTACAATCCAATTATACCATCTCTCTTTTAATCTTCTAGATCAGTCAAATCACAAAAAAACTCAAAAGGTTTCATGAAAGCAACAACCATTGACCCACCCACTTCAATTGTCTTTGCCATTTCCTTAGAAACTCATTTTGTAAGACATATCCTCCTCCAGACAAAATTATTCTGACCATCTCTAAAAGTCTATGATTTTCCAAATGTGAATAGATCCGGAGTTTAAGTATCTTCTCCAATAATTTCCTTACTACTGAAATAGCTTCATTACAATATCTTGTAGGACAATACCTCTACTGCTCTTCTTAAATAGAAGTAAAAAAAATTGGCTCTCTCCAGTCCTTTGGAAATTGCCTGTCACTCAATAAGGATATCTGTCAAAACCCAAACAATTCTCCACTTTGCCTCCCTCAGTAACCTGCAATAGATGCCAATGACTCTGAGAACATCTACCTCAATGCTCTTTTAGAGCCTCACCATCTGCTCCTTGATATCAACATGCCATGAAGCATCAGCATATCCCACTCCTCGACGCATCACTGATCTGAATTACTCATTCAATACTTTGCCAACTTTCTTTTGCTCCAGGCATAAACTTACGCTTGTGGTCCTTGAATGGTCCTACTCTCCCTCTTTCTCTCCAGTTGCACATTGTTTTTAATGAAGTGGTTCTTTTTCCCCTGATACTGTGCCCTCATAACCAAGAGAAAATACAGTACTTTGCAAAAGTCTTAAACACCCAGCTGTTTAATGTATGTTTTGATGTAGATGCTTTTGTCTTTTGCATTAGTGTGTCAGTAGAAAAGAGCAAATTTTAGATTTCCAAACATTCATTTATCAAAAATTAAATGTTAGAGAAATTTTTGTTCTCCACTAAAGAAAATAATATTAAGTGATAGACTACTTTTGAAATAGAAACACAATTGCTTTGCAGGTATACAGCCCAGTGTATGATTAAACAAAGATAACAAATAGGTGCTAATGATCAATGAGATAATGAGGAGAATTAATTAAAATGATTAACTTAAACAGAAATGGATGTAGAAGAACTCCCAGGTCATGCCATCTGTGCTTCACTACCTGTCTGCAAGTGCTTCTCTCTTAGAACTGAAGGCAGCAGGGCTAATCTCACACTGAGTTAAATGGAAAGTCAATACTTTTGTTTGCAAAATAGTGTAGAGGTTAGCACAATGCTTTTACAGTTTGGGATGTCAGAGTTCAATCCCCGCACCCATTGTAAGGAGTCAGTGTGGAATGCACGGGTTTTCTCCCACAGTCCGAAGATGATCCGGTAGGTCATTGTAAATTTTTCTGTAGTTAGGATCGGTGTTGTCAGGGGTTGCTGGGTAGTGAGGCTCCAAGGGCGGGAAGAGGCTATTCAGTGCTGTATCTCTAAAAAAAAAATCTGGATTAAAGAAAGATCTTAAAAGAGATGTCGACTGTTGGTTTCCTGCCAAAGATGCTGCCTGACCCACCAAGGTTTCTCCAGCAGCTTGTTATTCAATTTTAAGTTCCAAATTCTGCAGTCTCTTGTGTCTCCCCATAAAAAGAATACTGGAAATCCTGAGCTCACCTCAAAGGGCTGGACCTTTTTCTTTCAAACAAATTCAAGAATGGAATTTTGTTGGACGAGGAACATTGAAGGATGACATAACAATGGAGTTCTGGAAAATACCAGTCATGCACCAGCTTCCAGAGTAGGGAGTGAATGGTGAACTTCTGTCTTGTTGTTCCTGATTCAATAACACAGCAATTCAAAACAACCATGGACATGGTTCACGTTGTCACCTTGTTCTATACTAATCTTCACTGAAAGTGCATGCTGGTTAATCTCAACTGAGAAAAGTGACTGTGCACATCTCTGATGCTCGCTGTGATCAGTTCCTCACACTAATCTTAGTGTGGAAAGGCACTAGTGTGGAAAATGTCACCAACACAGGGCATTGGAGTGAGTCTCTATAAAACTAAAGCTAGCACACTTTTGCTACAATCACAAGAAAACCTGCATATGCTGGAATCCAAAGCAAAATGCTAGAGGAACTCAATAGGTCAGGCAGCATCTATGGAAGAGTAAACCGTAGATGTTTCAGGCTGAGACCCTTCCTCAGGACTGGAAAGGAAGGTGGGGAGATGCTTGAATAATAAATTTTAGCACTTGCTATCTTCAACTGTGCTTAACAATGAGAGGGTGCATGGTTGAGCACGCACGGTAATTGGATTAAATTGAATTGGACTGGATGTCAATGAATGGAATCTGACAAGCGTGGCTTCTCCAGTTACACCCTCTCATAGTGCATGGGCACAAAGAATTGAACTGAGACACAAGATAATGCAGATCTAGAATCTAGAACAAAGCTCAGCAGATAGAGCAGCATTTGTAGTGGAGATGGGAGTGGGAGTTATTCTTCTAGGTTGAAGCCAATAATCCACTGGCCTGTGTCGACTAGTAATATTGTCTATCTTTCCTCTCTACCCTTGGACCTTGTATAGAGTTTTGACCCAAAATGCTGACAATTCCTTTCCCTGCATAGATGCTGCTCAACTTGCTGAGTTCCACCAGCAAATTGTTACAATGAATTGAATTTCCAGCTTCTGTATCATTAAATGGTTCCTTATAATAGAAACAATAGATGCTGCCAGAGTTAGTGTTTGAGGCAGATACAGCAAAAACTTAAGACAGATAGACATGTTCCTGGATCGGAAAGGTTCAGAAGGTTATGGGCCAAATGCTGGCTAATGGAATGAACTTGGATGAGACAGCTGTCCGAGCATGGACCAGTTGGAATTAAGGGCTAGCTACCATGCTGTGTAATGCCAGAACTGCTGGGTGGTTCCAACAGTTACTGTCTTATCACAGATTTCCAACATCTGTGGTTATTTTGAACTCCATAATAATCAACTGTTGTACCTGACCACAAGGAGCTTGTACCTCTTGTTCAGACATGGCTCCTCAAGGCTCTGCTGTCCCCCCCAAACTTTTACTCTGACCTTGTCAGAGGTACAGCATGGAAAACAGCCATACAGCCCACAACGTCCACACTGACTGCGTATCCCTCATTAATCTCCATTTTCCTTCTCCTCACATTCCTATCAACACCCTCCAATTTCTACCAGCTACCTACGCACTCATGGTAATTTAAAGTGCCCATTAACCAACCGAGAAACCATAGCGCCTGCAGATAGCCCACATTGTCACAGGAAGTACATACAAACTCCACAGAGACGGCAGCTGCAGTCAGGATTGAACTCACATCTCTGGTTGTGTAAGACAGTGTGCAACGTGCAGCCCTAGTTTCTACCTTCATAGGCCTATCCAGGCGTCTCCTGCAGAATGCCAGTATCAAGTGATAGACATGGATAAACTTTTCAGTATAGCACAGCAATTTAATGGACTCCTTGATGAAGCTTCCTCCATTATATTCTGTGTGGTTACCAGTTCGCTTCAGATTAGAACAGGGCCCTGCTCCTGTTACCGTGACTGCAGGGAGGTGAAGGAGAACAAGCTGAATGGTGATAATTGAAACCAGGTAAGAAGGAAGATGGGCGGATGGGGGAGGGTGTATGATGTAAGGAGCTAAGCTGGGAGCTGAAAAATGGAAAGGGTAAAGAAATGAAGAAGGAATCTCTGCTAGGTGAAGACATTGGACTATGAGAAGGAGGGAAGGTGGAGGGGATGGGCAGCTGAAAAGCGAAGGGCTAAGAGGGGAGTCAGAATGGGAAATATAGAAATGCAGAAAGAGAGAAGGGGGAAAATACCAGAGCTGTTGATGTTCATGCCATTGGTTTGCTGGGTACCCATAAATATGAAGTGTTACTCCTCCAATCTGAGTGTGGCCTCGTCGTGACTATACCGGAGGCTATGATCCAACAGGGGTGGCCCACTTTTTCTGGCAGGCGGAACAAAGGTTCACAAATCTGACCAGTGCAGGGAGGCCACACCTGGAGCATTGGATAGAGTAGACAACCCACACAGACTTTCAGGTGAAGTGTTAAAAAGGCCTGTTTACACCCCTGAATGGTGGTGAGGGAGGTGCTGGGCAGGTGTTGCACAACAGGTGCCAGGAGGATAATCAGTGGGGAAGAGCAACTGCACAAGGGAGTCATAGAGAGGGTGATCCCTGCAAAAACCAGACAGTAGGGTGGGGGAGTGGTGGAAGAAAGACGTATTTAGCTGTAAGATCCTGTTGAAGATGGCGGAAGTCACAGAGATGGTGCCTTGGATACAGAGGCCTGTGGGGTAATGGGCAAGGACAAGGGAGACGTACCCCTATTATGGGGGCAGGAGGATGGAGTGAGGGCAGATGTGCGGGAAATGGGATGCGGGTGAGGGCAGTTGGTGGTGGTGGAAGGGAAACCCCATTGTTTGAAGGAGGGTCTAAGTTGTTCTAGAATAGAGAGCCTCATCGTCCCAGAACCATAGTCATATCATGGAATAATGACTCAGCTGCAACATAGTATAGAGGTGGATGAATGGAAAGGACAAAGATCGTGTTGGAATTAAGCTGCTCTGTGAATTTAGTTTAATTACACTGGACAACAAAGATTTTGCTTCCTCAATACTTTTGGGTGTATCTTAAGGATTTTGGGCTGCTAATCATGAAAATCATCGTGATATTTCCCTATCATGCACCTTTTTAAAAAAATAACTACATTTGTCATTTTAATTCATAATTCAAGTCAGAATAACTGATGTCAAGATTAAGGAAGACAATTTTGTCGGTCCACAAATCAAACAGGTAATTAATGACAGGCAATTCAAAGAACTTCTGGTGGGACTAGAGAAAAATCACTTGAAAGACATTGAAGGATGGTGTTGGAAAATTTCTTGGGAACTACAGAGCACCAAACTACATGCAGCTAAAAGCTGACAAAATCATGAAGTGCAAACATGCCAATAAAGATTCATTTCTGCATTCCCATTTAGACTTCTTCCCTACAAATCCTGGTGCTGTCAGTGACTAGCATGGTGAAAGTTTTCACCAGGACATTGTGATCATGGAGAAACAGTATCAGAACAACTGGAATGAATCAATGCTGGCTGATTAAAATTTTAATGCTTAAGAAGCCTCAGACACTCAGTACAAATGAAAATCATCAACCAAACTTTTTTAGATTAGTTGAACACTTGTAAAGCATCAGCACTGTTATGCAACTGAACGCATTATATTCAATAAAAGTTTTTCTTTTGTTTCTCCAAATTCCTACATGATACAAGTAGTCTGAATTTATATGTTCAGCTTCAAGCAGTCCATGATAAACAACAAAAAAAAATTGAGGAAGCAACATTTAAAAAAAAACATTGTCTAGTGTTATTTAACCTGGTGCTTTAGATAACCGGTGCAATCCAGCACAGTAAATACTGCTGGGGAGGGGTGTGCTTAAGCCCATCATTTTGTGGATGCATTGATACATGTCAATGTAAAGAGGAAGTTACATTACAGAGCACTTTATTGCATTGAAGCACATGAAATAACGTAACATAGAATCAATCTGTTCACCCCAATCACTCTTTACTGGTCCAGATGTTCCACTCAAACCTCCTCCCCACCCACAGTGATCAGCACAGCCCTCTGGATGAGGGCTATTGTAAGCAAATTCAACAGCACAATGTGGAGGCCAAAAAGGCCTTGTTCCCCACAGCACATTTCAGTAGAGGTGGGTTGTTTAGGAGAGGGGACTTGAGTTAGAAGATAGGTCCACCAGCTCACAGCTCAGTGGGGATGCCAGTGAGATCCAGGTCCTGATTATTGTTAAATTTGAAAGCCCTCTCTTTGTTTTCACAGTTTTATCAGTAGTTTCCAGCACATCACAAAGCATTTTTTTTAAAGCACAATCAAATGTCATCAATAAATCCAGTCACTTACAGCCCCACATAAAAGCAATATGATAAAGTATCTTTCAGTTCAGCTGAAGGATGATTATTGGCCAAAACACTATGGGAAATAAATTGCTCTTTAATCAGGAAATTCCATTAAGCTTCCTCTTACATCGGATGAGAGCAGTAGTTTCCTCAACTGGAAGACAGAACCTCTGACAGTGCAGCATTCTCAGTGCTGCACTGAGCGATCAGCCCAGATGAAGTGTCTTCCTATATGTCAAGGCGGAATGTTGGTAAGAATTCAAGTGACATCAACCTGGTATCCAGAAAATCTATTCTGCTTGCTTACTTTGGATCTAAATCCCCAGCACTTAGGACTACTTCAGAGAAAAGGAAATAATGAAAAAAAACTTTTAAAATTTGTGTATTCTTCCCAATTTTCTTCTTCCTATCTATTAAAATTATTACAAGGCAAACTCCTAGCGCAAAAGCTGCCTGAGCGCTGGCTCTGCTGCGCAGGTGAAGCATGCAGATCTCTACCTTCCACTGTGTACTGTCTGACAACAAAGAAAGTTTGAAGATCTGTCGAGCCATCAGGTTCCTTACTGAAGAGTATCGGTATCATTGACAACGAGTCTGTGCTCATAAACACAGCACAGAAAACAGCACTCGGGCTTCCAAGTCCATACCCATCAACAACCATCCAATACACTAATCTGGTATTAATCCCCTTTTGTTACAGTCACATAGAGTTGTACAGTACAGGAACAGTCCCTTTACTGCCCATGCCCCTTACACTAATGCCATTCACCCATAGTAACTGTAATTGTCCCCAATTTTTCATCAATTCCCTTCAGATTTTGCCACTCACCTGCAGTCAGGGTAACCTACAGTGGCCTATCAACCCACCAATCCCCACATCAAAATAAGCTGCAGAAAGTTGTAAAGTTAGTCAGCTCCATTCTGGGTTCTAGCCTCTGTAGTATCCAAGGCACCTTCAAGGAGTGATGCCTCCATCATTAAGGACGCCCATCACCCAGGTATTGCTTTGTTCTCATTGCTACCATGAAGGAGGTACAGAAACCTGAAGGCACACACTCAATGATTCAGGAACAGCTTCTTCCCCTCTGCCATCAGATTTCTGAATGGACATTGAACCATGAATATTACACCACTTTTTAATTTCTATTTTTGCACTACTTATTTAATATAAAGTATACATAGTCATGCAATTCACTCACCCCCACGTATTACATCGTACTGCTGCCGTAAAAACAAAAAAAATTTCACAACATATGCCGGTGATATTCAACCCGATTCTGATCTTTGGGAAGGAGGAGGAATTTAGAGAACTTGTGGGAAACCTACAAATTCATGGAGGACATGCAAACTCCACACAGTCTGCACCAGAGGGCAGAATTGAACCCAGACCTCTGCCAAGTGGGCGATCCAGTGGGGCAGCTGGTGGAGCCAGCCTCACAGTGCCAAAGATTCAGTGACTGTCATAAGTGGTTTATCACCCTGATGTGCAGGAGAAACAACCTCTTCTCGCTATGGTTAAGGAGGAGAGGGGGTGGAAGGGTGTATGGGACAGGTTGGGAGAGAGAGATTTGTCAGCATTCAGCTTACAGGGCAAGGGCAGCTTTAAACAACAACTGTACCAGCCAACCCCCAACAAAGACCTGGATGCAAGTCAGAGTTGAAGACCAGGTTCCTACTTCAGAGAACCCACAACATAAAGTTACACACACACACACACACACACACACACACACACACACACACACACACACACACACACACACACACACACACACACACACACACACACACACACACACACACACACACACACCCACACCCACCCCCACCCCACCCCACCCCACGAAGAAGTACAGTCGACAGGCAGAGACCCTTCTATAAATCATGTTTATGATCTTCAGTGATATTATTCGAAAACCAATCTCACCAGTTCATCTCACACAAACAATAACCAGTTCAAAGAAAGCAGTGCAACACCGTTTCAGAACTGTAACCAGGTTGAACCTTAGTTTGACATGTTCAGCATTCCGTTTCCTTGCTTTACTTTAATGTAATCATGTGTGACAATGATCTGTATGGATGGCATATAAAACAAGATTTCTCACTGTACCCCAGTGCATATGACAATAATAAACCAGGTACCAATCCAGTCACAGTTGTCCTGCCACCTAGTGGTGAAACACTAGTTAAAAAGGGTCAGCAGGCATCTCAACCGAGCTGAGAAAGATAATAAACCAAGATTGTACACAGACAGAATAGAGATGTAAATCTAATGGCAAAGTGGCAAAGGACTAACTGAACTCTAATCTCAGTAAGATATTTGCTCAGAATGGTCACAGAGAGTAAACCTCGAATAATCTAGCACACTCGAGACTTTGGTGTGGACTAGCAGATTTTGAAGACCATTAGATGTTAATCCTGGTAGCATTTTTTTTTTGCCCGTGTTATGCAGTTGGTGAGGTTAAAGAGGGTAGGAAGTTTACAAGAACTCAGGACCCTGTCTCCAGCCACAAATCTGCCAACATTTTGGAATCCTGGTTGTTCAGCACTTCTGTTAGTTCCTGTCACACACCCAGCCCACAGTTCAGAGTCCAATCCCGGCTACACCCATCCCCAGTCACAATCACAGTCCAGATGAATGAATGAACCAGGAGCCGAACCATCAGGATTTCCAAATAACTGGATTATTGGAGTCCAAATAGTATTTGAGGGGTCGGTGGAGTTAAGAAATCTGTGGAATTGTTTAACAGTCAGTTGCTGAGAAGAAAATTTGATTTTGTCTGACTAGGTTGAGAAGGCCTATTGACATTCATTCACTGGGTTTCTCGGATCAGACAGGTTGGAATTATTTCTCTCCCTCATCTTGCTGAGGGCACTCCACAATCAATCGGCTCTTGGAGCACATTCAACATCATACACACCCAACACCAAACTTGTGAACAAAAGGTGGAGTAGCTGTTCTCCACATCTGACAAACTTATGGGTTCAGATTTTCAGGCACACTCACATTCCCACCTCCCCTATTATTGCCAGGTTAAGGTGATTGGGTGGCGAGTGTGGCCACTGATAGTAAACAAAAGGTTTCTGGTGTCTTGATGACAAACTTCATCCTCCTGTCAGCTGTGGGTCCATTACTGGGGCAGTACTAATATCAACACATATAATTACGACTTTTACTAATTACAGAATTGTTACATTGGGTCTTCTTTCCATAATCAAGTCAATTAAAGGCACAAAGCTATTTCCTATTACAGTAATCATCTTTGTAGTTCCCCCAGTACATTTTATTTGTCCATTGTCCCTCCATGCATTTGCCTCTTCTGTTGCTATTTGCCCTGTAACCTTGTTTTTTTTGTGCGTCCCAGCTTTCCCAGATTTGAAGCTCTTTGACTCAGCCGATCTTCTTCACTACGTGGATGAAATAACATGGAACACTGCCTTGGTCAAGTGGGTGAGGCTTAAAGTCACCGTACAGGGTGTGCTGGCATTTTCCATGGAAGGCATCCTTCAGGAGCTTGGTGAAGGCATCCACACGGTGCGGGTAGTAGGAGAGCCGGAAGGTGCTGAGGGAGAGAAGCAGAACACAGTTCTGTGTGCACATGAAAAAAGCAACACTAAACGGCAGAGTTTGACTCCAAGTGTGAGAGATGAAGAAGGCATCTCAAAAGGAACAACACACACAAACTGCTGGAGGAACTCAGCCAGCCAGGCAGCATCTGTGGAGAAAAAGTACAGTTGATGTTTCAGGCTGAGACCCTTCAGCAGGACTGGAGAAAAGAAGCTGAGAAGTAGATTTAAAAGGTGGGGGAAGGGAGAGAGAAAATCACAAGGTGATGGGTGAATCTAGGAGAGGGAGGGATGAAGTAAAGAACTGGGAAGTTGTTTGGTGAAAGAGATACAAGGCTGGAGAAGGGGGAGTCTGTTAGGAGAGAACAGAAGGCCATGGAAGAAAAGGTGGGAGGCAATGGGCAGGCAAGAGATCAGGTGAGAGAGGGAAAAGGAGATGGGGAATAGTGAAGAAGGGCGGGGCATTACAGGAAGTTTGAGAAATCAATGTTCATGCCATCAGGTTGGAGACTACCCAGACTGTTGTTCCTCCAGCCTGAGTTGCAAAAATCTCTCAAAAGGAGAGTCCAGAATGCAGAGGAACACTGGGAGTCCACATTGGTGGAATTGGAACAGGAGGACTTCTGTTATCAGGGAAAGATGCTCTTGACTTAACCTAGAAGACTGAGCCGAGATTAGCTAGTGTGATGGGACCACGAGGACACAGAGCAATGGACAACACTGGTACACTATTAAAAAAAAAGCGATGAATTTGCAGAATTCATTGGCACAAAGAACTGCAGAGGCCAAGTCACTAGGTGCTTTTAAGGTCGAGATTGATAGGTTCTTCATTGGTAAGGGGGAGAGAGATTACAGGGAGAAGGCAGAAGAATGGAGCAGAGAGAAAAAAAACATCCATTATTGAATGGTGGAGAAAATTCAAAAGGGCCAAATGGGCTACTTTTATACTTCTGGTCTTGTGTTCAGTGGTCATTACTAATACAAAGACGGACGGAGTTCGGAAAACAGTGTGAGTGACATTTAATTACAGGAGGCTTCATGCGGGGCATGACTAGCAAACTAAAACTTCAGGTTAGACAGCCTAGGAGCATTATAGATGAATGATAACTAATTGGAGCTGAAATAGCTGAGTGAGCAGTATGCACTGTGGAAAGTGACTGCAATGTGTACATGATTCAGCAATTCCAGCAATCCCATGCATGATGTCACAGTACTTATGGATTTTAGCACAGTACACTGTGGCTGAAGTGTGAGCAATGCATAGGCAAAGAATGTGTAACCTTAAAAGAGACAGCAGCGAAAAGAAATCAAACATCCATGGAAAAAACAAAATGTGAGTCAATATTCAATTCCATTTGGAAAACATTACCTAGGAGCTCCAAATAAAAAGCCGGAAGAAATGAGCTGATCAGGCAGCATTCATGGAGGGAAATGGGCAGTCACCGTTTCTGATCAAGACCCTTCATCAGGACTAGAAAGAACGGGGGGATTTTTTTTTTTAAAGTGGAGGAAAGGGGGTGGAGCAGGGTTGGCAGGTGATAGCAGGATCAGGTGAGGAAATAATTAGCAGGTGAGGAGTGAAAAAGGAATGATGCAAGAAGCTAAGAGGTGATAGGTGGAAGTGACAAAGGGCTAAAGAAGATGGAATCTGATGGGCGAGGACAGTTGACAAAAGAATAAAGGGACGGAGGTGAGAAGGTAAGCCAACAGGAGGAGTGCATAGAGGATGAAAAATCAAGAGGGCAGGAGATGAACAGAGACTGAGTGATGGGGGTTCTGGGGATAGAGAAAATAGGAAAGAGGAGAGGTTAGTGGAAGTTAGAGAAATTGATGTTCATGCTGTTGGTCTGGAGATTACCAAGGCGTAATACGAAGCGCTGTTGCTCTAATCTGTGTCTAGTGTCACATTGACAGTAGAATAAGGCATGGGTACACATGTCAGTGTGGGAATTGGAAGAGGAGTTGAAATGGTTGGCCACCAGGAGATTCTGGATCATATGGCAGATGAAGCCAGGATGCTCAACGAAGCAATTCTCCCAATGTGCGTTGGGCCTCACTGATATAGAGAAGGCAGCGGTGGAATGACTAGATGCAATAAATAACCCCAACGGATTCAGATGTGCAGTGCTTCCTCACCCAAAATGATTACTAACAATCCTGAATGGTGCCGAGGGAGATGGTGCAAGGGCAGGAATAACTATTGTTGCAGTGCCTGGAGTGGTGGGGGGGGGGATATCTATGGGGAGGGATAAGCATGCAGGTGAATTATGGAGAGCAGAAAGGAAAGGAAAACTCTTGCTGGTGTGAGATGGTGACAAAGTTGCAGAGAATGATGTGGGATGTGGAGGCTCTTAGGGTGATAAATGAAGACTAGATGAACTCCAGCCCTGTTGTGTCTGGCAAGGGTAGGATTGCGGGAACAGAAGCTATATGAGTGAGAGCTACATTGCACAGAAGGGAATGATGGGAAGAGGTGTATCTGAGGTAACTGTGGAGTCAGTGGGTTTGGAGCAGATTACGGTAGATAATGTGTCTCCTGAGATGGAGACAAAGACAACAAAAAAAAGAAAAGGAAGAGAGATGTCAGGGATACACCAAGTGAGTTTGAGGGTAGGGTTGAGCTCCACAGGAGGGTAGGGTTGAGCTCCACAGAAGGGCAGGTAGGAAATAGCACCAATGCAGTCATCAATGCAGCAGAGAACATGTAGGGGAGTGTTACTAGTGTAGGCTTGGCAGATGCATTGTTCAACATAGCCAATGAAAAGGGCAGGTTTAGCTGGGACCTTCTGAGTGCCCATGTCTGGAGAAAGTGGAAATAACCGAAAGAGCTTTTGAGGGCGTGCCAGTTCTGCCAGATGAAGGAGGATGGCGGTGGAGAGGAACTGGTTGAGTCTGTTATCCATAAAGAAGCAAAGAACCCTGAGGCCTTCCTGATGGGGGATGGAACTGTACAGGGACTGGACATCCATGGTAAAAATGAGGCAGTTGGGGCTAGAGAACAGGAAGTGATGAAGAATATCTGAAGTGTCACGAATGTAGGTAGATAGAGACTAAACCAAGGGAGACTACATGGAGTCAAGATGAGATGATATGCATTTGGTATGGGAGGAGCAGACAGAAGCAATGTGCCTACTGGGGCAGTTAGATCTGTGAAACTCAAGTAGAAGGTACAATTGGGCAGTGCAGTGTTGGGAAGCAATGGCATTGGATGTGGAAGAGGGAGATCTCTGGGCCCTGTTTAAGAGGGAAGGAAGAAGAGATATCCTGGAGCTATCATATAGACTCTGCAAGGTAGAGGTCAGTCTGCTCCCGACTGTGCTGAGGCTAGGATTGGTGCAGACAGAGTGAAGAACAGGCATTCAAAAGGGGGTGAGTTTGGAGAAGGTGAAGGGAGCAGTGGAGTCAAGAGAGTTATGTCCCATTGGCAGTTAGAGATGAAGAGATCCAGATGATAGCATGTTGGAAACAATGCATGATCATAAGTATTAAATCTAAGTTTGGGGGCTTTCAATTAAGAAAGTATATGAACCACAATTATATATAGAGATAGATAGATAGATAGATACTTTATTCATCCCTTTAGTCATTTTTAATAATTATAGAGCAAGATATGTGCAATTAGTTATATGAAATTTACTAGGGAGGTGACCTACTGAGATCAGTGTTAGCTGTAGATGGTGGCAGATGTTTAACTTAGTTACGCAAACACGAGGAAATCTGCAGATGCTGGAAATTCAAGCAACACACAAAAGGCTGGTGGAACACAGCATGCCAGGCAGCATCTTATATAGTCGATGTCTCGGCCCGAAACATTGACACTACTTCTTCCTATAGATGCTGCCTGACCTGCTGCGTTCCACCAGCATTTTGTGTGTGTTGTTTAATTTAGTTGACAGGTTGTTATTGCACAGCATGTGATTTCATACCTGTTGATTTATGAATGGTGAATATCTGAACTTGGACACAATTAGCTATTAGTATAATTTCACATGTGATACTAATAGTAATATGTAATATGAGAATAATTGTTATTGTAGGAAAACAGAATGCAATGTACAATATATACACTTAGTGGCCACTTCGTTAGTACAAGAGTGGAGCCCATTCTGTTCTTCTGCTGCTGAAGCCCATCCACATCAAGGTTTGATGCTCTGTGCACTCAGAGATACTCGTCTGCACACTATTTTTGTAACACGTGGTTACTTCAGTTAGTGTTGTCTTCCAGTCAGCTTAAAGTAGTCTGGCCATTCTTCTCTGACCACTCTCATTAACAAAGCATTTCACTCATCAGAACTGCCGCTGACTAGCTGTTTCTGTTTTCTGCACCATTTTCTGTAAACTCAAGAGACTGTTGTTCATGAAAATGCAGGAGATCGAGTTTCTGAAATACTCAAACCACCCTGTCTGGCACCATCATTGCACCGTCAATGTGACTTGGATAAGATTTCTTCCCCATTTTGATATTTGGGCTGAATAATGACTGAACTTCTTGACCATGTCTGCATGCTTTTATGCATTCAGTTGCTGCCACATGATTAGCTGATTAGATATTTGTATTAACGAGCAGTTGTTACAGTGTACCTAATAAAATGGCCACTGAGTGTGCATTTAAGAATTACATGTGGTGTCACCTTTGATAGTGTTTTGCTTCAAACATTATTGTCATTTGAATGCTGTTTTGTCTTCAGTCACAGATATTTGTGTAATGACTCATTCCTTGTCTTGTTCACCAGCGTAAACAAGCAGCCCATGGACACCACAAAACGCTTTGAGTTAATCAGTCACAGCAGTGAAGTTGAGGTGGAGGCCTAACTGAATTGTAATCAGGTTGAAGGAGGTGCTACCACCAAAGGTATGGAATCCATCATGCATCAAGAACAGAAAGGATGGAGAGGTGATCAGCCACTGGTTGTTCATCCATTCTCATTCAGGCTCCGGACAAGAAGCCAACTAGAGCAGTCCTGAGAACAGAGAGAGGGGTGGAGCGCAAACCTTACACTGATATCCTCCGGGGTGAAATGGCGAGGTACGGGTGGGGGGGGGGGGGGGAGGAAAATTGCATGAGTGTCATTTATGGGCCAGCCAAACCACTGAATTTTGGCAGTGGATGCAGAGAGAGATAAAGAGCTCAGATCTTTCACTCAGTCTTCCCTTAGTTTCACAAAAGGATACATTATTGACTTCCTGCAAAGTTTTTGCCAGCCAATAGACATGCTTCACTCAGTGAAAATACGACATGCCAGCCAAGAATTGCCCATTGATCAGTGACACAAGAATAGTAAAGAATGCTAAACTGCTGTATTACATTGGATTAATATGATGCGCATTCTCAAAACTGAATTTTAATGTTCATCGTCCACTCCCGTTCCCCTGCACATTCCTACCTCACGTCTGCCTGCTTTTCCTGGTCCTTATTTGGGACATGAACGGTGTAATCCAACGTTATCATGTGAGGCTTGTTGTTTACATAGAGCACAGAAGTGCTAATGTCTCTGGTCAGGTCACTCTGGAAGACAAAATTGCAGATTTTCCCACGTTAAAATGGTGATTGCATTTCAGAGGAATGGTGGTTTCCCATAGTGATGCATGGGTAATGATTCTTCCTGCACACGCTAAGAGATTCAGGAATGGAGGAAGATTTGAATGGAGTGTTAAATAGTTGAGTTTATTCAAATCATTTGCACATGTAGAAATACAATGAAAAACTTACTTGCAGTAGCATCACAGGCAATAGGGAGCTTGAAGGGACGAACATACAAGGTAGTACGGAGCAGGTGGAGGAAGTGAGGCATCATATTGCTCTTGCATTGTCGGTTAGGACTTGATGTGTTGAATGGGCTGGTTCTGTATTGCAACCACTCAATAATATACTTTGTGAAGCTGACTTCAAAAGAACAATGGATATGAATTCTATCGGAGCATTGTGCCTTGTGCTTGGATTTACCCTTTCTTAGGTTGACAAGAATTCACAAAATGGGCTGAAAAGATGCCTGGTGTGGCATTAGGGTGATTTCCTACTGAGCAGCAATATAAACAATGCCTGCACAGTCACCGACGTGGCTCTGTGATAATGTGGCTACCAGCACCAGTCGTGGAAGATCATTGTTCCAAAGGGGGTTGCAATCAATTGATTGTAGACCAAGGCCTGAGTAAGGACGGACATGACTCAACTCACCCTACACATACTGTGGGATGGACTCCTAGTCTAAGCCCAAGGCAATTGATCACTTGAAGAATGATCCACTACTCACTTCTATCACACCTCATCTCTGCTTTAACTCCATCCATCCATTTTGACTCTTCAGCTTTGAGTATTTTTCTCTGAAACATTCAGAGACAAATAAACTCTTCTTGGGTTTCAAGCTGGGTACAGGTATTGATTATAACACCTCGGTGACAAACTCTCCCATCTTCTTCAGGGATGATACCTGTACCCAGCTTGAAGCCCGAGAAGAGTTTATTCGTCATATATGCCAGGAAAGCACTCGATCCTTTTTCACTCATAAGCTTGTTCGCATTGCTCATGAGTAAACTGAAAAACAAGGCTCAACTCTTCCCTCAGAAGATACAAAAGCTTGGAAGCATGGACAGACTCCAGGATGGCTTCAATGTCACTATTACCAGATTCTTGAACAGAGCTCAACTTCTCATAAAATGAAGATGATTTCTTGATCTCCCAAAGTATTGTCTAGTGCTCTTTACACTACATGTCTTCATGCACATTCTCTGTGACTGTAACACTATATCCTAAATTCTTTTTCTAATTTCACAAATCAGAATACACTCCTCCCAGCAGGCACAGTTTCTCCATCCACATATCCTACTCCCTCTTCCACTGCGGCACCATCATTGACATTCGCCCTGCAGACAGTGCAGAGCAGAGAATCCTGCTGATGGAAGGTTGTGGTCCTCTTAGCAGATCAAAATAAAAAAAAAATTTAAATAATGAAATAGATATACACATTTTTTTGATCCTCCAAGACGACTACAACCCTGTCATCGGGTTTGGAGGCTTGCGTACCTCAATGGCCTAGAAAGTATGTTAGCTGGAGTCAGGGCTTTATGCTTTGGCTCTTGGTAGGGTCACCCATGCCAAACAGGTCAAAGGCTAAAGGCCAGACTAAGAGTGGTCCGCTGGTCCTCCAGATTCAGGGGTTCAGCTCAGGGCTAACAACCCTGACTGGTAAAACAAAATTGTTACATAAACAGCAATGAAGAATCTTTTCACATTTGAGTGTGACGGTATTCTTGAGTCTCCACCAGGGACTTGCATGACTGACAGCAGTGAAAGCTGAAAGGAAGCTTGTGACATGATGAAGGAAGCCCTGATAACTGCCACAGATAGAGGACCTTCATTGCTGCCCTAAACACCAGTGGCGTAACAGGCAATAAGTATATGCACTTTGATAATAAATTTACTTAGAAGCATGTGAAAGAGAATAGCTTGCTGCAAGGAGATAAAGGGATAATGGGACTACTGGGATTGATCTAAAAGCCAGCATTTAATTGACAGACCTAATGTCTTCTTTCTATGGTATACAAAAAAAAGCTTTCAAAGTAAAAAGGTTCAAAGTAAATTTATTATCAAAGTACATATATGCCACTTTATACAACTCTGAGGTTCATTTTCTTGAAGGGCAAAGTATATTTAGAAGTATTGTACATAGTCCACAAAACATCAGAGTGTTTCACTGGCGCTATCTTCCATCAACACAGCCACCAGCACCACTCAACCCCCACTCCCATCCCAACCTTCAAGCATTAAATCTCTAAAGTAGAGTAATGGATTGTAACAAATTTAACTTTTATCCACCCACTGAGAGAAAGAAATCTGAGGAGGCTGGCCATTTGCAAGGGACTGGAGCTTGATAAGTACAGCACCTCAGGTGGGTGAGACCATCACACAATGGTGGACAAAGTGGCCACCCACCCCAAAGTCACTCTACCACAACTGTAGACTGGAACCTTCCAGCTATACCCACTAATACAATTCCTTTGTCATCACTACATGTCAGTTGATTTGATCAACTGCAGTCACCAGTTGAGCCATTCCACCACCATTATGACACCTTAGCCTGCAGCTTTCAAACAAAAGAAACCAAATTTGTCTTTGCAAGGTAGCTAAAGAGATCACCTGCTCCCCAGTCCCTTGAGTATTGTTATCTTGAGCAGGAGGAGGTGGTGGTGTGAGAGCAGATTGGAGAGAATAATAACGTTGATGCTGATTATGGTCCTGATAATGGTGTAGATTATTTTGATGATGGCCTTGATAATGATGATCCTGCTGATGTGGATTATGGACCTACAGACACCCTGCAGCATCAGAGACTGCTACTGTGAGCAATGAGGTTAAAGGGCTGTGAGAAAGTCCAGTCACCGACAGGCTGAAGTCTGGCGCTGGGCCAAGGCGAACTGTTGCAGGGCTCAATGGAAGGGAGGTTTGGGCACCTGTAATGCCCCAGAATGATCAGATGAAAATTATCTTTTGGTGACAATGACACAGTTACAAGGAGAGAGACGTGTTTTCTCCCTTGGAGCGTAGGAGGCTGAGAGGAGACCTTAGAGGTATATAAAATCACAAGGGGCTTACACAAGTTGTGTTCACAAGTTTCTTTTACTAGGGGTAGGGGAACTTACAGCTGGAAGGCATCGATTTCAGGAGAGAGAGGAAAAGTACAAAAGTATCTTCGGATCCTCTCACATTTAATGGTACATCCAATAGGCTGACAGAGGTAGGTAATATTGTAAAACACAAACCATTTTTGGAGATACTGATCTCAGCAAGTTTTAGTGAGATACGAGCTAAATGCAGGTATATGGGGCTAACTCAGTCAGACAGCTTGGTTACCATGGACTGTATAAATCTATGACTATGACTCTGTTCTCCCAATATGCAATTTGTAGATGTATAGAAAGCTTTTGGGGTGTTGCTAGATGAGTCACTCTCTACAGAATACCCAGCCTCTCACTTGCTCTTACAGCCGCATGATTGATGCAGTTGGTCCGGGCGAGTTTCGGGTGAATGACCACTGCCAGGATGTTGGTAGAGTTCTTGGTGATAGTAATGCCATTGAATATCAAGGGCAAGTGGTAAGTCTCTCTGCTCTTGAGGAACATCACTGAGTAATTTAAATATTACCTTCTGCCTATCCACATGGCTGAATGTCATTTCTGTAACAATTTTATCATAAGGCCAGACCAATAAGGCCAAGTCCTCCCAATGTGATATTGTCTGACTCACAGATCTCAAAGTCCACACTGAAATGTGTGGGCTTTGTCATAGGAATCAGAATACTACCTTTCTGCTATCTGTCCTGTAGCTGACTTGGAAGTGTACTATCTTTACCATGGGCACTTCCATTGAGAATGCATTCTTATTTTTGGCTCCAAGACTTCAAATTCCGATGAGAAAGGTCCTAACCCACCCCCTCCCCCCAGTACACTCCTGAATTGAATCTGATAGTCAGGACATAGTCCAGTGATCCAAAGGGATAAAATCCAACAATGCAAAGAGACAGAGGAATGTCACAGAGACGTGGTGTAACTAGTAGAGCTGCTGCCTCCATGCTGGAGCCCATCTCAGGTGCTGTGTGAAACCTGTGGGTTCTCCTTGTGTCTAGGGGGTTGTTCTGGGTTTTCCTCCCACACCCAAACCATGGAAGGGTTGTTAAGTTAAATCGATCACTATAGATTGTAGAGTGGTAGCAGAATCAGGGAAGAATGCATGAAGAGCTGTGGTTCTGGCTCACCTCGTAACATTTGTTACACTGCTCTTCCACTCAATGGGACCCCTGTTCTTTCACTGGGGCCCCACTTCCCACATTCCCTCTAACACCACAGGACCCCACTTACTATGCTCTTCAGCTTGTGCAGAACATAATCCCCATGCCCCTGCCCACTCTCGACTCATTATGGCTAGGGTTCCCAGCCGTTTTTTTAAAATGCCATGGAACCCTACCATTTACCGAGGAATCAATAAACCCCAGGTTGGGAACCCCTGCACTACAGCTTCCAATCCAGCACTCTCGTTACCTGGTTTACTGGAAAATCTATCATACTTTTTTTTTTAAAAAAGTAGTAAATTAAAGATATTCATGGAAGTAACATGTAGGGTTTTACTACGTTGCTTGAATTTTAACTCCCCATTTGCCGTGATGGGATTTCTCCAACTATATCTCTGATTATTAACCCAGCACCTTAACCACTACATTGCCAAATCTACTGCGTATTACAGTATGTTCAAGAAGTGCCCCACAGAATGAAATTGGATAACTCGAGGCCATGCAGTCTTTGGTCAAGATGATTTGGAATATTTAATTAACAATAGTTAATTAACAGCTGATTAGTTTTAAGGACAAGTGAATGAGTTCATTGAACTCTGAGGAAAATAAAAAAGATCAAGGAAGGATTAGAGTAAAAATAGGTGCTTAATGGTCAGTCTGGGCTCACTGGGCTGAAGGGCCTGTTTCTATGTTGAACCCTAGTGATTTTAGTTCTAAAATAGTGGTGGCTTCACCTATGCTCACTCTTAGAGGGGGCAATAAGCCACCATTGCATTATACAGATACAATTGCCAAATGTTACCAGAAATGTAAAAAAAAAATCCAAAACAATTTTGGATTGAACACACTCAGAAAAAGTCAATTGTTACATGCTCCAATTCTACTGATGTACCTTGTAGTAAATATTTTTGCCCTTCGGAGCCTGGCCGGTTTCCAGGATGGCATCGTAGTTCCGATGGTCAATGATTAATATTCCACCTGGTTTCACCATGCTGGCAATATTACTTAGAGCCAACTTCTGATCACTCTGGTCACCTGCAGCAGTTCAAGAAAATAACAACGGTTCCAACTCGACATTTGCAGGTTAGCAAGGGAGCAATGGGATGGGATATGCTGGGAGGCAAGATCCCAGACAGCACCCACATCATCCATTTCCACTTTTAAATTCAATGGGATTAGTTGATTTTCAGCCACTTCGGCACAAAGGCTTGTTTCCTCACATAAAAAGAGACATGTGTAAAACCAACACCAAGCATCAGCATCACCAGTGAAGGACTTCCCGCGTTTAGCCCATCATCCTAGCTATGTACTTTTCAAAATGATTTTAAAAGTTGTTAACCTATTCCTAATGCACCTTTCTTCATCTCTTTCCAAATCACTCTCTGATCCATTGGTGATATTTCATCAATCCCCACTAAAAGCTTCCTGACCCATCCCTCTCTAATGCTCTTCACTATCTCCTCTGACTTCATTTTGACTGCAACTACCTCCTGACTCCTCCAAGTGGCATATCCTGTTCCAAAGTTCTCACATTTCTAGTCTCACATTAGAACCTGCCACCAAATCTTTGGCCACACAAGAATCAAAGAAGTCACATTAAATTTTACCTTTGAAGTCTGGCAAATGTGCAAATGAATTCCCCAAACAAATCACGGCATCAAACCCATCACCTGGTTTTGGGATGTCCGAGGGCAAGGTCAGCCAATTGGCTTCTTCGATTACTGTGAAGCAAAGCATGCTGGTTAATGGGCTGAAGGAGTGGGGACCATCAGAACCAAGTCATACGAGGGCAAGACCCAAAAGTGGTCCATGTGTCTTGTCTTTTCAAACAAGCATGAAAAGAGAAGAATGATCAATTAACTTGCAAAAACGAAACTGGATTGCTTTTGCAGAGGGGGAAAAAAACTCAAAGAGGAGATAAGTCAAATAAAGAAAGGAGAATGCTGGAAGTGCTCAGCAATATCCACAGAACGAGAAGCAGAGCTAATACTTCAAGTCAACACTCTTTCATCGGAATTGAGAAAAGTTAGAAATCAAACTTGTTTCAAATTGCTGAGAACGGGAAGTGGCTGGAGAGAGCAAAGTAAATGGCTGCATTAGGATGCAGAGCTGGAGGAACTGACACAAGAGTCCACTTCTGAAGAATGGCCATCAACTTGAAATACTAACTCAGTCTCTCTCATCACTGATGCTATAGAACTTGCTAATTATTTCAGCTTTTCTCTCAGATTGTTTTTTGTTTTGCTTTTCAATCTGATAATTTGGTTTACTTTGCATTGTTGCTACAGTGATAACTATGACCAGGATACCATATTACAGTCATATTGGAAGAACCTACCACAAAAGTCCAACAAATGTCTTCGAATAGTCATGGTAAATGGGAGGGCAGACTACATTACATTCATGTAAAATTACCAAGAACAAATAAAGTAAAGCACATTTGTAATAGCACACATTTAAGATAACTGGCAAACCCAATAATATAACTTAAGTATTTAGTGCTATTAATATCTGGGATATATGGAGAAAGGAGTTTCAGTCAAACCAGTCAAATACCAATTGGATAAAATTTTCAAGGGAGAAAACATTTGCAGGGACATGGGGAAGGAGCAGGGCTGTGAGGCTGAATTGATTTCTGAAAAACCAGTGGATAAAGCCAGCTCTACTTTGTGGTATATGCTCCTGTTTAGACCATAATGGCGTAGTTGGTGCTATTCAGAGCAAGCAATTGTTCATTATTCTATTAGAGACTATCCAAACCTTTGATTAGATCCCCATTTGCAATCACTCCCAGGAACCTATTATTCTATGTATAAACCATCTGAACTCCTCAATTAGATTCCAGTTTGTAATCACTCCCAGGAGTTCATTACTCCAAGTATGAACCTCTCCCCTGAACTCCTCGATTAGATCTTAATCCGTGTCACTCATGTACCAATAATGCCATACATAAACCATCTGAACCCCTGCACTAGATCCCAGTCTCCAATTACATTCAGACTTTCAGTTTTTGACTAATTTGTGGACATCACTGGATGGGCCAGCATTTATTGCCCCTCCATATGTGCCCCACAGAAGGTGTTAAGGAGTTGTTTCTTTATTATGTACTGCCAGTCTCCTACAATGCTTTGGGTAGTGTTCACTAACATTACTTTTCCACGTGATAACAGAGTGCAGCACTTACATGTAGGAGAGCCTAAATATCAGATTAGGCAATGAGTTATGAGTGAAATAGAAGACTCCCAAATGCTTGGGAAGGGCCACCTCCAACACGAGTGAGCATCTAAACACTTAATCTTGATACTCAGTGCTACTACCATTGCTGAGTCCTTAACCTCCAATCATCTGGGAACCAGAAACTCAGCTGGATCAGACACATTAATATCGAGGCTACTAAAGATGGCCTCTTGTAGTAACTTACCTCCAGACAGCCCCAAGGCGTGAGGCTGGAGTGTGATGGAATAATTTAACTCGTTTCAGATGAGTGCAGCTCCAGCAACTTTCAGCACATTCAAAACCATCCAGACCACTTGACTGACAACCCCATCCACCACCCCAAATATTCATTTCCCTCACCACTGGTGCATGGTGGTGGCAGTGTGTATGATCTACAAAACTGCACTGCATTCATTCATCCAGGCTACTGTGACAACACCTCCCGAACCTGTGACCTCTGCCACTAAGAAAGATGAGGACAACTGATGCATCGGAACACCGCTAACTGCAGGTTCTTTCCAGGTTGCTGATTTGGGATATACATCATTGGGCTGCAAGCTGGAACTCCTCCTCCCATGCAGACTAAGAAGCCCATCAAGCTGGTCACATTTGACCTATATCCCTCTCTACCTTCCTATTATATATTTGGCCAAATGTCTTTAAAATACTGTTATTGTACTTGCCGCAACCATTTTCTCAGGAGTTTATTCTATATATGCACTACACTCTGCATGACGAAAGAGTCCCCCAAGTCCTTTTTTAAAAACTTTCTTCTCTCAACATAAACCTATGCTTTCTGGTTTTATATTCCCTTTGCCTAGAGCAAAAAAGTATGAAGGTTCATCCCACTTTCGTCCCTTATGATGTTATACACTTCTATAACATCACTCTTCAGACTCCTAAATTCCAGGGAATTAACTGCCCAAACGCTCCCTGTCCTTCCTGTGATAGAGCATCTTTGCAAGATATTTACCCCAATTATCAAATGCTGCTTCTTTCCGCCGGTTCCATCGCTCTTTCAAGGCGTATTTCAGCATCTTGTCACTGGCATCTGAACTCACGAGGGTGAAGCCCTCCTCCAGTAGCATGATGGAATCCACTCTGTCAAGGTAAAGAACAAAGAGATTAGAGGGGCCCACTCTCTGTGGCAAAAGACCAAGAACAAGCCTGGCATGGATGAATAGGCTTCTTAGAAAGACAAACACTAGACTCTGACTTTTTGAGAGCAGGTACCCATCCTTAACCCACCGAGGCACACTAGAGGGTTTAAACAGAGTCCTTCATAAACTTCAGGACATCCCACGAGACTGAAAAACTGGAATGAAGTACCAGTGTTTTCAGTAAAGTAGCACACAGCAGGATTCCACCCAGTGCAGATTATACATTTCAATAAACTAATACAAAGATAGGAGGAGCAGCAGGTACTATTGAGGAAGCAGGAAGTCTGTACAAGGACTAGGACAGATCATGAGAATTTGCAAATAAGTTGCATAAGCTCATACACTTTAGTAGAATAAATACATAGATTATTTTCTAAATGAGGAGAGAAATCAGAGGTGCAAAGGGACTTCTGCAGTATTCCCTAAAAGGTGAAGCTGCAGATTGATTTGGTAGTAAGGAAGGCAAATGCAATGTTATTGTTCATTTCAAGAGGACTAGAGTATAAAAGCAAAGATGAATAATTGATACCAATTTCCTCCAGTTTTATATCAGTGTTCGGGCAATACATACAACTCCTGCTCTTTATATAGACAGAGATACCGTGTTTGGCATCAATGATCCTTAATCTTCAGAATACTTAACGTGCATTAAATGTGGCCTCTCGGGACAGGTCCTAAATGGGGAAATGTGACATCAGGTAGGTTTGAGAAGTGTGAGGTCATTTACTTTGGTAAGAATAGTCAAAAGGTGGATGAGAGCCAGAGTCAGTGGCAGAGACAAAGACAGATCAATATATAGTGGCAAGGATGGGGGAAGTAATTGCTTTAAAATAAATAGATTCATAGATTATACTTCCTCCCCTTTAGATTAATACAACACAAACTGTATATGTACAAAACATTCAATTCCCCTTTCATAAACCCAAATTCCAAATAAATATGCTTTCACAATAACAGTCCATAACTAACTTCACAGTTCTAAAGTTTCAGTCTTTGGGTGGTGTCCTGTTTCATTCGGGAAAACACCTCTGGAGCTGTGGAGTGGCATCAGGCTTGGTAGGTGTCTTTTCTAAGACAACGTTCTCGATTTCCCGCGTCATGTTGACATGATCACCGCTGAGGGGTGAGTCCGATGACTGTAATGTGTCCGTCTTGTTCAATGCAATTGACTCAGGTGTTTTCTTCAGTCTTGCATCCAGTAACTAGTCCACATCACGTCTCCACCTCTGATCTCCAAAGTCCACTGTGTACATCAGTTGTCCAGTTCTTGTAGCTATCCTACCAGGTATCCACTTGTCTTCTTGTTAATCACACACCAGGTCTTCCTGTCCAATCTCGAAGCTCCTTGCTGAGTCACTTGGCAACTGGCTGAACTGTTTATTCTGCACTTCCCTCCGTAGATCTGGTTTCAATGCGAGATCTCAGATTCCTGTTCACGAACACCATTGCAGGTGTCTGATTTGTTATCACATGAACAGAGTCCTGATACACAAAAAGGAAGTTGTCTACCTTATGCTGTAGAGAAACATACTCCATATCCACCACTTTAATGGACTTCTTGAAGGTTTGGATAAACCTTGCAGCTAGCCCATTCATTACTGGGTGGTGAGGAGCTGACTGGAAGTGTCTGATGCTATTTTTCTTCATGAACAGTTGGAATTTTTCTGATGTGTATTGTGGTCTGTTGTCACTCACTATTTGTCCTGGTAAACTATTTCTCATGAAGCTAGTCCTTACAGCAGAGACCAGTCTTTGCTGATGTGGTTGACTTCATTGGTATAACCTCTGGCCACTTCAAATGAGCATCCACGGTAATCAGAAACATGGAGTCCATGAATGGTCCAGCAAAGTCAACATGTATTGTTTGCTATTGTGATGACGGCAACTGCTTTGGGTTTTACAGTGCCTGTAGGGGTGCATCTTGAAGTTTTTGGCATCCCAAACAGCTTTTGACCAAGGCTTCAATCTGTATATCAATTATCAGCCATGACACTTAGCTCCAACCAAGACTCTTCCTCTTGACTGTACCAGGTATCCTTCATGCAGGTATCCTAACACACAGGTGTGCAGTTTAGAAGATCCACATGTCAGCATTCTTTGACAGCAATCCAGACAGTTGGTTTTGTCTCACTGAGAACTCTGGAAACAGGGTTTTCATGAGCTGGCCATCCTTGCATGGCGATTTCATAGACTTTGGCAATGTCAGATCGTTCCTTGCTTCCCTTTATATTTCAGAATTTGTTACTGGTAGCTGGTCCACCAAAGCTGTGTGGAACACTTCTGCTGGGTCACAGTATGAGGACCTTCCTTCTTCAGTTGCCAGTAGTGGAAGACGTGACAAGCCATCGGCATTGTTGTGTTGTTTAGAAGCCTTGAGCTCTATGTCATAACAATAGGCTCCTAGGAATAGTGCCCAGCGTTGTAGCCGGGTAGCAGTCATCACTGGGATTAAAAATGGACACAAGGGGCTGGTGATTTGTCTCTAGCATAAACTTTTGTCCACAGAGGTAGTGGCAGAACTTCTTTATTCCCCATACTAGGCTAAGGGCTTCTGTGTGTAGTTACATTCTGCACACATTAGTGATCTTGAAGCAAGTGCAATCAGGGGTTCAGGTCTATCCTTCATGACGTGTGACAAAATGACTCCAATGCCATAAGGGGATGCATCACACACCAGTCTGATGGGCAGAGATAGGTCATAATGTGCGAGCAGTTCATCGGATGTTTTTAGTCAGTTTCCTTAAATGTTTTCTCACACCTTTCTGACCATTCCCTCTTTGCTCCTGTCTGTAACAGCGTGTTCAATGGGTGCAGCGCTGTCGCAATATCTGGGAGAAACCGGTGACCATAGATTACCAAGCCCAAATATGACCTGAGTTGTGACACATTTTCCAGTTTGGGTGACACAATCTTCTCTTGCGACTTATGAAAGCCATACTTGTCAATGACGTGTCCACAATATGAGATTTCATTCTTGAAAAACTCACATTTCTCTCTTTGCACACAGACCATACTCACTCAGCCCGGTAAGCACTTAACCAAGGCCCTTTAATCATTTTTGCCAATCACAATGATGTCATCAAGGTAACATTGTGTTCCTGGGATATCTTGGAGCATCTGGTCCATTGCTCTTTGCCAAATTGCCAGAACTGATGTGATGCCAAAGACAAGACAATTATACTGGAACAGTCCCTTGTGAGTGTTGATTGTGAGGAAACTTCCTGTTTCACACCACAATCTCCATTTGCAAATAGGCTTGTGCCAAGACAATCCTTGAAAACCACTCTCTGCTTGCCAAAAGTGCAAAAATGTCTTCTATTCGTGGCAGGGGATACTGTTCAGTACGCAGCACTGGGTTGATTCTCACCTTGAAATCCCCACATATGCAAACTGCTCCTGCCTTCCCTTTCTCGATCATCAGGATAATGGGTGTTGGCTATTCAGCCAGTACAGCATCCACTTTAGAATGCAAGTGCATAATGGAATCTTGGTGCTGCTGCTTCATTCAGTTCAATTCTGGCCTTCGTGCCTATGAGTTTCCCCAATCACCTTCTCAAACAATTAGCATTAAGTAGTGTGCCAGTCTCTAGTTACTTCTGCCACTTGGGCTGCTGTTGCCTGTTGAAGCCACACACAGCTTTGAATGAATGCCAGTCTAGTTGGATTTTTCTCAACCATTCACAACCAAAGAGTCTTTGCCCTCCACATGTCAATACATAAAACTTTAACTGCTGTGTTTGGCCTCCATGCGTTCACTTTGGGTGAGCTGCTTCAATAATACTATGCAGTTGTAGGCATGGCAGTTCACCTTTGTCAGACTCCGTGTTGCCTGATTCTGTTTTACATTCGGTAACTTTAAGCTCTTGCTTAATTTTGTGTTTGAGACTTTTCACTGGGTTGTGCTTTTTGTCTGCCTTGCACACTCGCTCAGTGACTTTATCTGCAAAATTCTCTTGGAACCAGCAGTCATTTGTATCGTGGAAGGATTTGACACATCGCCAATATCTTTGGCTTTTTGCACCATTCAGGGGCATTTTGTGCATTTCACATTCTAACCTCCTTTTCTGTAGTTCCGCTGCATCCTTTGGTGTAGTCTCTAATGATATTGCAATGGTGAATACCCATTCTAATGTTAGGTCTCTTTTGGACAGTGGCCAAATTTGATTGCATTGACTACACATGCCACGTACAAGCTTGTCCCTTAATGCATCAGAAAGTGCTTCTCTAAAGTCACAGTACTGGAAAAGTTTGTGCAGTTCTACAATATATTCAGAAATGCTTTCATCTTTTGACTGGTTCTTTTTGTTTTTAAAAAAAAATAAAAATTAAAAAAAAAATCGAAATCTCAGTTATGGCTAGCAGTTTAAGGCTCAAGTGATTTTGTAAAATTGTAACAATTTCATTGAACGTCTTGTTTGCTGACTTTTCAGGGGTTACTAGGTTACGTAAGGGACTGTATGTCCTTGCACCCATTAAGCTAAGAAGTGTGGGTAATTTCTTTTGCTCCTCCACATCATTCGCATTACAATACAG
The DNA here is from genome assembly GCF_048418815.1 of Hemitrygon akajei. Taxonomy (NCBI): domain Eukaryota; kingdom Metazoa; phylum Chordata; class Chondrichthyes; order Myliobatiformes; family Dasyatidae; genus Hemitrygon; species Hemitrygon akajei. Next base: position 58,590,684 of record NC_133132.1, on the reverse strand, counting down.
TTCAACCATCTCAATATACAACTCTCAGCTTTCATTAGCACTATCAAGTTCATCAGCTTTCCCGACTAAAGCCATTTCCACGATATTTTCACTTTAACTTAAACAGCTGTGATGTTTCTGCTGCTGGACCATCGAGTCATCAGCCAGGACCATCTGTCTCCAGACGTTTCATCCCCTAACCCAGAACATCCTCGGGATGGTGGGACAGCAGAAGGCGATCAGTCTTCTACCCCCGACGGTCAAACTTCCAGCTACTATCGTCCCCTTGCAGCCAAAGCCAACTGGACGCTCCCACTGCTGCTTGAGCCATGGTGTTAACGTCTCTTCCTGGTTCTCCCTTGTATCCCTAAAGCTGCCATCATCTTCCAGCATGACATGGCGGGAAATCCTCTTGCCCCACTTCAACAGGGAAGTTCCACGTCTGCCAGCCTTGCTGTCTGCAGTCCACCACCAGGTCTTCATATCTCGCAAGCTTCCTCTCGTGAGCCTCTTGGCATCGGGTCTCCCATGCTACTGTTAGCTCTATTATCATGAGCTTCTTTGCACTCTCTGCCAATAATAGAACGTCTAGTTGAAGTGTGGTCTCTACGATTGGTGGGAACACCAGCTTCTTTCCAAGATCGACCTTCATCTCCCAGTCCTTTGCCATGCTCAGGATGCCGTCTCTGCGTTTGTTTGTTGCTGCAGCATGTTCCCTGGTCCTGATGAAGTTGATGAAGTTTGGTTGGCTGTCCTTTTTGTGGTCCTTTTTCCTCTCTGTCTCCAAAGTGTGGGCGAGTGCTCTCAAAACCTGGTCGTGTCTCCATCTGTACCGTCCCTGGGAAAGGGCAACCTGGCATGAGGAAAGAATATGCCCTAGGTTGGCTGGTTTCTGGCACAGATGGCACGTTGGGTCTTCTGTTATTCCCCAGTTCTGCAGGTTTGTTGGAGTTGGTAGTACATCATACACAGCCCTCAGTAAGAACTGGAGTTGGAAAGATGTATATTCCATATGTCATCCCATGTCAATACTCTCTGTTCTGTTTCCCACTTTGTCCAGGTCCCTTGACTCCCCATCTCCACTGCTCGCACATATCTAGCCTCCTCCTCTTTCTTCCTTATCTCCTGCTGGACCAAGTGCCGTCTGTCCTTAGGGTTGACCTCCCTCCACCTGGTTGCTGACTCACATCCCAGTCCTTGTCTGCCCTTACACACTCTTCCAACAACGTCTCTGTGGCAAAGTCGGGTCTCTGCTTCTTCTACTGCTCTGCCGCCTTCCGTTTGCTCCCTGTCTGTATCTGGACTCCGGCTTCACTGACCTTGTCGTCCTTGGAGTCTTTGAGAGTCATAAGGCATGCTTTCCTCTTAAATTCCTCCACAACTGAGGAGAGGGGCAACTGGAGCTTGGCTGACTTGCTGTGTAGCCCTGTTGAAGAGAAGCACTGCGGTACTCCAAACCACCTTCTCAGATACTGGTTAATCTTCCTCTCCACGTCCTCGACCGTCAACAGGGTGATGTCATACAGCATCATTGGCCACATTAGTCTGGGTAGAAGGCCATGTTGGAAGATCCATGCCTTGAACTTTCCTGGTAGACCTGATTTTTCGATCTTTACCAGCCTTTCTATTGTTTCAGGTGTCTTTCACGTTTACTCACAGGTCCTTCAGCTCTCTCGTGCCGTTTAACTCTCGCTGTTTCATCCCGTAATTGTCTGTGCAGTTTGCGATATCTTCTGACATTCAGGTTCGTACTTATTGCCAATTTGTTGTGACTATGCAATGCTTTTCAAATGCTTCTTTCATCTTCTGAATAATACAATTAGTAGCCTTTTCAGGGTGCCTTTTATGGAAGTGTTCCTGCAATCTTGATGGTTTCATGGCTTCATTAAACAGTAGCCAGTTGACACCAGTGCAACGATGATAGCAGCATGCAAAAGGAACAGCGAGGCGAAGATGAAGACGATCACAACAGTGAAAGTTACATTGGCAAGGATTCAGATTGGAATCTGAGTGTTAGTCAGGGTAGAGCTGGTGTGTGGCAAGCTACCTTTATACCATTCCAATTAGCACAATTAACCAATTATGTTGGGTCTCATAATCCCTAAAGATGGTTCTTGACTGCACATAGGAAGCCAAGGCTGCTTTGAAGACCTCAAGAGGAAACCTCAGGGTCAGCAGGTTCACTGATTGGCTTTATTTCACTTTTTGGTTCTGGCCAGCACTGTATTACAGCATGGCCTGTTTTCCATAGAATTGTACAGAAAGTTGAGAAGGTGTACTTGACTTACCAACCGTTAAATTGCATGAACTCGTTCCGTGCTGAGTCAAGTGGAGCTGCTTGGCACTCTGGTTGCTAATTTATGCATCCCCAATAACGTCTGTTTGGTTGGTGAGGTCGGATGAGATTGCCGAGTTTCAGACGCGTTGTGAGACGAGTGCTCACCGCCTGCAGAGCTGTGGTTCTTCCTGTGTTCCAGTGCCTCATCCTTGTTTTTGCTCTACCAATAGTCAGTCAGGTCTTGTGCCTCATGTTAGGGTGCTGCTTACCACATCCCCCCCAACAACAACTTCTATTTCCCCCAATACACCCCTGGGACACATAACCACCCCCATTGGGAATCACTGCTCTAGGGTCAAGGCTTATAGGTGAATAGCAATTTTATAATTGGTACAATCTGATTAGGCCAAACTCTCTGAATTAATATCATGAAAACTGGACCAAATTGGTCTTTTGATGGTGGTTACCCAAATGAGATCATCTGTCATGATATCCACTCCAAGCCCTCTTATTTGGAGTGCAGTGCAATAATATTGACTCCAAACAAAGATTGTTAATTTAAGGCCATCACACTGGAGCTGTGACCAGCTGCTCTCTGAGACCCAAGGATGCTATAGGAAATTGCAGAGCTAGTCAGTGAAGATTCTATGTGTAAACTCCACACAACTTGTTTGACTTTCTGTGCTTCAAGTTTATCAGTTTGCAGACACCAATAGATTCTGTTAAAGATAAGATCATAAGATATAGGAGCAAAATTAGGCCATTCAGCGCATCAAGTGTGCTCTGCCATTCCATCATGGCTGATCCTGGATTCCACTCAATCCCATAACACCTGTCTTCTTGCCATATCCTTTAATGCCCTGACTGATGAGGAAACTATCAAATTACACCTTAAATATATCCACGGACTTGGCCTCCATCGTGGTCTGTGGCAGAGCATTCCACAGATTCACCACTCTCTAACTAAAGAAAAAACCTCCTCACTTCTATTCTCAAAGGTCACTCCTCAATTTTGAGGCTGTGCCTTCCTATTTCTGATACCACCACCACAGGAAGTATTCTCTCCACATCCACCATATCTAGTCCTTCTAACATTTCAATGCGATCCCCCTGCATTGTTCTAAATTCCAGTGAGTACAGACCCAAAGCCACCAAACGCAGCTCATGTTAACCCCTTCATTCCTGGAATCATCCTTGTGAACCTCCTCTGGACTCTCTCCTGTGCTCCAATATCAACCCTCACCTCCCTTTTACTCGTTACATATCTGAAAAAACTTTTAGTATCCCACTTTATATTATTGGCTAGTTTGCCCTCAGATTTCTTTGCCTTCTTATAGCTTTTTTAGTTGCCTTTTATTGGGTTTTCTCACTTTTACTACCTTATATGCCCTTTCCTTGGCTTTTATGCAGTCCTCAACTTCCCTTGTCAGCCATGGTGCCCACCCCTGCCATTTGAGAACTACTTCTTCTGTGGGACATGTCTATCCTGTGCTTTGTGAACTATTCCCAGAAATGTCAACCATCTCTGCTCTGCAGTAAGACCTGACACTTCCAAGCATGGGAAAGAAGCTTTGAGCAGCCAGGAAATAGACAGTGACTTTGAGATTTCTCATGCGCAAGTAAAACCACCATGGTACCTCACAGTTCTAGAGACACAGGTTAGATCTGACCTCAGGTTGCTGCCCTTGTGGAGTTTGCACATTCTCCCAGTGGCCACTTGGGGTTTCACCATGTGCTGTAGTTTCCTCCCAAACCCCAAAGACACACGAGTTTGTCGGTTAATTGTGATGTGATTAACACAATTAGTATAAATGCATGGTTGATGGTCACGCTGCTTAATACCAGGAAAATGACACAGCAGTTAACAGCATGAGAAGCCTCCTTATTCATGCAAGAATGAGAATTTGTCCCGTGTGCATTTAAGCCTCATGAAATCCATTACAGTATGCAAGGGTTAAGCACGTTCAGATCACATGCTGGCTGCACAATCTACCAACACAGATGATATCTGACATCAACAGCTGGGCTCATGGCCCAGGCCTTTTTATAGTTTCTTTGGGACTAACTTTCAATTTCATCCCACCTCCTCCACCCACGTCATTTTCTTAATATCTGACAAATATGTTTACACACAGCTCAGAGGGTGTGGCCTGATCGAGTTCTAGCACTTCCCCAATTAGCCATTGGCATGAATTCACTTATAGTAACAGCTGGACAAATTACAGGGCTCTAAAACTCAGCCCCAAGAAAGAATCTCATTCTGTTTTGGGCCGTGATTATTCTCCCAATCCAAGCGAAGTAACACAAATCCTCTGGCATATGAACTTACTCCTGATTTACCTCAAACAAACGTATCACAGCAAACACATAAAATACTTGCATTTATATGGTGCCCGTATGACCTCAAGATATTGAGGTCACCATCATAGAATCATGTTTATGTTGACCTTCTTTTCTAGCAAGACCAGTTCCATTTGCTTTGCCTATTTAAGTGAATGTCTTAGTGCCTCTTAAATATAGAATTACATCCAATTCCACCACCATCTCTGGCCATGTGTTCTAGATGTCAACCACTGTGTATGAAAAACCTTGCTCTTTAATCCTCTGTAAAACTCCCTCCCCTCAAATATGTGTCCGCGTGTTTATGATGCTCCTACCAGGGGAGAAAGATTTTAACTATTCACCCTATCTATGCCCCTCACAAGCTTGTATATTATCAGATCACTCCTCAGCCCCTTTTGCACTGGGGGCAAAAGCCAAGCCTATCCAATCGCCCCACCATCTCTAATGGAGCGAACATCCTGGTGATTCTTCTCTGCACTCTCCAGCTCTCACAATGTCAAAGAATCTTTGAAGCATAATCAATTGCTAACATTTTCAGAATACATCTAATGGTTTATTGAAAAACACTGAAATAGGTAGAAGCCTATGGCACACGGGCACTCAAAAATATTGCAATTCCTTCAACCTCACTGGCTCCAAATCCTGGAACGCCTGGCCCAACCATGTACCTCCACCACTATCAAGGGTAATTGAGGATGGGTGGTAAAATTGGCTACAATGAAAACATTTTAAAATCCATTCTGTTTTTTTCTTGATTCACCAAGGGGTATTTGTGTATTATTCACAAATGAGTCATTGTATGCATTAAACAACAAAAATCACTTTATTAGAGTTGTATAAAATAAGTAATACAAAAAGGAAAAGAAATGGTTAATGAAGTAGCAGTACAAAAGACAAAGTGTACATAACATCCACTGAATGAGCCGATCTGCAGAATGCCAAAGGAAACCACAGATCCAAAACCTTCCATGCAGCTTTCTAATCTTTCCTTCTATCTTCTCACCCTCTCAATGCACTTCTCCCCAATCTTCTCCAACTCTTAGCTCTGGCACTGGCCAAGTTTCAGAGGAAGCTCTCTTCTTGCAGACAGAAAGTGCCCCTTTTTATACCCTTGAAGACCTATTCAAAACATGAAAATAACTCAGTACTTTCCCATAATAAGGCACCATTTGATACCTGCAGCTGTACAATGACATCACCTTCTCTCGACAAACAAGTATTCATCATTATCTACTCTCAAGGCTGTAGACTTGAACTCTCTTAACTTTCTCAAAACAATCCCTCTTCAAGCTAACACCATTCTGTCTCAAGAAGCAGTGTAGAAAAGACCCACACAAATGGTTCCAGGAATGAGGAACTCCAGCACCAAGATTAATCTGGAGAAGCTGGGGTTGTTCTTGGTGCTGGAAAAAAAAAAGAGCCATATACTACAGAACCAAGACCTTTATCTCACCATGTTCACGTTGATCACCAAGTAACCATCTATACTCATCCCATTAGACAGATAAGATTTAGAACAGATTTGAGTGTAGAACATCATGTTCAGCACGTTTGTTGAAGATTTTTGAAGAGGCAATTCAGATAACAAAAAGATTAAAAAGAATGAGAGATTTGTTTGATGAAGAAACAATGTCTTTTAGTCAAATAGTACAGAAATTTAACATACTCAACAAGGATCTTCTTCGCTTCTTTCAGATAAGAGATTATTTACAGAAAAAAAACATCATTGTTAACTGAATTCTATAGATCTAACATAGAAGAGGGTGTTTTGTTTTAAGGGTGAAGTCTCCATTAGTACTTTTTACAGCATCCTGAGGGAATGTTCTTGTGGAGAGGTTGAGCAGCTGGGAAGGGTCTGGGAAGAAGAGCTGGGAGCAGAAATTACATTTGAAACAGGGGAAGACATCTGTGATAATGCAAAGAAAATTTCAGTTTGTAATAGAACTAAAGCATTGCAACTCAAAATTCTGCATAGAGCCCATCTGACTTCAGATCATCTCTTGAAATTTAAGACGGGGGTTTCTCCAATGTGTTCTAAATGTAAAGTGAATACTAGAACTTTCACCCACTGTTTTTGGACTTGTCCCAAACTTCAGGGACAAGTTTAGGAAGTGATAACTGGAGTGATATTTTGGGTGAAATGGAAAAGATTCTGAAGATGGAACTTGATCTGGACCCAGTGTCTTTGTTCTTCTGAATAATCTTTTTAACGTCCTAACTTTGTGCGAGGAAGAACATTTTACTTTGTTAGTTATCCGATAAGGCCCCTGGACGTTTTGGTTGGCGTAAATTAATCACGGAATACATTCCTTTGGACTTTTTGACATGTATGGTACAATCAAAAACAAAGTTTTCATAGAACATGGCAACCTTTTTGCAGTTATGTAGATGTAAATCTAATAAGGGCTTTTGTATAGGATGTGGTGATGATGTCAATATTTTGATGGAAGTGTTCTGATAGCTGATACCTGTGAGGGTAAGAAATGTAAATGTATCAGGAAATCGGAAGTTTTGTTATGCTGAGCAAAGACAAAAAAGAATGAGTGGTAAACATTGTCTACAATGTTACGAATGAGGAGCAACTCTGACGGGCAGAAGGGTGCAAAGTCGCCCCCCCCCCCCCCTTTTTGAGAATCGCAAAATCGCTACTATTTCGGGTCTGATACCAAGGAAATGAGAGAGAGACAACACAGGGATACACAAAAGTGGAATGTCTCCTCCTAACAAAAGCGGAACGGAACCACCGATTACTGCTATTGTCTCTTGGAGAAGGAATTGTGTATTGAGTACTGTTCTATTCATTGAAACCCCTCAGGGGGCAACCAGAGTGGTCTGGTTAATGGGTTGCATCATCCCAACCTGATTGACACCTGAGACCCCGTGAGTGGGGATAAAAGTAGGGTCTGGGGACACACCCCTCAGACGCACCAGGAGAGATGCTACAAGACCGGTGGGGGCTTGTGTGTGTGTCCACCCTTGCCTGGGTGATGAGTCCGCCATGGAAGAACAGTCTAGCTAAAGGACGGAGGGGTCATATGTGAATGGCCACAACAACAACAACACATCGACGGATCAAGATCGTAAAAGGAAAGTCGGCAAGTCAATAGGTCTTACTGCTTTCTCTCTCTCTCTCTCTCCCCAACAATTGCAACACCGCGACCAACAACTACTGCAGCCTGCATGAACTGAACTTTATATTTCTATCGGACAATTCATTATCCCCTAGACAAGGATAGAGCTTATTTCTTATTGATTATTATTATACCCGCACTTTTAGGTTTAGTATTGCTGACGTATATTATCTGTATATTTGCATTGATATTATTTTTGTGTATTTTTACTAATAAATACTGTTAAAAATAGTATCACCAGACTCCAACGGATACTCCTATCTTTGCTGGTAAGATACCCAGTTACGGGGTTCGTAACAACAAGGACAATAAGGCCTTTGACAAGGTCGTCCATGGTAGGATAGCCTGAAAGGTCAGATCATATGGATCCACAATAAGCTAGCCAACTGGATACAAAATTGGTTCTGACGGAGCCAGGGAAACATAGTAGGGGGTTATTTTTCAGACTGGAGGTCTGTGACCAGTGGTGTGCTGCAGAGATCAGTGCTGGGTTCACTGTTGTTTACCATTGAGATTAATAATCCAGTTCAAGATTAATTATCATGCAACCATACATGAATATGGCCAGATGAAACAGTGTTCCTCCGGGGTGAGGGTGCAGAACCCAATACCAAGAGTCATTCACAATACAAGACATATACAGCACAAACAAGATAGCAGTAAAGATGTCCTGTAAACTGACATCCAAGACAATCAGTCACTGTTAGACCGTACACTGCTGTTGACTGAGGCCTGGGCAAGGTTGTATGGAAGACCAGCAGTTGCCAATGCAGCAAGTCTCCCCTCTCCACGCCACCAATGTTGTCCAAGGGAAGGGCAAGGGCCGACACAGCTTGGCACCGGTGTCGTCGCTGAGCAACGTGTGGTTAAGTGCCTTGCTCAAGGACACAACATTGCTGAGGCTTGAACCAGCGACCATCAGATCACTAGACCAACGCCTTAACCATGCGCCAATGCACAAGATATAGATTGGGTGGTGACGGCAGCATTTGGCATGCTTGCCTTCATCATTCAGGGCAATTAAGACATCACGTTTAAATGTAAAAATCATTAGTGAAACCCGACTTGATGGGCTGTGCGCTGTTCTGGTCACCTGGCTATAGGAAGGATGTCAAAACTGGAAAGGGTGTAGAGAGAGAAAAAAAATAGTCACAGGGATATTATTGGGAAGGCGAGCCTGCTTAGGCTGGAACTGTATTTACCTGGTGCGTAGGAGGCTGAAGAATGACCTGACCGAGGCTTACCACATCTGAAGGCTGCAGAGAAAGTGAATGGTTGTATTTTTTTCTCTTGGGTGCACAATTCTCAAACTAGAGGACATAGATTTAAGGTGAGAGGAGAAGATATAAAAGGATCCAAACTTTTCAGAGGGTGGTGGGTTTATCAGATGAGCTACCAGAGGAAACTGGAGTGGAAGGTACAGTTACACTTCCACTTGGACAGATACATGATAGGAAAAGGTTAGAAGGATATGGGTCAAATGCACACAAATGGGACTAGCTCAGATAAGACATCTTGGTTGGCATGGGAGATTAGCCCAAATGCCTATGCCCAGGCTGCATGACTACGATTCTCCAGGTGTTGCATGCTGGGGAAGCTGGGCGATGTAATGGCGGTATGGAGAGCGAGCTACTGTTGAAGGCTGTGCCTAATTGAATTTGAAAAGCTTCCCCCCCCCACCCCCCAAGAACATTCCTGGAGCCAAAAAGCTCCAGTTCCAAGATGTTCATGCTTGACCAACACTCTGCAGAATACATTTTGCAAAATATCAAACAGCCTTTGCAATGTTAACATACCACAGTCTATAAATAAGTCAATTACTTAATCACTTCAACACTTACAATCTCTTAAATGCTTTAGGAGGAAAATAGCTTGAAAAAGAACCATCCTAATCCTTTCTCAGAATGGCATTGATTTTTTTTTCCTGAAATTATTCCAGATAAACGTTCAAAGGTTGGTAATTGCATCTCTGTGTGTTTGTTTACAAGGTATGGTGTGATCAAGGAAAACTTCTGTAAACACTGCTTAGAAGCATAGTGCCAATCACATTCAGCCTTTACTGGGGCTCATATTTCATGCTCTCCAGTCTTGGCGAATGTCACTATCAAACTTTTGATGACTTCAGACATCTCCTGATGAGTCCTGTCCCACAGTAGAAATCATTTGCAATGGTCTATAGCAGGGGTTCTCGACCTGGGGTCCATGGACCCCTCGGTTTATAGTAGGGGTCCATAGCATAAACGAGGTTGCAAACCCCTGGTCTACAGTCTCAATCAAGTGGCCCTGAAATATACTCGTTCAGCTTGTACCCAATAGTAGCTGTTAGAGTAATCTGAAATGATCAGAGGTTTGAGCCCTTAAATAATTATGATCTCAAATTCACTGTCTAAAAACTATGATGGAAACATGTTATCAAGGGCATATAAAAAAAATTTAGGAAATGCTAGGAAAAAACTCAGGATGACAGGCAAAAGATGCAGAAAGAGAAACATTTGTAAGATCACCAGACCCAAAATGTTTATTCTATTTCTTTCCGCAGGTGCAGCCTGACCTTTAAGGTTTTTTTTTCAGCATTTTCTGCTTTTGCTTCAGATTTCCAGCATCTGCAACTGTTGTGGGGCACAGGGGTTAGAGGGGATTTGATTTGTATTCTTTTTCAAGGGATGGTCATCATCTGGAACATTTTGCCCATTAGGATGGTCAAGGCATTGATATCATTTGTCTAGAGGAGCACTTAAAACAAAAGTATGGAGTTATAGAAGTACAGCAAATGGGATTAGTGTCGATGGGTACTTGATAGTGAGCATCAACATGGCATGGTTCTGTGCTGTATGACTACGATTTTGCAGAAACGTTCAAAAGGCAAGTAGATCTATAAACTGAGCAGGCAGACAAAGGACAGACTTGAATTATCAAGAGTTTGGTTTTTGTTTTATAGGAGAAAATGAGGCTGATAGGTGTCAATATAGAGGTATATAAAGATAGGGCAGGCATAGATGCTGTCAATAGCAAGAGTCTGCTTTCTATGCTGGGGTGTCTAAAACTAGACAGCAGTTTTAACTTGAGAGATAAGGTTTGAAGAGAGTATGAGTAGTAAATATTTCACTCAAAGGATAGTTGGTATCTGGAATGAGCTGCCAGAGGAGGTGGAGGCAGAAACAGTAAAAATTTTTTGAAGACACATCTAGAATGGATGATTCAATGGAGGGATAAAGAAATAATGAAGTCAACTGGGATTAGTATCACGGGCATGGTGGTTAGCACAGATGTGGTGTGCCAAAGGGCCTTATTTCTAAGCTGTACAAATCCATGGCTCTGTAAGGTACATGCATTTTAAACCACTTTCAAAAAATTAATTACAGGCAGCGTAGACCAAATGGGCAGCTCTCTGGTGCATGGAACAATATGACATCGTTGCCTGCAGTCAGATTTGCCCAATCAGTTCTGTAAATATAGTCCCAATACCTGCTGAAAATATGATCCAATTCAGTACATTAGAAGAAATGGGCATCTGCAACCCAAGAGACACAATATTTGTTAAGAAGGCAAACGGTGCACTGGCCTTCATCAACCGTGGAATTGAGTTTAAGAGCCGGCAGGTAATTTACAGCTATATAGGACCCTGGTCAGAACCCATTTGGAGTACTGTGCTCAGTTCTGGTCACCTCACTATAGGAAAAATGTGGAAACTATAGAAAGAATGCAGAGGAGATTTATAAGGAGGTTGCCTGGATTGGGGAGCATGCCTTATGAGAACAGGCTGAGTGAACTCGACCTTTTCTCCTTGGAGCGGCAGAGGATGAGAGGTGACCTGATAAGAGGTGTATCAGATGACGAGAGGCAGTGATCGTCATGGATGGTCACAGTCTTTTCCCAGGGCTGAAATGGCTAACACTAGAGGGCACAGTTTTAAGGTGCTTGGAAGTAGGTGGTGGTGGCATCCGTCGGTCTCGAGAGACCATGGATCTGCGCCTGGAGTTTCCAGGGCGCAGGCCTGAGCAGGGTTGTATGGGAGACCGGCAGTTGCCCAAGCTGCAGGCCTTCCCCTCTCCACGCCACCGATGTTGTCCAAGGGAAGGGCACTAGGACCCATGCAGCTTGGCACCGGTGACGTCGCAGAGCAATGTGTTGTTAAGTGCCTTGCTCAAGGACACAAACACACTGCCTCAAGCTGAGGCTCGAACCAGTGACCTTCAGGTTACTAGTCTGATGCCTTGCCCACTAGGCCACGCGCCAACACAAGGAAGTAGGTACAGAGGAGATATCAGGGGTAAGTTGTTTTTTAAAAAAAAACTCAGAGGTGAGCGCATGGAATGGGCTGTTGGCGATGGTGGTGGAGGCGGATATGATAGGGTCTTTTAAGAGACTCCTGCATAGGTGTACAGAGCTTAGAAAAAGAGAGGACTATGGGTAACGCAAGGTAATTTCTAAAGTACGTACATGTTCGGTAAGGCATCGTGGGCTGAAGGGTGTGTATTGTGCTATAGGTTTTCTATGTTTCTATGTACCCAAAACCTTGGAATGGTTCAAGACAGCGGGAACTCAACACAGAATGATTTATGGTAAAAGAGTTCAGATGCAGAAATCTGAAAGTGAAGGCTGAAATTAGGGAGAGAAACAAAGAGGCTAAGATCAAGAAAACGGATACAATTTGGTACATGGATAGAAAAGGTTTAGATCAGGGGTTCCCAACCTTTTTCATGCCATGGATCAATACCATTAAGCAAGGGATAGGCCAAATGCAGGAAAAAGAAGCCAGCTTAGATAGGAATTTTGATCAGCATGGACCAATTGAAATACACCTTATAGCATTTTCAGTCTTATGTGCTAAATGTGTGAACCAAGTTTCAAAAACAACGTTTAATACAGACACAGAGTTCAAGAGGTGGGACAGCCGGTGGAGCTGCTGCTTCCCTGCTCTGGTAGCCCGGGTTCCATCCTGACCCCGGGTGCTCCGTGTGCTGTTACGTAACCCCGTAACCAGGTAACTTACCAGCAAAGATAGCGGGATCAGCTGTGTCGGATGCTACTATTTTCAAACGTTTTATTCAAAAAAGGGCACAAGCGTATGGTTAATACAAAACATTCAGATCATATACATCGTCAAAACTCAATCTAAAACACCGGTGTAATAATAATCAATCAGAAATAAGCTCTATAGTTGTCTAGGGGGTAATACTGAGTCCGATTGAAATATAAAGAGTCACTCAGAAGTTTGCAGGCTTTTCCCTTTTGGGAACCGCTGGGGTTTTCACGTTGTGGAGAGAGAGAGATGGTTTCGAAAAGAGAAACACTTGCCCGTTGTCTTTGCAGAGCAAATCCTTGGAATCTGGGGGAGCAGGCTTCCCCGTTGTTAGTTAAAAGCAGTCTTTCGTTGGTTCTAGCCACAGATTCAACATTTGGAATCTAACGCACGTGGCTTCCTTCAAAATGCCTTCCCGCTCCCACGGGAATCGGTATCGTGCTTCCTTGGTGTCTCCTTGGTGCGTCTGAGGGTTCCCCCCCTCAGACCCTCCTTTATACTTCTTCACGGGATCGCAGGTGTCAATCAGGTTGCAGGTAATGCGATCTCTCTCTCAACCAGCCCACTTTGCCCGAGGGCTTTTCACGTGGTCTCCATGAGACAATAGTCAATGTCGCCTTTATTCTGCTTCTTGGGAGAACGTGGTCTTCCGCACGTCTCTCTCTCTCCCATTTTCCTGTGTCTATTCAGCACGTCTCTTTCTCTCTTGGGTCAGTTGACCCCCCCTCGACTAGGGCTCTTGCGATTCTCACAAAGGAGGGGGCCGAGGGCATAACAGTGCAAGTTGGCATGTTCTGCTTGTGATCACTCGTGGGTTATCCAGGTGCACTGGTTTCCACCCATGTCCCAAAGATGTGTGGGCTGGATGTTGATCGGCCAGTAGCATGTACGTGTATAGTAGGATCCGAGTTTGATGGCATTATGGGATGAATGGAGAAAAACCAACAACTTTTCATTTTGACTAACCTTGTACCTGAATTACTACATTTTGGAATATTCTGCAAATCAGATATTAGCTACAGAGAAGAAAAAAATGGAGCCAATATTTCAGTCTCTGGCTCTACCAACTTTTCTAGCTGAAACTAAATCTTCCTCAGATCCCCTCCAAAACTCTTAATCCTTACCTTAAACTTACACCCTCTGGTCTTGGGCACTTCTACTGAAGGGAAAGGTCTCTGACCATCTACTTTTTACATGCTTCCCATACTTTTACACCATTATCATATTCTCCCACCTAACTCTCCCCTTGTTCTAGTCCAAGAAAAACAAAAGCAACCACTTTCTCCTCATAAATTGAACTTTTTAAAAACTGCAGGCAAATTCCTCGTCTGCACCATCTCCAGCACAACCACATCCCTCCTATCATGTGGAGACCAGGACAGTATACAATATTCCAAATCTGCCCAAAATAATGGTTTATAAATCTATATAAGGACCTACCTACTTGCTTAGTATTTCAGATTTCAAGCACCCGCGATATTTTGGTTCTGCATTTTTGCAACTAGACTCATTTCTGGAGCTGGGGGAAAGTCCCATGCAAATCAATAGAGTAGACTTCAGAATAATGGAAGATGATCCACTCAGCCCTCAGGTCTTTCCTCAGTTTGGAGGCTGTGCCCTCTAGTTCTGGATACCCTACTAGAGGAAACATACTCTCCACATCCATCTTATCTAGTCCTTTCAACATTTGGTAGGTTTCCATGTATTCTTATAAATTCCAGTGAGTACAGGCCCAAAGCTGCCAAACGCTCCCCATATATCAACCCCTTCATTCCTGGAACCATCCTCATGAACCTCCTCTGGACTCTCTCCAATGACAACACATCCTTCCTGAGATAAAGGGCCCAAAACTGTTGACAATACTCCAAGTGCAGGCCGAGTAGTGTCTTACAAATCTTCGTCATTATCTTCTTGTTATATCCTATTCCCCTTGAAATAAATCCCAACATTGACAATAGACAATAGGTGCAGAAGACCATTCGGCCCTTCAAGCCTGCACCACCATTCTGAGATCATGGCTGATCATCTACTATCAATACCCAGTTCCTGCCTTGTCCCCATATCCCTTGATTCCCCTATCCATAAGATACCTATCTAGCTCCTTCTTGAAAGCATCCAGAGAATTGGCCTCCACTACCTTCCGAGGCAGTGCATTCCAGACCCCCACAACTCTCTGGGAGAAGTTTTTCCTTAACTCTGTCCTAAATGACCTACTCCTTATTCTCAAACCATGCCCTCTGGTACTGGACTCTCCCAGAATCTGAAACATATGTATATGCATATGTCTTTTTCACCACAGACTCAACCTGTGAATTAATCTTCCGGGATTCTTGCACAGGAACTTTTCCCCTCTAATGTTTGAAATCTCTTTAGATAATAGTCTGCAATATTGTTCCTTTTACCAAGCATGTATTATCATTAATTTCCCAACACTGTATTCCATCTGCCACATTTTTGCCCATTCTTCCAATTCGTCAAAGTCCTGCTACAATCGCTTTGCTTCCTTATCCCTTCACTACTTTCCTATCCAAACGTCTGTATCCAACTGTTACTGTACCACTAACCGCCAGGCGGCTAACCTCAAATAACCTACCGCACAGCTGTGTGTAGCGTGTGGTGATTGCATCATGAAACGCTTGCTGGCAAATTTGTTAAGTAATCTTATGCCAACTAGACGGCATCCCCCTCCCCCAGTTTTTAAACTAGCCAGGAGTTGATGGACTAGAGAAGCGCCTTGCCCGTCTGCTTTAAAACAAAAGCAAGACCATGGATCAATTAATTTGTTTTTAAAACGCAAGAACCTGTTTTAAATAACAATTGGCTATGTAGTCACAGACTGGTCACGGCAATAAACTCCATATGGTGAGCACCACGCGACTTTTTTTGCGCGCTTAAAGTAATCCACATTTTATTTGTTAAAAAGCACACCAGGGGTGTCCAAGGCCATAGGGAACAATCCTATTTTAGAACTCACGCTGAAGTGTGTGAAAATTCCCCGAGCAAGCGCGGCGAAATAAGTCACAACATTTAAATGGGCGATTTGCTTCAGTTTACCTGTAATGAGAGACTATATGGTGCTGTTGGCAAAACACAAGAGACCAGCTCCTCAAAGGAGCAACAAAGCAACCCTGCATAGGAAAACCACGACTTTTAAAGCACCGGAGGTAAACACAATTCGCACTCGTTTGTAATTTTGATTTGATGCAATACCCCTACCCGGTGCCGCAAGCCACGTCCAGGATTCGCTGACACTTGTGTTGGCGCAGAAGCCGCACAATCGCATTCCTGTACTCGTCAGTCCTACTCTGGGTGTCTCCAATGTACAGCTGCCAAACCTTGGCGGCTTTGCCGTCAGCGTACTGGTCTGGCAAACCAACCGCCGCCACCCCGAGCGACCGGGTCCGGTATACGCTGTCCACCATCTCGACAGGATGGAACACGTGCGAACCTCTCAAGCCAGAGCAGAACCCTTCGTTGCTCTGCAGTCAATAACTTCTCCCAAACTTATTCCCGCACTACAAAACTTCAGTGGAGCTTTAACAACCAATCGCTGACTTCAGATCTGTCCACACCTCCGCCTCCTTGTTTGCGTCACAATACGGGTCACCACGCCAATTAAAGAATGCTTAAGGGAAGATCCCGCCTCCGCAGTAGTGTCGTTGGTTTCTCCCAAGTCTTTCTTCGTTACCATTGGCCATTGCACGTCAGCCGTAGCTTCCCCTACCATCTTCTCCAATCCTGGAAATATTCAGTGAATCAAACGGTATTAACAGGGAAACAAATTGTGTTAACATTTTTAGATTGACATTTAGATGACGCGATCAAAATAAGATGCTTACAGATAAAAGGACACAAAGATGGACAAAAATATGCCCAAAGCCCAAGTGAGTGAAATGAAGAGGTTCAAATACTTTATAAGAAAAACTCTGCAGTTGCTAGAAATCGAAGCAACGTGCTCAAAATACAGCAGGAACTCAGCAAGCCAGGCAGCATCTGTGGAAAAGAGTTAAAAGTGGACGTTTTGGGTCGAAACTCATCACCAGGATTGTTCTAATGAAGGGTCGCAGTCCGAAATGCTGACTGTTTACTCTTTTCCTTAGATGTTGCCTGGTCTGCTGAGTTCCTCCAGCATTTGTGTGTGTTGGCTGAATTGAAGAGGTTGCATTAGGTTGGGAAGTTCACTCCTTTAACCCCATTATCAGGTTACCTTCTACCCTGAGCCAGCAATCTTTCAACTGTGCCAACTTTAGTTGCATGAGTTTATTATTTTTCAATGTACCAAATTACATCGAAAAGCTTTGATTTGCATGATATCCAGTCCTACATAAATACACCAAGGTAGTGCAATTAAAAGCATAAAGAAGAATACAGTATTAGCAGTTACAGAAAAGTGCAGTGCAGGTAGACAAATAAAGTGAAAAGGTCGTCATGAGGTAGATGGGGAGATTCCTAGTGTAGGAACGATTCTGATAACAGTGGGATAGAAACTATTCTCAAGCCTGGTGGGAACTAGTCTCAAGATTTGGCATCTCTTGCCCGATGGGACAGGAAAAAAGAGATAACGACCGAGAGTTGGAGGGGTCCTTGATTATGCTGGCTGCTTTCCTGAGACAGTGGAAAGTGCTGACAATGGAGGACAAATGATGCCCTCTATTGTCTGTACCTAAATGATGGACTGGGGCTGTGTCCATAAGTATGTAATTTCTTGTAGTTTTGGGCAAAGCAGTTGCCATGCCAAGCTGTGATGCATCTAGATAGCCAGAAATGATTCCTGTTGCTACGTCTCTAACAGACTAGTATTTGCAAAGAGGCAATGGGAACTGAGAGCCACCGGAGTGGATGGGAGGTAAGGGGAAGGAAGTAGTAGGGGGAAGCTGTGAAAATCAAGAAAGGAAGCAATAAGGTTGTCCATCCAGCCCTCTGTGCAACAGTGTCCACTCTGCCAGGCCACTTACTTTCTGTGAATTTTGTCTGTTGTCCATCCTCATGGTTGCACAGAAATACTGGTTGGAAACAGGCTATTTGGCCCAATGCATTAACCATTGGCCACACAGACACACTATTCCTACATATATGTCTCCATTTTCTTGCGGGCATTCACAGTAAATACAAAGAAGCACAATAGAGTCTCTGAAAAAATACTGCACACGACTAAGATGGACAAACAACCAATGTGCCAGACAGCAAACTGTGCAAACACAAAAAGAGAAAGAAAACAAAATAATAATAATAAATAAGCAATTAATGAAGAGAACGTGAGTCGTAGAGTCCTTGAAAGTGAGCCATAGGCTATGGAATAGGTTCAGTGTTGGGACCAGTGAAGTTATCCTCTCTGGTATAAGAGTCTCAATGTTGAGGGGAAATAACTGTCCTCAACCTGACAGTGTGGAACCTGGGGCTCCTGTACCTGCTTAGAGTTGATGGGCTGATTGGTCTTCTTCTATGTTATATGTAAAAATATATGCTTTATTGATTAAAAAGGATGATCTATCGCTGGACACTTCAATCCTCAGATAAGTACTCATTCCACTCATTTCTTTCAGTAGGCAGCATCTTCTGCTTGTATTTCATGCTTCTTTTGTGTATTACATAGCAGTTAAGTCATTTAAATCACATCTTAGGCTGTTAAACTACTGACAATTTCTAATCCCACCTTAGCAAATTTAAGCAGAGAAATACAGAATTTCTTTAAGATACCTGTTATGAGTAATGGTAATCATGAAATGATGAGACTGTCTTAAAAACTCATCAAGACCAGTGATGTACTTCAAGAACACAGCATACGAAAATGGGAGTAGGAAATGGCCACCTGGCCCCTCAAATCTGCCCACTCTTCAATGTGATCATGGCTGATCTACAGCAGGCTAGATCATTCTTACCTGGTCTGGCATATGTATGACTCTGCACCCACAACAATATGGTACCCACAGTTTAAATGTTATAAACAATGTAAACTCATTCTCCTTTGGTTTTTCCTTTATAGATATGCAATATTACAGAATCATATAATTGTATCATACAGAAGAAGCCATTAGGTCAACTTAGCCTGTGCCAGCACTTCGGAAAAAATTTCAATTAATCCCATAGTCCTCTCTAAAATTCATTTGCAACCAACTCCTAACTCAAGCCCTACTCCTTTCACCTACCTGGCACGACCTGCCTGTCACCTTAGACCCCCTCCTCAGTCTCCAGTTATGTCAACCTCCCTTCTCATCACTCCCCTTCTCTTCAGCCTGGCTATCTCTTCTGCACTGTCAGTTCTGTTGCAGGACTTTGACCCCAAATTTTGACAATGCCTCTCCTTCCACATATGCTGTTCAACTTGTTGAGTGCTCTAGCAGATTGTTTATCACTCCCATAATCTTGCTTTTTACCCCAGTTCTATATTTTCTAAGTATTCTCTCCCTGATTCCCTCAATGCGAATTATGGCAATTCAAGGATCTATTCACATGTCTGTCCAGGAAGGATATTTTCCAATCCAAAATGCTCACTAAACTGAAGAGATTGCTAGTTCTTTTCATAGAGCAGTTCAAATTAAATCTCATTATTTTGGGCTTGAAGTTGGACGGACTAGATAGAGAAGTGCCAATGGCCTGACCTCTGGTCACTCCTCAATCCAGAGGAGTCCTGAATGCAAGTGGGGTGTGCAGCCAGTGATGAGGTTCTGAAATGCAACTAGAGTCTGGTTTATGGGCCGGATGTGAGCTCTAGCAAATGTAGGTGTCCAGATGACCTCTAGTCAGGAAGATGGGTAGGTTGTAGCTGGGACCAGAGTGCTTGTATATTTCCTACTCCCGTTATCATGCTACTGTGTCATACATATATTAAAAAATGCGTGTTTGGGTTTAATATGAGCAACAGTCGATGATCTGGAAAACATACTCTTCTGAGGATTCCAAAATATCACAGCTGGTCCAGACCAGGACCATGTGGAACCTGTTGTCAATGCTTGCTGAAGTGGAGTTGATCATGTGGAATACAAGGTGGTGCATGGGGACAAAAATTTATTAGCCTTGCAAATAATACATATGCAAAAAGAATGGAAAATGTGGTCAATTTTGCAGTGATGATAGACGTAATGTGTCCTTGAACATCATGGGATTAGTTTAGCTCATGGGCCAAAATCAATAATTTTTCATGGAAAATATTTACCATGTTAATTATTTGCTCTGTTCGATGCCTTGACCCTTGTTTCATACCATGCCACAACGTTGATCATTCTCCTCATCAGGTCTTTGTGGCTGTCTGTCTGAAATCAAACTATGAGTAGATTGTATTCTGGATCCATGCTCATTATATACAAAGGGGTAGGAGTTCATTCTTAATCATATGCAAAGATGTAGGATGAATTATGCTTCCAAAGTTTGTATCCATTAAGTGTCGAAGTGATTCTTCATCACTTGCTCATCCCTCATTAATGCAATAATTGCATGTTGAATTTGGTACGATCAGACACTGGTCAATCAGGAGGTTGTTTTGTAAATGCTAATACAAACCCTATATGGCATATACTCACAACACACCCACAAAGTGCTGGAGGAACTCAGTGGGCCAGGCAGCATCTATGGAAAAAATGGAAGGGTCCTGTCAAAGGGTTTCGGCCCGAAATGTCGCCTGTACTTTTTTCCATAGATGCTGCCTGGCCTGCTGAGTTCCTCCAGCATTCTGTGTGTGCTGCTTGGATTTCCAGTATCTGCTAATTTTCTCTTGTTTGTGGTTGGACGGCATATGCTCACTTTCATTTACAAGATTCGTTTCCAATGGGCTCTCATTACTTCTGTGCCCTCTTTGAACTAATTTCATTGTGGTTATTTCATGGTTTGTTGATAACCTTTCTGAGTTTCTTCTAAAACTCCCTTGCAGTAGCTGTTATTTAACCTGTCAATTTCTATCTTCCAAATTCACTGGGATCCATTGACTGTTTTCTTCTCCCTTTTAGGTCTCTTTTTAATTAAAAAAATACTTCCTTCAGCGTCTGAGATTTTGCTAGGCCACATGGATTTTCTTGAACTTCTACCAATGCACTATAGAAAGCAGCTTGAAGGGTTGCACCTCACCTGAAATGACAACTGCTGTGCTGTGGACAGACAGAACCTGCAGAAAGTGGTAAACATTGCCCAGTCCATCACAAGCTCACCACTTCCTACCATTCAGTCTATCTTTACAATGTCATGGTGTCATTCATTGAATGGCCAGTGTGCTTGCCACAATATCCATTGCCTTTTCCTTCTTCTACCTTCCGAGAGGAGATAGAGGAGCTTGAAAGTCCAGTGACAGACTTAAGAACAGCTTCATCCTACTGCTATCAGACTTCTGAACCAATCACCTCTTTTGTACCCCCTCCAGGTGATGCTACCACTTTCTCTGACCCTTAATTCAATCTCTGTTATCAATTTCTTTATTGTCACTTCAGCATTTCTTTTTGCACCACTGCAGATTGCACCACCATCTCTGCATTGTTTTGCAAGTATTGTTGCATTTATTATGAACATGTAAACTGTAAATCCTGTGGGCTTCATGCAATCAAGGAACATCATTCCTGCCTGGTTTAAATGACACAAGCTAATTTGAATTTGCATTTGCCTCATCAGTTACCCCAAGAATTACTTTGACTTTGACCTAGAAATTTCTATATCATTTTGATTAGCTTGATTTAACTTGACTACTGACTTTACACTAAAAGTTTCCTCAAGTATTTTTTAATTCTGTCGAACTGGGAAAAGCAAGTTGTTGCTCAGCTGTTGTTTTTCCCAAAAAGACTTTATTCATGAAGCTTTCAAATAATCAATGCAGTACGTTTAAATAGTGGCATCACAGTGCAGTCCATGTCCATCATTTTGGGTATCATGGTGATACAAACTGGTAGAGCTGCTGCCAAAAGAGACAAACTGCTGAAGGAATTCAATAGATCAGGCAGCATCAGTGGAGGGAAGTGGACAGTCGATATTTCAAGTCAGGGCTTCATCTGCACCGAAAGATAGAGGGGAGATCCTAACTATGAGGAGGTGAGGCTAAAGAGTGAGCACAAGGTAGCAAGCAAAAGGTGACAGGCAGATGGGGAAAGAAAAGGTGGAAATAGCGATAGAGGCTGGGAGGTGGCAGGTGTTAAGTGGAGTTGACAAAGTGCTGTAGATGTGACCCAGGTTTAATCCTCTATTGTTATCTGTGTGTGGTGTTTGCACATTCGCCCTGTGACTATATGGGTTTCCTACAGGTGATTCAGCTTTCACCTGCATCGCAAATATGGGCAAGCTGGTTGGTTAATTGGCTGTATAAAGATCCCCCAAAGTGCAGGTCAGTGATAGAACCTGGGGGGAGGTGATGGGAATGTCTGTTTGTCAATGAGGATTCAGTAGGCCACATGTCCTGGTTCTAGATTCAATGATGTAGTAACATGATAATTACTTTTCTTTAAAATCTATTCATGGCCAAGCAGACTTGGGGTTCTTTTTAAGCCAGAGAGTAGTGGAACAATTCATTGCCATAGACAACTGTTGAGGCAAAGTCATTAAGTATATTTAAGGCAGAGGCTGATAGATTCTTGATTGGTCATGGCATGAAGGGATACAGGGAGAAGGCAGGAGATTGGAGCTGAGAGCAGGGGCGTATCTACGGAAAATAGCACCTATGGCAAGCACTGAAATTGCGCCCCTGTCCAAACATCTGACACCCATCTTTTAGATAACTTTACCATAATATCAGCTCAAAAATACAAGTCAAGCTCATTAATCTTTTAATTAACAAATTATGGCACTACATGAAAATTATAACTGCGCCTTCCTTGCTTTCACTGATGCAATTGGTCTATGATGTGATCAAAGTCAGTTTTGTCAGTTTCTTCTCTTTCTGCACTCAGCAGAGCAAGATCACAGAGTCTGCCTTGACCCATGGAGACTCTCAAATACGAAAGTATTAGTTTTAACTTTCTGAATGATCTCTCACGGCTGGAATGGAAACTGCGATGGTTAGCATTATCTGAATAGCAATGCGAAGATTGGGGAAGACGCTCTCGTCTCCATACTGAACAATAAATTTAAGAAGTTCTTCAGGTCTTGATATTTTCATGTAGACCCACCTTGATAGCAACATTCTGCAATCCAAAATTTCTTCATATAGCTGCTGTCCATCAACATCAGAGCTGTACAATTTTTGCACTTCTTCTTTAGGTCATTACTGTCGGTGCCATAACACAGTCCCCCGACATCGAGAAGGAACCCAAACCTGATGTCAGTATAATGCAAACGAGCAAACCTTTTGTCCACTTCTCTGTGAAGACGGTCGAGTGTTCCCTTCTTGACTCTTTCCATTTCCTCCTTATCTGTTAACCCAGCGTCTCTCGAGTTCTCATCAGCCATTCATTTCTTTCGTCTCTGACGTCTTTCAACTTCAATATTCCATTCTTGACAGAGACCGACTCATTCTTTGAGTGACTCACTGACCAACACTTCTCTTTCATCATAAAAATGACCTCGGAGGGCTTTCAAATCCAGGGCAGCATCGTGGAAGTTCATGCTAGGATCCTGCAGCCTCTTTTGAATACGGTCAATGCGAATGAGTACTTTGTTCCAAAATCTTAGCAAAATCAGAAAATCGTAACTCAACATGCAGTTGTACAGCTGCCTTGCGTCACTCACTGGTCTTGTTTTCATTGTCTATCATGTCCTGGAGAACTTGAAGTATCTCCTCAAGATACTTGTTGATGGGCTTCACTGCTTCTGTCCTTGCACTCCACCTGGTTTCGGACTCTGACTTAACAACCACAGGCACGGCGTTTTTGACTTTTTCCCAGCGCTGTGTTGAATGAGATAAAAACACGTAGAGAGCTTCAATGGTTCCAAAAAACGTGACCATCATTGTATCTGCTTGACTGCATGTACACCCACCAAGTTGAGTGAGTGACTGTCGCAATTCACAAACACTGCCAGGTTGTTTTTCTCACTTATTCTTTGATGAACACCACTTCTGTGTCCAGCCATCACAGCAGCGTTGTCATAGAGCTGTGACCGACAATCTTGGAGCTCCATTTCGTCCTCCTCTAGCTGTTTCAAGATGTCTTCAACCAAGCTCTCAGCATCCTTCTGGCTTATCTGGATAAAACCAAGGAAAGACTCTCTAACACAGACTGGTTTCCTCTCAAAATCAACTTCCACATACCTCACTACTTCTGACATCTGCTCATGGTGTGCCTGATCAGGAGTCGAGTCGAACATGAGACCATAGTAGTTGGCTTTACGAATGCTTCTCAGTAAACTCTGGTCCTTGGAACACATACACTCCATGAGCAAACAACCCAAAAGTCTTGCACTTGGGGTCTATCCATCAGCGTGCAGTAATATAAGGGCAAGTAACTGTGGTCTTATCAATACCCTCTTGTCAATCTTCCATTTATAATTAATGATTGTAGAGCACAGAACTCTCTTTTAAGAAGTTGATCATATCGATTCCTTCATAAAATCTGTAAGCATACTATACAATTGTACTCTAAATCAACATTCAGAATGCAGACTTATTTATCAGATAAACATTATATTTGCTGCCAAAGGAAGAAGGTTCAGAAGCCTCAGGACCCATACCACCAGGTTCAGTAACAGGTATTACTTGTCAACTATCAAGCTCTTGAACCAGTGGGGCTAACTTCACTCAACTTGCCCCATCACTGAACTGCTCCCACAATCTCTAGACTCACTTTCAAAGACTCTTCATCTCATGTTCTCCATATTTACTGCTTATTTATTAATTTTTATTATTTTTACTTTTGTATTGGCACAGCTTGTTGTCTTTTGTACATTGATTGGCCTGTTGGGTGCAGTCTTTCATTGATTCTATAATGTTTCTTGGATTTACTGAGTATTCCTGCAAGAAAACGACTCTCAGGTTTGTATATGGTGACAGATAATAAATTTACTTTGAACTTTGAATTTTGATATTCTTCCAGCAACTGTTGATATTTGACTCTGTCTGTGTCCTTGGAACAGCCTGCAGAGCATAGAACCCTGTGTTACACAGCCGTTTGGGTTGAATCATGACAAAGTCCACTCCATAACTCTCTAGACATTCTCGGCAGATGCACATTCCAGAAGGAGATGGATCACTGTCCTGTCCTCCATAGAATAACACTCATTTTCTATGTCTGAACAAATTCCATGCTTGTAGAGGCAGGGAAAATTATTTCATTAGTGATCCCTGTATGGTTTTAAACATCATTCATGGCACTTACTTTCCTCAGTGAAAAGGATGAAAACAAATGGAGAGTAACACATGGAAAATGATGGAGGAACTCATTCATCGAGACTTAAAAAAAAGCTAATGGAAATCCCTCTTCAACTGTACTGTGTAATTCATCTGCCTTGTAACAGATGACAATGACTTTGAGTCATCCTTATTGACTGTAACATCAAGGCAGGTGACACCTTTGAGAATGTTTAATGCTAGGAAACAAAGCCAAATATCTCTCCTGTGAGGATATTCAATAATCAAAACAGAAAGCAAGTTCTTATTTCCAACTTATACCCACCCATTAGAAGTGAAAGGACCCAAAGTGTTGACAGTACTTCTCTCTCCACAGTACCTATATAACCTGCAGCATTGGTTGGGGAATATGAAACTGTGATACTGAAGAAACAGAGTAGTGCTCTTCTTTGACAGTTTGTCTGGGTCAGGGAAGGTATATCTCCATTCTAGCATTTTGAGGAATGAAGGATATAGATAAATAATTTTTTAACTGAGTAGGCTGCTGTCATACTTACTTGCTGCCCATTATGTTGCTGGCATTTAGGGCAACAGTGAAGGTGCTCCATCTCTGCCAGTGTTCACAGCTTCCTTCGTCATGTCAGTTGCTTCCTGTCAGTTTTCACAAGTCCCAGGTGGAGACTCAGGAATGCTATCACATTCAGATGTAGAAGGATCCTTCATTGTTGTTTTCATAACAACTTTGTTTTACCAGTCAGGGTTGTTGGCTCTGTGCTGAACCCCTGCAGCTGCAGGACCAGTCGACCAGTTTGATCTCTACCCTTTGACCTGTTTGGCATGGGTGAACCTACCAAGAGTCAAAGCATAAAGCCCAAACTCCCAGCCAATATAGCTCTCCAGATCATTGAGGCACGCAAGCCTCCAACCCTACAGCTAGGTGTGGACTCTTGAAGGGGCACCTACCATTGTCCTGATAAAGCAGGGTCTTGGCTTGATGCCAATGTAACACTTAACCAACAGGCTGGTATATGTCTAGGGGAAAAGGAGATCCAGCCACACACCAACCCCACCTCCCGTACACGCAGGTGCTGTGAGAATCAAGTTTATGCCTCGCGCCCGCATACAGTATCAAATTCACACCAGATACCGTTATGAAATACACTTTAAAGAGTTTACTAAAACTAAAAGAGTACTAGGCAATACAATATATATGAAAGGAAAGAAAAAAAACAAAAGGCGCCAACTTATCAAAGTTCAGTCAGTTTAGTGCACATCGTTGGAGCTCAACCATCGAACCATTCGACCCCTCGTCGCTTGCCTCTGAACTCCACGTCTTCGCACCTGGGACCACCCCCGGTGGTCAACCAAGCAGTGCAGCACACGTCCACCTTCCTCGGCGTCTTCCTCTCGACTCTCCTCAAAAGACTGCGAAACCCCCCCCCCCCCAAGTTCCCAGCCTCACAAGACAAAATAACATTCCCCATTGGTTAACAAATGAATACAATCCCCATATCAGCAAGTCTAAAGCTAAACAACTGCGAGAGAAACACTTATCAGACAAAAAAGCATTCCTACTCTTAACAAACCAAAGAAGCCATTTTGAGTAACATACACAGGACATTGTACATTCTCTCCCCACCAGCAAATGTCATGCCCTCATGGCATTACTAGAGTTCCCCAAAGCTTCTTGCAACACCCAAAACCCAACCCAGGTGCAGAAAGCAGCGACATAACTACCCAGAGCAGTAGAAATCACACTCGGTTCTCCTGGTACCACATATGTCAACTGCTCCGAGGGGGCGCCTACTTCTCTGAGATCTCCGTACCCTTTCTGCCCCTCTGGGCTCCCTCTTCACCTGCGAACCCACTGTCTCAGACACCCCAGGTCTACCTGACAGACCCTCACCCCCTTCCTCACAGGGGTCCTCCCTCACCTGAGATCCCTCCGGCTCACGCTCGCGTTCCACCCTCTCTCCCCCCAACGTTGGCTGCCTCTCCATCTGACCCTCAAGACCTTCCCTCCTCTCACCCAACTCAGTATGGGAAGGGCCGGGAGCCTCCTCTTCTGGTACTGGAACACCAGCGAATGGGAACAGGGGCCACTCATCTGAGTCGTCCTCTTCCGAATCAGTAGCCATTTCTGGGCGAGGGACCCGTCCCCGCTCTTCAGCAGCGGTCTCTTCCCTTTCTCTGCACCCTCGCAGAGTCCTTGTACTAGGCACAACCTCCCACTCTGGC
The DNA here is from genome assembly GCF_048418815.1 of Hemitrygon akajei. Taxonomy (NCBI): domain Eukaryota; kingdom Metazoa; phylum Chordata; class Chondrichthyes; order Myliobatiformes; family Dasyatidae; genus Hemitrygon; species Hemitrygon akajei. The sequence continues at coordinate 58,563,502 of NC_133132.1, read as the reverse complement.
TCCTTGTCCACCTGCACCACTTGACCCAGGGGCAGCAGGTGATTCCGATGGAGCACCTTGATAGGCCCTTTCCCATCCTCAGGTTTTACCTGGTAAACTAGCAGGTTCGGCATCTGGCTCTCTATTACATAGGGGCTGGCCGCCCATCGATCTGCCAACTTGTGCTTACCAGGGAGTCCCAAATTCTGTAAAAGGACCCGGTCACCCGGCAATAATTGGACAAACTTCACCTTTCGGTCATACCGCACCTTATTCCTCTGATTTTGTTTGGTAGCCGCCGCCTCGGCCAACTCGTACGCCCGCTGTAACTCCCTCTTCATGTCGGACACATACTTTAGATAGGGCTTCCCGGGTAATTCACCCACTTCAACCCCAAAACACAAGTCAATGGGCAACCTCGCTTCCCGCCCGAACATCAGATAATAGGGCGAGTACCCTGTAGCATCATTGCGAGTACAATTGTAACAGTGAACCAATTGTCCAATATGACAACTCCACTTAATTTTCTGCCCAATCTCCAGCGTCCCGAGCATATCCAACAGGGTCCTGTTGACCCTCTCTGGCTGAGGATCTCCCTGTGGGTGATAAGGGGTAGTCCTGGATTTCTAAACCCCAAGCATAGTCAGTAATTCATGGATAAGGCGGCTCTCAAAGTCCCACCCCTGATCACTATGGATTCGCCTGGGAAGGCCGTAATGAACAAAATACTTCTCCCATAACACCTTCGCCACTGTTGTCGCCTTCTGATCCTTAGTGGGAAATGCCTGAGCATAGCGAGTGTAATGATCGGTGATGACTAAGACATTCGCGGTGTTGCTGGTGTCAGGCTCAATCGACAGGAAATCCATACAAACCAGGTCCAGATGTCCCGCACTCTGCAAGTGCGACAGTGGAGCCGCCAACGCGGGCAGGGTCTTCCTCCGGATGCAACGACTGCATCCCCTACAGTATTCTTCGACTTCCCCCCTCATCCGGGGCCAGTAGAACCGGTCTTTGAGTAATCCATAGGTCATTTCCACCCCCAAGTGTCCGGAATCATCATGCAAGGCCTGGAGTACAGCCTGCCGATACTCCTCCGGCAGGACCAGTTGCCAACGGCGGGGTTGGTCCAGAGGCGCCATTATACGGTACAAGATTCGGACCTACCTGGGGAATACCTGAGGAGGAAGGTAAAGCTGCGCAAGCGCAGGTGACGTCAGCGGCGAGCGCGGGCTTTAAAAAACGACCCACTTTCAGGAGCGGGCAGCGGAGTGCGCAGGAGCAGAGTGCTGGGCTTTGGTTCAGCGGGCTTCGGCGCAAGAGGATTTCGGCAAGAAGCCTGCTTTTCATTTATTCTGACTAATCTGGGATCCTGTAATGGGGGAGACGGTTAGAGCAGTGGTGTGCTCCGTATGCAGTATGTGGGAGGTCAGGGTCAACACAGTTGTTCCTGATGACCACACCTGCAATAGGTGCATCCAGCTGCAGCTCCTATCAGACCAAGTTAGGGAATTGGAGCAGGAGCTGGATGAACTACGGATCATTCGGGAGGCAGAGGCAGAGATAGATAAGAGTTATCGGGAGGCAGTCACACCGAAAAGACAGGAGGTAGGCAAATGGGTGACAGTCAAGAGAGGCAGGGGGAGCAGACAGAGAGAGAAGAGCACCCCTGTGGCCGTTCCCATCAAAAATAAGTATACCGTTTTGGATACTATTGGTGGGGATGACCTACCAGGAACAAGCTGCAGTGGTCCTGTCTCTGGCACTGAGGTTGGACCTGCGACTAGGAAGGGGAGGAGGGAAGAGAAGAGAGTGGTAGTGATAGGGGATTCTATAGTCAGGGGGACGGATAGGAGATTTTGTGGGGAAGATCGGGAGTCTCGGATGGTATGTTGCCTCCCTGGTGCCAGGGTCCGAGACATCTCAGATCGGGTGCAGGTTATTCTCGAGAGGGAGGGCAAGAATCCAGATGTTGTGGTCCATGTAGGGACCAATGACGTGGGTAGGATGAGTGAGGGGATCCTGCGTAGGGAGTTCAGGGAGTTAGGTGCGAAGCTGAAGAGCAGGACCTCCAGGGTAACAATCTCAGGATTGCTTCCTGTGCCACGTGCAAGTGAGGCAAGGAACAGGAGGATTATAAAGATTAATATGTGGCTGAGAGGATGGTGCAGGAGGGAGGGCTTCAGGTTTGTAGATAATTGGGCCTTGTTCCAGGGAGGGTGGGATCTGTTCCGAAGGGACGGTTTACACCTGAACTGGAGCGGTACTAATATTCTTGCAGGGAAGTTTGCTAGAGCTTCTTGGGGGGGTTTAAACTAAATTTGCAGGGGGCGTGGATCCAGAATGTGAGAGAGGATAGCGAGATGAAGAATAAAGGACAGGTGGGGACTACACGGTTCCGGAATATTAAGTGTGTAGTAGAGAAAGGTGAGGCGGAACAAGTGATAAGGAGGACACATGTATAGAGGGATGGTCTGACGGAACATGGAGTTAAATGTGTTGAAAGAATAAGTAAATGTAGGAAGGACAACAAAATTCTAGGGGCGTATAGCCCGATGGGAGTTCGGGGAGCTGGGTTAAGCACAATAGGCAGCGATTCAAACAGAGAGAGGAGAAATGGGTTAAAAATTCTATATCTGAATGCACGAAGTGTCAGGAATAAGGTGGATGAGCTTGAAGCCCAGGTGTGAATGGGTAACTATGATGTTGTTGGGATAACAGAGATCAGACCTGGGAAATGAATGTACAAGGGTATACGTGCTATCGTAGGGACAGAAATGTGGGCAGAGGGGGTGGGGTGGCCCTGTTGGTGAGGAATGAGATTCAGTCCTTTGCAAGAGGGGACATAGGGTCAGGAGAAGTAGAGTCTGTGTGGATAGAACTGAGGAACAGTAAGGGTGAAAGGACCCAAATGGGTGTTGTCTACAGGCCACCAAACAGTAGCATGGATATTGGGTGCAAGTTGAATAGGGAGTTAACATTGGCATGTGGCAAAGGTAATGTTGCAGTAGTTATGGGGGATTTCAACATGCAGGTGAACTGGGAGAATCAGATTGGTGCTGGACCACAGGATAGGGAGTTTGTAGAGTGCCTACGGGATGCATTCTTGGAACAGCTTGTACGAGAGCTGACCAGGGACAAGACTAATCTGGATTTAGTGTTATGTAATGAACAGGATTTGATAAGCGATCTCGCAGTAAAGGAGCCATTAGGAGGTAGTGATCACAATATGATAAGTTTTTATCTGCAATTTGAGAAGGATAAGGGCAGATCGGAGGTGTCAGTGTTGCAGATGAACAGGGGAAACTATGGAGCCATGAGGGAGGAGCTGGCCAAAGTTGACTGGACGGATAGCCTAGCAGAAAAGACAGTGGAACAGCAATGGCAGGTATTCTTGGGAATAATGCACAAGGTGCAAAATCAGTTCATTCCCCAGAGAAGGAAGGATTCAAAGGGGGGAAAGGGGCCTCAGTGGTTGACAAAGGAAGTCAGAGACTGCATAGCATTAAAAAAAAGGAAATATGACAGAGCTAAGGTGAGTGGGAGGACAGATGATTGGGAAGTTTTTAAGGAACAACAGAACTTAACTAAAAAGACAATACGGGGAGAAAAAATGAGGTACGAACGCAAGCTAGCCAGGAATATAAAGGAAGATAGCAAAAGCTTTTTTAGGTATGTGAAGAGAAAGAAGATAGTTAAGAACAATGTTGGGCCCTTGAAGAATGAATTGCGTGAAATTGTTATGGGAAACAGAGAAATGGCAGAAGAATTTAATGAGTACTTTAGATCTGTTTTCACTAAGGAAACAACAAGCAATCTCCCAGATGTATGGATGGGCCAAGGACATACGGTAACAGAGGAAATGAAACAGATTGACATTCGGAAGGAAACGGTGATGAGAAGACTGATGGTACTGAAGGCTGACAAATCCCCAGGTCCAGATGGTCTGCACCCTAGGGTACTAAAGGAGGTGGCCCTGGAAATTGCGGATGCATTGGTAATCATTTTCCAATTTTCCTTAGATTCAGGATCAGTTCCTGAGGATTGGAGATTGGCTAATGTTATCCCACTTTTTAAGAAAGGAGGGAGGGAGAAAACAGAGAACTATCGACCTGTCAGCCTGACATCGGTGGTGGGAAAGATGCTAGAGTCCATTATTAAGGATGAAATAGTGGCATATCTAGATAGCAGTGATAGGATTGGGCTGAGACAGCATGGATTTACCAAGGGTAAATCATGCTTGACTAATCTGTTGGAGTTTTTCGAGGATGTAACCAGGAAGTTAGACAGGGGAGATCCAGTGGATGTAGTGTACCTCGATTTTCAGAAGGCATTTGATAAGGTCCTACATAGAAGATTGGTGGGTAAAATCAAAGCTCAGGGCATCGGGGGGAAGGCATTGACATGGATAGAAAACTGGTTGGCAGATAGAAAGCAAAGGGTAGCGGTGAATGGGTGTTTCTCGGAATGGCAGGTGGTGACTAGTGGGGTGCCACAGGGCTCGGTATTGGGACCACAGCTGTTTACCATTTACGTTAACGATTTGGATGAAGGCATAGAAAATAACATCAGCAAATTTGCTGATGATACTAAGCTGGGTAGCAGTGTGACATGTGATGAGGATGTTAGGAGAATTCAGGGTGACTTGGATAGGCTGGGTGAGTGGGCAGATACTTGGCAGATGGCGTTTAATGTGAATAAGTGTGAGGTTATCCACTTTGGGAGTAAGAACAGGAAGGCAGATTATTATCTGAATGGTGTAGAGTTGGGTAAGGGAGTAATACAAAGAGATCTCGAAGTCCTTGTTCATCAGTCGCTGAAGGTGAATGAGCAAGTGCAGCAGGCAGTGAAGAAGGCTAATGGAATGTTGGCCTTTATTACAAAGGGAATTGAGTACAAGAGCAAGTAAATCCTCTTGCATTTGTACAGAGCCCTGGTGAGACCACACCTGGAGTATTGTGTACAGTTTTGGTCTCCAGGGTTAAGGAAGGACATCCTGGCTGTAGAGGAAGTGCAGCGTAGATTCACGAGGTTAATTCCTGGGATGTCTGGACTGTCTTACGCAGAGAGGTTAGAGAGACTGGACTTGTACACGCTGGAATTAAGGAGATTGAGAGGGGATCTGATTGAAACATATAAGATTATTAAGGGATTGGACAAGATAGAGGCAGGAAATATGTTCCAGATGCTGGGAGAGTCCAGTACCAGAGGGCATGGTTTGAGAATAAGGGGTAGGTCATTTAGGACAGAGTTAAGGAAAAACTTCTTCTCCCAGAGAGTTGTGGGGGTCTGGAATGCACTGCCTCGGAAGGTAGTGGAGGCCAATTCTCTGGATGCTTTCAAGAAGGAGCTAGGTAGGTATCTTATGGATAGGGGAATCAAGGGATATGGGGACAAGGCAGGAACCGGGTATTGATAGGAATTGATCAGCCATGATCTCAAAATGGCGGTGCAGGCTCGAAGGGCCGAATGGTCTACTTCTGCACCTATTGTCTATTGTCTATTGTCTATTGTCTATTGTTCTTTAACTTTAACCGAGACCACTCCTTCAATAACAGAGGCACGAATGGGTGTTTCGCCTTCTCAGCCAACGCCACATCCCCCTTCTCGACCGCTCTCCACACAGTGCCAATGCCCGGGTCATTTTGCTGAGCAGCTGCCACATCCCCCGGACTCAGTTCCGGCAACTGTTTAGTCCGCAGTGCGGTCAGGTCACAGTAGGCTAGGGGTATGGCGTCGTCAAAAACCCCCAAATGTTCCAGGCCCGTTCCAGCCTCCCTCTTCCCTCGGCCTTCACAGTGATAGCAAACTGACACATCGCCTTCACTCCAGGAGCAGGGACACTCTCCCACTCCTCGTCCTTCTCCTGTTCCCCTGGCTCTCGACGTGACAAAGCATCCGCATCGACATTCTTGCTTCCTGGGCGGTACCTCAGGCTGAAATCATATACCGACAAGGCCGCCAGCCACCGATGTCCTGTGGCATCCAGCTTAGCCGAAGTCAAAATATAAGTGAGAGGATTGTTATCCGTTCTCACCTCAAACTTGGCTCCGTACAGGTAATCGCCCAGCTTGTTCACCACCGCCCACTTCAGCGCCAAGAACTCCAACTTGTGAGTGGGATAGTTTCTCTCAGATGGCGACAAGCTTCGGCTGACAAAGGCTACCGGTCTCAATGCTTTGCCATGCTCCTGGTACAGAGCAGCCCCTAGACCCTCTCGGCTGGCATCCGTGTGCAGCACATATGGCTTCTAGGGATCGGCAAAAGCCAACACCGGGGCCTGGGTCAGTGCCCTTTTCATAGATCGGAACGCCTCTTCATATCGATCATCCCATCTCGAGCCAAAAGGTTCCGCCGGGTTCCAGTATCCTCCAGTGTCTTGCCTCCAGTCCCCCTTCCTTTTCTTTCCCACCGGGGGATACTGGAACCTGGCGGAACCTTTTGGCTTTTGCGTAAACTCCCTCTATCCGTAGACACACACTGGCACGGGGTCCTACCAGCCCATCCGGAAAAGGGGCGCGGACCTACAGGAGCGATCCTCACCGATACAGGAAGTGGTGGCTGGGTGGAAGACTGACAAGCCCCAGGGGAGTAGGGACCCCCCTCTGGAGGGGAAGGACAGGGGAGGTACCCACTCCCGGGGGCGACCAGTGCAGTGGGTTGGGAGCGGGAGCCGTCCTGGGAGAGGAGAGGCGGCAGGCAGCGTGTGCTTTAACTGTGGGAAAGAGGGGCATTTCAGGTGGGACTGTGGGCGGCCAAGGGTGTGCTATAGCTGTGGAGAGGAGGGACACTTTAGGTGGGATTGTGAGAGACAAGGAGTCCCGCGGAGGGCAAGCCCCCTGCGACTAAGAAGGGAGAGGTGTTGGGAAACTTAGGAGAGGCTCAGTGAGGGAACGGACTGGAGCCTCTGGAGGAACACATTCCCAGAGATCAGCCAGGGGACCACCGGGTGCCCACGCCTCTATTCTGGATGGGCTGGTAGGACCCCATGCCAGTGTGTGTCTACGGATAGAGGGAGTTTACGCAAAAGCCGTTCTTGATACGGGATCGCAGGTGACCTTATTGTACCGGTTGTTCTACAACCAATATCTAAAGCATTTGCCCGTAACCCCATTTGATGCCCTGCAGATTTGGGGTGTGAGCGAGGGTGACTACCCGTGCGATGGGTACCTATCGGTGAGATTGGAGTTCTCGGAGGGCGATGTGGAAGTGTCTGAAGCTATTGAGACGTTGGTGTTGGTGTGTCCTGATCCGGTGGAAACCAGTGGTGCTGCCCTCCTGGTGGGGACTAACTCCCCTGTGGTGCGACGGCTCCTGGGAGCTTGTAAGGAGAAAGGGGGGGAACACTTTCTGGAGACCCTCTCGGTGCATCCAGTGTTTCGAGCGGTGTTCGAAGAAGGGGTTGCCTCCCAAGGGCTGGACCCGGAGTGTAAATGAGGGACGGTGTGGAGTACGCAGGCGAGGCCCAAGGTGATCCAACCAGGGGAGGTAGCACTCGTGATGGGGACCCCCAGATTCCCAGGAGTGCCGACGGGCGAAGCCCTGTTAGTAGACGATCTTGAAGGGGAGACACAATTTCCGGCGGGGGCGCTGGTGAGGCCCGAAGTGCAGAGACCAGGGGTGGTACATGTGAGGCGTATAGCTATAAGTGTCAGGAACACTACGGCAAGAGAAATCACCTTTAAGAGGGGAATGCCGCTGGCACATCTGTTCCCGGTGACGGTAATGTCTAGCGCACCAGTGAGGACCCCTAATGGGGAGGGATTGGAGCATCGAAGGGAGCTGACCGCTGAAGCCTTTAACTTCGGGGATTCCCCTGTGTTGCCGGAGTGGAAACGCAGGCTAGTGGAGAAGATGCTGAAGATGGAAGCTGTTTTTTCTCGGGGCGAGTTTGATGTTGGTTGCTCCAAAAGCACTCGCCACACCATCCGGGTGATGGAAGACACCCCGTTCTGAGAGAGATCCCAGACAAGCCCCCACAAATGTAACACTTAACCAACAGGCTGGTATATGTCTAGGGGAAAAGGAGATCCAGCCACACACCAACCCCACCTCCCATACACGCAGGTGCTGTGAGAATCAAGTTTATGCCTCGTGCCCGCACACAGTATCAAATTCACACCAGATACCGTTATGAAATACACTTTAAAGAGTTTACTAAAACTAAGAGTACTAGGCAATACAATATATATGAAAGGAAAGAAAAAAAACAAAAGGCGCCAACTTATCAAAGTTCAGTCAGTTTAGTGCACATCATTGGAGCTCAACCATCGAACCATTCGACCCCTCGTCGCTTGCCTCTGACCTCCACGTCTTCGCACCTGGAACCACCCCTGGTGGTCAACCAAGCAGTGCAGCGCACGTCCACCTTCCTCGGCGTCTTCCTCTCGACTCTCCTCAAAAGACTGCGAAACCCCCCCCCCCCCAGTTCCCAGCCTCACAAGACAAAATAACATTCCCCATTGGTTAACAAATGAATACAATCCCCATATCAGCAAGTCTAAAGCTAAACAACTGCAAGAGAAACACTTATCAGACAAAGAAGCATTCCTACTCTTAACAAACCAAAGAAGCCATTTTGAGTAACATACACAGGACATTGTACACCAAGAAAGTTCAAGATGATGGGAGACCAGGCCTTGAACACTTGTACACCACCCACAGATAAACACACACATACACGTCAGAATGGCTTGATGTTGATTGTCAGTGATCCAGGTGAGATCATCCCTGCCAGGAGGTCTGTTGTCATCTAAGTGAGACAGCGGACGGGTCCTAACTTGAACATCTTATCCAAGTGGATCACCTCCAGAAATGAAGCACTCTTTCAGAAATCCAGCAAATAAAGAGAAGTCATTAAGAAAACATTTCACACCTTAAAACAAAATCAGATCAATGGTTAGCTATTTCGTTGACCACAGACTGCAGGCAGTTCAGGTTGTTATTAATGAGCCAGCAAACGAAGCAGGACTATGACCAGTAACTTTCTGCAGAAAGGTACGTAAATCAATATTTAGTAGAAAACTTCGGAGTTTGTATCTTCTCCTTCTGACTGCATGGAATTCTTTTGTATTTCATTCCACATCAGGACTTCTGGGTGAGTTGCTTAAATTGGCCCTGTATATTACCTGAGTAATATTCTGGAGGTCGACAGTTAAGAATGTGGGGAGAATGAACTGAGATAAATGTAGGATATGTGTGGGTCAGTTATTGATAATCAGTGTAGATTTGATGTACCGATAATCCAACATCATCAGAACTTATATCATTTAAGCAGTACATTAGTAGAATATTTGAGATGTGAGACCCTTGTATTTTCCCACAGAGCCTTTGCTGTGTATTTCACCCCAGATGTTCCTGTCCTAAGGCATTGTTACATAAATCCATAAGATATAGGAGCAGAATAGGACATTCCGACCAGCAAGTCTGCTGTGCTATTTCATCATGGCTGATCCATTTCCCACTCTGTCCCAATCTCCTGCCTTCTCCCCATAACCTTCATGTCCTGATTAATCAAGAACCTATTTACCTCCATCTTAAATATACCCAATGACCTGTGGCAACAAATTCCATAGATTCCTCACTCTCTGACTAAAGAAATCTCTCCTCATCTCTGTTCTAAAGCTGTGCCCCCGCTCCTAGATTTCTCCACCGTAGGAAACATCCTCTCCACATCCATTCTATTGAGACCTTTCCACGTTCAATAGGTTTCAATGGGATCTCCCCTCATTCTTATAAGTTTCAGTGTGTACAGGCCCAGAGCCATCAATCACTCCTCATGTGATAACCCTTTCATTCCCCGAATCATTCTTGTGAATCTCCTCTAAATCCTCTCCAATGTCAACACATCCTTTCTTAAATAAAGGACCCAGCACAATTTTCTCAATAACTAGACTTGCCTATCTCGGGGCTGACTGAAGGGTTCATGTGAGCCAAGGTGAGGCTTGAGATGACTCCCTCGGAATCTTGTGACAATGTTGTCCAGGATAATGCACCCAGGATTATAACAGGGAGAAAGTGGTGTCCAGCAAAGTCAGTAAAACGGGCAAAAGTAGCACTCAGATTTGCAGACATGCTGGGCCAGATGCAAGAGGGGGCCTTGTCACAGGTTCAAATAAGCCTATTTGGCAAAAGGTAACAACACAAAAGCAAAGGCGAGTTATGGTTGTGGAGGAAGTACAGCAACAGAAGGAGCTAATTAGGTATGCAAGAACAGTGTCTCAGGCAAAATTGGGACAGTGGACAAGGTGGGAAAACACTGAGAAAAGAAAATTCAGCCAGAAGGACTTATGAGAAAAGGAAGGAAGAAATAGCTGTTTATGATGTTCTCCCAACTCCCAAAAATCTGAACCAATAGCTCAGTGAAGACACAGCTTAATAAACTTTGTGGAAGACAGCAAACCTCAAGCACATCCTCTCATCTTGCAAAGTAAGCCTCACTCAATGAAAATACACATGGAGACACAACTAGGTCCTCAGATGCTTGGCATCCATTGTGGAGAAGCAAAGGCTGAGGAACAACTCTTAGCCCCATATGACTAGAAGAACCACCACCCCCTTTGTCCGGCAAGGACAGACAGTGCTACCCTCAGTGGCACGGTTGGTGTCAGGCATACTGGAGCCTGCTCGTGACTGGAACATGGTTGTCGACCTTGAAGAAAGGATAATATTTCCCCCAGAGATAGCCACTACAACCCTCAGAGCAGACTTGGTCTTGTGGTCCAGCTGTAGTAATCTGAGAGCTGATGGTGCCCTGTGAAGATGCAGTCTGCGAGGTGTAAGAGCAGAAACACGTAAGATACGCTGAGCTGGCCACAGATACTAAGCAGTGTGGACAGAAGGTGCAGATTTTCCCAGTAGAGGCCAGCTGCAGAGGACTTGTGGCTACTTGTGGATAAGAGGTGACCTGATAGAGGTGGATAAGATGATGAGAGGCATTGATCATGTGGATAGTCAGAGGCTTTTTCCCAGGGCTGAAATGGCTAGCATGAGAGGGCACAGTTTTAAGGTGCTTGGAAGTAGGTACAGAGGAAATATCAGGGGTAAGTTTTTTACGCAGAGGGTGGTGAGTGCGTGGAATGGGCTGCCGGCAATGGTGGTGCAGGCAGATACAATAGGGTCTTTTAAGAGGCCTTTGGATTGGTACATGGAGCTTAGAAAAATAGAGGGCTATGGGTAACCCTAGGTAATTCCTCAGGTAAGGACATGTTCGGCATAGCTTTGTGGGCTGAAGGGCGGGTATTATCCTGAAGGTTTTCTATGTCTCTATGATTCTATGTGCTTCCATGGCCAGATTTCTGAAGGCAGTCCGAGGCCAGGTTTAGCGGCAAGCTGTAAAAGAACTCTCGGAGGCAGACGAGCGAAGCAGCCACTAGTTACGGATGAAGAGGAGTGATGGCACCTGGGCTTTAAAATGACCCATGGGTGGCCAGATGTGAACGGGGTGCATCTGGGACACCGGGTTGCACTGTTGAGCCCTTTGGAGATGTAGTGGGCTTAAATTAGCAGATCATCTAAGAAGAGGTTGCCTACCTGATGACCATGGGGAAGCATCTGCCACGAACCATGCCCCACCTCTACATTATGACCCGAGTAATGATCCGCTTATCAAAGGGATTGAAACATCGAGTCCTATGAACTCAAAGTACCTGCATATTGAAATCCATCCCCCCCCCCACGCCTATCGTGACATTGCCCTTTTGACATGCCTTTTCTACCTCCTATTGTAATTTGTAGTCCATGTGTGCAATGAAAAACTCCAAACTGATTCTACAACCTGTGAACTCACTTTGAACCTCATGCAGTTTTACAAGATAAAACCTAACAAGCTGAAGCTCATCCAGAGCAGAACCTGGACAACGGTTGGAATTATGTTTATTGATGTCCTTTTCCCTATTCAATTCCAATGGGAGTGCTGAGAGCACATTGTTGTGATGTGCTTTCACCCACGGGGAATGTGCCATGGTCCGATCTACTGCAGCGTCAGTCTGGGGCATGCTGCATGCTTCAGTGTTTGACCTTGAGGCACTCCGTAAATGAGCAGAAGGAATCCTGCAATTTCAGCAGATTCTGTTCTTTTGTAGTCGCTTTCCATCAATAGGCTTACTTAATTCCAGCCACTATTTCAGAACCTTTCAACAGAAATCCATTTCTAGCCCATCACATCGCTTCTGTGAAGGTATCAGTCAAACTGACTCATGGAAACCTTCGGAAGTGACAGGGAGTTTGAAAGAGCCGGCCTTGCGAAGACTGGAAATCCTACTACAGAGAATTAGGGGAAGGGATGCAGATGATTTGCAGGGGGAGTGAAAGGTTGTTGCAAAGGGAGTATTCAGAAAATTAGAGAGGAAGGGCAAGGTAAACATGCAGAATAATTCTAAAAGCAATGGTAAACAGTCTCACCGGTAAACACAGAGCATGCAAATAAATCCAGACTCAGAGCCAAGACAAATGGTACAAAAACAAAACTGACGGATTTTATGTGATTGTATGCTCATAGTAAGATAGGTGAATTAATGGCATAGCTACAGTAAATATCTGATAAACTTTCCTCTGACTGTTCGGAAATCCTGAAGTTTCAGTATTTGCCCAAGTGGCTGCCCCCTTTTCCTTTCTCTGGATTCTCATTCTCTTACTTCTTTCCACTCACTGGATTCCCAGTTCCCACACTCTTTTTCACTCACTGGGATCCTAGTTCCTACCCTCCCCTTCACCAACTCCAGTTCCTTCAGGCACTTCCCACCCACGAGGTCCCAGGTTCCCAAAACCCATTTAAGCACACCTGGTGCACAAGGAAGTATATTGCAATATCATGTGACTTCTTGAAATGTGTAATTAAGAGTCTGTTGGCATATTATTAATAAGGTCCAAGAACTTCTCAGTCGGGAGCACCGAAATCCTGAACATGCTGGACGAATGGAAAGTTGATGTAAATTATAACAAGCATCATGATTACAGGGAGCGGTGGGGAAGTGACTGGGATCAGATACAGAAATTTAATATTTTGCAGCATCAGAACAGTGCAAAAAGCATAAAATTACTATTAATTAAAAATAAAAAGTGCAAAAAAAGGAATATTGAGATAGTGTTCATTGATCCACCGTTCATCTGGAAATTTGATGGCAGAGAAGAAGCTTTACTGAATCATTGGGTGTGGGTCTTCTGACTCCTGTACCCACAGTGGAGCCTGCTGGGTACAGAACACCCTGCAGCCTCTTGTGACGCTGTCCACTGGCGCCTCCATATCTGGCTGCAACGCAACCAGAGTTGGGGTATCAAGTACTAGACGGCATAGGTTTAAGGTGAGAGGGGAAGGATTTAAGAGGAAGGTGAGGGACATCTTCTTACATAAATGGTGTTCTCTATGTCAGATAAGCTGCCAGAGGGAGTGGCTGAGACAGATTCAACAACAACTTTTAAAAGACAGTCAGGCAGATACATGGATTGCAAAGCTTTAGAAGATTATGGGTCAAACATGGCAAATAGAACTAGCATCTTGATTGGCATGGGTCAAAAGCCATTTTCTATGCTGTATGACTCTATGACTCTAAGTATCCAAGTTTCCTGATGATCCAGAGATGAGTGGCAGTGCATTGGAAGAAGAATGTGTGAGGAGGGACTAAATAAAAAAAGCGAGGAGCTGGCAAGTGGAATATAATGATGATGATGATGATGATGATGACGTTGACTCAGGCCTGAGAGGCCAGCATCGGGCATTTTCATGCCTTACAAGGCGTGGAATGAAAGTCTGTGTGGCGCGCTTCTCCTCACACAGACATTTCGCAGTATTTTTCTTTATTTTACGAGGTAGAGTTGCTCAACCCGACATGGATGGAAAGCGTACTTGGGAATGGCCCAACTGGATTTGAACCCAAGAACCTCCGATCCGGAGTCCGGCACTGATGTCACTGCACCACCAGCCGACAAGTGGAATATAATGTGGGGAAATATGTGGTTCTCCAGTCTAGTTGGAAAATGATGGACTGAAAGAATTTGATACCTAAGTGGCCTAGAGCACTTAGCATTGAAAGCTGATGAAAATTAAAAAAAGAAAACTAAAGATGTAGAGGTCTGGAATAAAGGCAGGGAATGCTTAAAGTACTCAGCAATTCAGGCAGATTCTGTGGAATGAGCAACACACGTAAAATGCTGGAGGAATTCAATAGGGCAGGCAGCCTCTATGGAAGAGAGTAAACAGTGGACGTTTTGGGCCGAGACTGTTCTTCCTCCAGTATTTTGTGTATGTTGCTTTGGATTTCCAGCACCTGCTGATTTTCTCATGTTTGTGAATCTGTGGAAAGAGGATTCCTGCCTCTCCTTGTCTTTCTCAATTGAGCCCTCCCCAAACACCCAAGAGTTGAGCAGCATTTCCTGGGAGTCATTTTGCAATCTTTGACCTCAGCCTGGATGAAAAATTTGTTGGGCAGAAGGATTTGAGGTTGAAGTCTGTAATATTGTGGTACAACAAAATAAAAATCCACATCATCAGGAAATCATACAAATATTTACTGTCTACATAAAACTGCTACATCAATCAGTGTCAATAATGATTGTGTTCCAAAATGGAATGATACCCTAAGGTTCATGTGCCCTCTTATTTATTATGTGACCTCGACATTTGGTGTTTGCTGACAAAATGTTCACATCTTTGAATGGGGCTGGCACAGTGGCACTACTGTTAGAGCTGCTGCCTTGCATTTCTAGTGACCCAAGTTCAATCCCAACCTCAGACGCTGTCAAATTCTCACAGATTCGCCAAGGTGCTCTGGTTTCCTCCCATGTTTCAGAGGCGTGCAGGTTGGTGGTTTAGTTAGCTGCTGTAAATGACCCCAAACGTAGCTGGGAGTTCATGGAAATATGAGAAAGGGAAGGACATAAGATAAGGGACAAGGGCTGACTAAGGCCAAGTGACTTTCTTCTGTATCTCAAGTTTAAGAAATGAGAAATTATGCAAGACAAAATATGATTTGCAGAATGCACTCCCAGTTAAAATTATAGAGTCATGGAATTCTACCAGCAATTTACAACCCAATTCCTCTATGCCAAGTAAATCCTACTTTCCTGTATTTGGTTTACATCCCCTTTACCCTTTCCCATTCCTGTACTTGTCTAAATGTCTTTTATACATACTAATTATGTAACCACCTCTACCACTTCCTCCGGAAGTTTTTTCCCCATATACCAAGCATCTTCTGTGTCAAAAACTTGTCCATCAGATCCCCTTTAATTTTTTCCCCATCCCCTTAAATGTATAACCACATTGAAGTACTTCACTTGACAGGGGTCGCTACCTATACTTTACCCAGAGTGCTGTGGCTTTAGTGTGTTCCATCTTTTGCATATAGCACAGACATAGACCAGCTCAGAAATTCTTAGGTGTCCTTGAAATGCTTGGAAGAGTGAGTGGTGCAGCGAAGTTGCTCCAGTTTTGAGTTTGCTAACAGGCGGATCTTAGCAAGAATCACTCGCATAGGGACAGTCTGCAGTGTTGACCTCTTCCTTCTCAGGCTCCGCCTTCCCATGTAGTCATTGGTGGAATGTGGTGTTCTGTGATTAAACTGGAAACTGGAACTGCAGAAAAGGTTTATGAGCACTAAAAAGCCTGAATTATAGGGAAAGGTTGGACAGGCTGGGTCTTTGTTAACTGAAATGCAGGAGAAAGAGGGCTGGCCTTATAGAGTTTTATAGAATCATGAGGGGCATCGAGAAGGTAGATGGAGGCACTCTTTTCCTCAGAATAGGCTAGTCCAAAACTAGGAGCCTGCATACAGGGTGAGAGGGGCAACATTTAAATTGGACCTCAGGGGCAACTTTTCATGCAGAGAGTGGTGAGTACATGGATTAAGCTGAGAGAAGAAGTGACTGAGCAGGTACAAGAGTGTCATTTAAAAAGCACTTAGATAGGTAAATAGACGAGTGGAGCTTAGAGGGATATGGGCCGAATGCAGGAAAATGGGACTAGACAGGTGGGAACAATGATTGGTATGGAATTATTGAAGCAAAGAGCCTATGTCTGTGCTGTTTTGCTCTATGATTCTATGACTCCATGATCCCAGAAATGTCAATAATCGGTGAATCATAGACCTATAGAGCATGGAAACAAATCCATGCCAATGATTAATCTCCCATGAGATCGATGGCATAAATATGGCACCTCTTATGGAGAGAGGCATACCATTTAGACCATAAGACCATAACACATAGGAGCAGAATTAGGCCATTTGGCCCATCAATTCTGCTCTGCCATTCAGTCATGGCTATGTATGGCATCCGTTAGTCTTGCGAGACCATGGATCTGCGCCTGGAAAGCCTTCTCCAGGGCGCATGCCTGGGTAAAGTTGTATGGAAGACCAGCTGTTGCCCATGCAGCAAGTCTCCCTCTCCACGCCACCAATGTTGTCCAGGGGAAGGGCTGATACAGCTTGGCACCAGTATCGTCGCAGGAGTTGCCAGAACGAGGTTGAAGGCAACGTCAGACTGCCTTAGGGACTCCAGCTCCGGATTTGTCCTCAGGGTTTACTCCCGAAGCCTTTCCCATGAGTGGGTGTGGCCACAAGGCAGTGGAGGTTTGAATCAGAGGTGCTTTGTGATCCAACCTGTGTTTTCCCTCTCTTAGATGAACTGCCTTCCCAGGCTGACGAGCTCCACCTACCCGAGTGGAATTAATCACGGCTAATCTCACTCCTAAATAGCTCCTGCTATGCCACATTTGCTGGCAACAATGGGACCCGGATGATTGCTCCTCACTCAGAAATAGTTCCATCCCAGCTGTATTCAGTAGCTTTGTTGCCCAATTTCTCCCCCTTCCTTTTGTCAGAGGATAAACCTGGCTGGTTCTGTAGATTAAGCGGGAGTGTGGTAAGATGAGCCTTTATGGGCGGTGAACATACTGTATAGCTCATGTTTGCTATCTGACATTAGTATTATCAATAATGTCTTCTAGTGTTATAGAACGACAGATAACACATTTCGGCGAGCTGTGGCACTAGCCACCAAAATGATTCCCTATATAGACAACTCTGCTGTAATATAATAGCTGATTTCATAAGAAACCTTGCATTATAGAAAGTTGTGTTATGACTGAACCTGTTTAAGCATAGATTTGAAGCATAGATTTAAACAGGTTTGACCAGTTGTTTCTGAGCTATAACCATGTAAAGCAAACAGTTTTCCTAATACATTCTTCACATTATAACCATACATTATGGAAGCATGCATGATAGCAGAACTATCTGGGTAAAGGTTAAAAGTTCAAAGTAACTTATTGCCAAAGTACATCTTCTACCTGAACCCTTGAGATTTGTCTTCTTGCGGGTAGCCAGAAAAGAGGCACAATGGAACCCATCAAAAACATACACACACCAGAAAGTCCGTCATACACCCAATGTGCAAAATATAAAGAAATAAACAAATAACATACAGAGCATTAACCACAGGGTCCCTGAAAACAAGTGCACAGCCACCGAGCCTTCACATAATGAAGGCTCACAAACTTTGTGAGCCATTTCAGAATTTTAGAGGGATATGGGTCAAATGCAAGCAAATGGGACTCACTCAAATAGAGGTCTTAATCGGCATTCATGAGCTGAATGAAAGGACCTGTAAAACTCCACAACACTACAATTCTATTTCAGCTATTGACCTTAGCTCTGGTTGTTAGAATGAGCATTGCAAAAGTTCAAAGGTCAAAATAAATTTATTATCAAACTACATATATGTCACCACATACAACCCTGAGATTCATTTCCCTGCGGGCATACTCAACAAATCGATATAAGAGTAACGGTCACAGGATCAATGAAAGATAAACCAGAGAGCAGAAGAAAACAGACTGTGCAAATGCAAATATAAATAAATAGCAATAAATAATGAGAACATGAGATAATGAGATAAAGGAGCCCTTAAAGTGAAATCACTGGGTTGTGGAAACATTTCAATGATAGGGCAAGTTGTGTCAAGAGTGTGATGGTTGAGGGGTAAATACTGTTCTTGACCCTAGTGCTGTGAGTCTTGGGGCTCTTGTATCCTTTACCTGATGGCAGCAGTGAGAAGAGAGCTTGGCCTAGTTGGTGGGGATCTCTGATGCTCTCCTATGACAATGTTTCATGTAGATGTACTCAATAACTACCTTTTGTAGTCTTCATTCACCAAAAGTACACATGGCTTTTCTGATGTTCATAAGCTGTTCCACACAACTTGGTAAATTCAGAGACTTGTTTCCAGATTTCCCTATGTCATACTTGGAGGCCATTTTGATTCTCAAGTCCATGCCAACTCACAGGGCAATCCCCCACTGTTTTACCCTGTAGCCTATTTTCCTCATATTCACATCAACTCTCCCCCACCTTCTATCTCCTACCTACCCATTAGGAGTAATTTACAGTCACCAATTAAATTACTGGCCAGAACTTCTATAGGATGTGAAGGGGATCTGCAGCACCAGGAGGGAAGTCATGTTGTTAGTTGGGTAGCTAAGCTGTGAGGCAATAGCTCTACTCAATGAGTCACTGGACATTACCCAAGGTCTCATGACAAGCACTAATTTAGGGACACAATCACAATCTATATTGGCATTGCTCAAGTAATGGTCCTGATTTCAAACAGGTTTTCCATGGTGTGGATATAGTGCTATTGAAAAAAAAATATTGGGAGAAAGGATCATGCTGGTTGGAAACTGCCCCAGAAAGGAAAAATTGGGTCTTACCTAACATAGGGGGCATCTAGATTATTGTCACAGAACCTGATGATCAACATGAGTGAGGAGTTCTCAGTGCTCAATGGGCCATAGCCCTTGAATTCCTGTCTCTGTTCGAGCAGGATTTCTGCTTCCTCCTTCCTAAGGTGATTATAGGGCCAGATAAAAAGGCTTGTGATGTGCAACATAAAAATTAGCCCTTTAAATGTCAGGAAAGCATATTGAGTTGACATCCAATTTTGGCTTATCATAGAGGGAGTAACATATCATGGAAACGGGGCCTTTGGCTCAATTCGTCCATGCCAACAAAGATGCACACCTAAACTAATCCCATTCGCCTGCTATTGGCCCATATCTCTCTAAGTCTTTCCTATCCATGTACCAGGACTTAGCATAATCCAGGTTTGTTTGTAGTCTAGAAGGAGACCATTTTTAGCTCTTCAGTCTATGTCAGAACACAAAACAATCGAGCTACACCACAATTTCCCCATGAAAACTATTCACCCCAAAATCCAATTAACTAAGCTCAGATTCCACCAATCACCTACACATCAGGGGTAATTTGCAGAGGCCTCTTGACCCACCCACTCACAGATCTTTGGGATGTGGGAGGAAACTAGATGAAACCTACATGGCCACACAGAGAACATGCAAGCTCCAAGTAGACAGCATTAGAGGTCAAAATCAAACCTGGTTCTTGTGCTAGATGAGTTGTTGATTATCCCTAAATTTCAACATGGATTCTGAAGTGACTTAGTAATCTATTCTGGACCTATCGATCTACCTGCAGTCGGTGCTATGACTTCTCACATCATTACTGCAAGGGTCTTCTATCTGTAAGAAACCCATCTACGAAGGGATGGTAATCTAGCTGTGCATTTGGGACCTGATGCGGTGCCATGTGTCACAGTTAATGAGGAGGCAAGAAAGTAGTTTAAAAAGAAGATGGAGTGGCCTGGACTCTCCCTGTTCAGAGAAGATTGCAGTTGTGATGCGGGAAGTGCTCCACTGTCTTTGGACTCTGCGCCTTGAAGCTGACACATGGGAGGTCTGAGCTGGTTAATAAACACCACCCCCTTCTCAAAATTGCCGGTGTGACAAAGCTTCAGTGCAAGAAAATGGTAAATACATAGGGTGGATACTGAGAAACTGTTTTCCATAACAAAGACACATCTATAACCAGAAGGCATAGGCCCACAGTGGGGAGTAAGAGGAAATACAAGGAATAAGGTATTCACTCAGAGGGTAGTTGGAATTTGGAATGCATAGTCTGAAAAGATGGTGGGGGGGGGGGTACTCTGACAACATTTAAAAAGTATCTGGACAAACAGTTGAGTCACCAAGACATAGAAGGCTATGGATCAAGTGCTGGTAATAGGTAGGTGCTTGATGGGTAGCATAGATAGGGTGGGCTGAAGGGCTTATTGCACTGCTGAGTGACTTAATGACTGTGACTCTAAGATCCACCACATGCTGGAGGTCATTCTGGTTGTTTTGCGGTTTTTTGAAACACAGGTTGGATCACAAAGCACCTCTGGTTACCATACTTTCAGAAGGAAGTGTTGTCACCGATGATAAAATAAGTAACTAAACTAACTGGGCCCAGAACACATGCATTCTTATGACTCAAACATGCTTTTTATTTTACTTGTGCACAAAGAGAACAGCATGGCCCCTGTCACCCACACTTTTCTGCTACTTTTATACAGAATTGACTTTATCAGTTGCAGTGTATGTTTGAATTCCTTACTTGCAAGACCAATCGCCATTCACTAGAGCGATATTAAAAGCCAAATAAAACTTCAAGCTGGCAAACAATGACATTTTGAAATTAGTAAAGCAATTGTCACTTCGTTAATGGGTATGTGTTGCATCCTTCCATTGTTTCTGTCTCATCTCTCTCCACCACCCCCTATTGAGGTAAGGTGCTATATTTTAGGAAGACCTTTCTGGAAACCATCTCACTACAAAGATCTCACTCAGCTGGCTTCAGTATACCCTGTCGCAGTTACACCAGCCTAACTCCTCTGTAGTAAGAGGCAGTGTCTCCAGCAGTCATACTTCATTTGACTACAACTGCCCCAGGTCGTTCATGCTTGGATGGTGCCTTTAACCGTTGCCTTATCACAACTTCCACAGACATGAAGGTCCCAGAGAGCATGGAGAGAGAAAAAAAAATCACTGGACTCATTGAGACACATGAGTTCATGAGATTCAAGGTTTTGACCCGAAATTGTTGGAGGGATGAGGGATTTTAGCTGCAAGAATAGATTAAGATGACTGGGACTATTCTTCTTGGTGCAAAGAGATTCAAGAGGCCCTGTGTTAGGGATAGACAAGTGGTTAATTAGACTACATCACAAGATGCTGCCAAAGGGCACAGCCTTCCCCAGTGTGGATGATATCTTTAAAAGCAGTGGTTCAAGAAGGAGACATTTATCATTCAGGACCCTCAATATCTGGGTTATGCCCTCCTCTCATTACTGATCAGGAAGTACAGGAGCCTGAAGATCCACACTAAATGTTTTAGGAACAGCTTATTCCCCTCTGCCATCAGATTTCTGAATTGTTCATGAACACTAACTCTCTATTTCTCTTTTGCAGTATATATATAGAGAGAGCAGTCCGCAGACGCCTTCAAAGCCACAGTGAAGAACTACTTGGGTGACAGTACCTCCATTGACTCCAGGAGCTGCAACTTTGTAATACAATCTATAGCTCAGCCATAACAGCATTTGGGAAAAAGGAACACAGGAATGCAGACAGGTACGAAGCCCATTGAGAAGGATTTCCGCCTGAAGCATAGACTGTACTTTTTTCCATAGATGCTGCCTGGCCTGCTGAGTTCCTCCAGCATTTTGTATGTGTTGCTCAGATTTCCAACATCTGCAGATTTTCTCTTGACTGTCACATCTCTCTCCTTTATATTGTGGGGAAATATTGGCATGACTTCAGAGCCTTGCATCCAGAGTCTACCCAGAGTCCCAGTGCAGGTTCAGAACATGTAGGTCTACCGTGGATAGGATCTTCTCACTGCACCAGCTGCAGGAGAAGTGTTGAGAGCAGCAAAAGCCACTGTACATGCCTTCATTGATCTGACCAAGGCGTTCGACCTCATCTGCAGAATCAGACTCTTCAAATTCGTGCTGAAGATAGGATCCCCACCTCAAGACTGCGTAGCATCGTATCATCCTTCCATAAGGACATGCACAGCACCGTCTGCTTCAGCGGACCAACTTCTAGTGCCTTCCCAGTGAGCAGCGGTTCTGACACCAACCTTCTTTGGAATCTTCTTCTCCATGCTCCGTCACTATGCTTTCACAGACTGCACAGTAGGCATTTACCTTTGCACAGAGCTGATAGTAAGCTGTTCAACAACACTCGCTTGCACTCCTAGACCAAAGTTAGGACAGTCCTCCCCTGCGAAATTCTGTTTGCAGATGATGCAGCATTGACGTTGAGAAAGAGGATGTGCTGGAGCTTTTTAAAGGTATTAAGTTAGATAAGTCACCAGAACCAGACAAGATATACCCCAGGCTACTGTGGGAAGTGAGGGAGGAGATTGCTGAGCCTCTGATAATGATCAATAGGTACAGGAGAAGTACCAGAGGATTGGAAGGTTGCAAACATTGTTCCCTTGTTCAAGAAAGTGAGTAGAGATAACCCAGGAGATTATAGACCAGTGAGTCTTACTTTAGTGATGGGCAAGTTGTAGGAGAAGATCCTGAGAGGCAGGATTTATGAGCATTTGGAGTATCATAACCTAATTAAGGGTAGTCAACATGGCTTTGTCAAGGACAGGTTGTACTTTAAGAGCCTGATCGAATTCTTTGAGGATGTAACAAAACACATTGATGAAGGTAGAGCAGTGGATGTAGTGTATATGGATTTCAGTAAGGCATTTGATAAGATTCCCCATGCAAGGCTTATTCAGAAACTAAGGAAGCATAGGATCCAAGACGACCTTGCTTTGTTGATCCAGAATTGACTTGCCCATTGAAGGGAAACGGTGGTTATAGATGGTTCATATTCTCCATGGAGGCCAATAACCAGTGGTATTCCATAGGGATCTGTTTTGGGAGCCTGCCTCTTTGTGATTTTTATAATTGATCTGGATGAGGAAGTAGAAGTGTGGGTTATTAAGTTTGCTGATGACACAAAAGTTGGGGTGTTGTGGATAGTGTTGAGGGCTGTCAAAGGTTATAGTGGGACATCGATAGGATGAGAACTGGGCTGAAAAGTGTCAGATGGAGTTCAACCCAGATAAGTGTGAAGTGGTTCATTTTGATAGGTCAAATTTGAAGACAGAATATAATATTAATAGTAAGACTCTTGGCAGTGTGGATGATCAGCGAGATCTTGGGGTCCATGTCCATGGGATACTCAAATCTGTTGCACAGGTTGACAGTTTTGTTAAGAAAGCATATGGTGTGATGGCCTTCATCAATCTTGAGATTGAGTTCAAGATCCGTGAGGTAATGTTACAGCTTTATAAGATCTTAGTTAGACCCCACTTGGAGTACTGTGTTCAGTTTTGGTCACCTCACTACAGGAAGGACATGGATACTATAAAGAGAGTGCAGAGGAGATTTATAAGGATGTTGCTTGGATTGGAGAGCATGCCTTATGAGAATAGGTTGAGTGAGCTTAGTATTTTCTCTTTGGAAGTTCAGAGGATGAGAGGTGACCTCATAGAGGTGTTTAAGATGATGAGAGGCATTGATTGTGTGGATAGACAGAGGCTTTTCCAGAGTTGAAATGGCTAGCATGAGGGGATATAGTTTTAAGGTGCTTGGAAGTAGGTACAAGGGAGATGTCAGAGTTAAGTTTTTCACACAGAGACTGGTGGGTGTGTGGAATGCACTGCCAGCGACGATGGTAGAGACAGATACAATAGGAATAGGATCTCTTAGATCGGTACATGGAGTTAGAAAAGTAAAGTTATGCAGTAGGGGTACTCTAAGCAGTTTCTAGAGTAGGATACCTGGTCAGCACAACATTGTGGGCTGAAGGACCTGTAATGTGCTGTAGATTTCTATGTTCTATGTTTATGCTAAGAGAAATGACTAAACTCATTCCACCTACATTGCCTCAGGTGCAACTTGCACATCTCCTGGTGGGACAGAAGCACCAACAAAAAGGTTCTCCTGCAGACTGACACCTCCAGCATCCATGCACTATTCAGCCACAAAAGCCTCAGAAGGTTGGGCCATGTCCAATGGTTGGACCGGGGATCCATCCCCAAGGACATGCAGCATGGCGAGCTGAGTGAGGGTTATTGCCCCCGAGGAAGACCATGCCTCCAATACAGGGATGTCTTGCAAGCGTGACATTCAACCCCAAAACATGGGAGGAAACAGTCGAAGACCCAGACAGCATGGAGGGATGCAGTCAAAAGCGATGCAGAACGTGCTGAGATAGCAAGGACCAACATGCTCATCAACAAGAGAGCCAGAAGGAAAGACAGAGTTGTTTCACCCTTCCCCCTTCATCTGCAGCCACTCTGAAAGAGACTGTCACCCCAGAGTGGGGTTGTACAGCCCCTCTAGAGAG
Organism: Hemitrygon akajei; assembly: GCF_048418815.1. Classification (NCBI taxonomy): domain Eukaryota; kingdom Metazoa; phylum Chordata; class Chondrichthyes; order Myliobatiformes; family Dasyatidae; genus Hemitrygon; species Hemitrygon akajei. The sequence goes on along the minus strand of NC_133132.1, from coordinate 58,539,276 downwards.
TGCAAATAACCCCAAGGCTACAACCTCAAAAACCATTAGAAAAAGTGTCACACCATCGACTCTCGATACATACGGCTACCGAGATGACGATGCTGTAAGTATTGATTTATTTATTACTGTAACCTAATTATTTTTAATGTCATGCACTGTACTGAAGCAATAAGAGGACAAATTTAACAATGTAGGTCAGAATTAAGGATCCCCCTCAGTACTCTGAAGAATGGAGTTAGCAGAGGTTTACCATCTCCTGCAAGAGGAAGCTGGGCAGTACCTTCAGTTGAACTCTGTCTTTTTGTGTGTTTCCCCCTAGCTGTTAGTCTGTGATTTTGTCTTGCCACGTGCTCCTGTCCCCACTCCAGAAAAGTACTCAGGTGAGCCCGATACCTGCTGCTCTTTTCTTTCCCAGCGCACCTTCATTTTTGAATTACAACCAACATTTCTGATTGTTCGAGCCAAGGTAGCCTATGTCATCACCCAACTGTCCGATCAGGCAAGAGAATGGGAACAGCTGTCTGGGAGGCAGCTTTCTGCATTAGTTTTCAGTTATTTTCTGAGGAGATGAGGAAAGTGTTTGAGCACTCCAAACATGGGAGAGAGGCTGCCTGTGAAATACTGCATGTGCACCGGGGGTACAGATCTGTGTCAGATTACGCCATGAAGTTCCAGACCCTAGTCACCTCCAGCAGCTGGAACTCGGAGGCACAGTACGACACCTTCCTGAATGGCCTCTCTGAAGACATCAAAGATGAGCTGGTCACCCAGGACCTTCTCGCCACCTTTGAAGCCCTGGTGGATTTGGCCATCCGTATTGATGTTTGCCTTCAGCAGCGCCGCAGAGGGAGGGGGTCCAGAGGTTCCCTGGGGGCACAGGTGATTTCCAATCTCCTCGTCAATCTATATTGCCCTGCCATTTGCTCCCATCTACTATTCCCGTTCCAGAGCCTAAGGCAATGCATGTTGACCATACCTGCCTGATGCTGACTGAAAGACAAAGGAGAATCAGCACCCGTTCCTGTCTGTATTGTGGCCAACCAGGCCACTTCATCTCCACCTGCCCAGTAAAAGCCAAGCGCCCACTAGTAGGACGAGGAGTACTGGTGAGCATGACCCCTCTCCAGCCCTCCTCGATGCCACTCACTCTCATGCCTGCTTCTCTGGAGTGGGGCGTCCAATGGCGAGCAGTCTCCATCCTGGTCGATTCTGGTGCGGAGGGGTGTTTTATCGATTTCTGCTTGGCTGCCCAGTGGGGGTTACCCATGTCTGCTCTCCAGTCACCATTGATGGCCAATGCCTTGAACGGTCAGAGACTGGCTAACATCACTCATGCCATAACACCAGTGGCTCTCAGTTTATCCGGCAACTGCCATGAACAGTTAACCCTTTATGTTATTGACTCTCTTCAAGCTCCCATTGTCCTGGGCCATCCCTGGTTAGTTAAGCACACCCCCCCCCCCCCACACATTGACTGGCTCAGTTGCAAGCTTGTAGGCCAGAGCCCATTCTTGTCACTCCCACTGCCTCCGCCTTGCTCAAATCCCCTTGTCTCCAAGCCCAGATTCCCCGGAAGAATTTACGGACCTTAGTGCCATCCCTCCTGAAAACATGGACCTTGAGGCTGTGTTCAGCATGTCCCAGGCCACTTCCCTGTCGCCTCATTGTCCATATGATTGCACCATTGACCTCTTGCCTGGCACATCTTCCCCAAGGGGCCGCCTGTATTCCCTGTCCGTACCTGAAACAGAAGACATGAATAAGTACATTCAAGAGTCCCTGGCTGCAGGCATCATCCGGCCATCTTCCTCCCCTGCTGGTGCCGGTTTTTCCTTTGAAAAGAAGGATGGCTCCTTACGTCCATGCATTGATTACCGGGGACTGAATGAAATCACTGTTAACAACTGTTACCCTCTTCTGCTCATGACCTTGGCACATGAACTACTGCAAGGAGCCTCAGTTTTCACCAAGCTTGATCTCCATAATGCGGATCATCTTGTCCACATCCACGAAGTGGAAGATGGCCTTCAACACCACCTCAGGCCATTACGAGTATCCAGTCATGCCATTTGGTCTCGCCAATGCCCCCGCTGTCTTCCAAGCCCTGATAGATGACATTCTCAGAGACATGCTGGACCAATCTGTGTTTGTGTACCTCAGTGACATTTTGATTTTTTTTCTAAGTCCCTTGCTGAACACGCAGGTCATGTCCGCAGAGTTCTCCAGCGCCTTCTGGAGAACCAGCTCTTTGTGGAGGCTGAGTGATGTGAGTTTCATCGCATTACAGTCTCCCTCCTGGGGTATGTAACTTCAGGCAGCTCCATTCAGATGGACCAACAGAAGGTCAAGGCGGTGGCCAAATGGCCCCAACCTTTGACTCATCGGGAATCGCAAAGCTTCTTGGGCTTTGCTAACTTCTATTGCCGCTTCATCAGAAATTACAGTACACTGGCTGCACCACTCATCGGCTGTCAGATTCTCCTGGTCCCCTGCTGCTGAGAAAACATTCTCTGACCTGAAGGAACATTTCACCTCTGATCCCATCCTGATTCAACCCGACACCAACCGGCAGTTCATTGTGGAGGTGGATGCATCTGATATTGGCGTAAGAGCTGTTCTCTCACAGCGCTCACCCCTCAGAAGGTACACCCCTGTGCCTTTTCCTCTCACCGCCTCACTCCCACAGAGCGGAATTACGATGTCGGAAACTGGGAGCTGCTGGCTGTGAAGCTAGCTGTGGAGGAATGGAAGCATTGGCAGGAGGAAGCCAAGGTACCATTCTTAGTCTGGACTGATCACAAGAATCTGGAATATATCCGTACTGCCAAACGTCTTAACTCCCGTCAAGCTCGTTGGTCCCTATTTTTCTCAAAATTCAATTTTACTCTGTCACTCCACCCCGGTTCCAAAAATGGAAAACCTGATGTCCTCTCCCAAAGATTTCCTTCCTCTGAGACCCCTGAGGTCCCCGATGTTATCCTCCCTGCTCACTGTCTCGTGGGTGGAGCGCAATAGGACATTGAAGCCATGGTGCAAGCTGCTCAACAGGGCGAGGCAGGCCCTAGTCAATGCCCCACTAACCGTGTTTATGTTCCCAGCTCTGTTCACTCACAGGTATTGCAGTGGGGTCATTCTTCCAGATTATCCTGCCACCCTGGAACCAAGCTTACTTGGGCTTTCCTCCGTTGGTGGTTCTTCTGGCCCTCCATGGGAGGTGACATCCACAACTTCGTCTTAGCCTGCTCGGTCTGTGCTCAAGGCAAGAACTCTAACCAGTCACCTGCTGGTCTTCTACAATCCCTATCTATCCCCAAGAGATTCCCTGGTCTTCCCCCATCAGATGGTACTACCACCATTCTCACAGTAGTTGATTGTTTCTCCAAGTCTGTACACTTCATTCCTTTACCTAAACTCCCCACTACCAGCCAAATTACTAGTACTGCATTTTCTTTAATTACATGATTTACCTGTAGGTGTTGTCAGACAGGGGCTCTCAATTCACATCCAACTTCTGGAGGGCATTCTGTAATCTTCTGGGTGCTTCTGTGAGTCTGTCTTCAGGACTCCACGCACAGACCAATGGCCAGACCGAGCAGGCCACCCAACAGCTAGAGACCGTATTGCGGTGTCTGGTCTCCCAGAACCCCTCCGCGTGGAGTCAGCAGCTACCCTGGGCGGAGTACGCCATTAACTCTCATCCATCCTCATCCACCGGTCTGTCCCCTTTCGAGTGCTGCCTTGGCTACCAACCTCCACTGTTTCCTGCCCAGGAAGAGGAGGTTGGCATTCCACCTGCCAGGGCATACATCCGCCGTTGTCAGCATACATGGAGGCGCACTCGCTCTGCCATTCTCTGTGCCTCTGCTAGGATCAAGCGTCAAGCTGACCGCCATCACTCCAAGGCCCCACGTTATTGCCAGGGACGGCGTGTGTGGCTTTTAACCCCTCAGGGTGGATTTTTGCAAGCTCGCCCCTCGCTTCATCGACCCCTTTCCCATTGCTGAAGTCATCAGCCCTGCAGCCGTCCATTTCAAGCTCCCCTCAGCTCTCCGCCACATTCATCCCGCCTTCCATGTGTCCCACATCAAGCCTTTCATGAGCCACCCCCGTGTCCTGACCCCAAAACCTCCCCTTCCCCTACAGCTCATCGATGGGTCAGAGGCCTTCACGGTGCATCGACTGCTGGATGTTTGTTGCCGGAGCCATGGCCTCCAGGACCTTGTGGACTGGGAGTGCTATGGTCCTGAGGAGAGGTGCTGGGTCCTGCCCGTAACATCCTGGAGCCCTCTGTCATCAGGGACTTACATCGCCAGCACCTAGCTGTACCTGCTGTGACTCCAGGAGGCATCTGTGGGGTGGGGCGGGGGGGGTTTCTGTCAGTACCTCCTGTTGAACTCTGTCTTTTTGTGTGTTTCCCCCTAGCTGTCAGTCCGTGGTTTTGTATGGCCACGTGCTCCTGTCCCCGCTCCTGCTCTGCTCCAGCCCCTGTATCACTGAGTACTCCATCTCTCATCTGTTTCTCATTATTACCTGTATTGCTGCCACCCGTGCCTCGTTGTGCTCCACCTATCATCTGCCTCTCTGTTTATTGCTCAGTGTATTCCAGTCCTGTGTTTTCACCTGTTTGTTGCCAGATTGTGCCTGTGAATTTTCCCGAGCCTTTTCAGCATACATATCTGTATTCCGTCCATCTGAATATCAACCCTGGGTTTTGGATTTCTCTGGATGTTTTGATCTCTGCCTGAGCTTTGAGGACGACTTTGTTTGCACCTTGGGATTTGTTACTCAATTAATATCACTGTGTGCACAGTAATGGGTCTGCAATCGGATCCCTGCTCCCGCGTCCTGACAAAGCCGCAAAGTTGCTTCACAATGAGCCACAGCACTACTGAAGCAAAGGCAGAAACTTAGTCACTGGGTTATTAAGCTACAGTGCCTATAAAAAAATTATTCACCCCTCCCCCCACTTCCCGGGAAGTTTCCATGTCTTATTATTTTACAACATTGAAACACAGTGGACTTAATTTGGCTTTTTTTGACACAGATTAACAGAAAAAGATTCGTCAGTCCCAACACAGTCCCCTGTGAAACACTACTTGTCACCAGCAGCCAGCCAGAAATGGCTCCCTTTATTCTCACTCTGCCTCCTGCCAATCAGCCACTGCTTTATCTAGGCTAGAAACTTCCCTAGGTAATACCATAGGCTTGTAGCTTGTTAAGCAGTCTCATGTGTGGCACCTTGTCAAAGGCCTTCTGAAAATTCATGTACGCATTATCAACTGATTGCCCATTGTTTACCCTGCTTGTTATTTCTTCAAAGAATTCCAACAGATTTGTCAGGCAAGGTTTTTCCTTGAGGAAACCATGCTGACTAGGGCCTATTTTATCATGTGTCTCCAAGCATCCTGAACAATCGACTCCAACATCTTCCCAACCACTGAGGTCAAAGTAACTGATCTATAGTTTCCCTTCCTCTGCCTCTCTCCCTTCTTGAACTGTGGAGTTATACTTGCAATTTTCCAGAACCATTCCAGAAACAGTAATTCTAGAAAGATCATTACCGATACCTCCACGGTCTCTTCAGCCACCTTTTTCAGATCCCTAGGGTGCACACCATGTGGTCCAAGTCACTTATCCACCTTCAGAGCTTTTAGTTTCCCAAGAACCTTCTCTCCAGTTATGGTAACTTCACTCACTTATGCCCCCGGCACTGGAACTTGCACCATACTGCTAGTGTCTTCCACAGTGAAGACTGATGCAAAATACTTAGTGAGTTTGTCCACTATTTCATCGTCCCCCATTACTACCTCTCTAGCATTGTTTTCCCGCGGTCCAATATCCACTCTTGCCTCTCTTTTACACTTGATGTATCTGAAGAAACTTTTGGTATCCTCTTTAATATTATTGTCTAGCTTGCTTTCGTATTCCATTTTTACCTTCTTAATGACTTTTTTTAGTTGCCTTCTGTTGGTTTTTAAAAGCTTCTCAATCCTTTAACTTCCTACTCATCTGTGCTCCATAATATGCCCTCTCTTTGGCTTGTGTTGGTTTTGACTTCTCTTGTTAGCCACGGTTGTGTCATCTTTCCTTTAGAATACTTCTTCCTCTTTGGGATGTATATACCCCGTGCCTTCCTAATTGATTCCAGAAATTCCAGTCATTGCTGCTCTGCTGTCATCCCTGCCAGTGTTCTTTTCCAATCAATCCTGGCCAACTCCTCTCTCATGCCTCTGTAATTCCCTTTACTCCACTGTAGTAATAATAGATCTGTGTTTATCTCCTCAAATTTCAGGGTGAATTACGATCATATTACGATCACTTACCCCTTAGGGTCTTTTACCTTAAGTTCACCAAGGATCTTTTACCTTAATATGGAAGGATGTGAGGTTGTGAAATGCATGGTTAAGAGTTGATTCTATTGGTGGAGAAGGGATTTCCTCCAAGCTTACTGGGAATCAGACAGCAATTTTATGGACTGCCACAGTTAAAATAAAACCGAGAGGCCTAGAAATACAATACATGGTTTCCTGAAAGTGGTTTTGTAGGTAGACAGGGTGTTGAAAGTATTTGACACACTAGACTTCATCAGTCAGGGCACTGAGTACAGAAGATGGGATGTTATTGAAGTACTGCATTCAGATTTAGTCTCCCTGAATAGAAAGATGCTATTAAGCTGGAAAGAGTATATGGATTTACAAGCATGTTGCCAGAATTCAAGGGACTGAGTTTTGGAGAGAGGCTGGAGGAGGTTGTGATTTATTTCACTGGAGCATTGGAGATTGAGGGTTGATCTTCTAGAAGAGTATAAAGTCATGAGGAGCATAGATAGGGTGGACGTGCACTGTCTTTTCCCCAGAGTTGTAGGCTGAAGAATTGGAAGGCTTGGGTTTAAAGTGAGAGGGGAGAGATTTGATAGGAGCCTGATGGGCAACTTTTCACTCAGAAGGTGATACATAGATGGAATGAGCTCCCAGGGGCAGGTACATTAACAACGCTTAAAAGGTACTTGAATAAATAATGTGCAAAGATTTATAGGGATATGGATCAAAATGCTGGCAAATCTTAGATGAGCATTTAGGACAGCCTGACTGAGATGGACCGAAGAATCTGTTTCTGTGCTGTATGACTCCAACTCTATGATCAACGAGTTCCACAACCAAAGTCAAGTTCAAAGTAAAAGTCAGAATCTCACTGATTTTCATCCGTACAAGTGCATATATGTACAGATGCAATGAGACACTTCCTTGCAGCAGCATCATGGGCACATAGCATCAGAGAATCAGCATTCACAAGAAATCCGGGTAAGAAAAAAATCCCTTCAATTCAACTTTTTATCTTTTTTACAATAACTTAAATCTGGCTCTTGAATCATCCATTAATAGGAAGAGCTTCCCTCAGTTTACCCCATTCAAGCATGTCAAGGAAATGATCTGCCGCCAAGTATTTTTTTCCATGAATACCAGATGGACTTTGCTGCCATCTAGTGTTGGAAGCAAAGTATGTGACGAGTTACTGCAAGAATTAGAAATTCACAAGGAGAGGAACATCTCTAAATCACTTTAGTCAAATGGAGCACATGTACCAACAAAACCACAGGTGAATTTCACATCCCACAGATATGCTGTTCAAAGTCAGACAAACTCAGAATTTAAAAAAAAAACAACAGAATGCATATTGCCGCTTCTATGCTTCTGAGAAATAAGTATGACCCTGAAATTGAAATCTTAACTTGGCACATTCACAGCATGGACGTTATGTGCGGTTTCTGAAATTTGGTGCCATTGACATAACTTTACCTACAGTAATGTGCAAAAGTCTTGGGCACATAAAAAGCTAGGAGTTTATCACAATAATGTAGTAATTTTAAGTCCTGTCCTACTTCTGCAAAAAAAAAATTCATGACTTGAGTGTAGATAAACCTGATTCTGATCTAGGTTTCTATTGGGGTTTCAGGGTGGGAAGGGGCAGGGAGAGAGGATTCCTTCTTCAGAAAAGGGAGGAGAAGGGAGCGAGAAGCACCAGTGAGACATTCTAATAATCCAGTTGTTTGGAATCAAATGACTTTGCCTGGTGTCTCAGGGCTGGGCATGTCTGCACCCGTTCCACCCCCTGCCCCTGGCATTCCTTCTCTGCTATCTATTCCACATCTCTCCCATGGTGCTCCACCCTCACCATTCCCGGCATTCTGTGCTCCTGCCAGGTTTATAAACCTGCTCTCTGCTCCACACTGACAAATACAGTGCTGTACAAAAGTCTTGGGCTCACTAGATGTGTGTGTGCGTGTGCGTGTGTGTGTATGTGTGTGTGTGTGTGTGTGTGTGTGTGTGTGTGTGTGCGCACGCGTGTGCTTAAGACTTTTGCAAAGTACCTGAACTTCAAAAAATAATAATTTAATATACCACATCATATGTCTCTGCCTGCCTCTATTTCCTCTTCCTTCACCCTATATTTGTCCAACATTACTTCCAGATGACCCAATATTCCTCCAATTAACAAGTGCAAAAATTGAAATGCGTGCTTTCCTTCCCTGCACCAAACTCCCATCAACTCTATTTCTTATCCATCTATTCTTTTCTAATCCCCGACTACTGTTGCAATCTGAACCTAGTGATTCCAGAAGAAACCTTTAGCCTCAAGTATTACAGTTCTCCTGACCAGCTTCTGCAAACTTTCAGTACGTCTGATCTCCAACATCAATCCATAACCTTGAAACGTGGCAAAAAAGAGAGAGATGCTGAACTGTAAAACAGGTATTTATTATACATCATTAGACTTCTATGCCAAGTTCTATAAATATCAACTTGGTAGGAAACTAATTCATTCAGCCTCTGGGCTTTCTTGATTAGATGAAGAACCAGTCCCATTTGTTTGAGATGCCAGCTGGATTACAAAAAGTTGTCCCTGAGCACAGTGGTGTGTGTTTTCAAGTTTTTGTATCTTCTGCACAATGGAGAGGAGGGGAGGGGTGAAGACAGAATGTTCATTAGGGTGGGATCTGTGATTATTCTAGCTGTTTTTCTGAATCAGAGGAAAGTAAGGGCAGAGTTCATGGAGAGGAGCAGGGTAGCTGTGATAGACTGAGTTGTGTCCACAACTCCACAATCTCTTGCAGTCTTGAAGCAAAGATTTTTGTGATTGGATGTGTCACAACCACGGATTTGGCAGTGCAGTAGATATGGCAATTACGTTTGTGAATTTGTATGTGTCAGCTAATTATTATTTAATCGTGATAGTATTTAACTCCATACTTGTTGTCGTAGTGCTTGCCAAGACTTTAACAGAGCACAGCAACGCTTTGCTTTTGTTTGCATTGGCCTTGCCTGAAAAATTGGTCAGGAGTCAACTGACTCTGAAGACACGCAGTATTTGTTTAATAATTAGATTTTTTTCCAGCCACAGTGTAGGCTTCATTTTCCGTTTGAGAGTTTTAGTTAACGGCCCTGTTTGACCTAGTGTTTATTGTTTTATTTTCCCTTGAACGCTGTTTGCATTAAAGTTTTGTGAACTATCGATCCACTTCGGTGTCTCTCACTCCACACTTGGGCCATAACCGAACTGCAGTGACACCAAGTCTCGACCACACACAAAGATGGACCCAGCAGAGAGACAGCAGCGGACCTTGGCCATGAGATTCATTGGTCCAGTAGGAGACAAGCTACTAGCAATTGAATCTGTTCTCAGTGAAGTTATGGAGGCAATGAGGCAGATAATCTCGTGCTGACAAGCCCAGTCTCACTTGGGGGAACAGGTATCGTCCCTAGCTGTAACTGTTCAACAGCTCGCCACAGACAATCGGACGGATTTCCGCACTCATGGCCACCATCCACAAGCTCACTGTGAACAGCCAGCATCAGCTGACAGCCATTAACATTCTCGCCAAAGTAATTCAGCAGCCTCAGGCCACCTCAGTCCCACTCCCAGCATCTCGCAGGTCCTCATTTACTGCTGCCCCGACAATCTCTGCTGATAATGGTCCCGCTCCCGGACCGGAGCTGGCTCCCCCATTTGGACCCCCAGAGACACCCGCGGCCGTACAAGGACTGAGTATTCCACCTCCAGGCAGATATTCTGGTGATCCCGAAGGCTGCAGGAATTTTATTACCCAATGGGAGCTGACATTCCAAGCCCAGCCTGGTCATTTTGGTGATGATGCACAAAAACTGGCATTGATGCACCATCAATAACTCTCTGAGATGTGAGGCGAGATATAGGCTTTTATTGGCTGGAAGAAAGAACAAGCAGCAATTGACCACCACACTGCATCCTGGAGACTGAGACTGGGGCGGAGTCCCCAATCGCCTTTATACCGGGGTCCGTGGGAGGAGCCACAGGAGCAGTCAGCAGGGGGGCATGTCCAGACAGGTATATGTAGTTCACCACAGGCATACCCGGTCAATCTTCTTGATGGGCCTCCACTCAGCCGGGTCAACGCTTTACGTGAGCAAGGATATCCCGCAGCCCAATCGTTTCGGCATTGTGTGGTGGAGTTAAGGAGGGCTTTTGATCTTCCAGTACGGGGTCAAGAGGCTGCCCACCAACTCTTGGACCTGCGCCAAGGCAGAGGAACAGTGAGAGCCTATGCAGTTAAATTCCGTCCCCTTGCAATAGAGACAGATTGGAATGAGAGATCTCTTATCACTGCCTTCCAGTGTGGACTGAATGCAAGGGTCCAGCATGAGATCGCTGCCTGGGACGAGCAGGATAGTCTGGATGACCTGATTAATCTGGCTATTCGAGTTGATGACCGGGTAACTGAGTGGCACCCGGAAAGGGTGTTTCAAACTTCCTACGCACCATCTGATCACCGTCGTTCCTTGCCCTCTCCCCCTCCCTCATCCGATTACCGTCGATCCTCGCTCTCTCCCTCTCCCTCGACACCCAGCAGCCAGCCCACGGAGGAGCCTATGCAAGTGGGGCATATGCGCCTGTCTCGGAAGGAACGAGAACGGTAATGCAGAACAGATTCCTGCCTCTATTGTGGTGGTCCGGGACACTTCCAGGCGACATGTTCCAAGTGTCCAGTAAAAGAGAATACCCGTCAGCAGGGACGGGAATCCTGATGGGTCGGTTCTCTCTTCCCCTAATCCTGTAATGCTCGCGGCTTCCTTGTCGTGGGGGCCTCAGACCCGTGAACTTAAGGTATTTATCAGCTCCGGGGATCTCATGGACATCTCTCTTGCTCAGAGATGGGGAGTTCCAACTCAGGAGTTAAGAGAAAAGATCAACGTCAAGGTGCTGGACGGTCGACCTCTGGGAACCAGCCAGATCCACCTTTCCACCCAACCCCTCCAACTGGTGTCCTAAGGCAACCATCAGGAAATATCTTTCTGTCTGGTTAATTCACCTGACCTGCCACTAGTACTTGGTCTCCCTGGTCATCCCGACATAACCCACGGATCGATTGGTCTCTGAAGGTACTCCAGGAGTGGGGACCGGCATGCCTGTCTACCTGACTGGGTCCAGCTCGAGGTCCATTCCAAGAATCCCCTCCTGTGTCAGCTGAGGATCTGGACCTGTCCAGGATTCCGGCTGAATACACAGATCTCGTTTTCAGTAAAAAAAACCTCCGCACGGGCCATGTGACTGTGCCATAGATCTCCTACCTGGCACTAGTCCTCCCCAGGGCCGGCTCTTTTCCCGCTCTCATCCCGAACCGGTGGCATGGAGGAATACATCAAGGAGGCATTGGTCATGGGGTTTATCCGTCTGTCAACCTCGCCGGCAGGAGTGGGCTTCTTTTTTGTGAGCAAGAAAGATGCCGAGCTCCGTCCCTGCATCGATTATCGGCCACTGAACAATATCACTGAAGAACCGCCACCCTCTTCCTTTGCTGGCATCTGCGTTTGGTTTCTTCTTTTTTTTGTCTTTTTGGATATGTTAATTCTTTTTTTTGTGAATTCTATATTTGTATTTTGATCATTTTTGGGAGGTTTATTACCTTTGTACTAACTGAATATATAACTATATATGTTATCTATGAACAACGTAATCCCAACAATGGTGTAGCAATACTAGGTATGTCCATTATTTTGATATTAATAAAAAGACTGAAAAAGAAAGAAAGAACATCTCCAGGGAGCAACCATATTTTCCAAACTTGACCTGTGCGATGCCTACAATCTGATTCACATAAGAGAAGGGGATGAGTGGAAAACTGCATTCAACACCTCTAATGGACAGTATGGATACCTGGTGATGTCTTTTGGTCAGGCCAACACCCCCGCTGTATTCCGGGCCTTGGTGAATGATGTGCACAGGGACATGTTGAACCAGTTTTTGTGTATTTAGATAACGTCCTCATCTATTCCTGCTCTCATTAGGAGCACGTCCAGCACGTCTGGAGAGTACTCAGATACCTTCTTGAAAACTACCTGTACGCCAAGCCTGAGAAATGTGAATTCCATAAAGACCAGTTTTTGTTTTTGGGCTATATTTTACCCCACCCAGTGTTCAAATGGACCCTAGTAAAGTCCAGGCAGTTGCAAAGTGGCCCATGTGTTCTTCATATTCATATGTACCATGGGTTACTAATAAAGAACCATCTTCTGGAAGAAATAGAACTTATATTTAACAACAACCACAACGTTTTTACAATACCATGTTTCTCAATCTTTCTATCATTCCCACACATGCTCAGGACTCTCTTCAATCATGTTCTTACACGTGATATCACCACATCTTCCTTTCCTTAAAAAGAAAAACAATTAGCAACATTGACCAGAGTAAATGCATAATTTAACATGTCTCTATCAGTCTCTCTGCGGGTTTACGAACACGAGTAGACCTTCTAAGTGGTTCACACAGTTCTTATGTTTTGTTCTTATTTCCATGTTTTGTCTGGTCTGCATCAGTTAACTGAAACTCTGAACTTGGCTCTTTCTTGAGGTCTTTGCGATTTCTTCTTAACACTGCTCCTTCTGGTTGGACCATGGGTTGTACTTCAAGTACTGTAGCTTTCTGTGTCCATGTGTTCATTTTGTCTTGTATCCTCATTTCATCTCCTTGGTACAGTTCAGGTAATGGACGAGAACATCTGTCAAAGTATGTTTTCTGCTTTACTTTGTGTTCATCTTTCCATCTTTTCACTTGTTCTCCTCCCTCTGTTCTCAGAAGGCTCTCATTTATTGGCAGATTGGATCTCAAACAGCGTCCCATCAAGAGCTGAGCAGGTGAAAATCCACATTCAAGTGTACTACTGCAAGAGGCTAACAAAGCTTTATAAAAATCTCCTCCACTATCTTTTGCTTTGTGCATCAGTTTCTTGATAATTCCTACCGACTTCTCAACTAATCCATTGGACTGAGGGGGAAACGGACTAGATGTTGTATGAACTAAGCCCCATGCATGAGCAAAATGTCTCTTGCATTCACCATTGATTTGTGGACCATTGTGAAAACTTCATCAGGTACACCATGTCTGGAAAAAACTGATTTCATGCATGTAATTACATTCTCTGCTGTTGTTCTGCTCAAACCACACACTTCAGGATACAATGAGTAGTAATCTGTTATTAATAGATAATCTTTGTTGTCAGTTACAAACAGATCAATGCCTACCTTCTGATAAGGTCTCTGAAGACTAGGATGTGGATGCAGTTGCTCCTTACGGTCACTAGGTTGGTATTTACGGCATATTTGATAAGAAGACACCAATTCTGCAATTTCTTGATTCATCCTGGGCCAAAACATCACTTCCCACACCCTTCTCTTACACTTTTCAATACCTAGGTGGCCTTCATGAATTTTCCTAAGCATTTCTTTTCAGAGACTTTTAGGAATTACAATTCTGCTACCTTTGTACAATATCCCATCCACAACAGAAAGTTCTGATCTGTGGTTCCAATATTCTTGTACTTCTGATGTACAGTCGTGCTTATCATTTGGCCATCCATCCATCACCACTTGTATTACCTGACTGAGAATTTTGTCCTTCTCTGTCTCAAGGCGTAGCAGTTCCAGCTTCTCGGGAGCAACAGGTACAGTTTCTGTGATCATATCAACAAATGCCTGAACATCAACAGTGTCCCTGTGACTGTCTTTTGTTGTTGGATCCACAGCTCTGGAAAGTGTGTCAGCCATGTACATGAATTTTCCAGGTGTGTATGACACATTCATTGCATATCTTTGCAATTTGATCATTCGCTGAATTCACAAAGGACAGTTGCTTAAAGGTTTGCGAAACAATGCCATCAGAGGCTTATGGTCAGTTTCAACACCAATAGATTGCCCTGACACAAACTGAAATCTCTCGCAAGCAAACATAATGCTGGGCAATTCTTTTTCAATTTGGGCATACCTTGTTTCTGGATCGGACAATGCACAAGATGCATATGCCACTGGTAGCCATCCCTGATCATGTTTCTGGAGTAATACTGCCCCTAAGCCTGCCTGAGATGCATCACATGAGATTTTGATGGGTCTCTCAACATCACAGAATTCCAACACAGGTTCTTTGGTGAGCACTTTCTTGAGATTTTACCATGCCCTCTCCTGTTCATGATTCCAGCTCCATTCGTTTCTATTTTCTGTTAGCTGCCTCAATGGAGCAAGCTGTTCCGAAAGATTGGGTATGAATTTTCCACGTGGTTGACCATTCCCGTGAACCTTTGAGCATCCTTTTTACATTGTGGTCTTGGCATGTTCTCAATAGCAGAAACCTTCAATGGATCAGGACGCACACCCTCATTGCTGATGATATCACCCACAAAGGTAAGTTCAGTCACTCCTAGCTGACATTTGTCTTTATCCAACTTCAGGTTTGCCTTGTGTGTTGCCTTAAAGACTTGTCTGAGTCTGGTGTCATGCTCTTGTTTAGATGATCCCCAAACAATAATATCATCCGTGGAAGTATCTACACCCTCAATGTGCTCATATGTGAATATTTTTATTCACAAGTATTCAATGTGAATAGTTTTATGGTACACTTCAGGAGCTGATGCAATTCCAAATGGAAGCTGAAGAAAACAGTATCTGGCAAAAGGAGTGTTAAAGATTCACAATTTTGAACTCGGTTCATCTAGTTTAAGTTGCCAGAATCCAGAGGATGCAATTAATTTACTAAAGTACTTTCCATTAGGAAACTGTGACATAATTTCTTCACGAGTAGGTAATTTGAAATGCTCTCTTTTAGTGGCTCGATTCAAGTCTCTTGGATCTAAGCAAGTCCTCAGTTTTCCATTTTTCTTATCAACAATGACAAGCGAATTGACCCATTCAGTCGGTTCATCAATTTTTTTAATGACTCCTAGCCGTTCCATTCTGTTAAGCTCTGTTTACAGTTGATGATGTAATGCAAAAGGAACTTTTCTACATGGATGTACTACAAGTTGCACTGTGTTGTCAGTTTTAATCGAGTGCTCTCTTGGAAAGCAACCAAGCCCTTTGAACAAGTCCTCATACTCTTTCATCAAGTCACTGTGTTCTGATTCTGTGTCACTGTTCAGGACTAAGACTCTTTTCACCAAATTCAGTCTCCCACAGGCAGATAAACCCAACATTGACTGTACATTCTTAGGCACGACCACAAATGAAAGCGTGTGCACAATATTTTTGTGTGATACTTTTGCCACACATGTTCCTTTAACTGGAATGTCTGCACTTGAATACTCAGTCACTTTTATATTTGTCTGATGTAACTTTGGTCTTGATTTTAATGCATTAAACACAGATTCCACAAGAATGTTTACTTGTGCTCCAGTATCCAGTTTAACCAGAATATTGTTTTGGTTCACTTGCAAAGGAATAGTCCAGTCATTCTTACTTAGTATGTTTTCACAAAGCACATCTATATGAAACTCCTCAAGTTCATTTTCAAGCACTGCATTTACTTGTTTTATTGTCTTTCTACTTCTGCAACAGTGTGAAAAATGATTACTCTAGCGCAGTCGTCGTACATTTTCCCATATGCTGGACACTGTTTTGGCCGATGCTGCCACCCACAGCGATCACATAGCTTTTTCCCTGAGATGACGTCTTGCTCTCTGTTGGTTTTGTTGTCATTTTATTATGTTTTTCTAATATGTTTGCGCTTCCTCACAGCATCTACATTGCAGCTCTCAATGAAAAGTTCTTTAGCGTGTGACATCACGATTTCCAAATCTTTGCAGAGCATCAAAGCTTTTTCCAAGTCTAAGTCTTGTTCTCTTAACAGTCTTTCTCTCAGACCATTATCCAGAATGCCACAAACAATTCTGTCATTAATGAGAGAGTCTGTCAGTTCTCCAAACTCACATGTTTTACTCCGGTGTCTCAACTCAGTAACATATTGATCAATAGTTTCACCAGCTCTCTGCGTACATGTACTAAATCTACGCTGCTCATACGTCACATTACGCTTCAGTATACAAAATTCTTTAAATCTGACCATTATCGATTTTAACTTTAAATTATCTCCATTTTCTAAAATAAAATGATTATATACCTCAACTGCGTTGTCACCTATTATGTGGAGTAGAAGTGCAGCTTCCGATTTTCCGGTTTCGATCTGCATCTATCACCAATAAATACAATTCAAAATGTTGCTTAAATTTTCTCCAGTTCTTAGCTACGTTCCCAGACAATTGAAGTGTTGGGGGAGGCTGCCAACAACCCACTTGTAAAACTATTAGCAAACACCAAAACAGTTTGAACTCTTTTTTTCAGAAAATTATCTTCAATTCTCCCGTGTTAGGAAACGAATTATTCTTCCAGACCATCTTCCGACACCACGTTGTGTTCTTTATGTTCATATGTACCGTGGGTTACTAATAAAGAACCACCTTCTGGAAGAAATAGAACTTTTACTTAACAACAACCACAACGTTTTACAATACCATGTTTCTCGATCTTTCTATCATTCCACGCATGCTCAGAACTCTCTCCAATCACGTTCTTACATGACATGTCACCACAGTCCAAACCGTCTACAGTCAAACAGGTACGGCGCTTCATGGGGTTTGCGAACTTTCATCTTCATTTCATCCGGAATTTCGGCTCTATCGCACCTCCAATTAATGTACTCACCAAGAAGACCTTGGCAGGATTCTATTGGACGGACAATGCCGACCAAGCATTTTCAGAGCTGAAGTGACGTTTCACCACTGCCCCACTGCCGTAACACCCAGATCCACCTCAGCCATTCATTGTTGAGGTTGTTGCATCTGATGTGGGTATTGGAGCTGTCCTCTCTCAGCACTCGTCTGCGGATCGCCGGCTGCACCCTTGTGCCTTTCTTTCCCATCGCTTGACTCCGGCCGAGAGGAATTACGACTTTGGGAATCGAGAGCTTCTGGCCGCCAACGAGGCCCTGGAGGAATGGGGACACTGGCTGGAGGGGGCAGAGCATCCATTCTTGGTCTGGACAGATCACAAGGACCTCTCCGACATTCAGCATGCTAAGAGACTCAACTCTCGTTAAGCCTGGTGGGCTCTCTTCACATGGTTCAATTTCATCCTCACTTATTCCAGCAGCAACAATACAAAGTCCAACGCTCTCTCCCAACAGTTCGACGGATCTGAGGACATTGCCGATCCAGAGCCCATTCTTCCTAGCTCGTGTATCGCTGCTCTGGTGACCTGGGGAATAGAGGCAGAGGTGAGAGCTGCCCAACAATCAGATCCAGGCCCGGATGGGGGACCTCCCAACCGGCTATATGTCCCTGCTGCAGTGCGTTCCAAAGTGTCGGAATGGGGTCATTCCTCCCGTCTGGCTGGACATCTGGGAATTCAACAGACTCAGGAGTTTATAAAGAGACAACTTTGCTGGCAATCTATGTCCCAGGATGTCCACGACTTTGTATCTGCCTGTCCCACCTGCACTCGGAACAAGACATCACGGTAGCATCCTGTGGGTTTGTTATGTCCACTGCCTGTTCTCCACAGCCCCGGGTCCCACCTCTCAGTAGATTTCATCACTGGTCTGCCCCCGTCTAATGGAAACTACCATTTTGGTCATTGTGGATCGATTTTCCAAGAATGCCCACTTCATTGCCCTCCCCAAGCTCCCATCGGCTCATGACACTGCCACACTCATGGTTCAACATGTGTTCAGGCTCCATAGCTTTCCTCCAGACAGTGTCTGATCGTGGACCACAGTTCACTTCCCGCTTTTGGAAGGCTTTCTGCTCTCTTGTAGGAGCCACGGCCAGCCCCTCATCTGGCTTCCACACCCAATCTAATGGCCGCACTGAGAGAGTGAACCAGGAGTTGGAGACAACCCTGTGCTGTCTTGCCTCTTCCAACCCCACGTCCTGGAGCTCCCAATTGGTTTGGGCAGAGATCGCCCACAATAACCTCCACTCCTTCTCCACCAGTATGTCTCCCTTTGAATGCCAGAAGGGATTCCAGCCCCCGCTCTTCCCCGATCAGGAGATCGACGGAGGAGTTCCTGCTGCTGAACAACTGATCCAGCGCCACAAGCGCACCTGGAGACGAGCCAGGGCTTCTCTGCTGCGCGCCCAGAAACAGCATTCCTGGCGGCTGATCGGCTCCGTCGACAGGCAAGGCCATTCAAACCAGGAGAGGAGGTCTGGTTGGCATCAAGGGATCTTCTCCTAGAAGTCGAAAACCAGAAATTGGCACTGCGCAACGTGGGACCTTTGTAGTGGAAAAGGCTGTAAGCAAGGTGTCCTATAGATTGTATCTACCAACATCACTGAAGATCCACCCAGTATTCTGTTTCCCAGCTCAAGCCGGTTACTACCTCGCCCCTGGGCCCAGTCACCCCACCTCCCCCTCCTCCCCGCCTGGTAGATGGTTCCCTTGTCCCTGTGCGGTGCCTCCTGGCATCTCGCTGGGTATGTGGTTAGGTCCAGTACCTTGTGGACTGGGAAGGATATGGCCCAGAAGAACGTACTTGGATCCCGGAGAAGGGCATCTTGGATAAATCGCTGATCCAAGACTTCCAGCAGACACAGGTCTGTGGCACTTCAGGGGCTGTGCCTGGAGAGGGGAGCCCAGTCACAACCACGGATTCGGCAGCACAGTAGATATGGCAATTGTCCTTGTGAATTTGCACTTGTCAGCTAATTGCTATTTAATCATGATTGTATTTAACTCCATACTTGTCGTCGTCGTGCTTGTCGAGAGTTGGACAGAGCACAGCAACACTTCGCTTTTGTTTGCATCGGCCTTGTCTGAGAAACTGGACTATCGAGTCAACTGACTCTGAAGACTCGCGGCATTCGTTTAATAATTAGCTGTTCTTTTCAGCCGCAGTGTAGGCTTCATTTCCTGTTTGGGAGTTTTAGTTAATGGCCCTGTTTGGCCTAGCATTTATTGTTTTATTTTCCCTTTTAACACTGTTCGCATTAAAGTTTTGTGAACTATCAACCAGCTTCAGTGTCTCTCACTCCGCACTTGGGGCATATCTGAACCGTGGTGACAGCATGAAAGGAATTATTTTCTCAAATAAGAGCTGAAGTTGACTGTCATTTGTAATTAATGATTTCAATTTAAAAAGACCAAAAAAAAGATAATTTGTGGAACAAACTACTTTTTTAGTATTTGAGTAAAATCCATTTTGCCAATTTCTAATGAAAAACCAAAATACAGTATATCTCCAAACTTAACTAAATATAAAACCTGAATAATCAAAACCCTGCACAGAAGGTCTGTGTCCTCCTGCAGTCAGTCTCTCTCCTGGTCAGTCTCTCCTCTCTTGTGTCTTTTAGTGCAGTATAGGACTGAGCACAAACTTTAGACTGACAATGTTACTTTGTGCAGATGAAACGATTCAGCAAAGTGGAAGACACTCTTCCACAGCAGCCTGACTGTCATAGGGCTATCAATATTTTAGACCATGTTTTGACTGATATATTGTAAGTTCCTGTGCTGGTGGTGTAGGGCATCCACACTGGACTTTGGAACAAGAGGGCCTGGGCATGAATCCGGTCGGCTCTACTTGTTCCACTGCTGGGTTGAGCGTCAAGCGAGCAACTCGGCTTCATAAAGCAGACAAACACTAAAGAACAGGCAAGGTTGCTCCCCAATGCACCAGACTGGTTCAGGGAGGAACTATCTATTGTATGTTCCAGGAGCACAAGCTGACAGATACAAATAAAGTGAGGTATGAAGTGTGGTGAACTACATATACCTGTCTGGACACGCCCCCTGCTGACTGCTCCTGTGGCCCCTCCCACTGATCGTGGCTCCTCCCACAGACCCCGGTATAAAGGCGATTGAGGCCTGAGCCCTGCCCTCAGTCTCCAGGATGCAGTGTGGTGGTCAACTACTGCTTGTTCTTTCTTCCAGTCAATAAAAGCCGATATCTCGCCTCACGTCTCAGAGAGTTATTGATGGTGCATCAATAAAGAGAGTCCTCATGGGGTGAAGTTTCTTGCAAGTATATTTACAGGTTAAGTCTATCAGGTGGTCGAATCTGTCGCTGCGATCTACGTAACACCGGCTATGATTGCACCGGAGACGGTGGTTGTTCTGGTTCCGGCCTAACTGGAGGTGTCAGCCCACTAGGTGTCAGTGTGCAAGGCGCCTGGTATATACGCGTACGAGACGCCCGGTATAGGAGTGTCGTGAGGAGTCTGTGTAGGGCTCGGTGTGCGCGGTGTCACCTCGGGTACAGGGTTCATAGTTACCGTGGAGTGTTCGGGGTAGTGGTCTGCTGCTCCTGCGGGCGCCAGGTCGCGGACGGAGACCGTGTCCTCCCGCCCATCAGGTAAGACCACATAAGCATACTGGGGGTTTGCATGTAGAAGGTGAACCCTCTCGACCAGCGGGGAGTATTTATTGCTCCTCACATGTTTCCGGAGCAGCACTGGCCCTGGGGACGTCAGCCAAGCTGGTAGGGTGGTCCCAGTGGCAGACTTCCTGGGAAAAGAGAATAGGCGTTTGTGAGGGGTGGCATTGGTGGACGTACATAACAGGGAGCGGATGGAGTGGAGTGCCTCGGGGAGGACCTCCTGCCATCGAGAGACCGGCAACCCTTTTGACTTAAGGGTTAAAAGTGTGGCCTTCCACACTGTGGCATTCTCCCTCTCCACTTGTCCATTTCCCCGGGGATTATAACTCATGGTCCGACTAGTAGCAATGCCCCTAGCCAGCAGGTACTGGCGCAGCTCGTCACTCATAAAGGAGGACCCTCTATCACTGTGGATATAGCAGGGATATTCGAACAGAGTGAAGAGCTGGCGCAGGGCTTTTATGACGGACGTGGTAGTGGTGTCGGGGCAGGGGATGGCAAAGGGGAACCGCGAGTACTCATCGATAATGTTGAGAAAGTAGACATTGCGGTCGGTGGAGGGAAGGGGGCCCTTAAAGTCAACACTCAGTTGCTCAAAGGAGCGGGTGGCCTTGATAAGTTGCGCCTTTTCAGGACGGTAGAAGTGTGGTTTGCACTCAGCGCAGACTTGGCAGTCCCTGGTCATCGCCCTGATGTCCTCAAGGGAGTAAGGCAGGTTCTGGGCTTTCACAAAATGGTAAAATCGGGTGACCCCCAGGTGGCAAAAATGTGCATGGACGGCATATAGCTGGTCGAGCTGTGCGCTGGCACATGCTCCCCGGGATAGGGCATCAGGGGGCTCATTGAGCCTTCCAGGCCGGTACAGGATATCATAGTTGTAGGTGGAGAGTTCTATCCTCCACCGCAAAATTTTATCATTTTTGATTTTGCCCTGCTGTTGGTTGCTGAACATGAACGCAACTGAGCGCTGGTCGGTCAGCAAGGTGAACCTTTTGCCGGTGAGATAGTGCCTCCAGTGCCTAATAGCTTCCACTATGGCCTGGGCTTCTTTCTCCACCGCGGAGTGCCGAATTTCAGAGCCTTGAAGGGTACGAGAAAAGAATGCTGCTGGCCTGCCTGCCTGATTGAATGTGGCAGCCAGCGCGAAGTCGGAGGCGTCACTCTCTACTTGGAAGGGAATGGTCTCATCCACCGCATGCATTGTTGCTTTGGCAATGTCCCCTTTAATGCGGCTGAAAGCCGCGCAGGCCTCGGCAGAGAGGGGAAATGTGGTAGACTTGACCAGGGGGCGGGCATTGTCTGCGTAATGGGGGATCCATTGGGTGTAATAGGAAAAGAAGCCCAGGCACCGTCTGAGGGCTTTGAGGGTGGTGGGAAGAGGGAGTTCTTTCTTTCTTTTTCCATCTTTTTATTATCATTATTAATAACAACAAAATTAAATTGATACATAGATAATGAGATTACACGCATACATATTTCAACCAACTATAAAAGATTACAAGAGCAATGATTACAGTATAAATGAGTATTCCCACATCGTAAATGATACAATATACAAATAGACAAGGCAAACCTAAGTGTATCATAATATAAAATAAAAAAAGAAAAAGAAAAAAAAGAAAAAATCATTATGCAAAAAACTAATCTAAAAATCTAATAACTAATAGAAGAGGGAAAAAAAACAAAAAAGAGAAAAAGAAAAAATAAAAAAGAGAGAAAAAAAGGGTTGTTTATAATATCTCACAAAAATACAAAGTCATCAGTGTCGTCAACTCCGATCCTCTTGACATATATGCAATCAAAACTGGAAAATCAAATAGGCCTGGAACAGGGTCCTATTACATCATATGAAAATATTGAATAAATGGTCTCCATATCTTTTCAAATTTAGTAGAAGTGTCAAATACACCACTTCTAATTTTTTCTAAATTTAAACATAACATAGTTTGAGAAAGCCAATGAAATACAGTAGGAGGATTAATTTCCTTCCAATTCAACAAAATAGATCTTCGACAAGTGGAAGAAGATAAATAAGTAAGTCCATCATTGGTAAACCAAAAATTGCGGTAATAGGATGGGGTTGTAAATCAATGTTCAATACCGTGAGATAATATCAAAAATAGCTTTCCAATATTTTTTCAAAAGTGGACACGACCAGAACATATGAGTTAGAGACGCTATTTCAGATTGACATCTATCACAAATAGGATTTATATAGGAATAAAAATGAGCCAATTTATCCTTGGACATATGAGCCCTGTGTACAACCTTAAACTGTATTAATGAATGTTTAGCACATATAGATGATGTATTAACTAATTGAAGAATTTTATCCCAATTCTCAATAGGAATAATAATGTTGAGCTCTCTTTCCCAATCATTTTTTGTCTTATAAAGGGGCTCTGAACGTATCTTCATAATTATATTATAAAGTTTTGATATAAGCCCTTTCTGAAAGGGGTTTAATTCAAACAAATTCTCCAAAATGCCTGAAGACACAAAGTTTGGAAAAGTAGGAAGTACAGTATTTTAAAAATTCCTAATCTGTAAATATCTAAAAAAATGAAATCTAGGCAAATTATATTTATTAGATAACTGCTCAAAAGACATAAAACAATTATCCAAAAATAAGTCAGAAAATCGTAATAATCCTTTAGTCTTCCAAGCCAAATAAGCTTGGTCTATAATTGAAGGGTGGAAAAAACAATTGGATACAATAGGAATATTTAAAACAAACTGAGTCAACCCAAAAAATTTCCGAAATTGAAACCATATACGTAAAGTATGTTTAACTATCGGGTTGTCAATTCGTTTCGGCAATTTAGAAAGAGCAAAAGGGAGAGAAGTCCCCAAAATAGAACCCAGTGCAAAACCTGGTACCGATTTAATTTCCAGGCTCACTCAATGAGGCCTAAAAGATCCATCCCAATCTTTCAACCAACATATCAAATAACTGATATTAACTGCCCAATAATAAAATCTAAAATTAGGCAATGCTAATCCACCTTCCTTCTTTGCCTTCTGTAAGTATATTTTACCTAACCTAGGATTTTTATTCTGCCAAATATATGAGGACATTTTTGAATCAACGTTAGTAAAAAAAGATTTCGGAATAAAAATTGGTACCGCTTGAAAAATATATAAGAACTTAGATAAAATAACCATCTTAATAGTGTTAATTCGACCTATCAGAGATAAAGATAATGGTGACCACTTAGTAAACAAGCATTTAATCTGATCAATTAAGGGTACAAAGTTAACCTTAAATAAGTCTTTGTGGTTTTTTGTGATTTTAATCCCTAAGTAAATAAAAGAATCATTAACTAATTTAAGAGGTAAGTTTCCATAAATTGGGACCTGTCTTTAAAGGGAACAATTCACTCTTATTAAGATTTAACTTATACCCAGAAAAATCACTAAATTGAGCCAACAATGATAAAACTACAGGAATAGATTTCTCAGGATTGGAAATAAATAATAATAAATCATCTGCATACAAAGATAACTTATGAATATCTGTCCCACGATTAATACCAAGAATATCCTGTGATTCTCTGATAGCAATTGCCAAGGGTTCTAAAGCAATATCAAATAATAGTGGACTAAGAGGACAGCCTTGTCTAGTGCCCCGAAATAAACGAAAAAAGGGAGATCTTTGATTATTTGTAAACACCGAGGCTACTGGGGTATGATAAATCAGTTTAATCCAGGAAATGAATGTCGGACTAAAATTAAACTTCTCCAACACATTAAATAAGTATGGCCATTCAACTCTATCAAATGCTTTCTCCGCATCTAATGAAATAGCACATTCTGAAATATTATGTGAAGGAGTATACACAATATTCAATAACCTCCTAACATTAAAAAAAGAATAACGATTTTTAATAAAACCGGTTTGATCCTCCGAAATAATTTGGGGTAATACCTTCTCCAATCTAGATGCAAGTAACTTGGAAAAAATCTTGGAATCTACATTCAGTAAGGATATTGGTCTGTAGGATGCACAATCAGTAGGGTCTTTATCTTTCTTCAATATTAAAGAAATAGACGCTCTATAAAAAGATTGTGGCAAATTGCCCAATCTAATTGCTTCTTCAAAAACCTTATATAACCAAGGAGAGAGAGTAGCGGAAAAACATTTTAAAAATTCTGCTGTATACCCATCCGGACCAGGTGCTTTCCCTGAATTCATGGAAGAAATAACCCCTTTGATTTCTGCATCAGTCAAAGAAGTTTCCAATATTGAAAGATCATCTGGTGATAATCTTGGGAAATCACACATGGCACTGCAATCCTGAGGAAATTCAGAATGATACAGGGAAGTATAAAAATCTTGAAATGATTTATTTATCTCATCATGGTTAATTGTCAAATCCCCATTTTGCTGACGGATCTTAGTAATTTGACATTTAACCAAAGCATTCTTCAATTGACTAGCTAATAGTTTACCCGATTTATCACTATGTATATAAAAATCAGATCTGGACTTCATCAGTTGATTTTCAATCGAAGATGTAAGTAATAAACTATATTCTGTTTGAAGTTCAACCTTTTGTTTGTAAAGCTCCTTACTAGGAGTAATCAAATATTTCTTGTCAATCTCTTTAATTTTATCAACCAATAAAAGAGTTTCCTTCTTTATGCGTTTTCTCAGACCAACAGAGTAAGAAATAATCTGTCCACATATATATGCTTTTAAAGTGTCCCAAAGTGTTCCGTAAGAAATATCTTCCATGGAGTTGGTTGAGAAGAAGAAATCGATCTGTTCATTCATAAATTTAATAAAGTCCGGATCTTGCAATAAGGTAGAATCAAACCGCCATTGTCTAGCATTATGAACTGTGTCCGTAAATTTAATAGAAAGTTTTAATGCAGCATGGTCAGAAATAGCTATACTATCATAATAACAACCATTTACCGAAGGAATCAAACAAGAGTCAATACAAAAATAATCAATTCTCGAATAAGAATGATAAACATGTGAGAAAAAAGAAAACTCTTTGTCCTTAGGATGCCAAATATCAAAAATTCCATTATCAGTCAAAAAAGAGTTGATACAAGTGGCCGACTTATTGGGTACAGTCTGAGTAGATATAGATTTGTCCATCAAAGGATTTAAACAACAATTAAAATCACCACCTATTATTAACTTATATTCATTTAGATTAGGTAAAGAAGTAAATAAGGACTTAAAAAAATCAGGACAATCCACATTTGGAGCATACACATTAACCATAGCAACCTTTTTATTAAAAAGTAAACCCGTAATTAACAAAAATCTACCATTCGGATCCGAAAAGATATCATGTTGGACAAATGTAATAGAGGAGTCAATAAAAACTGAAACTCCCTTTACTTTGGCACTCGAATTCGAATGATATTGTTGACCCCGCCAAAACCTAAAAAAGCGATAGTTATCCCCCTTCCTCACATGAGTTTCTTGTACAAAAATGATATGAGCATTAAGTCTTTGGAATACTTTGAAAATCTTCTTTCGTTTAATCGGATGGTTTAAACCATTAGTGTTCCAAGAAACAAAATTAATGGTCTGAGCATAGTTCTAAAATCAACCCTTTGGTATAAAAAGGGTTAACCAAATTACAAACTCATGCCCCCGGAAGAAGAACAAAAATAAAAAAGCGGACCCGGAAGTGATGACATCGCGGACATATTTGTAGTTCAAAATCAGCCCAAATGAAAAAACTAAAAAAAACTGATAGAAAAAATATAGAATTAGAAAAAAGACCACCCCCCTCCCACTCAAGAAAGAGAAAAAAAAACCAGAGCCAAAAAAAGGCCGGGAAAAAGCAAAAATGAAACTAACCCTACCCCCATATCAGCAGAAGACCACTCCATATATAAAGGATATATATTAAAAAAAACACCCAAGCTTTAAAAATTATAATCACTATACTAGTACCAGACTTCTTAATATAATTGGTAGTAGAAAAAAAAACGAAGAAAATATAATCAATAAAAACTTATAAATCGGGTTAAAACCCAAACAAACCAAAAAAAATATTTAAACTGTGATAAGCGATGCATTGTAGGAAGAAGACAAGAGAAAAAAAATAGCGCCATCTTAAAAAACACCAAAAATGTTTTATCAAAAAACCACCATCTTAGTAAAAAAGTATTCACCTTCGAAGGATTAAAAATACACCTTCGAAGGAACAGAAAATAGTCAGCGATACAGTATAATGGTTAAAGTGTGTAAAACAAAACGATTAATATGTCGATAGAACACTTTAACTTGAGTATAAAGTGTAGAGTAAACCTACACCAACAACCAGAAACAAAATCTGGTTTGGAGGATCAAAAACCATCTTACACAATCGAAATCACTCATTCATTCGGCCTGAGAGTCCGTAGCAGTAGGGAAGTTCTCATTCAGAAAACTTCTCGCTTCAAATGTAGAAAGAAAAACCCGGCGAGGAGCGTTCGGCGGAGAGATTCTGAGCTTCGCAGGGTATAAGAGCGCTGGTTTTAAATTTTTCTCATAACATTCAGACATCAGCGGTTTAAATAGAAGCCATGCCCTCATTACCTCAGGACTAAAATCTTCTACTAAGCGGAAATTGTGATCTTGAAATTTAATCATTCCTACACGTCGAGCCACACGAATAAGTTGCTCTTTAACACGTACATAATGGAACCGGACAATTACAACCGAAGGTTTAGCTGAAGCACTCGGTGATCGACGCATAATTCTATGCGCGCGATCAAGTAATGGCGGACTGTCTGGAAAAACAGACGGGAACGCATCCTTTAAAAGTTGAGCAAATTACTCCCCGGGGTCGTCTTTTTTGATACCTTCTGGGAGACCAAGTATACTTAGGTTCTGTCTTCTGGACCGATTCTCAAAGTCGACACTCTTGGCTTTAAGTGTTTCCACCAGTTTAGTAGTCGAAAGTAAGTCCTGTTGCAATTTTTCAATTATCAAATCTCGTTTCCAAGCGTCTTCTTGCAGAGATGCGATAAGAACTTGCTGCTGGTTAATTACTGAATCCGTCTTATCCATATAATCTCGAAAAGCCTTTATATCTTGTTTAAAAATTTGTTGTTGTTCATCAAATTTTTTATCCAAAACCTCCAATAACAATTCATAAGTTAACTCAGTGCGTTGCGGTTGAGCTTGCTTCTTTCCATTACCGTTCGGGTTACGCCCCGGTTCTCGTCCTTTAGATCTAAAAGCCATTTCTGAGTACATATCTTCAAAAATTTACAATAAACTCTTAATGATAAGTCCAAAAAAATAGCAAGAATCTTTTGGTGTAGGTAAAAATAAGTTGAATAAGGGTGATCAAAGGTTAAAAAAAGTAAAGGTTATGGAGCAAATCTAAAACAGTACTCACTCCATGAGTGTCTCCCGCTGACCCGAGGGAGTTCTAACAGGGGGCGCATACGGTCGGGATCAGGGCCAATGACCCCGTTTTCCACGACATACCCAAGGATAGCGAGTCGGGTGGTTCCGAACACAAACTTGTCCCTATTATAAGTAGGGTTCAGGGCTTTGGCCACTTGGAAAAATCATTGGAGGTTGGCGTTGTGATCCAGCCAGTCGTGACCACAGATGGTGATGTTATCCAGATAGGGAAATGTGGCCTTCAGTTGGCACTGGTCCACCATCCAGTCCATTTCCCTCTGGAAGACCGAGGCACCATTTGTGACACCGAAGGGGACGTGCAGGAAGTGATAGAGCCTGCCACCCGCCTCGAAGGCGGTGTAGGGGTGGTCCTCTGGGCGGATGGGGAGCTGGTGATAAGCGGATTTCAGATCTATCGTCGAGTACACCTTGTACTGAGCTATCTGGTTGACCATATCTGCGATGCGGGGTAGGGGGTACACGTCAAGCAGCGTGAACCTATTGATGGTTTGACTATAGTCCACGACCATCCTATTTTTCTGCCCGGTCCAAACAACAACCACCTGGGCCCTCCAAGGACTTGTGCTTGGCTCAATGATCCCCTCCCTGAGCAGCCGCTGCACCTCCAACTTAATGAAGGCCCTGCCCCCCCCCCCGCGCTGTACCTCCTGCTTTTAGTCGCCACAGGTTTACAGTTGGGGGTCAGGTTGGTGAACAGCGGTGGGAGAGGGATCTTGAGGGTGGAGAGGCTGCAAGTGGTGTCAGTAGCGCAGCTGTCGGCATGGTGCTGGGTGGGATGTGTGGGTCGGTGTGTGTGTGTGTGGTCAGTAGCGGGGTATATGACGAAGTCCCACAAAACTGAGGATTCCTGACAGTGAGTGGTGGGAGGGGCCCGTCATATGCCATAGTCACACTTTCGAGGTGGCTCTGGAAGTCCACCCCCAATAGCACAGGCACGCACAGTTGAGGCATGACCAGTAGCGCAAAATTCCGATATTCTGTGCCCTGCACCACCAATGTCGCTACACAACCCCCCGGATGTCTGTGGATTGCGACCCAGAAGCCATGGTGACCCTCTGGCTTACCGGCCGTGTCACGAGTCTGCAGCGTTGCACCATGTCCGGGTCAATAAAACTCTCAGTGCTGCCCGTGTCAAACAGGCAGCTAGTCCTGTGCCCCTCCACCAGGATGTCCATCATTGACCTTGCAAGCTGGTGTGGGGCCCTTTGGTCGAGGGTTACGGAGGCCAGAGTTGAACTGCCGTCTTGGTGCCCGGTAAGCACCGGTGGGTAGGGGGTGGGGCGTATTGGCGCCGACAAAGATGGCCACCCCCATCCGGGCAGGCAAGATGGTGGCCCCCATGCCTCGCACGAGGCGGGCAGGCAAGATGGCGGCGACCAAGATGGCGGCCCCCATGCCTCACACGCAGCGCTGCCTGACCCCGCTCGTGGTTTAGACTTACAGACCTTGGCGAAATGGCCCTTCTTCCCGCAGCTGGAGCAGGTCGCTTCTCGGGCCGGGCAGCGTTTTCGGGGGTGCTTTTCAAGTCCGCAGAAGTAACACTGCGTGGGTTTGTGACTGGTAGCAGCTGTGGTCAGGTTCAGGGAGTTCGTAGAATCGCGACTGGCAGTGGCGTTGGTGAATTCGCTCGCGGGAACCGGTGGCGGCAGGGTCTGAGGTGTCCACGGAACCAGCGGGGGATCGCGCGGCTGGACAGCATCAGCGTTGTGCAGAGCAACCTCCAGTGTGTCGGCCGTCTCGATCGCCGAGCGTAAGGTAAGATTGGCATTTTCCAGCAGCCGCTAGCGCACGTACACTGACCTGATCCCCGTAACAAAGGCGTCTCGTACTAGCAGCTCCGCATGTTGTTCCGCCGTGAGAGCTTTGCAGTCCCAAGTTCGCACGAGTGTCTGTAGGGCTCGGAGAAACTCGGCGCTCGACTCACCGGGTCACTGTCGCCGCGTCACTAAGCGATGTCTTGCGCAGACAGTGTTCACCGGCCGCAGGTACTGTTTTTTGAGGGCGTCCAGTGCCCCTTGGTAGGTCGGCAGGTCTCTGATAAGTGAGTAAACTTTCGGAGTGACCCTCGAGAGGAGAATTCTGTGCATAACAGCGGGCTCAGTCGCACTAACCTCCTCCAAGTATGATTGGAAGCATGCAAGCCAGAGTTCAAAGGCAAGAGCTGCTTCAGGGGCTTGGGGGTCCAAGGCCGGCTCTATTTGTTCCACTGCTGGGTTGAGCGTCAAGCGAGCAACTCGGCTTCATAAAGCAGACAAACACTAAAGAACAGGCAAGGTTGCTCCCCAATGCACCAGACTGGTTCAGGGAGGAACTATCTATTGTATGTTCCAGGAGCACAAGCTGACAGATACAAATAAAGTGAGGTATGAAGTGTTCAAACTCCAGCTGTTTTTGTTCATACTGTACAGTACTTGCCCTGATTTTGCATTTTAAAATTAGGTCACATCTTGCATATGTATTGGTTGAAATTGGGTTGTTTGGAGCTGTACTTTTGCATTTTTTACATGAAGTGCACAGTGTATGTGTGAAAATCTTCATAAATAAACCATAGGTCATCTTTCATTTAATCAGAGGATGCAAATGGATCATGTCAGCAGAGAAGAGTTATAAAAGAAGGATAAGAATGCATATGCGATAATTGCCTTCAGAATATAAGACCTGGAAAACCTTGGTACTATCTTATAAAGTGTATTCAGCCAGAGCTGGAGTACTTACTATATTAATTTCTGGTTACCACACTATAGGGAGAATGTGATTGCACTAGAGAAGGTGCAGAAAAGATTCACCAAGATGTTGCTTAGGATGGGATGTTTCAGTTGCAAGGACAGACTGCATAAGCTGAGTTTTGTTTCCTTGTAGCAGAGAAAGCAAAGGAGAACTAACGATTGTTACTTTTCTAAGCAAATTACAAGGGATGTAGATAGTATAGACAGAGAGGAAATTGTTGAATAATATGTAGTTAGATAGGTGTGCAGGAAAATCTTCCCCAAATCGGAGGTGCCTAAAACCAGAAGTGATAGGTTCATGATTAGAGGTAAATTTAAATGAAGATGTTTTATTGATACCACATGCTCTGAGGTACAGTGAAAAACTTGTTCTGCATGAGATCATTTTCATTGTGTCAGTGTATTGAGGCTAAAAAAAATGGAACTGAGGTGAAAGTTCAACATTATCTCAAAGAATGGCAGGGCTGATCCAAAGGACAGCTTCTTCTATGCTCTCGTAATAACCCCTAAAGATAGATAAAACTTTCGGCATCAGAGAGGGCTTATTATTGCCTACTAACATTTGCTGGAGTCTGTTACACGGGGGCGACGGAGGAGAACTCAAGTGCAGGACACTGGCACGTCAACTCAGTTGGGGAGGCTGGCGTAGGCCTGAACGTAGAGCAGGAAACCAGAGGGATCTTGACAAGGAGACGGGATTCACAGGGACTCTCTAGAAACTAGAGCGGAACTTAGAACTAATGATTCTAATCGGAACAGGGAACGAAGTATCACACGAGAATTGACCAACGAACTGGCAACCTGTGATAGAGTCATCCTCGTATTTATTTCCCAGTCTCTGATGAAAGCCAGGTGTACGATTATTGGGTAACTAGCAGCAATTGACTGAAATTGGGGCATGATCAAGGAGAAAGAAGTGTTAAAGGGTGGCCAACCAGAACCATGACAGAGTCACAACTGCATTTGTGATGGCATTGGTTTTGCTGACCCCGAAGTTCCAAACTCTGACAAAGACCTTAAACCCCATTGTATATGAATAGCCATGAGTACTGTCACTAAAGGGAGATTATACTGTAACTACCCAATCTTCAAAGACTAGTTTACTTGTTTTTTCTCTCCACATTGTTTAGCCACTGTTCAGCCACTGTTCAAGCAGTGGGTCTCCTTTCCTTACCAAGGAGATACTTCCAGCTAATATAACATAGTTTAAAACACAGTTCATTTGTTTTCAGTGGTACACTTTTAAACCCACGCAACATTCTTAAAACACATTTAAAACCCACTGAGGACTTCGATCTTAAACAT
Source organism: Hemitrygon akajei (assembly GCF_048418815.1). Lineage (NCBI taxonomy): Eukaryota > Metazoa > Chordata > Chondrichthyes > Myliobatiformes > Dasyatidae > Hemitrygon > Hemitrygon akajei. The sequence goes on along the minus strand of NC_133132.1, from coordinate 58,507,191 downwards.
TCCCAAATTATGAACCATTTCAAAAACACAAAGCATTTGCTAAACATAAGATATTTCTTAAACATAAATCATTTCCAAATACAGACACAACTCCTATAAACTAAGAAACATACCAATGGGTTTCAGATCATGAATTGTTTGTCGCAGTAACCAAAGCTGGAGTAATGGATTATATTTCAGCCCATATTTCTTCCATTGTTTCATGATGTTCTTTACCTCATTCCTAATTACCTTGAACTACTCTCTCTATTTATACCCTTTATCTCCCACTTGACTGACTTCACATACATATGATATTTCCTCAGATATCCTTTTAATACAAATGGTTCAAAAGCTTTTTTGGAGACATAGGCATCAACTATGGCTGTATCTTCTGTGAAGCTAACTTCCTTGAGTACATAAAACTCCAACATTAATAGGTCAGTTATTGGTATGTTAAATTATATTATCCATCTGTTTTGCCAGCTTCCTTGAACTAAGCAACTTAAGAGTCAGCTTGTCTGTTTGAAAGAGGCCAAATTAAGCTCATTGCCTTATACAGCATCTCAAGCAATAATAAAGTAGGTATAGTGAGGGAGCATCTGCTTTTACAGAGTGTCTGTTAAGCTGCTCTATAGACAATACTTTGTTTTAACTTCAAACTGATTAATGCTTTCCATTTGCATTTTAAGAACTGAAGTGTGCCTCCCATTTATGACTGGAAACTAACACAGCAATATTATTTGGAAGTTTATTTACATCTGTTTTTGATCTTACAAGTGGCAGATGCTATGTTTAGAAAGCCAAGATTAGCAATCAACCAAGGGATCCACTAGCCAACGAGTGAATATTCATCACACATTTAAGCTTGAACCAAGATTCTGTCCACAATATAAATTGGCTCAGCTCAAACTTTATCAAAAGCCAACTGTTGGTTATATACTAGGAAATTCTGAAGCACAAGCTTAAGACCTCTGGTAAATATCCATACCCAATTAAGTTTTATTTAAGATCAGCTTTAAAGCATGACTATATTTCTCTGCTGGCCAGAATCCTTCCATGACTGTGAGGATCAGTAATTACACAGGTAACAGAATATCCCTCTAAAACTGAATCACTTTACATTCTCCAGACCATGTGCTACTTTTTGAAGATATGTTTAAGACTGAAGCAATGTTACCTTTAATTCTATATTGTTTTATGCAATATAGATATCCCTAACACAATTGGCATTTACAATCTTTTTTTTCTAAATGTCTTTGATTTGAATGGCTTGTATTTTAGAATTAACCATTTTGGTGTTTGTAGGGTTACACACTGGCCAGAAAGACCAAGGCAGATTTCCCTTCCTGAAGCATATTTCTGAACCAGATTGTTTCATGCTCACTATTATTAGTACTAGCTGTTTGCTTCCAGATTTGTTGAAGGTTTGATTAGATTATTGTCACATACACCGAGGCACGAAGAAGGTCATGGAGTAAGCAGTATTTATAATAATACAGTATAAATAGACAACAAATGCAAAACAGCAGAATAATACATAGATTGGAATGCAATCTGAATTACTGCAAAAATACTGAAGTGACAATAATGAAATAACTGAGAGAGGGAGAATTAAGAATATGAGCATTTGCCATGGTGGGATTTAAACTCAAGCTTCTGAGTCAATGGGTTAAGCCTGTATAAACTAGTCTGGTAATGTAACCTTTACTCTACTGTACCCTTTTCTCAGCAGTGGGTAGGATAAGTTCAGGCTCATGATTGCGAGAATGAAAGAGGGGATGTTGGAAATATTCAGTGGGCCAAGCAGCATCCATGGAGAAAGAAACAGCAATTTTCAGAAGTTAGTGCCCTATACTGAGTGTTAGTGGCTTTGAGAGATAAGCTAAAAGAAAATTTAGATGTCCCAAACTAATCCTCCATCATTCCTATATGAACACAAACCTCATGGGAATGAAAGTTTTTCCGAAGTAAGGCATAAGAAGTATCCTGTTTAATCACAAATACATTAACAATATTAGCAAATTGGATAAATATACTTTGTTTACTATTTTTGCTCTATCTCTATTTGATACCCAAACCTTCTGTTTTGACCACAGTTGTGCCTGATGGTGGATTTGTGTTGACAAACCTTACACGTGCAGACACAAGATTTATATTCACATGTGATTTATTAAGTTCTCTAAATTACAAGAAAATAATTAGCGATGAGGCTGGATTATCAACATCTACATCTGTACTTCCAAACTCCCCTTAGACAGTCTGCTCTTGCTGTGGTCTGTCTTTTCAGGTTATCTGATTGCACTTGGCTTAAATTCCTCTTGGTTACTAATCTGCTGTCCTCATGTTGAATATGTGTGACAACTCACAATTACTCTGCTCTGAAGTCCTCACTCTGCTGTGCTAATTGGGCACTCACACCTCCCCTCATTCCACTCCTCCAGCAGAGTTCTGAACTCGTTGACTATCACTCAGCCCCTGACATCTCCACCAAGTCAATGACAGTATGATTTTAAACTGGCTCAGCTTGGTTCACAAATCTTGAAAGTTACGTATGGGCAACTGAATATATTGATGGCTGTTTTAACACTGTCTCTGTTCTGAAGCATTTGGGTAGGTAATTAAACAGCCAAAGATCCTTATTACAATTAACAGAACAGTAGGACATGCTTGGTTTCCACATTTATCTCACAATTCTTTCACCTTTACCTTCCTTTGCCAGTTATGGTCTTCAGTGTTCTTCCACATACAGTTTCAGAGGGGTTAACTGAGTCCAAAAAAATGGATTAATACACAAAAAAAAAAGAGTTGAGCTGCTTGGGCGCATTGGAGAAGAAAGGACAGTGATATCATTGACAGATAAATGTTTCTGAAGTGATTTGACAGACTAGATTAGAACAAAAACAAAAGTGAAATTCGAATTTGTTGCCATGCACAGGTGTCATGAAAAGTTTACTTGCAGCAGCATCACAGGCATCAGATAAGCAGTATTCACACGAAATACACAAATTGTACAGATTTTTTACGAGAAGGAACACAGTTAGGATAAAAAAAAAATTACTTTTAGTGCAGAGATCAAAGTGTTGCTAAATTGCAGTGATTTGGTCTCTGCCAATTGTTTCAAGAAATGAATGATTGAAAGGAAGTAGCTGTTCTTGAACTTGGTGGGGTGGGACTTCTAGCTTCTGTGCCTCCTGCACAATGGTAGCTGTGAGATAACAGCTTGGCCCGGATGGTGGGGATTTTCGATGATGGATGCTGCCTTCTCTAGACACTGTTGATAGTGGGAGGTATGTGCCAGTGATGTATGGGGTTGAGTCCACTACATTCTGCAGCTTCATGCATTCCTATGCGTTCAGGTTGCCATAGCAGACCATGATGCATCCAGTCAGGATACCTTCAACAGTACATCAGTAGAAGTTTGTTAGTTTTCAATGGACATACCAAACATCCTTAACCTCCTAAATAAAGGTGCAATTTGTTTTGCATCCATGTGGTGGGTCCAGAATGGGTCATTCAATATGTTAACATCCAGTAACTTAAAGCTATTGATTCTATCCATTGCTGATCCCCCGCTGCAGACTGATGATTATTCCTCCCACCTCCTTCAGTAGGTTTCAACAGGTGCATTTAATGCCAGACAAATTTATACATTATACATCCTGAAATTCTTTTTCCTCTTTCCCCTTCTTGAAAACTCCTGATTCAGATTATTTTATTATCATGTACACCAGGATGCATTAAAGTTCATTTTTTACATGAAGGTCACAGAGGGGGTCTTTGTGTGTTCAGCCTGCACCCTGAACCTGGTTTTCAGAAGGGGCCCTGTCACCCTCTTAATTACGCTTCATTTAGGGATATCGCACAATAAGAATCTCTTGCACACCAGTGATGAGTTTCTTAAACAAGTGGGTTTATTCAGGTATTCAGGCCCTGTTGCAGTGTACACTGGGGAACACTTCAAGTAATGATCACTGATCCAAGGAACTTCTGCCAATTTATAGTATTTGTGTTACAATCGCTGCGAGTGGATTTCTTAACTTCATTAGTTGTCCACTCTTTCTTTGCACAGTCAGATCTCTGCTTTATCTCTGCAGGGGATTGCCTCTAAGTGTCTGACAGATGGGACTTTTCCTTCCTTTATCTGGCAGTTATTTCCCCCATTCTCCCTGCCAATGGATGCACTGATTTATGATCTTGCTCTTCTGCTGTGACTCAACTTATCTCATGATCAGTTCTCTTGAACTTAGCTATGTTCCAATCCCTATTTATTTATGTCTGCTCCAGTTAGCTATGACATGTATTATAAACTTTTCCCAAAACACAAAGTCCACTGCAGATGCCGGAGTCAAAGCAACACGTACAACAAGCTGGAGGAACTCAGCAGGTCGGGCAGCATCCGTGGAAACTTCCATAAACTTTTCCCTGATACAAATAGTACTCTGTTTCTTCTACATAACTTTTAAGCCTTTTATTTTTCTATTATCCCTTCCTAAATTTTACTTAAGTTGACCATTTTACAAACTTTCCCAATTTTCTTATAATTCTGCTATTTCTGCTTCAATGGCAATAATAAATAGCACAGAGGGCCAGCGCAAGTGCTGCATGCTGGATTGACTTCAACATTTAAGAGAGGTTTGAATAGATACATGGATGGTAGGGGTATGGAGGGCTATGCTCCAGGGGTAGGTTGATGGGAGTAATGAGTTTAAATGGTTTTCGGCCCAGGCAAGAGAAACAGAAAGGCCTGTTTCGATGCTGTATGTTTCTATGACTCTTAACAATGAATACAATGATGAGCACAAAACAGTAGACGGTAGAAGGATTGTAGTGCAATGATGCCAAGCTTGGATACTGAGAGGACATTGCATCCAGTGAGGTGTGCTAGAAGTGGTGGAACATGGATTTAGAATAATGGTTTCACCAGTTTTAAGAGGAATCTTGTCTCTGATAGTCATGACTTTTCTGAATTCTCTAACTCAGGGAACTATGGAGGTGGAGTCAATGAATGTATTCAAACTATTTTGAACTGAGGTGAGCCAAGTTATGGGAAGAGAGCATGGCAGTGACTTCTTCTTCTTCTTCTTCTTCTTCCATTTCCAGCAGTTTAGACGCATCTAGGTGTATTACTGCCCTCTGCAGGATGTAGAATTAGTTACAGAGTTTCAAGAAACTCAAATTCTCAAGTATACACTAGTCACATGTAGAAACAGAATAATAAACTTTTCAATCATATGGTGGTTCTCTTGGTGGCCAGACAAAGACTTAACAGAAAAACAAAATGCATTTAAGTCAGACAGCCTCTTGAACAATATGCTTCAGAGAAGAATAGTGAAGAAATATAGAGAAGAAATAGAGAGGTATAGAGAAGAAATGGCAGGAGGATTGGAACAATGAATTAAAGGGAAGGCATTTCTTTTCTAGTCACCCACTAGTTAAAAAGGTCTCAGACTGTTACTCTTTAAATCATAGAGATATTGTGAAATTAACAAGACTTGGGTTGGGGCATTGTGGGCTGAACTATTACTTAAAGATAATAGGAAGACATCCTACTGGATTATGTGACTGTGGTAGTCCAGAGACAGTTCAGCATGTTTTGCTGAGTTGTAATCGACATAAGATTGAGAGAAGCATATTGTTCGAGAGGCTGTCTGACTATGGAAGTGGTTTTGAGGCTAACACAATTAGGCTAACAATGGCTCAGTCATCATCTTATTGAATATTACAGCAGACTGAAGGGGCCAGTACACCTATTTTTTTCTGACTGCCCTCATCAAACAATTAAATATCTCCAAAGAAAGGGTTACCTGTACAAATTTGGTCTCCACCCAAATACAGACATTCCCATTGTTCCCTCCACCCCTCCTTCTTTCAACACCTTAGAAGGCAATTTGTTTTTCTCCATTCTAACTACTACTCACAATTAATATGTCAGGAAGGGAATGTTCAAGACTACAATGAAATAAGACCTTTGCAATCAGAATTCCAATGATTCCAAGCCTCTGGAGGAAGATATTTCTAGTTCACTCAGTCCTGAATGGCTGACCCCTTATTTTGCCATTGTGACCTCTTGTGGAGTAGCATCCCTTCGTCTACCCTGTCAAGCCCTGAATGCATACTGTATATTTTAATAGAATCACCTCCCACAAATTCCATGTCCATCCAGCCTAATTTCCCCTCAAAAGTGAATTCTGCCATCCCAGGAATCAATTTGGTTACCATTTTCTGCACTCCCGATATTGTAAGGATTTTCTTCCAAAGGTAGACTTACCAAACCTAGACACAACATTGCAGGTGCAGTCCAACTCAGAGATTCATCATAGAAGCAGAGACTCTGACCCACTGTCCACACTGACAATCAACCATTTATATTAACCTTACATTGATCCCAGTTTCCAATCTCCTCACAACTCCCCTCTCCCAGATTCTACTACACACAGTGAGCAATTTACAGCAGCTAATTAAACTACCAACATGCATGTTTTTGGGATGCGGCAGGAAACTGGAGCATCAGAAAGAAAGCAACGTGGTCAAAGGGAGACTCCACACAGGGAGAGCCAGAGCCAGAGCCAGATTGAACCTGGATCGCTGGAGCCACAAGGCAATGGATCTACCAACTACAGCCCTGCTTTGCCTTTGAATGTGTGCTAGGCGTACATTAGTGCACATGGATGTCAGCACCTGAGATTGTGCTTGAATGAGTTTGTTCGCTTATGTATGAGAGTGTACGCGTCCCTTTGATTGAACACCTTTTTGCAAAACAACTCTGCTCAGTTGAAAACAAATCCTGAGCTTCTGGGAGACTGCCACTTTAATTCCCTGTCCTACTCTCAGTCTGACTTCTGTTCCTTCATCTCTATTATTGCTCCATTACCGCTGTGTGTAAACTCAAAGATTAGCAACTCAGCTACAGCCCGCAGGACTCAATAACTCTAACAATTTCAGGCCAACACCTATTTTTTTTCTCTTTCTCCCAACAGATGTGACCGCACCCCTGTTTCAGCTATTTCAACTATGTCCCAGAAAGGCAGCATCCATTATTAAGGACCTCCAGCACGCAGGGCAAGCCCTTTTCTCACTGTTACCATCAGGTAGGAGATACAGAAGCCTGAAGGCACACACTCAGCGATTCAGGAACTGCTTCTTCCCCTCTGCCATCCGATTCCTAAATGGACATTGAACCCATGAACACTACCTCACTTTTTAAAAAAATATACAGTATTTCTGTTTTTGCACATTTTTTAAAAAATCTATTCAATATATGTAATTGATTTACTTGTTTATTTATTATTATGTTTTATTTTATTTATTATTATTATTTTATCTCTCTGCTAGATTATGTATTGCATTGAACTGCTGCTGCTAAGTTAACAAATTTCACATCACCTGCCGGTGCTAATAAACCTGATTCTGATTCTATTTCTTTTGTTTATTTGCTGTCCCTAGCTTCTTTTGTTTTATGGATAATTTTTGTCCGACTCCAGTCTATCACAGATACTTCCTTTATTCTCACCATCTGTCCCACTCTCTGCAACTTACAGCATGCCTGTTTTGTTCCACACTTTTCCATTTCTTTTTTTAAATTTTTTTTATTGAATTTTCAATGATTACAGAAGAAAAGAAAAAAAACTATCAACCCTTCTCCCCTCCCCTTAACCCCTCCCCCCTAACATATCCCTATAGAAAGAAAGAAAAAAAAAGAAGAAAAAAAGAAAGAAAGAAAGAATGCCTGGATATCGGAAGATCCCCACATGCTCCACGGAGTTCATAATAGCTTTAGTATATATATTTATTTCTTTCCCCAAATAACCATTAATTTTATCTTCGGAGCAACTATATATTTAGTCCTATCTTTTGTAAATAAGGGCACCAAATTTTCAGAAATGTTTCATATTTATCTCTTAAATTATAAGTAATTTTTTCAAGTGGAATACAGCTAAAGATTTTGTTCTTCCAACGATCTATACTTAAGTATGAATCCGATTTCCAAGTAACTGCCAATGCAGTTTTTGGCTACTGCCAATGCAATTTTTATGAATTCTTTCTGATATTTATTCAATTTGGGTTCTGGTTTTATCCCTTCAATATCACCTAGTAAAAATAATATTGGGTTATGTGGAAGTTGTGTTCCGATAATTTGTTCCAGTAAAACTCTTAAATTTGTCCAAAAAGGCTGAATTTTAAAACAAGACCAAGTAGAATGTAAAAAAGTACCAATTTCTTGATTACATCAGAAGCATTGATCAGATAAATTCGGGTTTAATTTATTTATTTTTTGTGGTGTAATATATTATTGATGTAAAAAATTATATTGCACTAATCTTAACCGGACATTTGTTGTATTTGTCATACTGTCAAGACATAGTCTTGACCAACTTGTTTCTTCAATTTTAATATTCAAGTCAGTTTCCCATTTTTGTCTTGGCATGAATTCTTTGTTTAATTGCCTGTTTTTGAATCAAACTATACATACAAGAAATAATTTTTTTAATTTTTCCTTTTTGAATAAAAGTTTCTATTTCATTAGGTTTCGGCAATAACATTGCCGAATAATAATAATTAGAACGGACCCAGATATTAAGAGTTTCAGAGTTAACCAGGAGGAATACAAGATTAACTTATTTGCTGACAACGTTCTACTTTATTTAACAAACCCATTGTATTCGCTGCGTAAATTATCTTCTAGATTGGAAGAATATGGGAAAATATCAGGCTACAAAATAAATTGGGATAAAAGTGAAATTCTACCTCTTACTAAAGGAGATTATAGTCAATGTCGATTAATAACTCAATTTAGATGGCCGATAAATGGTATAAAATATTTAGGTATAAGAGTTGATAATGATATAAAGAATTTATATAAATTAAATTATTTACCATTATTGAAAAAAATTCAAGAAGATCTTGATAAATGGATAATGTTACCAATAACATTAGTAGGTAGAGTAAATGCCGTAAAAATGAATATATTCCCTAGATTACAATATTTATTCCAAACACTACCAATACAACTACCCCAGAAGTTTTTTTCAAGAGTTAAATAAATGTGTGAGGAAGTAACTTTGGAAAGGTAAGATGTCAAGAATATCGTTGGAAAAATTGACATGGAAATTTGATCTAGGAGGGTTACAACTTCCAAAATTTAAGAATTATTATAAAGGAAATCAACTTTTCCATTTCTGATGTTGAGTCCTTGACCTGAAGCATCAGTGCTGTTTCTAAGTGCTCCTGGTGTTCTCTGTTTTTCCCCCATCTGCAGTTCAGCTCTAATCCTCTAGGTGGCAGGCAGCCCATAAAGGGAAGACACATGAAATTAGGGACTCTGCAATTCAATAGATTCATAGCTGTTCTGAAATTATTTGGCAATGCCCCACCCTATCCTCATGGCCCTCTATTCCCTTATTGATTAGAAATCTATCTCAACTAAAGTCAAGTTGAGTTTACACGAGGAAATCTGCAGATGCTGGAAATTCAAACAACACACACAAAATGCTGGTCGAAGGGTCTTGGCCCGAAACGTCGACAGTGCTTCTCCTTATAGATGCTGCCTGGCCCGCTGTGTTCCACCAGCATTTTGTGTGTCAAGCTGAGTTTTTTGTCATGCCCACATGTACAGTAAGGTAGAGGTACAATGAAACCTACTTTGCAGCAGAATCACAGGCACACATGACTGCATGGCAACACACAGCTCCAATGCCATCTTCTGATTCGCCGACGACACTACTGTTGTTGGACCAATCACGGATAGTGATGAATCACCTTACCAGAGTAAGATAAGTCATCCTGTTGAGCGGTGCAATAAAAATGACTTCTTGTTCAACATCACCAGAACTAAAGAGCTGGATGTAGACTTCAAGGAAAGGAAAGAAGGGAAGACATGAACCTTTCTACATCAGGGATAGAGTGAATCACCAGCTTTAAATTTCTGGGCATTAACATATCGATGACCTGTCCTGAGCCCAACACATTGATGCATTCATAATGAAAGTGTGCCAGTATCTTTATTTTCTAAGGAGGTTCAGCTTGTCACTAAACACTCAAACAAACTTCTAAAGAGGTACTGTTGAAAGTATTCTGACTGGTTGCATCATGGTCTGGTACAGCAATTTGAATGCACGCACAGGAACGTAAGAATCAGCAGAGAGTTAGTGAACTCTCATCATGGGCACATCCCTTCCTGCCATCAGTAGTATCTACTGGAGGCACTGTCTCAAGAAAGCATCATTTATCACCAAAGGTTCACATCATCGAAGCTATGTGATCTTCACTGGGTAGAAGCATGAAGTGCCACACCACCAGGTTTACTAACAGCTACTTCATTTCAAACCATTCAGTTCTTGAACCAACTTGGACAACCCCAATCACTACAGTTTAGCAACAGATGACAAGTTTGACAACATTGCACTAAAATTGACTTTGTTTCTTTTGTTTTGTGTTTGCCTGTAAAAGTCATGTATAATTTGTTTTTTTTTTTGTTGCTTTTTCTTGTGAATACTGCTTATCTGATTCTTTGTGCCTGTGATGCTGCTGGAAGTTTTTCATTTGTACCTGTGCAGACATTTACTTGGGCATATGATAATAAATCAGACCTTCACTTTGATGTAGGGACAAACAGAACACAAAATATAAATTAAATATAAAATTATTGCATTCCGTGACAACACTGCAAAAGCAAGACTTCAGTGCAAAAACAAAACAGCACAACTGAAGGCCAGTCCATGACAATCTCAATCTTAAACAAACCCAAGGATTCTGCCTCACAGCTCACTGTGACGAATTGTTGTAAAGACTCATGACCCTGTAAGAGAAAATATTCTTTCACCTCTCCAGCTTCTAGGGTGCCCCCTTATTCTAAGACCTTGCCCTTTTGCTCTGCATTCATCCATGAAAGGAAATATCCTGTCAACATTTTCTTGTCAAGTTTCTTCAAAATCTTGTTTTTCAATAAGATTTCACCTACAGTGAGTAGCACTCCAACACTGTTTAATCTTTTCATCTAGGATAATTCCTCTATATCAGCAATCACTGTGAAATAACTTCTTTCCTTAAAGAGGGTGCTTGAATTTGATCACAGTTCATTACAGTGATAGGAGGCAAACACAAACAAATGGGTTATCTTGGCCAATTTGCACAGTTAGGTCAAATGGGCGGTTTGCATGCTTTATGAATCTATAACCCTGTGGTTTTACTAGTGTCTTCTTGTTCTGCAATAAGACTTCACTAGTTTTATGCCCAGAACCCTTTGAAATATAGGACAACTTTCCATTTTAATAGAATATAGAACAGGCCCTTCAGCCCAAAAATTGTGAGCCTAACTAATTAAGCTAAGGATGACAAGTTACACTAAACTCTTTTGCTTGCATATGGTCCATATCCCATATTATGAGCTAATTAAATGTGTCTATCTCATCAGCCTCCACTACTACCCCTGGCAGTGCATTTCAGAATCCACCACTCTGCATTAATAAAAAACTTGCCTGCAAATCATTAAAACTTTCCCTCTCACCTTAAATGTATGAGACATTTCCACCTTGGGAAAAGGATAGCAGCTGTCTATCTCTGCTTTTCATAATTTTATAAACTTATATCAGGTCTCTTCTCAGTTTCTGGCACTCGAGAGAAAACAACCCTCATTTGTCCAACCTCTGCTTATAACAAATGCCCCTCATTCAGTGGCATCCTGGGGTAAATCCGTTCCTTGTCCACATCCTTCTTAAAATTGGATGATCAGATCCGAACGTAATACACAGGATACAGCTTAACCAGAGTTTTATTAAACTGTAACATCACTTTCTGACTCGATCTAAATGCTTCATCTAATTAGAACAAGCATGCCATATTCCTTCTTTACCACCATATCAACCTGTGCAGCCACATTCAGAGAACTGTGGTCTGGGAGCCCAAGATTTTTATGTACATCAATGCTGTTAATTGTCCTGCCACAAACTATGTACTTCCCTCTGACATTTGATCTCTCAAGATTCAAAATTGTCATTCTTTTTTATACAAGTATAAATGAGAATGAAATAATTGTTACTCTGGATCTGATACAGTATTAAAAAAACAGAAAGAACACAAGTACAATAAATAACATAACTGAAGTCTCCTGATATTATGAAGGAACCATCATTGTTCTGCAGAGAGTTAATGATAAAGTAAAGCTCTCCCAGTGTGCCCTTAATGTTAGCGTTTGAGGAGGGAGGAGACATGTAGATAGTGATGCTGAATACCCTTGTGCACATCTACAAGAGGCTTTGTTGCAGGAAAGCAGCTTTCATCACCTGGGACCCCGCCACCCAGGTCATGCTGTCTTTCACTGTTGCCATCAGGAAGAAGGTACAAGAGCCTCAGGACCCACACCAGTAGGCTATTACTCCTCAGCCATCAGGCTCTTGAATCAAAGGGGTTAACTTCACTCAATTTCACTTGCCCCATCACTGAAATTTCCAACAACCTAGGGACTCACTTTCAATGGCTCTTCATCTCACATTCTCCAAATTTCTTGCTTATGTATTTATTTTTGTATTTGCACAGTTTGTTGTCGTGTGCACATTGATTGAATGTCCATTTACTGCAGTCTTTCATTGATTCTTTAATGGTTAAATATACTGTTATGGATTTATTGAGAAAGCCCACAAGAAAATGAATCTCAGGGTTGTATATGGTGACATATATGTACTTTGATAATAAATTCACTCTGAACTATGAACAGTAAAATCCCTGAGCAGGCAAAGTCAATGGCATTCAACTAGATGATGTTTAATTGATACCGACTGCCACTACAGAAGGGTCTGTGCACCCACCTAGTCGACGTACACACAGAGTCTGCCTCAAAGTACAATACCTCACACTTCTCTGGAATAAATTCCATTTCTCATTCCTCCACCTATTTGCAATTGATCTGTACCCTGCTGTATTCTTTGGCAATCACCTACACTATCCACAACTCCACTAATCTTTTGTGGCAGCTGAAAACATTTTCATTGACATATTTTACAAAGAGGAAAGGTCCCAATACAGATCCCTGTGGAGCATCACTAGTCATGGACCTCCTGCCAGAATGAGTCTCATCAATCACTACCCACTGTCTTCTATGGACAAGCCTACTCAAAATTCAAACGGCCATCACCATCTATGCCTCACATTTTATTCTTCTAACTAAGCTTACTATGATCGATGTTATCAAGTGCCTTACTAAAATCCATATAGACTGCCCTACCCTCAATGACCACCTTTGCTGCCTTCTTGAAATAATTAAATTAGAAAGGCATGACTTGTCCTGCACAAAGCCAATTTAATTGTCCCTAATTAGGTCATGCTCTTCTAAATGCTCATAAATCCTATCCCTAAGAATTCTCTCTGATAGTTTCCCCACCACTGGCATGAGACTCACCGGCCTAGAGTTTACTAGATTACCCCCATTTCCCTTCTTGAACAAAGGAACAATGTTAGCAACTTGTCAGTCCTCCAGGACTTTGCCTGTGGCTAGAGGGGACACAAAGATACTGGTCCAGGCCCCAGCAATCTTAGTTCTCTTATTAATCTGGGGTAAATCTCATCAGGCCCTGGGGACTTGTCCACCTTCATGTTTATCAAGAGTCCCAACACTACCTCTATCTTCATTTCAAACTGCTCTAGCACTTCCGCATGTTCTCACTCATCTCACTACCCTCCATGCCCTTCTCCCTGGTGAAATCTGGCACAAAGCACTCATTTAGGACCTCACCCACATCAACCACCTCCCAGGCACGTGTTCCCTCCTTTGTCCTTGAGTGATGCTATCCTCTCCCCAGTTACCCTCTTTCTCTTGATGTCTATGTAGAATCCCTAATAAAATAAAATGCTGGATGTGCATGGCAGGTCAGGCTACAATTGTAGGAAGAGAAATGAAGTTAATGCTTCATCAACATTCTGTGAGCCTTTCCCATTACCTGTGCGTGCTGGCTTTCTGTGTCTCATCCCAACTCCTTTAGTGCGGCAGCTTTCTGCAGTTGCTCCCCATTTAAATAACCCGTTTTGCTTTCGATCTTCTATCCAATCTCCCTGCCGCTCCAGCTTAAACCCATCACAACAGCACTAGGAAAACACTCTGCTGAGATCTCAGATCCAATCCTGCCTGGGTTTAATCCATCATGCCCGTCCATGTCCCATTTCCCCCACCAGCATTTCCAGTGCCCCAGTAATCAAAATCATCCTTCCTACTCCCACTCTTAACTCACCCATCCTCCTGGTATTTTCTCCTCTTCCTTGTCTCACAAGTGGATATGCCATTGGAAATAATCCTGAGCTTACTACCTTGAAAGCTCTGCATTCTAATACATTGGCCAACTCCTGAAATTCGTCCTGCAGAACTTATTTATTTTCTCTGACTTATGATGTCCACACTGATATATACCAAAAAAGACACAAGAGACAGTGGATGCTGGAACCTGTGTTAAAAATGATTGAAGCACTGAAGGTGCAGAGGTGGTTGATGATTCTGGACTAAATCTTGCA